>NC_142204.1:53797393-54452393 GCF_049639895.1 Pseudopodoces humilis
CAGCAAAGCTCATGACTGATCTTGGAGACTTCTGGTTGAAATTTTTATGTATGTTTTAATACTGTTTTTTAGGTATTTAGCTGAACTGTGTGGCATAGGAACAACAGCACTGGGGATCAGTGGTGGAGCTGGTGCTTCATTTCCTACGGTGATTTTTTTTTGGATGTTTTTATGTTTGTTTTGGGTTGCAGTGTTAATCTTCTTCAAATAATGTTGGATTTTACATTAAATACTTAGTGTTGGTCTCTCTGCTAGCAAAGCTATGATTCTGGATCTCCAATTAGAACACTATAGTCCTTTCTCCCAATATTCGAAAATTTGGAAATCTGTCCAGTGTTTTCCAATCCTAAAATAAGCAGAGGGCTCAAATAATCCTTCTAGTCATGTGAATTCAACTCTAAACATATCTGTTTCACTCTAGACATGATAAAGTGAGCTTGAGGTAATTTGCTCAGGTAAAGTGATCTTAACTGCAGATAGGTGGAGGAAGTGAGATGAATCCAGCCTTCTGTGTCTAGTGAAATATGTAAAGCCATGTACTTTTGTTAAAGTTGTTGTGAAGTTTGGTGCCTAATGCTAAAATATTTTTCATTTTTAGGGTGTTAAATTGCTTTCATATCTGTACAAAGAGGCTCTCAACAATTGTAGCAATGAGCATTATCCAGTTCTTCTGTCTTTGTTGAAGACAAGCTGTGAACCATACACAAGGTGTGTCCATACTGTTCTCTGCATTATTGAGTTTAAGAGTTATGAATTGGTAATCTGGTGAGTAACTCTGCGTGTTTAACAATGGCTTTTAATATTTTCAGAAAATAAATACGTCTGTATATGCAGTATATATTAAAATTAGTTAATTTAGCTGTTCTGTTCCTCTTAGCTCAGTAACAATGTAAGGTGTTATGTGTGGCTAGATTAGTAAATAAATATATGCAAAATAAGACTTATTTCTTGCTGCGGGTCATGGCAATTCATACTGGAATATATGATTTGGATAAACTACTTTTTTTTTTTTTTTTTTTTTTTTTCTTTTCTTGTACCTCAGTTAAAATCCTGAAACTGGAAATGAACAATCTTCTTTTGTTGTACAAACTGGGAAAGTTCATGCTTTTTTCCACTGTCTTTTTGTTTTGGGCTTTTTAGTAAGAAAAAATGAATAAAATATCCGTTGTTCATTGAGTACATGTAACTAACTGATAATAGGAGTGATTAAAAGTTGAGTTCCTTGGATTGTAACAGTTTTGTTAAGCAGTGTACAACAATTTAGAAATTAGTAGTTTATAGACATCTGAAGATATGGGCAATTTTTTTAATAGCTATTTACAGGAATTATAGGTGTAGCCCGTCATCTGTTTGCAATGTTACATAATGGATGTAAAAAATATTTAGAAGAGAAAACAAAGGTCTGTCAAAATGCTCTAAATTTAAGATTCCTCCCATGGCCATTCTTCTTGTGTTTTCTTCCTTCTAAATGATCTTCAGAGAAATTTAATTTCATATTTAGCAGAAGCCTCACTGAAACGTCTTCACAGCTCTTACCCTGCTATTTATGGAAGGATGTCAGATTTCTGAAATACCAAGGGCATCACATGGAACCTAAAAAAATCTGGATTGCTGCATTGATTCCTAAATTTGCTACAGATACCTGTTGAAGCATCAATTATACATGATCAGGACTACCCTGGAAGGAAGCCTGTTTATCTGCAAAAAGTGTTTCCCACTCATTTATTAACCTGAAAGAAGTTAAATAATACAAGTTGTTGCTCAAATAAATCATAGAGGCATCAGATTTTGTAATTTAAAAGTTCTTAACTTAGGACCTTGAGGTTGAGCAGTGGTTGCTGTGTTAAATGCTCCCTCTTTGTTGCACAGTGTTAATTAAAAATTAAAAAAAATCTTCCTGGACCTCTGAGCCTTTTTATCTACAGCCTCAAATTGTATTGTATAAAAATAGTGAGGGTTTTTTTTCAAAAGTTTGGCTCACACAGAGAAAATATGCAAAAGCATGAATAAATATGCTAAAATAGTAGTTCTCATCATTGCATGTATATTAAAAATGCCTCTGGGTCTGGGGAAAAAGTGCTTGGTATTGCATCTTTGTTTTATACTCTTTTAGTTTCTTCCTGCTGAAATTACGTCTGTTTAAAACAAATCCTTTCCGCTTTTCTCTTGTTGTACCCTGGATGTGCTGCAAAGTTTTCTATACATTTTTTATATATATTTAGTAAATTGATATGTAGAAAAAAAATGTTTTAATTGAGGCACTGTTTTTGTATCAAAACTAATCATCGCTGAAATATTCTATTAAATATAGTTTAAGAAAATACTGAGCCACAATCTCCTGTATATTTAAATGTCAGTGTCACAGGACTTAGTTGATGGCTTTTTTATCCTGCCTATAGCTTGTGTCTTTTGGGATTTTAAAGAACATACTAACTCCTTGGTTACAATAAAGGAAAGAATGCAAGAGGATTGATTTTCAATATTGTTAATTTTTACTTTTTTCAGATTTATCTATGATTGGGTATACAGTGGTGTATTCAGAGATGTTTATGGAGAATTTATGATTCAGGTGAATGAGGATTATCTTTGTTTCAGAGGTACAGTATATATATGGAGCATTTCTAACTTATATAATTTGTGCTGTTAATTAAATAACTAAAGTATATACTTCCATCTTTTTGTTACATAGATAAACATTATTGGACTCATGGTTATGTTTTGATTTCAAAAGAAGTGGAAGACTGTGTCCCTGTATTTCTTAAACATATTGCTAATGATGTGTACATATGTGGGAAAACCATAAACTTGCTGAAATTGTGCTGTCCTAGGGTAAGTTTTGGGTTGCTTCCTTCCTATTACATTGAGAAAATCATGTCTCTCTAGATCAAGAGTCTAGGTTTTTAGCAAGTTTACTCCTTTATCAAAATCCAGTATTGCATAAGTAGGATCATGCAAGGCAATTAATTACTTGCTCTCAGATACTTGTGAGCTGATTATCCACTCTACTTTCTACCACCTCACTGCAGAAATATACATTTTAACAGCATCAGATTTATTGTATACAATGCACATGCTGTATTTATTTTCTTTGTACTGAAAGCAGGAATGTTTTAGGCATTCAAGAAAGTTCCTTCCACTTCTTGCACTATTCCTTTTTGGTTTAAAGCTGCCTCACTTATCAGACTGTGACTCAGTTCTGCATAGTTCTTCCAGCTGGATCACTGCATTTTCAAGAAGTGCTTAAACAGTTCTATTTATTGGTATTTTGCAGAATGATTCTTGTCCTTGATAAGAAAAACAGGTTTAACTACTTTTTTTTTTCCCTCTTCTCTCTATATGTCCAAAAATAAAACAACCAAAGAGGTTCTAAAGTCTATAGACATTCCCAGGTAGCTAGTATTCTCTGTAAGATCAGAGCTGCTCAGTCTCAGAGAGCAGAGCAGCTTGTTATGAGCTGTGTAGTGTCAGGTATAAGCCTAATACCTCAAGTGAAATGTCCCTCTGCTATCAGTCTGCTCAAATAATATCAGTCTGCTCTGATAACCATTTCCAGACCATGACTCAGGTGTGCCAGTAGTACTAGACTCTTCATAAAAGTGTCACCCATCAGTTCCGTGATAAGTTCAGCTTTGCACCTCACTAATGCAGTATCTTCCCCCAGGCCATATGGCACCCAGGTCTAGGAGTGCCAGGCACATTTCATCCCTTTCTGATAATGCCCTTAAGAGCTGGGTCTTCCCTTCTGCTTAGGCCAGTACATTCCCCCAAATACAGCCCTGGGCTTCCGTCTTACGGCTTTTGCAAGTAGACTGGGGGAATCCAGTGTGAATGTGCTTGTGCACTCATTTGTTTTTTTTTTCTACAAGCTCAGTTATCTGTTTTCTGCACTGAATAGAATAGCTTAAGCGATTCAGGGATGTTGAGGCAGAGTATGAAGACCAGGAATAGTCAAAGAACAGGTTCTCTGTGGTGTGCACTAGCAGTGGTTTTGAGAGTCTTGTTGTGTGTGGAGTTCTCTCCTGTAGGGGTGTTAGTTCTGTCTTAGAGAGTTCCTACTGAGTGGGGATCTGTGGGGATGTAAATGAACAAAACCTAACTTTTGACAGGAGAGATGCATTCAGCATTGAGTCACTCATGCTCACTTAATTTGGATATTTAGAAAAGGAAAATTTGAGACATCTAGAACATGATTAGTATAAATGTATATATTAGATTTTCAGCAGCAAAGACAGAACTCTTAACAATTTTACCTGTGATCCAAGTCATGGACCATTGTACCTTTGTCTCCTACTTTGAATTATATAAATGCCAAAAGATGATACTAATGTAAGCTTTAGATCCTGTATCGAGGTTTGTGTCAGTGTTTTGAAGCACAACTAAGTTAAAAAAAACGTATTAATGTGAATTCATAATATAAAATTTTACACTTTTAAAAATGTATGTAAAAGGAAATTTCTCATTTTTCAGCATTATATATGTTGGTCAGATATACCTGTTCCCCGGATTTCAGTTATTTTTTCACTTGAAGAACTGAAAGAAATAGAGAGAGATTGTGCAGTGTACGTAGGTCGAATGGAAAGAATTGCCCGATACAGTTCCATAAGCAAGGAGGAAAAGGTAAATGGATAAAGGAATAAATACCTCATTACATTTTTTTTTAACTAGTCAATTTTCATTTTTGTTATAACCCCTAAAGAATTTGTATTTATAGTCAGAAGTTTTTCATGGGTTAATTGCAGTTTTAATTGCAGTAAATAAACTTACTTAATATAGCTTTTAAAAGTATAGATGGTGTGTTGGCATGTTTTGGCCTTTTCATATATTAAATGAGTGTTAGATTTCGATCTTAGTTCTTTGCATTAGGAGATTTGTCCTCCTACTGAAAAGACTGCTAGATTCTAATTTAACAAATTAGATAAGCTGATTAGTAACCAGATGAGACTATTTGTCATTTCCATAGCTAATTGTTCTTTCTGAACATTTTAGCTACAAAGAGACTTCTGGCCTTCAGATTCCATCAATTTAGTGTATATATCAGATGGATTTGGTTTGTTTTAAAATCTGGAGTATTAACTTTCTACTAGTTTGTAGATTTTGCATTTATTTATTTGTTTTATTCATATTTTTTGGTATTAATTGATTAATAACCATTATAAAATGTGTGTCTGTCTTTGCAACAGTGTATTTCAAGTCTAAAATAATAGAAAAAATTCCACCTTGGCTTTTTGGTTTTTTTTTGGTTTTTTTTTAGGATTTGCGCATGGAAATAGCCAAACAAGAATTAATAGTTCATGCTCGGGAAACTGCTAGCAAAGTACTAAAAGCCATTAGTGGTAAGTTATAGTGGAATTTTATGTGTTTTCTAGTGGGTTTTTTAATGTAAGCTAACAGTATCTTTATTTTAATACAGACAAGCAAGTATCAGAACGAATGGCTTTGGATGCAAAGAAACGGGAACAGTTTCAGAAGCTGAAAGAACAGTTTGCAAAGGACCAAGAGGTATCTCTCTGTGTTTCTAGGGGCAAACTGTATTTCTCAGGCAAATAAATGAAAGGATATGTTGTACTGAAGTTGAATTAGTAGCTCACGGTGTACAAATAAGAGCTTCTTGTAGATGTGTGTGTTATAGCCGGTGTTGAGAATGGCTTTTAAAAGTGTTAAATTTTTATGCAGCGTCGTCTTGCCATAAGGCAGGAGGAGATTGATGATGATTTCAGCTATGCCCGAGAGCTCAGAGAGAGAGAAAAAAGACTGAAAGCTTTAGAAGAAGAACTGGAAAAAAAGGCAAGGTAAATGTATCTGAGAAGTCTTCAAAACCATCATAAAGACCTCAGGAAAGAATTACCATATGCTAAAATTTATGGTACTAGTAGTTTGCAGACAGTTCAAGTGTAATGTTTGCAGTTAGAAGATGGATGTAAGGATTTTGGTAATCTGTGAGCAATATTGTTACGAATGGTTAGTGGCCGAAAAATCTGGGACCCACGTAATTGTGCCAACACTATCCAGTTTGAGTTTTGTTGTAATCAAAATTTCAGGAAAAAAGTTTGACTGCATCTTACAATTTAAAAGCAGAGCCCACAGCAAAAATGGTCACATGTATGTCAAAGCAGAAATAAAAAGCAGTTTGAGTTAGATTGATACTTCACTTTCTTTTGTTTCATCTAAAATTACTAAAGCCAAATGAGTGACCTACTAAAAATAGTTACAGAAGTACATGTTGACTAAAACTACAATCCTCTGTTTTCTACCTGTTTATTCTCTGTGACTGAAGCCTCTGACTTCTACATTTTAAGAATCAATTCTCACTTCTGAAGTGCTAAAAAGTCTTATTCTTTAGAAGGGAAGATGAAAATCTGTGTGCAAAAATCTGTAACTTAGCTTTCTTTTTACCTTCATTTAGGCAGGAATTAATTGACCATTATAGCAAACTTTCTGATGATGCAGCCCGTAGGGAACAAAGAACGTTATGGAAAATCCAGCGCCACAAGTTGGAAACAGCCCGTCTTAAGTTTCTGTTAGAAGATCAAAAACGCATTGAGGTACCTCCTAAAAAGATTTAAGTAATGTAGAAAGTGTGATACTTGATACTTAAAGACTTTTGTCTTTTTTTCACTTGTAGGAAATGCTTGGAAAACTTCCAGATGAAAACTACAGGAGAAAATTAGATATTATTCCTTTTAAACAGTGCCAGTTGGCTTTGGATAAAAACCCTGTTGAGAAAGATCCACCTTCACAAGTGAGTTTATTTTCTTACATAAACTTAAAGTTGCTGTTCCAAGTTTCCCTAAAGAGGAAACTTAACTTCATGGTTCATTTTGGTTCAATAAACACAACCTTCACAGTAACAGTGAAGTGCGTAGTTATCATTTATAGTGCATCAGAAAAAATTGGAAAATTTTTAATCCTGTAATAAAGTGATACCTTAATTAGTAGGTTGATATGTGACCAGCCATACAGTCTAATAATTATTTCTTTTTTAGGTGTCTTTTGTGAAACCTCTGCATTCTAATGAGACAGTTGCCAGAATAGAATCTGAGCCTGAGCAGGGATATGCTGCTGCTGCTGACAAAGCACTGCCCATGCCAGAGCCAGCAAATAATAACGCTGAGGAGCATTTTCAGCCTAAAGCAATAGGATCTGAAAGCAGTCTCCAAAAATCAGAGAAAGCATGCAGTTCTCCATACAGTGCTGAGTCCTTGCGTGAATCCAATGTGAATATAGAAGATTTCTTATCTAAGTCAGAAGATGAACATGCAAGAGATGTTGCTGTTGGGATGCAAGGATCTTTGCTAGATGAAGCTTTCCAAAATATTAACTCAGATCTTTCTGAGACTTTGCAAGTGAGTGAAAGTCAGCCTGTCTTGAGAGGAGCACCAGAAGACAATGCACCATTGCATCAGCAAAGCGAGTATGATTTTAATACAGTTCTCAGACCATCTGCAGCTTGGCAGGGACATGTTGGAGTTGGGGAAAATGTATTTGATGAGGATGACAGAAGGCCTCGGTGGAATATTCATGGATATGCATCTGATGCCAGCATTAGAGTGGGAGAATATGTACATCAAGTGGACACTCACCAGCCACATTCAAGTGCTTATGGACATTCCTCAGATTCCCATATAAAAAGCAGCAGCTATACTTCTGAAGTTGAATCTAGACGACCCCGATGGAATGTTCATGGGCATGTTTCTGAAGCTCATATTAAAATTGGGGAATATGCTTCAGAGATAGAGACCTCAAGGCCCAGGTGGAACATCCATGGACATGCTTCTGAAGCCAATATTAAGATTGGAGAGTATGTGTCAAATGTAGCTCCTACAAGGCCTCGATGGAGCAGCCATGGTCATGCATCTGATTCCAATATCAAGGTTGGTGAAAATGTGTCAGAGGTGGTCTCAGCCAGACCTCGTTGGAACATCCATGGGCACGCTTCACAGTCACACATCAAAATCGGAGAACTGGTTTCAGATACAGAGCCTTTGAAATCCCGTTGGAGCCCATTTGGACATGCATCCCAGTCAAGCATCCAAATAGGGAAGTGGGCTCCATCTACAGAAAAGGATCCCATACCTCATCGTAAAACCATTTTGGGTTCTTCATCTGACTCCACAATCCAGACACTTCTCTACAGTGAAGAGTTATCTCCTGCTGAAGGGAGCAGAAAGGAAGCAAAACCATTGCAAGTTAAGGAAGAGACTTTGCCACAGTCACAGATATCTGACAGTGTTACAGACTTTCCTGATGCTATTAAAGACGAAAAAAAGGATAATGCAATAGAAAGGAAACAAGAAGGTAAAATAAAATTAGGTTTATTCAGTCAGCATTTGTTTAAGGGCTTGTAAATGTAACTCTTGAATGTTTATTTTCTAAATGGGTACTTTCTTCCTAACTTATTCCACTTAATTCCTTGCATTACTTTTCATATAGTGCTAGAATTCAGAGATAAGAATTTGAGCTTACACTTGTCTTCCATATGCAAGAAACAGAGCATTAAAAAAATTCTAGCCTGAAACTTTGTGAAACAGGACCTTTAGGGTCCTTAAGTAGAGGCTTAAAACTGCCTGGGTGTGGCTATGGGGAGGTACTGTTATTGGTGTGGTTGTTTCTGTGATAATTTATACAGGTATTCTGAAGAACTTTAGGAGCAGATCTGAGGTATGAACCAAGTATTATAAGTAGGTCTAAGTAAATTCTGCCTTTAATTGTTTTTACAGTAATTGCAGATATTGTCAATAAGGACCCTTCTCCAGATTCCTCACAGAGCTTACAGGTAAGAAACAAAAGTGGTTGTTGAGTGGACTGATTTATCTTTTGAAGAATTGAACACACTGGTAGTTAAGGTAATAAATTCCTTTCCTAATGTAATAGTCACTGTGAAGTCATCTTATTTTTACATATATGATACACACAGATGAGTACGCTCTTCTCTTCATTTGGAACAGCTAGGCAATTACCTGTAGAAACACATTAAGTCTGAGCAGACAAAGCCAACATCTCTCTTAAAATTTTATGAATTATAGAGAGAAGAACCTGAAAAAGCCATTCCACAAGATACTGTGCCTCAAGAAACTTTATCTTCTGAAGCTAATGCTCTCAAGGAGGATGAAGGCAAAGAGGAAGATACATGGAAGAAAGAACAAGCTTATTTGAAAGCCTTATCGGATCAGTATTGTATTGAAAAGTATCAAGATAGTTATGATTTGATGTGTGAGTAGAACTGTTGGAACAGTAGATCAGTAGAAGATGTGATAAATTTGAACAAGAAAACTGAATGCCATGACTTAACAGTAAATTACCAATTACGTTATGAACTGTGATAGCCAAGCAGTTTGCTCCTAGGCACAAAGATGAGAAATACATTTTGACATGTTATGATTTTCTAATCTAGAGGTGTTTGTATAGTTCAGTAGGAAAATATTATTAAGCTTCTTAAATATAGTAATTTACAACGTTTGTGTATTTTTAAATGTAGCAGAACCACCAGTTTCTCATCTCTTGCATCACGTGATACCAAGATCATACACATTTCCTGTGGATCCTATGGTGCAGTCTGCAACAGATGAAACTGCTGTACAGCTGAGTGAGCTCTTGTCTCTGCCAGTGCTGATGAAACGTTCTATTACTGCTCCACTTGTATCTCAGTGAGTATTTGTTAATAATTTTGACATTAATTTTGCAATTAATGTTGTATTCTATTTTGAGACAGGGGTTGTACATAGATCTCTTAAATTTGCTCTTAGGTCCTAGAAGTAATTCAGTAAGTGGTCCATTATTAATTAAAAAGTTCAGACCTGCGTGATAAATAATAACATAAACTCAGTTATGTGCAAATTAAAAATTTGAATGCTGTTTGGAATATAAGTGCTCAGAGGGAAGTGCTCATAATCTTGTAGATTATGCAGCAGTGATTTTGACACCATTAGTTTAATTATTCTTTTAAAAAGAAGGTGTATTGTTTATAATATGTGTGCTAGTTTATATTTGAAAGAGGAAAATCTAAGGGAGAAAAAAAAAAACCTTTTTATTACTTGAAATCATACTGATCAGATTATAGTTCATGTTTCTGTGGGAATTCCAGCTTCAAGGCTGATTGGAGGTATAATAGAAGCTGTTCTTGTTACTATTGGGATATATAAGGAAATCACATATATGTTGGACAGTTTAATTAGTATATCTAACAATATTTTAAATAAAAGTTTTTGTTACTTTGTGCAAGATTTGCTTTTGTCATGAAAAACAATTACTCACAGACACTTTTTTTAGAATCTGTTCTCCTGTAAGTTTCCATATGCTATGCTCAAAATTTGGTGCAATGTAGAAAGAAGTTATTGTCTAACTTAATTTTTAACATCTGGTTGGCTACCAGAATGATTTGTGTACAAATTCACATATTTAGCAAACTAAGCCTAAGTTTTTGTGCTGCCAGAATTACCCTATCCCTGATAGGCAAGTTTAATTATTTAAAGCTAGGGTGAATACCTACACAGTACTGTAGACTCCAGTATAGATCTGCCCTTAATATTTGGTGACAGAGCTTTTTCAATTGGTATATTCTCACTGGCACTTTAATAGTCTTTTAATTTGCGTAGGTGACAGAGATAAGAAGGCTATTGATAAAGTGTTGCTCCAGGTCCAGCAGCATATTCTAAATAACATTGTATGTAGCCAGTCTTAAAATACTTCCTCAGTATTTTTCAGAACCCAATTACCTGAAGTGGTAGGTTTTAACTCTGGTTTATAATGAATGAAGTTTTTTTTTGTCTCATGTTTTTTGCCTATATGAATAATGTCTAAGAGTTAAGTACTGGAGCATTAATCTGATGTAGCCACAGCTGAATGTTAACAGTAAGGATGTAAGTATAATAACTTTTCTGTGTTTTTACTCTTAGTGTTTCTCTTGTGAACAAAGCAATAGTTGATTACTACTTTGTGGAGCTGAATGTAGAGAAGCATTTTGAAGCATTGAGACACTTCTTGTTAATGGAAGACGGGGAGTTTGCTCAGTCACTCAGTGACCTGTTGTTTGAGAAGGTATTTGCTTTGTTGTCTTAACCCCAGTGTTTGGGTTGTCTGCTTTACCTTGATGCCTCTGCATTGATTTGTATGGGAATGAGGGAATGGTATGAATTAGAATCCTGGCTTGTGGAATTTTCCCTCTTTTGTACTGTGTCGAGAAGCCTGTAGCAAGGAACTCCATTAATGTTGTAAGGATGGAGAAAAACGGTCTTGGACAGAAGAGCACTCATGGAAGGGTACTTCACTCTTTCCTATGAAAACTGCTGCACTATTGCTGTCCCCTCCTGTCTGCTGGCAGTAAGGCTGGAAGAACCTGTTGCTGTTTGCTAAAATCCAGCAGAAAGACCTGTGTTACAAGCTACCTACTCTTACCTTAAATATCATCAAATGGAGAGCAGAGGAGAGGGCATGTGAAGAGAGTTCTGGGCCCTCTGATGAGGCAGTATTTTCATGACTTACTGCTATGTTCATGGGAAAGACAGCAAGGTAGGAGAGATAGCCTGGGTTGAAATAGATGGTTGCCCATGGAGATAGGCAGCTGTAGGAGAGTTAATGCATTTCTCTGAGTCTTGAAAATGCTTTAGACCCGACTAGGGAAAGCACTTGGGGATTTAGACTTAACAAATAGCTTTATTTGTGAACCTCTGAGAGTGCTGAGGTGATGAGATAGGCAAATTCAAGTCAGATAAATTTGTCGGGTCCTTGGCTTTCTAAAGACTCTATCCCCTGCAGGAAGAACTTGTAGTAGCTCCTGAACTACATATGACATACGAAAATAAATCAGTGTAGGTGTAAGATTACCTTCATGCTTGAACATAAAATAGTTCAGAAGTTGCTTCTTATGCTGTTCATGCATCCCTATGTCAGAAGTAAAAACTTTTAATCAAGGCAGGGTGGTCACCACTTTACCACTGTGCTTTAATTCACCTATCTTCAAGAGCCAAGACTTTATTAATATGGTGTAATTAGGATTTTTTTTTTATCCCTAGCTTGGATCAGGACAAACACCTGGTGAATTGCTGAATCCACTGGTTCTTAATTCTATCCTAAATAAAGCGCTACAGTACAGTCTTCATGGTGACACCCAGCTTGCTTCCAATCTGTCTTTTGCCCTCAAGTATCTCCCAGAAATGTTCAAGCCCAATGCTCCAGATGCTCTGAGTTGCTTAGAGCTCAGGTACAAGGTAAGAAGATTTGGAACAAGGTGGAATACTGCAGTTACGCCATGGTTCTTATGTACAAGGGTAAAGTGAATATGTTAATAAGAATGCGGTGTCTAAGAATGGGGTAAAATGATGTGTAATGGAAACTACAGGATTTACTTAGCCTGACCATTGCATTGCATTATTAAAATACATAATAATTGTTGAAATACTTGTCTTTAAATAATGTTATAATTTCTAAAAAAATGTAGTATGATCAGCACTGTTACTTCTTACAGGTTGACTGGCCTCTGAATATTGTCATTACTGAGAGCTGCATGAATAAATACAACAAGATTTTCTCCTTTTTGCTTCAGCTGAAGCACATGGTGTGGACTCTCAAGGATGTTTGGTTTCACTTAAAACGCACTGGTAAGTGTGGCTAGTGAATGAGAGAGCAGCCTATTTAAAATGCCTTCAGCACCCTCTACTAGACAGTTGCTTATATACAGTCATGTCAAACTTCAAAAGCCACAATTTTCTTAAAAATCTTCCTTGGCATTTTAAACAGACTCTACTAACAAAAACCTTAATTCCTTTCAAAATTCTCATTTTGGATGGTCTCTGTGGCTAGTAATACATTTCTGCTTCTATTTTCAGCTTTGGTGAGTCGTGCATCGAATTCTGTTCAGTTTCGACAGCTCCAGTTATATAAACATGAGATGCAGCATTTTGTGAAAGTAATTCAAGGTTATATTGCTAATCAGATTCTTCATGTTACATGGTGTGAATTTGGAAACAAACTGTCTTCTGTGGGCAACCTAGAAGAAATTCATAGAACACATGCTGAATACCTCAACAAAGCAATCTTCAGGCAAGCTACCATACTTACTTTTACTTGAAATACATGTTAAGGGAGTGGCCAGTCCTAGCCTAATGTATTTGTGCAAAATTGACTTTTACATGACACATTAAGTAGTCTTTACATATGAAAGTGTTCTTATGCAGGAACCAAAGTTCATGGCATCTTACAAGGTCTATACTTCGATACTTTTTCTCAGTTATCCATCCTTTTCATTTCCCTGGACTCCTTGAGTTATATCCTGCTCCTGTTCTCCATGCCTCTGCAAGCTTCCAGTCTACTCAGAACAGCTCTAAACTAAGAGCCCTAAACTAAGGGCACACATGCCACAGTTCTTTTTCTTTCACTTCATCCTTTGTAAATTACTTCTATTTCATTCATCATGAGTAGTGTGCACAGTAAGCCTTGCTAAAGAATGTAAAATGCATCTCCTGTACAATGTATGTGCTTTTAATATACGTGCAGTGACCAAGGCTGGACTTGGAAAGGACAAAAAGATGCCTCTGTCTAACTTTATGAGCAGTGCAAGAGACACCTGGCTTTTAGGAATCACAGGCTATGTGAGGCAGAGGGGTGGTGTGACTAAAAGGAAAGGAGCTAGAGTTTATTTGGTTTCTTCTTGAAGAGTGTACACTGAAATGATGAAGTGGTGAGATAGAGGGAGCTGTTAAGGAATAGAAGTTATAAACAAGAAATCTCTCCTTTCATGTCTCTCTTCGAGTTTTAATCAGAAAAGACTTGCCTAGAGCTGCTGTTTGGATAGCAGGTGGTAAGATGAGAGGCAATTAAAGTTTAAGGAAACTCAGAGCATTTTGTTAAATGTCATCTCTTTTGCAAAGGCAGATGTGATTCTAGAAATCAGATAATCTAGGGAAAAGTTTCTTGGAAGTGCAAGTAAACTGTGTTAGGTTTAGGCACCTTGTTTAAAATCTGTTGGCTGGAGTCTTGGGGATTTTTTTAAAGCAATTATCTTTAACCTAAAGGATTGTGATTCCTTTGTATTTGTAGTCTTAGAACCAGTAAATTACATCAACTAATTCCTGAAGTTGTTTTTGTTCTGTTAGGGGTCTGTTGACAGAGAAGGCAGCCCCTGTGATGAACATCATCCATAGCATCTTCAGCCTTATTTTAAAGTTCCGCAGCCAGCTCATCTCTCAGTCGTGGAGCTTCGATGCAGGGAAGCAAATGGCTGTTCATCCCAACTTTGGTCTGATGCAGCAGTCATACAATACCTTCAAGTATTACTCCCATTTCTTATTCAAAGGTAAGAAATTGCATAAATTCTAGATAGAAGAAAAGGTCAACTGGCAATTGGAATGTTTTGGTAGTATAATGTAAAAGTAGGAAGATTTGTATACTTAGGGAGTGCTGAAAATGTAGTTCCCAAATAAAAACTGCACTATTGTGGTTTGCCAAGATCTGCATATATGTCAATTAAGATGTCCACACAAGAAATCTAACAGATATTTCAAAACTGACTGTTTTTGCTCGTTTACAAAAATGAGTATTTGGTATTTAGCTGTACTTACGTGCATAGATTTTTTTCTTTTCTCTGGAACTGAGTTCTGGAACTTTTTATTGGCAGCAATGAAAGATAGTTAGATACCATGGAGAAGCAATTTTAGATATTTATGCAATAATTGAGTTTTGCCATTGGTATGAAATTTGGAAATTCCGATTCCCCTTGTTGGACTAAAGCTCAGAGAGCCTCCCACCACATGCTCCAGGCAAGTTTTTCAACTACATGGATCATTTGCCAAATGCTTTTTCCTTTACCATAATAAAATTTCATCTCACTGTCAGCTTAGGCTATAATGTGCTGAAATGGTTACTTTCTGTTTGTCTTTCAGATCTTGCTTGTGTTTAGTACATTACTTATCCTTCCTCTAATATAAAGGTGGTTTGTGGGGTCTGGGTTCCTTCTTTTTAGAAAATCTTGAATTCCTGAAAGAGGTGCAACTGCTTTTCTTAGATCTATTTTTCTAGAATATTTTCTAGTTCAGACTATATTAATCAGGAAATGAGCTGCCCTTTTTATTCTTTAAGGGTGTCCAAAAATGGTATCAAAGGACCAAAAACAGATATTTCAGGATGAGTTAGAATGGCTGCTTCCAAATTCTACAGGAAGTCAGAACACCTGTGGGAGCCACCTAAGCCCATACTACGAGATCTATGGTTGCTTCATGGACAGAGATTAATAGACCATTCCGTAAGGAAATATGATGAGTGACCCAGTTTTTTACACCCTCTTTATTAAGCACTACAAAAACAAATATGTGCTTGTTCATCTCCACTTGAACCTTCAGTCACCATGTATTGTAAAATGCTCTCTTTCCACAATGGGTTGATCCAGAATCCATTGAAAGCCAATACAAAGTTGTCTGGACTTCAATGGCTTTGGCTCATGCCCTAACTTGCAATAATACACCTCCCCTTCTTCCTTGCATGCTGTTGCTGCTTGCTAATTCCCTTGATATTAGTGCATGGGATGTTTGTGAGCTTAGGGAGTTTCTATTGGCTTTTTAACTCTGCAATTAAGAATGCTTAGAGCAGCCAGTTTGTTCGTTCATAGAGTGTGAGGGGTTTGTCCTAGGAATTTCTCTTTGGTTTTCTCTCCCACAATGGACTTTGCTCAAGAAAACTTCAGCAGAGCTGCTTCTTTCACAGAGGTTCCCTGAGGACCTAAACATGCTTCCTGGTCAGTTGAAATTTTGATAGGAACACACCATCTTACTGTGAAAGATTATATGATTTCTATGTTTGTCTGAAAGCAACTTGATAGGGAAATGCTTTGTTAGAATAATGCACTTTCACTGAGAACTGACTCACAGTCTTTCTTTTGCATTTATTTGAAATGTTTTATAATTCCAGAAAGAAATACTGGACTTTTCTTATGTTAAAATATACATCTGTTGTTTATTGTTCTCAGATTTCTGCATTATGGGGTTTTTTTGTGGTTTTTTTTTTTTCCTGTGGTTTTGTTTTTGTTTTGTTTTTTTTTTTAATAGGCACAGATGCTGTCATGGATGAATTAACAATATTAATCTTAGTTGAAGCTTACTTTATTTTTTTTTATTTTCTTCCAGTGGTAACAAAGCTTGTAAATAGAGGATACCAACCACATTTGGAGGATTTTCTGCTGCGAATTAACTTTAATAACTACTACAAGGATAACTGAACTCTGTAGAGTAAGGATCACTGATAACCCAGTAAAACAGAAACTATATGTATGCACTTGTGATTTATAGAAACTTATGCAAATGCCACACAGGAGGCATTTTTCTTCAGTGAAATAATCTGCCATCTTAAAGCTTGAAGAGTATAACCACCATATACAGAGCATGATACTTAAAACCCACTAAACCTGCCAGTTGTTTGATCTGGTAAAAATTGATACTGTCATTATTGCAGAGATGGAAGAACTGAGTGCCTGTTCTTAACACAGGAGAGACTGCAAAACTGTATATCTGTGAATGTGTAAATGTTGTATTTTCAGTGGTGTGAATTTCCTTCAATGTAAATACATGTATGTGAAATAAATTAACAGATACTTTCTAAAACTGTTGAGAGATGAGTATGAGGTACAAATGTTCCCAGAGATATTAGTAGCTGTTATTTGATGTGCTTTATTTTCAAACTGATATTCATTCTTAATCTAAATATAACTAATTTCTTTAAGACTCTTAGTCACAGTGGAAGAGTGCCAAGGTGGTCTGCCAGGAGATACGATATTTGACTATCCAAGCACTTGGTGATTGCTGGAACACTTGTGCCAAACTGAGTTTCTTTATCCTTAATTTAAACTATGCATCTTATTTTGTGGTGATTATTTAAAACACCTAAAACAAATTCACTAAGGCAAAATAAAGCTGTATTTCCCAATATATTCCAACTACTGCTTTCAACTGAAGGATCATATTTGCGTAATTTTCGTTTCCCCCTTTGTTTTTTTCCCTTATATCGTGAGAAGAGACAATTGAACTTTCAATGTCATAATATGAGAATGTTATAGAGAGGCAGTCAGCTTTGAAAGATGTTGGTTTTGAGATTCTGAAGTCATGGTTGGTTAAAATGTGGATATATTCATGATGAGATCATTGCCTGATTGGGGACAGTTATTTAAAGCTACAGGCCTGCCTAACATGTTACCAGGACTACAGACTATTGACTAAGATTATGTTACGATGTATAGATAGTTTTATGATGCCTTTTTCTGAAGGAGAAATAAGTATTAGAGACAGAATATACCAACTGTGAAGCTGACCTGAATGTTTCTGCTCTGATTCCAAAGTCAATGTCAAAACATGGTAATGCACAGTTGCAACACATCTTCTATGCTGTTTCTTTATCTGTGCCGTATTTCATTAACTGTCTGCCTTTTGTTCTACAGAAAAGGGGATAGCAAGAACAAGTGGCTTGCAGGCTGAGCTGTTTTGTTGCCCAGGGAGGCAGAGACCTGTTTGTTTACCTGACTTGTTCTTCAGGAAATTATAGGACTGGGTGTGTATGTGCAGGCTTGGCTTCTGGTGCAAACTGATGTCTTGTCCTGAAGCCACTGGACTTCCCTCCCAGCGTCTTTGGGAGCAGTATCTGATGCTTGTGACCTTGCTGCTTGGTGCTAGGCTGTTACTGTAGAAAGACCATCGAGCATTGTCTGAGTCCTGCGGCAAGCAGTAACACACAAAAAAGATGATCATGGAAGCACTGGTTGGAAATATTTGAGAACTCCTGGAATTCCTCCTTCCAGCAGTGATGTTCTCAATGATGAGACAGCCCTGGGCAAAGCAAAGAAAAATGTTATTCCTTCTAAGGAAAGTAGTCCAGACTAGCATGAAATGGGAAGCTGGAAAAGATCTGGTTGATGTCAGGAGCCTGACGAACCAGCCATCCTGCCCGTGGGGTTTGGAGCCCGGTGGCACGGCCGGGGCCGAGCCGGGCCGGGCCGAGCCGTGCGGGGCCGGCTCCGCGGGTGCAGTTGCGGGCAGCGCCCTCGAGGTGGAACCTTCTCACCGAGGCTGAGCGGGCGCTCCCGGGCGGGCGGAGCGGCCCCGCCGGGGCTGCGCTCCCGCGGCTCCGCGGGGCCGGCCCGGGCGCTCCCGCCTGGCGTGGGGCGTCCCTGTGCAGCGCTCGTGTGGTGGGCAGAGCCTTTGGGAGCGGAGCAAACTCCCCGAGCCTTGCGGCGAGCTGCTCCCGGCTGTGTCCCTTACCCTCCGGGATGGCCCTGGCTCCGCGCGGCCGAAACCTCCCCGGTGTCGGGGGAGAAACGGGAGCTCCGCCACCCGGCATCCGAGCCGCGAGCCAAAACCGGGGACGGGACAGAGAGCGTCGGGAATCTTATCCTGTGTCATCGATCCTGTGGCGGGGGACCCCGCCGCCCGCGGAAGGCGGGACGGGGATGGAGGCTCCGCACCCTGGGGGAGACCGCATTAAACAGACCCGGCCGGCGCCGGTGCCCCTCTCTTTGTCCCGCTCCTCGCTCCCGCTCCCCACTGCCACAGCCTCAGCCTTTACCCACAGCGCTTCCTCTGCCCCGAAATCCCGCGGCACCGCGCCCCGGGCGGAGCGGCTGTGCCGGGGAGGGCGGAGCCGCAGCCCGCGACCAGCGGGGCATTCACGTGGAACCGAGCCGTGCCGTGCCGAGCCGAGCCGAGCCGAGCCGTGCCGAGCCGAGCCGAGCCGAGCCGAGCCGAGCCGAGCCGTGCCGAGCCGAGCCGTGCCGAGCCGAGGAGCGTCACCTCCTTCAGCACCACGAACAGCTACAAGTGTGGCTACGCGCCCGCCCCCCGTGCCGAGCCGAGCCGTGCCGTACCCGTCTGAATGCTTTCATAACTTTGTCTGCATTTCCCCCCCTCTCTGTCCCTGCTTTAATTTGCCATGCTTAAACGGTTTTCCTGCAAGGATAGTGTAAGCTACTTTCTGAGTCAGGGACCACATGTCACAGTGTTTTTCCGAGAAATGAGGTATGAAGGCCTGGGTGTTCTAAAACAAAAATAATTTAAAATCTGATCCTTGATAGGGACTTGTGAAAACTACTGAAATATGAACTTTTAAATTCATGTTTTCATGGAGGAACCAACGAGTGAGTACAAAAAGCATCCTAAGTCACCAAAAGGGTCAGAGCAGCAGTGTCAGTGCTTAGAACTGTGCTCTAGGAAATCCGTGGAGGGATGGGAAAGGCTGCTGTAAAAGATGGTGAAGTAACACAGCTTGTGTTCATCTGCTAGCAGAAGCAAAGCTTTGAAGGTACTTGAGATGATTACAGTTCCTTGGGCAGAGGGCAGGTATCTGCAGCATGTGACTCCTCGGGAAGCAGCTGACTCCTCTGTATAAAAGCTCACCTGAAGATAGTCGATTCTTACTGTGATTTTACAGCTGTGGGAGAAAGAAGAAAACCATCTTCAGTCTGACCATTGCATTTGTGGCTGGAAGACTGTCAGGAATCATGTAAAGAGAAGCAACAGCTTTTGCCTGGGAATTGCAGAACCTGCTGATGGTATGTTTGGCAATTAAAACTGCTATAAACCAACTGCAAGAACTCATGCAGTGGTAAAATAACAACACGGTGGGGCAAGGTGTCTGTCACTTGCAAGGGTTGGGTGGAAACCACGAGATGGATACACAGCCTTGTTGCATCATAGCAAATTATTATGATTTTGAAGGATGCTCTTGTTTTTATTTTGCACTATCTTTTTGGAATTGATGCTCTGGTAGATTTCTGGCAAAAATGCAGACATGTATTTCTTTTCAAGCCTTGGACTTGAAAATACCAGAATGGAAGCTACTGCCCAGCAAAAAAACTATAGCTTTGAAGCCCTTTGGAGCTATCTGCTAGCCTCTGCCTCAGTAAGCTGGTCATAAATTTTCCTTTCAGTGACTCCTGAACCTAGTTACCTGTTTCTGTGGAAAAATTTTAAGATAAGGTTTTCTGGAGAGCCAAGGGAGCTCAGTTCCTGTATTTTTCTGAATAGAGGCTGTTCAAAAAGCCTCTCCCCATCCATCTGTTTTTGAGAGTTTTCCCATGCTACTACAGCAAGTCAAACATAGCACTCCAAAAAGTAAGGATTTGACAGCAATACACTGGTGTAACTATTGTCTGCTTTAGACCCTTCATAACATCAGATGCTGCTTTGGGGACTGTGATGTGTTTCATTTAAGGTATTCATCAAGTTAACTGGTGGAAAATCCACAGGGTATATTGATGCCAAGCTCTTTGTGACAGATACCTGGCTGACATCATCAGACTGCAACAAAAATTATACTCCCCAGATCTTTTGCTGTGCAGAATTCCTTTTCCTTTGGCCACTTGCTGTGTATCTTTTCTCATGAAACAGTGAAGAGGACTGCCTGTGGTCTCTGCAGAATTCAGTGAGAGCACTGGAATTTCTCAATACCTCTAGACAGTGGTTGATTTTAGCTCAATTAAGGTGCTTACATATGTGGCTTACATCTGTGGCTTGGATGAAGCGTTTTTTTGCTGGGTTTGGTTTTGTTTTGTACTGTAACCAGTAAACTAGGGCTCTTGTTACAACTGTAGTTGTTAATTATAGCTGAAGATATTTTGAAAACCACTGCATGTGATAGTCAAACTTTGTAATGTACTGATACTGTCAAGAGAAGTGGGAAGGCAGTCACAAATCCTGTTTTGGTTAATAGGGCATGATATTCAAGTGTACTGGGGATGAGAAAAGCTACTCCTACCTGTTTTCACTGAACATTCTTTATATCCCATAGAGATTTTTTCCAGAGCAAGTGTCTCACAGCCTTGTGCATACTTTCAAGAAACTTGTTGAACCATTATGTATGACATTTCCCCAGTCTTCATTTACTGATGTCTCATGGGTTTTTGCTTCTTAGTTTTGGGGCTTCCTTATATATCAGCATTTCTCCTTCTTACTGCAGTTTTGTTGGTAGGACTGAGTCCCCTGAAGGTCTCTCTGACCTTGATTACAAGCTATGGACTTTTAGTTTGTTGTCATCAGAGGAGCTGAGGATAATTCACTTTTCACTATACACAGTTTGTCTTCTTGGGATTCCCTTTGAACTCTAATACTGAATCATATTCTAGAGTTTTTTTCCTTGAATAAGGGTGAGTAAAAGACTGCTAAATCCACAGAAAACTTACACATTTCTTACCATTTCAACCAGGTTCTCTTAAGAGAAAACTGGAAATCTCAGCATGCCAGATTTCTCTCAGTCAAAGTAGAAAGCTGGTGTCTGGGACTCAGATTCCCTGCTGTGAATTTATCCTCTGTCTTCCTAAATGGAGCTACACATTCTGTTGTGAGACATCTTCCTGAAATCACCAATTGGGGAACAACTGAGACTAATTATCATGGCCTGTAGCCTCAAATCACTCAATATTTAATGTATTCAGGAAAGTCTTAGAACCTGGTCTTGCTTCTCTGCATCATAAATAGGAAGTACTGTTAGTGATTTGTGTAGCAGAATTTGGAAACTGGGGCCTTAGTGTATAGCCTGAGGCATGGAATGTCTGTCTGTTGCAAGTGTTGCAAGAAGATTTTGGGACTCAAGGGCAGTTGTTATATTTACAAACTGTCAAGCTTCCATTCTAACTGCTGTGCCAAAGGCTGCTGCAAATGAATGTGGGTGTCTTGACATGGAAAAGAATAGTGAACTGTGCTAGCTGCAACCAGGGTGAATTGGTGGATTTATTAATCCAGTTTCCCTACATAATGTAAGAAAAGGAATGTCAGCTCCCTGCACCATTTCATTTTCCAGCTGGACTCTTGTATTTTAGTTGTCTTTCAACTGCTAGGTTTTTTTTTTGCCACATCTACGTGTAGGCTATGACATGTTCTTGTGTCTCCCTGAAGACCTCTGAACTCAAGGCTGCTTTTCTTTCTTCTTCAGCTCCTTAATAAAAAAATCTTCTCCCTCCTCTCTGCAGCCAGGTATGTGACAAGGATTGTAGCCCATACTGTTTAACCTTGAGTGCTACTGGAAATATTTTGTCTACGCTGCTAGGTTTTGATTGAAACTTACTGATGCATTCACATTGGCCTAAAGCTGGAAATACTTTGAAGTTGCTGGTTTCCCTGAGTGAAAGAGTGACTTCTGTTGAGTACTTCTGTGCTTTATGTACTTGTGAAGTTATGGCTTCTGTGGTAGTTCCACTTCTGTAAGACGGCACCTTATGTATGGATTCCATCTCTTCTAATGGAACTTGGTCAAACTAGAGGAGAAGGCTCTTTACTGCCCTTGCCTGTTCTGACAGTCAAAAAGTTCTGGGTAGCAAGAGCAGTTGTGTGGAGTAGCAGTACTGCTCTGAAGTTGAGCTCCTAGACCCTGAGTATCATCTCATGGAGTCTTAGAGGATCCAACTTACCCTGTGCTCAAGAAGTTCCCTGGGTAAGCAGAAAGTCAACATCACTTCCTGAACCAGAATGACAGATGGTGACTGCTGCAAGTCACCCAGTATGTTACTGCCTGAAGAGCTAAGCAGTGAGAGGTGCCTGCCCAGGAGGTTTGGGCTAGTCAGCAGTGATGCCTTCTCCAGAGGGTTGGGGGCCAGGAGAACAGTGGGGACACTGTCAGAGTCCTCAAAGGTGTATTTTCATTCAAAGGCTTTTTCATTTCCTGTTCAGAAATCCATGGGTTGGCATTATTTCCACCTATTTATCTTTCATCTGGCAGGGATAGGAAGCACAAAAATCTTACTGGAATAAATAAGAGGCAAACAAGACCTTTTTCTTCTCTTGATTCATCTGCACACATTGCAGAGGGTCCTATGGATCTTCTGGTCATTGTGAAGGCTTCACAAGCCAGGGAAAGTGGTTTCATCCAACACCTTGACTACAACAGCTTTGCTTAGGATTAGTCATGTTTAGGTCATCTTTTGTTCTAGGCATTAGATTTCCTGCTTCCTTCTGCAACTGTGTCTCATTTCATATTCTAGGGGCCCCCCTTTTCCCCAGGATTTTACTGTTGCTTGTACATGATTGAAAAAACTTGGTTTTGGAATTTGGGGAGTGTGGTGGGGGGTGGTCCTTCTCATTGTTCTTTCAACTCAGTGCTCCTCTCTCCTGTTTGCCAAGATGAAGGCTATTCCAATGCAGTACCACTGGGTGGTGGCTCTCCCTTTAGGAGACACAGTTTAACACAAAAAAATACTTATGTTGAAAATGAAGTTTTCTCCATTTTAACTTGTACCCATCCCTTTTCTTCTTTTACATGGCACCACTGAGAAGAGTTTGTCTCCATCTTTTTATTCCAGGTAGTTCACAGATAAGGCCACGCTGAGCTTCCCCTACTCCAGGAAAGAAACAGTCACAGCTCTCTCTCAGCCTTTGCACATAGCTCATGTCATGTGGTCAAAGGCCTTCAGCATTTTCTTGGCTATCATAGACCATCATCTCTATTTGGGATGATATTTTTAAGTTCTATCACAATATCTGTGGGGCTTAAGAGTGTTTTAGGTGTTTTCAGTTACATTTGGGTAATATATCTTAACTGTATATTTTCTGTTTAATTCTAGGTATTACAGGAACTGGATGGAAAAAAATTACTAAAGAACTTAAACAAGGTAACGTGTCATTATATTATGTGTGTTTTAAGAAAAGATGCAACTGTTTCTAGGTCTTGACAGCTTTCAAGCAATTATTTTCAGCTCCCTGTGCTAAGCATGGGATTTTTTTTTTCTGCTAGCTTTCCATTTTAGACTTGAATATGAAAAATTCTTGCTTAGAATCAAGCCTTGCTGATGTGTCTTTTATCTAAGGAGTACAAAGAGATTTTGAACACTTAGCTTAGAAAAACCTGACTTCTCCCCCTGATTTTCTGCTCCCCTGTTAATTAGGCATCTGCTCCAAGAATTGCATGAACAAAAATGGTGCAGTCTGTAGTCGTGTCTGTCTGGAGCTTTATCACAGCTCCTCGTGTTCTTTGATTTATATGGCATGGTACCTGTACCACACAGGGTAGCTGTATCCTTCAGCTCCACAGCTGATGCCATGGTGAGGGAAAACAGAGGTGTTAAGGGGAAGTGGCAGGACCAAATGCAACATTTGTATACAGGTGAAAGGAACTGAGAACTGAGAACTATCACTGCACACTAAAAACCTCCCACTGCCAACGCAGGAAGGAAAAAGCCAAATGACAAGATGTAGCCATGTAAGCAAGGTAGTGGCAGCATTATTTAGAATTCAGACTGATCATACACTGGATGTGATACCTGTTCACATCTGCAAACAGCATGGTTAACAGTAAAACTTTGAGGAAACAGGCATGAACAACAATATTAAAATTGCAATTTTTATTAATTTGAATAACATAATCAAATCTGTAGCACTTATTTGGAAAAAATACCCAAACCCATCCTGATGCCTTAAGTTTTAGCTTTCATATTTTTCATATTCTGTGCTGCCTAGGTATGTAGTTTTGAGCTTCATATGAAGTGTTAGTGAGCTCTCTTCACAGAGTAGGCAGACAGAGCCAATTCCTTCTCTAGCTTGAGACCAAGGAGCATCGGTACAAGTTTCAGGCCCAAAAGTATGAACAATGTGGGACTGAAGAGAGAAAACAAGGAAGATGGGAGTTTATAATCTGAAGGTGTAATTAGACAATTAACCCCAATATGCAGATGGACCAAAATTTATAAAAATGTGAGACTTCATGACCAGTCATTCATTTTTGTGACCATTTTGGTACATCTTGGGTGTAGCCCTGGCCAGGCTCTTGTACTGCTCAAGGTATTCTTTCAGGCCTTTCAATAAATACCTACTTTATTCTTAATTCTGTCTAGCCTCTGTTCTAGCTCAGTCTTCTCAAGAAGAAAATTTCCCACAAACAAACAAAAACCCCCTCAAACGACCCACACAACATTCCAAAGCAAGAGCTGACAAACATTCAGCAACTGTAGGTTTACAAGCTCAGGAAGCAGAGTTACAGTGAAATCTTACCAAGTCATGAAAGGAGTCCCACTATCATCTGAACCTACCCAGAGATTCATCTCCAGGAGGATCTCAGTTCAGTTTAGCCACAGGCTAAGTCTAATCAAGTACTTCCACAGAAAGCTTTTGATAAGAAGAGATCATTTCATTTTGAGCACAACTCCATGGGTTTTACATAAGCAGAATCTTTGACCAGTAATAAATATTATTTTCAGAGCCTATTGCAAATACAAGCAGTAAAAATCAAGAAGCAAATTATGATTCAAGTATTTAGATTCCCAAGTGCTATATAAGCTGTACTCCTTTCTCTCTGAAGAACTAAGTGATAACATTCTACTCTTGACAAAATTTGGCCTCATTGTGCTGAAGAACCTCCTGCTTCCACAGTGCTCCAGGAACAAGAACAGAAGAAACTATCATCAGAGATCAAACTATGACCCACCTGCTGAAATGAGTGTGCTGGAAGAGCACAAGCATTCCACTTGGCTCTGGATCACTATGTTTCTCCAAACAAAGCACTGATATTACTGCACGCCCTGGGGAACCGAGCAGTTGGACGTCAGTGCAGCTGGAACATGTGAAAACCTTCTGAGTTTCTACCTGTAGGTGAACATCTATTACACATAAAACTTTACTGAGCAGCACATCAAAGCAGCCACAGCAAGGGGCTGCGTTAATCATTCCAACCCTGCTAGACCTCTTGCACCTGATCAACATATAAGCAAAGAATATTTGCAAAGCAGCAAATACCACTGTATTTGCATTTCTCACTGTAACATTCATTTTCCCTTTTAAGGGTAAGGTAACTGCTAGTAAATTATTCCAAAGTATCTCTGTCCTAGTTTAGGGCAAATTAGGGAGGAAAACTCCAAATGGGGATTTCCCCAGGGAAATGCCCCTCCCCACCAACTGGTCTGGGAAAGGAAAAAAAAATTCCTTGGAGAGAAGTGGAAAAAGCTGTTTATTTAACAGAAATTGAATAATATTAAATAATAAAACCTCTCGCTGTTCGATGGGATGACAAGTCTAGGAAGAAAAGTCCTTTTCATGTGGTGTAGCTCGGCTCGCTCAGGTTCTTATCAGTCCCTCCGGCGCTGGAAAGTGCCGAGGCCCAGGCCCCGGTGGGCCACAGGCGTGAGCTCCCGGGGCCAGGAGCAGGCTTGCACAGATCCAAGAAAATTGGGAAAAAACAAAGGTCCAGGGAACTCCTCTGCCTCAGCTAGCTAGAACTAACTAAAAGCCAGAGAGAAGCTCTGTCCCGCTGTCTGTCCGTGCTGCAGACACCACAGGCCAGGAGCGGGATGTGTGGGAGTGATGTTTTTCCTTAACACAAACTGCGCGCTTCTTCTTCCCCCTCTCTTGCTCTCAAAGCCAGTCTTAAAGGTGCAGAACTTAATATATAACATAAACCAGACGATTGGGGATATCAGTATCATAAAGTCACCCCAGGACAATCTCTTTCCATGATTTTGGCAATATAATAAGTAATTTGGAAGTTAATTCAAATGCTTGTATGTTCAAACACACAGTGATAATATTATTCTCCTTCACTATACCACTTTTAATAGAGACCTACTCAACCCCCCCAAATTATTATCACAGTGCTGTTAAAAAGACTTGATCCCTTAGGCATGGCTAGGAATCATTACTTTTTACACCATTTTGTTAAGCAAAAAGCTTGGACAGAGCTCCTATAAAACTCTCTTCCCCTCTGCATCTCAACAGAAAAGATACAAACTGAGAAACAAAATCAGCACAGTTATGTTGATCAGTTTGAAGCAACTTCTCCCTCCGTTACTCGCTTGTTGACCAGGCACACTGTAGGAGACCACAGGTTCTGCAAGAGGATGTTTCAAGTATATTTCAAATTGCCAACACTTTCCCTACCTGATGCAGTCCTGTTTACCCAGCACTGACTTTCTGCTAGTTTCCATTAAATGGTTTGGTTCCAGTAACCCAAATTTAAAGGAAGGATAATTCTCAATGAAAGCCTCAAATTCCCACAAAAATGGATTATTTCCAGAAGACTTCTTTCAACTACACCATTCATCCACGGGCTAGGTAATATACTTAGCTTGTCCTTTTCTGTAAGGACTCCAAAATTGCACAGGAAATGCTGTGGTTGTCAGAGATCATCAGTTCCTCCAGCTCCAAGACAGAGTGAATATTTACATGCAAAGCATGCCCTATGTCCTGTGACAGTGAGGAGGACAAACTGACTATTAGTACAGATGGATAAGCAACAGTCCAACTGTTCTCCCCGTTTGCTGACAGCTCAAATTGAGGCAGACTTAAAAAAACCACAGTTCAACCCAAGCTGAAAACAAGTTTGCATAGGGGTAGAAGGATTTCCTTGAAGACACGTAAGTCACAGTGTGGGACAGTGATCTCTTTGGAAAGAGAAGCCTTTGCATTAAACCAAACCTTTCAGATGTCTGAACTAGTGACACAGTCCTTCAAAGAGAAGTTCAGAAAGCTAAATAACAACTAACTGCAGAACAACTTTCTTTTGATGATGTGGCAGTAAGGGCAACCAACCTCCCCCTGAAACCTCAACTGAAACATTCTAAGTAACTTGCAAGTTCCTCTTCTCCTCCCACATCCTCCATCATCTTTTACCCAGGCTCAAATAGCATGTTCCTAAATGGCCAACTTCCAGCATGAAGATTTTTGAAGACCATGGAAGCAAATTAAATGGTGCAAGAATAGAGAAAGAATGGAAGAACCCCGTTGATAAGTGTGATGAGCAGTAACACACCTGCACACTTGTGCAACAGTAAGATTCTGTTAGGAGCACAGAAATAAATACACAACAAACCTGGATTTGAGTGCTGGGGTAGTTTAAGGCTCACGCTAATTTGGCTTATGCATCCTGCCCAAGGCAATTGGGTTACAAACTACTCTCCTGAGTTTAGCAAATATTTATGGGTGTTGTTTATTCAGTTGAAACTGAATAAACTTCATCACCAAGTTTTCAAGTGCAAATGTATGTAATCTCCCTTAATTCTGCTCTTAAAAAAATTCAATTGCTCCCCAAAAATTCTAGCCTGTACACACTCTCAGAAAATAGATAATGATTTAATACCAATCTGAGGGTTCACAAGAAATTAACTACTTAATTAAATGAAACATAGTTCAAACAAGCAACACTGAATCTGTTCCTCCATTAAAGAGGACTATAAGTTTCTGCATAGAGAGAGCAGTAAACAAATATTAAGAAGTACTATTAGTTAAGACATCAGACAAAAACAGATCAGATTCCTGACTTGCTATTTTTGTCTTCACATAACAACAACTCCATTTGGATGTTTCAAGTTCAGCCTGCCTCAACATAAAATACTGCTTTTTACTTACTTTACTTTACTAGTGAGGATAAAGAAAAGACTTTGGGTCTTTAAACATTTATATTACTGATGTGTATAGGCTGTTGATTGTCACTGGTTTGTTCCAATGATCCACAATTGCTTCAAATTAAGCACAGCTGAAGACTGCTGTAGATGCATCCAAACGTAGTGCTGTTTCAATAACTTAATAGCACTTTGATGTTTGCCTTGCTGAATTCTTCACTGCTGAAGGAGGATCAGAGTCTTCAGTTCACAGCAAAAAACGAAACAAGGCGGTTATGAAGATCACGTAACGCAGAGCTCCGAAGCCCACAGCGGAGGTTTGCTGCAATATGGTTGTCTGCTTCTGGTCTCTTGAGAACAAACAGCTGCTGTAGCAGTTGCTCCCTCCTCTTCTGCATCTTCCTTTACCTCCTGCAAACCTTCTGCTTCTTCGAATGGATGTTCTAAAAGTTTCAGTACATTTCTTACCTAGAGCAAAAACATAAGCACAGTTGTTAAGAATTTAGAAAGTGAAAGCAAAATGATATGGAGAACCCCATGCCAAATAAAGTATATTGTATTTAATACATGAACTCCAGATAAGCCAAATATTAAACAGATGAACAATATACATAAGATGCAAACTGTAAAATTGTACCTGGCTGAGTTTGTACCTGTATGGGATTCAAATAACTTGAAATGCAAATATTAAATACAAATTCTTATATAATTTCTCAAAATAAATTAATTTTCCCATATTTTGCAAGTAATATTCCACATGCTGAAAGTCCACAGGTTAAAGCTGTAAAATTTAAAAGATAATACTTTCCAGAAAGGAACAAGTGTAAATTAATCCTCAACTCCCTTCCAAGCCACTCTCAAGACAGTAAAAGCAGTGTGTCTTGAGGTCAGCCTATAAAAGCTGGTGAAGTTCAGATTCAGAGTTTTAATTCCGTTATTTGTACTTCAGTCATTAAAATTACAGTTTCAATAAAAACAATAGAGACCTCCTGAACAGTGAATTCCCAATCCCCTTACTGCCCAAGATTCCAGACTGAATTTTGCCTGATATAATGTCAGTCATTAACAGCACAACTACACATCCACACAAGCCTAGAGAGAGAGAGTGAGAGAGAGAGCAATAATAGCATACCTCTGAGAAATCCCCATTTTCAGCTGCTTCTATTGCATTCTGGGCAATGTAATTTCTCAAGATATATTTTGGATTGTTTGAATTCATGACCTTCACACGCTCAGTGTTCCAGGCATCAGCATTACCAGTGCTTTCTGTTTCTTTTTGCAAACGGACTCTGAAATTAAGCAGGCGACAATAATTGGTTTTTACCACATGTAGAAGTTGACACATTTTCTTGTTTTGAGATACTTTGTTCACAGTTCTTAAAAAATACTACATCATCTATAATCCTCTCAGTTTATAAAATGCAGCATGACAACATAATATAAAACACCACTTAGCTTAAAACTGTTCAGTACTATGGACAGCAGGTCCTGACACAGCTTGAGGAAGTAGCACAGCACAGTTTTTCTATACTCTGAAGTCAGATCAAGACATGGGATATGGTCTGTTCTGCAATGACTGATACATTCAAGTTTTGTCTTTCAACTATTTTTATACTGTTTACTGGTTAAAGCTTTTGCTGTTCTGGCAAAAACTCAGAGATGTAATACAACTGAGGCAGTTTGAGGTACTTTCTATCAGTAATCTTTCTATCAGTAATATCAGTACTTTCTATCAGTAATACTTGCTAAAGCTCTCAGCCCTGCTGAACAAGATCACAGGCAGCCAGGTGAGGAAAGATCTGACCTAATCCACAGAGCACAAAAAAATAATGCTCTATTCAGGGGTTTTTTTACAAAAAAAATCTCCTGCTAACACGTAAGTTTTTAAGCTTTGGAACAGTCTGGACCTTTGTTTTCCTGGCCATGATTTCTGTTTTTACTCTTTGATTAAGCATACTTGCTTTCTGTATTAACACATAGACTTTTCTTTTGGAAAAAAAAATTCAAAGGACAGAATGCTTCAAGGTCAGTCAGTTGTAGTTACTGAGCACTTAAAAGTTCGCAACTGGAATTGTCTCTGTCAGAAGCAACATCAACACTGTTGAAGCACTTGTCATACTAGATTTGATGCTAGGTGATTTCTACACCCTCACACTACCTCAAAATCTAGTAAAACAATATAAAAAGATACCCTTGAACTTTCACAGCAACAAAGATACTGATCATGGCAATAGATAATATTCTTGAGCTGCATGCTCTCCCCATCCTCCTAATCTATATTTAAGAGAGGGTGTCTTTTATGGGACATGCACATTGTTCTCAAAATGTAGAAATATAATAGTGCTATCAATACTGAGAAACTTTACCTGTATTTCTCCAGCCATTCCTTCCAGTGTCCTTTATTTCTGTTACGTAAATCATCTGCTGTTAACTGCTGCAGTTTAGAGAGCTGTTCAATGCGTTCCAATTCTTTATTTATACTAGCTTTTGTTCCAATTAATGCAAACAGCTGAGGATTAGACTGAGCTAACATCAGCATCATTGACAGTTGTCTGGGAACAAAAGGAACAAAAACAATCAAAAGCTCAGGTAACTTTAACTCGAGAGCCAACAGATGGAAGTCATGCATCTACTTAACAGTGACATTTCCAGTCTTAAAATCAGTGAAATATTACATACTATGCAGAGTTCATTATGATTATAATAAAACTAAAAGCAAAAGCCAGAAACATTTAAGCAGTATAATTTATACCGTGGATCCATCTGTGGTTTAAAAACAATTTTCAGTTCTTCCACAGAAGCACACTGACTTGTAAGCTCTTCTAAGAAATCTTCAAATTTTGAAGGATCAATGTCTACTGAGAATGAACTCAGCAAGTAAAAAATATTTGTGAAGTCTCCAGCTGAAAAAAAAAAAGAATTTCATGAGTAATGCAACTAATAAATCAGCAGGAAAGCAGTTCCCACACCTCCTTCCTACCTCCTCCCACAGCAGTACAGGTCACCATTCTAAAGAGGCAAACAAACTGTTCTCTCAGTGAGGGTGCAAATGTGAGATAGGGGCCCTGTATAACGCAACAACTACCCCACAGTTCACAATAAGGTAATTATTTTCAGCCTTTTGTTCTTCTCTCAGATAACAATAGAGTTGCACAAGGCTGCTTTCTTTTAAGGTCAAGATATAAATTGTATTTTGATTTGGTAATAGATTCAGATAGGCTATTAAACAAGCACCTTCTGTGCTGTTCACCAACCTGTGAGATGCATGGTTTCAAGCAGTTCAGACACCAGCTTACTATCTTCTTCTAGTTCCAGCTGGATTAAGCCTAGTTTTTTTCTCATCTTCTGCAAATAGTGTTTCTCAAATTCTGCATCATATTCCTCTTCCAGGATCAGTTGGCTTATTTCCAAGGGCAGCTCTGGAACTAAAGCTTCAGCAAGTTTCCCCAGGTTCCACTTGCAAATCTCTGGCTGTTTGTTGTAAGCATAGCGCCCTGTATTATCAGAACCATTGCAAATGTGCTCAGGGTCATACCTACAAGAGAATAAATGGTTAGTATTCTTCCAGTTATCTGGACACTAATACAGTGAGAAGTAGTACTTTTATTATTTTAGTCTGCTCTAGGAACTAAAAAATTTGAAAGGAAACATTCCTTGATTCTTTTCCCAAAGCCAGAAGCTACAAGAAGTCTTACAGCCAAGACATTGTGAACACAGTTTAAAGTACATTGACATGAAGAATTACAGGAAAACTAGAATTACCTTAATCTCCTTTGCTGTAAAGATAATTAAAAAATCTACTTTAGCGTTAAAATATTAAAGCAACCACAAGCACCAGGATTATCCTACATAGCAAGAACATATGCACATTCCAAACAACAATGCCACACTGACCTGTCCATAAACCCAAAAGGGCCATAGTCAATGGTCAGTCCAACAATGCTCATGTTATCTGTATTCAGCACGCCATGGCAAAACCCCACACACTGCCATTCAGCAACCAATCTCGCTGTCCGTTTGGTTATCTGAAAGAAAGGACTTTTCTTTATTTTTTATCACAACGTATTTCCAATATATTCATGTTTTCATATATTTCCAGTATATTCCTAGTCTGAACTGAGCAGATTCTGGCAGTATGCCATACACACAAACATCTTAAGGACAGTTTGCCTCTCTCCTCCTGTCAGTAACTCCCCTGTTTCTCTGCCTCCTATTTCCATTTGCCTCCTCTTCTCTCATGCTTGACTTGCCAGCCAATTGAACAGCTTTCAAATGCACTGGAGGCAGTACACTGAAATAAGATAAATTGTTTGACATCAGACTTGCATACTACTCTAGTCACTATACAAATATATTCTTTTGCCTATTGCTAATTTTAAAGAGTAACTACAGGCAGGAGATCACATAAGCAAATGTACTCTTTTGGATTACCCCATATGTATGGGTGATTTACAGGGAGGTTAAAGGGCTGACACAAAAAAGCTGTTCCCTGCAAACAAGTTTTAGCACTGATAAGCATGTCTCTCTATGTTCTGAGATTGGAAATAAGGCTACAAGATTAAATAAAAAAATTGCAAGAATGACAATTTTGTTTAAATGCAATTCTTCATGGAATGCATGTTTCATCTGACATTTTCCACTGCTTAATGGGGAATTATTTTTATGGAATTGACTAAAATCACTGCATGTGCTCCATCCTTCAAATAAGTAGTATAATATTTTAAAGCAGTCCTAGTTACTTAAATACATTAACCTACCTGTCAATTACAACACTAAAAATCTAAAAGTCAGGAAGCTACATGGTTTTTAAATAAAACTAGTTGTAAATACTTTATTAAATTGCCATAAGTAAAAATTTTGCATAGCCACTAGCTAAAACTTTAGGATAAAATTATTTTCATAGACAAAATCATTCTTCTTCCCAAATAGCTAACAATGCACAGAAATTCAAAACGACTATTTGCTCCATGCTGCAGTGTAAGTGTATTTCATTAAGGTTCAAAAAACAATCTATGAATTGTTTCATTAGATGTTTCTATGCCTTTGTGTTCAAATCCAGAATTTTTCTACTGTTTTTTTAAAAAAAACCACACACAGTCAAGTAAAGAACAAAAGTTAAGCAAATCTTGCCCTGACAGGTAGTGAAAACCATAAATGATGCATGGAACAGAACCTTTCGGTTTACCTCGAGGTCCCACACTTCTAATTTTTCCAATATTCTCATAGTAGATACTTTACCCATTTTTCCTGAATGCTGATTCATGGGGCAGCTGGAAGCCAGCAGCCACCTACATGCGTCCAAAACTGATTACTTAAGCCATGAACCAGTAAGAGAGGCACACCCTGTACAATGGCTCTGTGCCAGGAAAATGTAAAATTTAAAAATGAAAAAATCCTGGCCACCAGAGTTGGGATAAAAGCACTCCAGTGTTAAGGCATGTTTGGATGCACTGTACACCACCAGGGTTCTGGTAAGAAGAAATCCCCCTAATAAGAGTGTCCAAAAGCAACTAAAGCTTGAGTGCCACTCAAAGATGGGTATATTGATGATAAAGAGACAGCTCTGCATCCCCTTTGATCTTTATTATTTTTGATCAACATTTTTCTATAGCTAGCCAAACTAGAAGGCAAACATGGTGTATATGTAAGACCGTCAGCTGAAAGATATGCTCATTTAAATTTAAACAACAGCTACAAATTATTTGAGAAGTAAAGATAATGATGTCTGCTTTCTAGACTGTGCTGTAAAATGCAATCACTTGTACTTTTTGTCTCCATTTCCTCCACGGTGCAGAAAGAATGATAAAACAAGATAGAGTTGAAGTGATGGCAGTTGCCTGCTCATGGATGTTCTTGCTCACTTAGAGAATGAAATGGGGTGATTTTCAGGAGAGAAAAGTCTGTAAAGTCTCCACTAAGGATGAGAAAAAACATGAGGAGGCAATGATAGCACAGACTGGAGTGTGGACAGTCAGTGGCATGAGAAGCACAACAAATAAAAAACAGACCTGGATAAACAAGAAAAGAATACTAGGAATAGGGGTGGAAGGAAGGAGAAGGAAACCAGTAGTAACTGGGCCAGGAAAAGCAGCCAAAAGCAGAAAGAGGCAGGACAGGGCATACACATGCACATCCACAAAGATCCCCAAGTCCCATGACTTTTCTGCTATCAGGAAGTAAACATGCCATCAGCTACAGAGCTGGACACACACAGAGTGAGTGCAAACCCACAGCTCTCATCAACCCCAACAGTTCACACACAAAGGACTTGTCCAGCAGAGTTAAATTCTTTGGAATATAGTGCTGAACCAATCCACAGCTTGCTTTGAAGAACTAATGCAAGCATGCAAAGGTTGTGGTAAAGAAAAAAAAAAAAGGAGCAAGAAACCAAACCATAGAATGTCAGCTATTTTGGCCTCTTATCGGTCTGCTATGAAAGTGCATTGTTCTACAGCCATTCCATCAGTCCTTACCAGATAATTTCAGATTTCAAAGCACCACAACAGCTTTTAGATAGACTAGTCAAGTGTTAGACACTGGTATTTTTTAATTATTCTCTTTGCTGGCTAGTTAGAAGAATGCTCAACTGCCTTTAAACATTTCAGTTCTAATACCTGAAGTTAAAATGATCTGCAGACAACACTCCTGTTTGTAATTTGGAAAATAAGACTCAGCATTCTCAGTATTTTACAAAATGATGCCTTGCAAGTGATGTCTCAGCACCATCAATTCATCATCTGACATTCAGAGCCAGAACTTCCTCTCAACAGTCTAAGACAGTCCCAGAAAATGGAGCTAAGTCTTTGGAAGCTCTCCCAAAGCAGGGAAATAATGATTTACTATTAGGAAGGTTAAACTGTTTTCACTGGTTAGATCAATATCAACACTACTTTCATCAGTAAGCAGGTCTATCTACTAAAAGAGCTTTCTTCAAAGAAAAAGGTTCAGACTTTGAATGATACTGACTCCGGTCATCTGTGCTTGCAGATGAAGTTCCTAAAGATGACCGGTATAGATTTATGAAGAGAGTCTGATCTTCCTTACCTCTTTGAAGAAAGCAGCATTCCTCTGAATAGTGTTGTCTGAATAAGCCTCCTGGATTTCTGGGTAGAAAGTGCTGATCACATAATCAAGCATCTGTATTCGAATATCATTCCGGTTAACGCTGGGACCCTTGCGTCCAGTGTATTCATCAGGGGGTTTAAAAATTTCAAAAGAGCCAAATCTGTTTCAAAATAAAAACATGTTTTAGAATTAAAATATTGATACTATTAACATAATTTGATATTGTATGTAATAAAAACATTTACTGCTGTTCTAACAACAGCACACCATCTCTTAACACCAATCTTTCAGGCGGCTGAGAGAAAAGATCTGCAAGATTCCTACAATGAACGTGGTGAGGCTCAGCGAATTGGTCAAAAGGAAGCTCCTACATCCACATGTAACAAAACTGACCAACCCTGCCAGTACTGAACACCACCTCACTGAAGTTTATTACAACTCCTTCTACTGAAATTTTTTTATCCTAAAATATATAAAAATATTGGACTTCTTTTAAATACTAGACTGTACATCAAGCATACCAGATATATTCTCCAGATATGTAAACACACAGAGAAATGCACACAAATACACACATACATATGAAATCACATCTTCCTTATACCTCACCTCCCCCTAATATTCTGTAGCCTTAGAGGAAGCAGTGCAACTTCCTGAAATGCCTAATGGCTGTAGCTTCTGCTGGAGCTGTAACCTCGTACACTTCTCAGGCAGGGAAAGTACATCCAAACTTTGATGGTACTACTTCAGAACTGGAATTAAGGATAGAGTTATAATCCACCACTACAACTAAAAAAAAATAAAAAATCATGTATTCTGTAGAGGAATACACATGAAAAATCTCTTCTCCTAAATCTGCAGAACTTCTTCTTTCCACCAGGCCAGCATCCCTAGTGTTTATCTGTCTCAGTGCAAAGACAGCAGCCCATCCCATCTACTGGGCAAGAAAAGCAGATTCCTACAGCCCAGCAAAAGAAATTCCAAACATCCAGAACAAGAAACATATGAACACTGCTGCTACAGAAATATGCTTAAGATGGTATTTTAAAAGACTGCTTAGTTTTAAAGGGGAAAAAAAAAACCAAAACAAAGCCAAGCAACAAAATAGGCTTCTACCTTATAAATGTAGAGGCTATTCTCAGAACAACTGTACACCTTTCATTTTTTGGATTCCCATCATAAAATATGTCACGAACGACTTTGGAGTCGGACGTCACGCAGGTGCCAGCCCGTGTTGTTGGTATTCCCAGGTGAAACATGGCCTCGCTGCACAGGAACTCCCGAATGCTCGACCGCAGCACTTTCCGGCCATCAGCTTGTCTGCGGCAGGAAGACACAGAGGGTTTTTAGGCTATAAAGGCAGGAACTCCTGTCTCCTCTGTAGCAGAGAGAAATAAAAGCCTAGAAGTAGCACACTCTGTCCGTGGTCACACAAAAAAGTAGTGGCAGATCTGAAAACAAAAGCTGGACCTTCAAACTTCTGATAAAGTTCAATTAGATGAACACAGCAACTTGAAATAAAGAGCACACATAACAGAGTAAACCTTCCAGGTACACATATCCCTTCTAATCATTAACTGTGTTGGTTTTATTGATGCAATAGTCTTTAAAAAGATTTAAAAAATTTGAACAACTATAGCTATTTTACTGTACATCAAGTCAATGGTTTCCTCTTAACTAAATGAAATATAATGAAAAATATTCTTTCGAATCTTTCTGGGTAAGCAATCTAGAAATGGGGTCCTAAATATGAGCACACACAACAGCTGCACTTAAAAAAAACCCAACTAAACAGACAGAAGATAACAAGCTAGCTTATTTAATAAACATTAAGCAAAAGGAACAGACACAGGTGGTTCTCAGCCCACACTCCCAGCACTTCCAAAGCCACAGGCAAGCTGGAGAACAGCCCAGGGCAGATCTAAAAAGCTACCACCATATCTGGGATTTTCACTGTGATTCCCTTAACTCTCACAGACCTGAAGAAGACCTTCAGAGGACCACATACATGAAACTAAGGTGTTGCCAAGCCTGTGTAGAGCTGGGACAGAAAATATGGGAAATTAAAAAAAAAAAAATCCTGAAATATTTAAAGTATTTAAAGGCTAATGTGACTAACGAAGATACCCATCCCCTGCAGGGATTTGGTCAGTATGACATTTTGGGGACTTTTCTGCTATTCCCTCCCACAGCTGGGAGGAGTGGGGAGAAGGAGCAGCAGCACAACCAAACACTCACATTTAAATACCATCTGCGAGGGCAGCAATTACACGCTGCTCTCCCCACTGTCATCACGGTCTGCATCCTCCCAGCGGGGGAAACCCGCACAGGAGGATAACCAGGGACAGAAGTCACCTGCACCACGCAGTGACATGCAGTTACGCTCCTGTTTTCCAGCAGAAAATTTTGCCACCTCCTGATCTAGCATTTAAGCATTACACTCGCCGATGCCGAAGTTAAGCAAAACAAAACAAAACAACCACGAGGGTTAAGAGATGACCTTTGCCTCAGGGAATGATCCTCAGCAAGGCACCAGCCCCTCGTTAATGCGATCTGCGAGGCGGCAAGTCCTTGCCCGTCCTCCCCGCAGCCAGGCACGGGGCACCGCGCCCCGCCGGCTGCCCCGACCCCGTCCCGCCCGGGCCTTACCGGGAAAAGGGGGTGATGCCGGCGCCCTTGAGCTGGATCTCCCAGCGCTCGCCCCGCGGGCCCAGCACCTCGCCCAGGTACATGGCGGCGCCGTCGCCCAGCTGCCCCGCGAAGCTGCCGAACTGGTGGCCGCAGTAGCAGTGCGCCGCGGGCTCCGCGCCCGCCAGCACCCGGTTCCCGCTGAAGAACAGCGCGGCCTCGGCCTCCGCCGCCGCCGGGTCGGCCGCGGGCGCCTCCAGCCCCAGCAGCGCCAGCGCCGGCAGCGACATGGCCACGAGCCGCGGGTTCTGCAGCGGGCTGGGCCGCACCCGAGCGAAGCAGGCGCCGGGCACGATCCGCGGGCCGCCCTCCTCCGAGGCGTCCACGGGCAGCGAACGCAGAGCCAGGTTATCGAAGCGCAGCGCGCCCAACCAACCCCCGCCGCCCTCGGGCTGCTGCATGGCCGGGCCCCACGCCGCCCGCAGCAGCCGCGGGGGGAAGCGGCGGGCGCTGCGCAGCACCGAGTCCATGCGACCGGGCCGGGGGCGGTGCCGCGGAGAGTCCCGCCCATGGGGCCGCCCTGCCCGGACAGCCGAACCCGGGGAGCGCGGCTGCGGCCCGCCAGATAAATGTTGGCCCCGGGCCGGGCGGCTTGGCCCACTTGAGCAGCCGCCAGCAGCGGGGGGTGCGGGACCCCCAAGAAGAAAAAAGATAAACGTATGTATACCAGAAGTCAGTACTTATTCACCATGCTCCAGTTTTATTTCAGTTAATAGCAGCTACCTCAGTGGTGGGTCAAGACCAAACCTCTTCTAGGTGTGCACACTTTCTCTGAAGGGTCCAGTGGATGCCTCCACTTAAACCCGGCCCTAGCAGGTGAACCATTTACAGACAGTAGATGGCACTACATTATTATTTTACTTGTACTTTTCAGCTAAACTCGAACGTGAGTCTCAGCTCTAAAGAACTGGGGTGTAACCGTAGCAGAGAGGACATGGTGGTGGCAGCAGGGAGAGGGAGAGGAGCTGCCCCGTGGCATTTGGCAATGCCAACACTCAGAACACTATTGCACTTCTGTAAGGGACAGTCCGAAGTTTCCCTTATCTGTCCCACGATCGTCGCAAGAACAGAGACTAAGACCCTGAAGACCCCAGGAAACTTTGTACAGGGGTTCTGGCCTGGTTGAGGTGGGTGCTTGTCAAGTGATGTTTGCAGGTGTGCTCGCTGTGCTGCCTTCGTTCCTGCTGGTGAGCAGGGACTGGTGAGGAGAGGGCTGTTCTGTACCTTACACTTGCTTCCCTGAGCAATGGGTCTTATCACAATGGGCTGTGAATCTCCCCACCTCTTGGCCAACTGCCCCTAAGTTACTTTCTGAAAGAGATCTCCCCACGGAAGAAGACACTAGTGACCCCATCTTGTCCGTTGGTAGCCATAACCCCCCTTTTTTTCTCTCTTTACTTTGCCTCTTTATCCCTCTCTCTCTCTCTCTCTCCCTTTCATCTATTGCATAACCCTTGTTGTTGGCACTAAAATAAAGGTGCATCATTGCTGTTGTGATTTAAACTGAAATCCCTTTGTGTCCTTATTGCACTCTGAGATCAAACTAACCTCTCACGACTCCCACTTGTGTTAGCAGATAGTGACAACTTGCACAAACTTAAAGGCCTGAGCAACTTTGCCAGGCTTGCCCACACAGAACTCCAGGAACAGAACACTCCTGATGGCCCTGGAGAAAGTAGGTATGCCGCTTAGTTGCATATATCACATTATTAACCACCCTGCTCTAATCAAATCTCACTTTTCATTACTTTGTCCAGTTTGTAAATCATCTCTGTAGCCAGAATCAGGGACATCTGACCACTGAAAGAATGTCATCTAGCTGGGATAATTTTTTTCTTTAGCATTTCCTTTTCTTTTAGGTCTGATTCTTCCTACTTTTGAGGAATTAGTCATGCATTAGTCATAATACACAAGTACCAAGTATCTTGCTTTAGCACATGTGAAAGTAGCTGTGTGCGTCTTTCCCCCTGTCCCTATCATCACAGAGCTTTTCCGTGTCATACCACACAAACCAACAAAACATCCAACAAGCAAAAGCAAACATTTGCTCAATTTGCAGCAGTCACCCCCAGCAGGGAGCTACCAAGGAGGAGCCAGAGCCAAGCCAGGTGTCAGGACTCAAAGGACGAGGTCTTGCGATGGAAAAGAGCACACGCCCCCAGCTCCCAGCCTTTTCTCTACTGGGAGTGAGGGTAACATCTTTGTTGCTGTTGCCTCCCTGGAATGTAGAAAGCTCCACTCTGCAGCAGGCAGAAGGCAAGCAGCAAGGGAAGGGATAATTACACAACCCCCAGCCACCTTCTTCAGCTGGGAGCTGCTGAACAGGACAGCTGCTTAAGCTGTTCCTGGGGTTCTCACATACACAGGGACACACAAGACCTGCTGGTGCGAGGATATAACAGCTGGTGCATTTTTGCACCCCAAGAGTCAGTAGACTGATTTCATCCTTGTATCTTTGGGGCTACTTTTGTCCCGTGTTTGATGTCTTCCATGTGCATTTCCACATCACGGCATCAGCACCTCGTTGAAGTCTGTCCACTAGTCAGATCCACATGAGTGACTCTTGTCCTGCCAGTACTTAAAAGCTCCCACATCTTATCAAAATGTCAGTCTTAAAACACTCAAGTCTAAAATAAAATTTATTTTGGTTTTAAAAAGAAACAGGGAAATACATACATGAGAATCTTAGAGTTACACAAGTGATAATGTGCTGTTTCTTTTCCATGTGTTTTTCCCACTGCCTGGCACTTTGAGGTAACTTGATATATTAGTTTTTTAGATGTTTTACAATACACACAGAAATACAACTTCCAGTGGAAACACAGACATTTTAATCCACCTCAAATAGCATATTTTTAAATTTTGTTCAGTATTTGGTATAGAAAAGACACCTCAAACATGGTGTGGGCCAGCAGTGTAAAAACGTAATGCTGGTGAACAACGCTCCCAAAGCAGGCAGCTGCTGGGTGCCACCTGAGGCTGACTGAACACTGCCCCAGAGCTGAGCTGCTGTGCAGCCTCCTCTGCCACTCCCAGGGACAATACAGGACTACAGTATTCAAAGATTTTTCTTCCACCTAAATGGTTTAACCAGCAATTCTTTGTAGCCACAGCTCCAATTGCAGCTGGAGGGAACTATTGCCTGATCAAGGAAAAACAACAGGCTGCATTTTGCTTTACATACAATCAAAAAAGATGGACCACTGATTAACAAAGGGTTCAAACAGATGGTACATTATCTGTATGGACTACAGCTTATCATATATATGAATACAGGGTCTTTGGATTAATATGTTTTTTTAAAGTAAAGGTCACAGTGATTTACCTGTGTCAATTTCAAAGAAAAAGCTCTGCCACCCATTCAACATCTTTTGCACTTAAAGGATCTTTATTTCTCACACACCTGAAGCACAAATGACTGTGCCTGATGTCAAGCCAATGTTGGAGTGCTTTGCTGGACTGGGACTACAGCTGTCGGCTCCTTGCAAGACTGAGCACTGGAGACAGGAAAAGCAACAACAAAATCAACTCACCATGCATAACTCTGGGCTCTGTAAGTTCTCACATTGAGCAGTCTTCCTGTGTGTTCAGTAGGACAGGGAAACTCATCCTTTTCTTCTTAACCAGTTACATGTGGTAGGCAGAGAAACTGCCTACTGTTCCCCTGCTTCAGCATTACACCCAGATGCCCCTCAGCAGGAGGTAATTAGTTAAACTAATGTTCTGCAAGAAAATGTGTAAAATGGTGGGATTATCCTGTACTAGATCTAGCTAACCAGAGTTTGCTCTCAATAAAAATATTGGCTAATTAGGAAAATAAATACCTTCAGCAGAAATGGTGGTTAAAATACTTTATTTTTTATATAATAGAACATACTGCTGTTTACTTTAAATCACTTTAAAGGCACACGTTGTTAAAAATACTTCAAATTTACATCACATGTACAAATGCATAAAACAGATGTACATGTCACCAAAAAAAATACAATATGGCTTCATAAGGTTGAGGCGGGGCTGGGACAATTCAACATATACTTAAATTTTACAGGATGCTGCTAACACTGAAAGGACTGACTAGAACAGAAAAGAATGGGCCTGAAACACAGATTATGTTATATAAACAGTACAACACATTGAACATACAACATCAAGAATCCGTGTATGGATTCATAGAATTGTTAGTTCTGCAAATTCATCACTTTCCAGTGCCACTGAATAAACAGTGCATGCATATGATCTGCCAATTTGCAACTGTGGGAAGATAAACTGCAAATTTTCCATCCACAAAGAGGTTCCCTGAAGAATGTGCTGATATGCTTTGTAAAAAAAAAAAAGAAAAAGAAAAAGAAAAAAAAAGGTTGAAACAATAGACTTATGGTACTGACTGGAGAGGATAGCTGAATAACGAATGGACACCTTAGTTGGTAATGACTTTTGGCTAAAAAGCATAAAACATCAAGTCTGCAAGAATGCTCCATGACAATCATTTACCATTAGTCCCACCCAAGATTAAGGCTCCTATCTAAAATTTACCTTAGATTTGTTTTTTGTGTAAAATTACCTGAGCACAGATATCAAAGATCTACAGAGCTTTTAAAATACCTGCAGATACTTTAAAAATCTGTAGAGAACTTAAAGAAAAATATCCATATATTTAATTCTACTAGCTAAATATTCTAAAAAAAATAACCAACAGAACATTTTGGTATGTCAGGAAAGCCAGGAGAAGAGCAAGTTTAAGCTTTTGCTTTCATCTTTTAAATATGTACATAAAATGTAATAGAATTATTCAAATAGGACTGCTTAATTGTAAACAATAGATTGAATGTTTTTAAAAAACAGGAATCAAAATTCAGGCAGTCACTCTACTCTTCTATAAATTGTTTACAAATGTTGATTTTCCTCTTGCTAGAGATGGCTGGTGGTTTTTTAAGCATTAATAAATACAAAATAAAAGGACCTGCCCCGCTGTTTTCTGTATTATCATTTATATTTTGTGTCCTAGAAGCATGAACTGCTGTCATTCTCATTTGCTAAGGTTTATTCCCTGGACACCTGTAAGGCTCAGACCCAGAAAAGCACCTAGCAACATCTTAAGAGCTCTGCAGAATCAGGTTAGATTCAGTAAGGTTAAAAATAAACATGCACTTTAATAATTTGCTGCACTGGAGCTCATAAAATTTTCAAAGAGCAAGGCAGAAAAGCATCAGGTTGCATGGACAGACCAGCTCCCAGCAAAGTCAATACCATCACAGAGAGGAGCATCAGACCCTTAATTTTAAAAGCTTAAAAAAGACTAGACTGTACAGAAGATAGATGTACATACTTTGAGCAAACAAAAGATTGTATGGAAACACTTCCAACACAAGCCTTTGGAAATATGCCCTATTAAAAGTGGTTTCTGGATTTTATTGAACCAACTGAAAAAACACAAAGAAACACAAAACACAACATCACCTTTTCCTCCTCCTGCCTCACATACTGGTTCCCATCTTTCATTCCCAAAAGAAATTAATACAGATAAAAACCTCACTTTAAAAACAATGAGCAACTGTTTATGAGCCTGAGGAGCAAATGGGACTCTTCCATTCAAATACATCGGGTTAACTTTGATATGACAATGTTATCTGTGTTGTTGAACTAGGACTAGCTGATTGCCAAGGGCATTTTACAATCACTGACAATCCTGTAAAAAGGGAAGGTACCAAAAAATTTCAATGAAATATGAACCTAGGATTAAAAAAAAGAAATACATTGATGATGGATGAGTGTTCCAGATAATTAAAAAAGAAACAGCAGTCTGTAGTACCCATAATTCTGTGTATAAATAGCAGTTAATCCAAATAAAATGCTACAGTTGGTTGAAAAACTAAATTGAACACTGTTTTCCTATTAAATAGATTAAAATATTCATCCACTGGGAAATTACATTGATAAATAAAATATTTTCATGTAGCAAAACCAAGGGGCAGGTTAATTCCACGCTTTTTATGCCAAATATGAAAGGTCTGAGTAAAGAAAGTAAATTGTACAGTAGTTCTAGTCTCTTAAATTTACAATACTGAAACCAGCAGGATTTGGCTAAATAATACAGTTTAAATAAGCTAATCTAAAGGAACAGTGTCCTGTAAACATCTGACACAAACCACATTGCATTCTGATGGGGTGGCTATACCTTCTCTATGCAGGAGAAAGACAATTCAACTGGTGGTGGTAACAAGGGATGCAATCTAAAGGCAACATTCCTGTTCTTCAATAAGGCTTGTAAAAAATTTGAGCCGTGTACGTATGACAGCCTGTACAATTCTGAAATTTCTGGAAAGCTCTTAAGTTTAAAAAAAGCCTAAATGTTTTAGTTATAAAATACACATTGAGAAGATGTCCTTTTAAATTATGTGTAAAAGTGTCTGGCACCAGAAACAAACACTTGGTATTATGCCTAAGAAAAAAAGCAAAGACTCATTCAAGTGTCCCTGAACTTCAGAGGAGATGCAGCCAATTAGGTTACTTTGTGTTGTTCTTTCCTCTGGAAAAGAAGCCATGAACACACCCTTTAAGCTGCCTTTACTACATCATCAGTTATATATATATATATATAATGCATATATATAGTATACGTGTATACAGTATGCATACTATATATATATATATATTTGCATACACATTTCTTTACCTCAATCTGGAATCATCTGGTTTCATGCAGCACACCTATCAAGAATCAAAACTATTAATTAGATCATAGCTGGTGTAACTTTAGTATCAAATCTTTTATTATATAGTGATTGAGTGTAGCTTAGCATCAATCAGCTCTGACTAGAATCCTCATCCTTCAGTCCAGTTCACGCATTGCCTCCATCAACCTTTCTTCAGTCACCTTCTTCACACAGCCTCTACTCGATTCACTGCTGAGACACCTCTGACAGCCTCTGAAGATAGCTCTGTGTTGCTGGCATTGAAAGAACAAACTGAACTGTCCTGTGACCTATTCGGTAGCAGCCGTATCCCAGCAGTCCAAAAACTGTTGCTTTTAAAACAAATTTGAAAATCTTACTTGAAGGTGATGGAGGAGGCACACTGAAACAAAAGACAGAAAACAATATTTGCATAGCTGTAAAGAGTAGGCATTTTTCAATGAAAAAAAAAAAAAAGAAAAAGGGATCTTTTCTCCCCTTTCTCTCCACAGTGCAGGAAATTTTTGGGTAACAGATGCATCATGAATGAACAATGTATTCTTTCATGTTCAAGGGCTACATACAATTAAATAACAATAAAAATAAATAAACACTAACAAAGCCTTTTCTACTTATGTATTATGCCACTCCTAATGGCTACAAACCTTTACTTGTCCATCACCCTGCCAAAATAGCTAAATCATTTTCTTCTTTCCAGACTTCTTGAATACTAAAAGAGAATATTGAGATTTTCACAAAGCCACTTGGAAGTCTTCGCACTGGCCACGTGAGCCAGGAGGGCATAGGGCAACAGACACACCAGGTCTACCCCCACAACCTTCAAGCAGTTTCACTGTTGGGGTATGAAGCAAACAATTAGTATTACCTTCCCAATAAAGCTGACTTGGAGAGCACAGGCACATACACGTGCAGCCCTGCACCCTCACTGACAGGCTCTGCAGCAGTTCAGCTGGCCCTGAACCCACAGCAACTCATAATCCTCTCACTCAACTCAGAGGCCTCCATATATTGCTTCAAAGGAGCCTGAAGTTATCATTTATTTATATCCAGAAAAAGTTTCTAATGTATTCAGAAGTAATCAGTTACAATAGTGCAAAAACATTGGGTGCTCTCAAACCAGGTTAGATGTGCTGAGATTAGGATACAACTAGACTGAGCTTAGATCCATGTGCTCAAACTAGGGAAAAGTTATCACTGCTAAGACTTGGTGCACATTACAGCAATATACAGGAGAGTTTTAAAAAAGCGTATGTATTGAACCAAGAATGGTGTAAAGGCATCTCTTCACACATTCTTATACCCTTCTCCACCGATTCTTGCTCAATTCTAATACCTCACCACAATTACAAAAAATCAATTAATAACAGCTGGTCAGGGCACAGTGCTAATGATGCCCAGGTTATGAGTTCAATCCCAGTATGGGCCATTCACTTAGAAGTTGTATTCGATGATCTCTTCCATCTCAAAATATTCTGTGGAAGACAGCAAAGTCTAATGCTAGGAGTCAGGTTCAATGCATGAACTTAAAAATTAGAAAAAAAATAGAAATATATGTATACTTTTATCCAGAAAATTTTCATGTTCCAAGGTCTAAAATTTAACTAAATACCTGTGAAAGTCTTAAAAACTTGCCACTTTAGAGAGGTGATGAACACTAAACACACAAAAGAAAGCCCTAACTCTGCTCTGCAACTGCAGTGCAATAGCATGGGGACAAAAAAGTTTAAAGACAATGAAGTCTAAACTTCAGTGATAAAGACCTTCTGTGAAGGCTTGAAGACATGCACTTGGTCTTTGGGCTATTCAGTTCTGTGTTGTCAATGATGCAACCAACAGCCACCACACAACTACATGGATTTGGACAACCTAATTGTACAGGTTATTTGCAAGGGTGCAGAGGAATATGGACATCTAGTTTGTGACTCCAGGTGAGGCTTAGCCTTGAAAGACATATAAATAAAATTATAAATGGCTAGGCAGAGCTTTTGTACTTAGCATTCTTGAATCCAGACAATAAGTCACTCTAAATCGTATTTTAGATGTCTAAATAATACCATTTATGCGGATTTCCATTTATGTGGTTTTCATAGCCTCTGAAGAGATGGGTGAGTTGGTTACATAAACACAATAAATGGATGTGATAAGGAAAGTGTGAATATTTAAAACTCTATAATCCTAAAGCACAACAGACCAATACTACTAGCTTGTATTATAATCTCTCCTCTATTTCTGAAATCTTGACCTTTGTGGCCTTACCTTTGTGGCTTTATGGAATACATAGTCTGAATGCTTTGGTTCTTCAATTCTGTCTTTTACAAAGCACATACATCTATTTTCATATTTAATATATTTATATTTAATATTATCCATATTAATATTTATTTTGAAGCAGGAGTTCACCAGATACATAGCTTAAACCAGCTCATAATTAGTTAGGTATACACATTAAATTAAGTCATTACTTAGATATACACTTAAAAATAGGGTACAAGCAATGGCGACACTAAGCTTGTCAGAGCCAGCAGTCCTGACAAAACAAAAGCTTTAAATCCAATGATTTGTATTTACCTAAGTTAGACTAAAAGCCTTGTTCTGTTTTCACCATCTTCCACAACCCTCATTAGAATTTTCATTTCATAAGAAGACTTAAATGAGAACCAATTAAATTTCTTCCTAGACAAGCACATAGTCTCATCTCTACTTCCCTCCATATTCAAATATTTATTGTTTTCCTTTGACTTTTTCTTTTTCTTTGTTGTAAGCACAATCTGCAAGCACTGCACAGCAAGTCAGTGAGCTGACAGGGCAGGGATGACAGTAGAGATGATTGTTCAAGCTGTGACAACCAACCAAAAAAACCTCCAAAGAAACTGCTGGATTTTAGCAAGAGAAGCTGTTACACCAATACGTAGGAAAGGGCGACTATTACCTCATTATTTCCTGGATCTTTAAGTCGGAATTCCAGTTCTTTTCAATTCCAGGTACATGACCCATGCCAACAACACCAACTACAACAGCTGGGATATATTTTCTAGGTTCATCTGAGAAAAGAGAGATGGAGAGAAAGGAACATATCTGTAAAATAACTAATTTCAGGCTTTAAATAAATAGGCAATGTATGAGACTACAAAATTGGTTTTTCCAAGATACAGGGATTTGTATAGTAGGATCTACTACCAAACACTGAAACCCTGTTGTTACATACTCATCTCACCTACTGCCTCTTTCGTTGAAAGTCTGAAAAAGTCAGCATGGTTTCTAGATTTTTAGGAGTCATTTATTTAATATATAATATTTATTTAATAAAGAGACCTGGCCAGTGCTCATACTACAGCCTCAGGGTGACAGGCTCAGCAAATGCAAGCTGAATTTTCTTTCCTTCTCTGTGCAGGTCATGTTTCTGTGCTGCTTATGAGGAACATCCCTGGTCTTTGGCATCTCCTGAACAGACAACCTTCTCTGCCACTTTGGACAGTGGCACCTGGCACAAATAACATAACAAGATTTGGGCTCACAATCGGAGAACAACACTTGAGACCACACCTGTCCCTGTGAAGGTCACTGTTAGAGACCTGGCCTCAGCAACAGCAAACCCAGGCCAGTAACACCCAGCAGTTAGCCAGCTACCATCAGACCAATGCAACGCACACCAGCTCTCGCCCTCACCTCCCATCTACCACCCAAATTTCACAACATCCAAAACCTGGTTTCTGGAAGTTTTCCCTAATGAAAAATATAGCACCATGCCACAAAAAACCCTTCTAACGAATAATGATCAGGCTACTTTCCTATGGGGAAAATTCTATACAATACATAAATATAAAACATGAGTTCCACTGTTTTGCTTTAAATAGCCACCCTTGATTTTTCCAAAAGTAAAAATGTAAAGAGCAGCCCACCTCAAAATGGAACAAAACTGTACTGAAAACACTAGAACTATTATATATATTTACCAAATTGGTTTTTCTAAATTTTCTTTTTCTCAGTCTATTCTGGAGTTGCTCTAAATCAGAACTGCAATTACAACACAAGTTCTGCACTGAAGTGATGACAAACACTATCTTCTTAAAAGTAAGAGGTAAAAAACTTCAGTATGCTTATCTCTATAGGAAAGGCATGCAGATCACATATGCCAGCAGAATACTCCAAAGATTAGACAAATACTATTTTTCTATATGCCTATACTTCACTGAAACAGCAGTCACATATGAATATTACTGCCAGATCACCAAAGTTCCTAGCAGCCAAATTTTTAAGTATAAAAAAAAGCCCATGAAGAGTACTGAAATTAGAGAATTAACTTATCAATAAATGAGTCCCTCAGCAGCCAGTGACAACAATGAATTTGGTGAGATAACGGGGCAAGTGAGATAGACTGTCCCATACTGTGCTGCCCTACCAGATCCCTGCCTTTTGAAATAGTTGTCTGCCTAATTAGTACTTTCCAATTTTAAATAGCACAATGAGAAAGGAAACATAATTTAGAGTCTATTGCTCTATGTGGTTTCAACAGAAGAGTAATATCCCTTTTCAATTTTTTAAGCATTGTATCTTATGTGACATGTGGCATTCATGAAGAGAGCATCCCAGATTTCCTGAGAACTGAACTTTGGACCAGTACACAAAGTACACCTTGCTGGTTATAATCTCTGCTTTAAAACAATTACTTTCTGAAGCTCGAGGTAGTTCTATCTGCTTTGCTGCTTGCTTCAGCATGTAGGTCAAGTAAATATCTCGTTCGGAGACAATAGTTCGATGAAGATCAGGGAATTCTCCAATCATTTCTGCCATCATCTGTTCCAGTAAATCCTTCTGTTTGCACTTCTCCACATCATCTTTACTGAAAGAAAGGTAAGTTTTCTCAGTATCTGTTACACTTTTAAAGGTCAACACAGACAAACTAATGAAAAAAAAACAATACCTAAATACAGTCTACAGTTCTCCTCCCACAGTTTTCCTCTCCAGAAGGAAAATAATCTCCATAAACCTGCAAAACTTGATACCTAACAATGCCTCTACAGTGAAGGAAAGGGAAAGAAAAGAGGTCACTTGCCTTTAGCCAGTTCAACTGGATTTTCTCCCTTCCCACTTTAAAAGCTGACAACTCAACTCAGCAAAACCACTAGGGCTTGAAAGGCAGGAGAAAGTGGTGTCCCACTTTCATTGTGTATTGATAAGCTTTGAAGAGCCTACACACAGCTCTTCAGAGGTAGCAGATCTGATCACTGAACACTCAGAGACTCTACTTAAGGAACAAAAAAGGCACACTGTAATGCACAGTCTGAGGGCATGGAAAGACATCTGTAGGTTGTAGTGTCAATCACAAGTCTTTAGAAGGGAAGACAAAGTTATAAACCAATTCCCAGAACAGAAGAATAGCAAATGGGCAGAAAATGCAAAATAAGAACTGCAGGAGTAAATGTAATGATCTTTTATTCTTTTCATAGGTGCTATAAACACTTCTGTTAGCACCTTTAGGTGTGGGTCATAGCTTGCAGCAATGAAATTATCTGGTTTGGCATCACTGTCTAGTAAAGACCGATTTCAAACAGGCTTCCTTTAGTTTCCAAGACGAAAAGAACACTACAAATGTCAGCAGGGCAAGCTAAAGGAGAAATGCTAGCTTTCAACAGACCCAGAAACATCAACAGACTGACAATTTTGATGTTGAATTATTACTCCATTTTCCATAGAATCTCACGATGGCTGGATGTATATTTCAGAATATACAAATTATTGTACTGAGGCCTTTCTCTTATTTACATTATCCACACACAGTGGTGGGAAAGATTTTATTTTCTGCATAAAAATAATAAAATAATAATTTAAAGGAAAATTTTAAAGTATACTAGGAATTCCTCAGCACCTAATCTTACACTTCACCTTCACTTTATTTTCAAATAAAATTGAAAGACAACACTTGATGTTGTGTTATATTAGGAACAGCCACGGAAGCACGACATAGACTCTCTAACCGGGTTGCACAAGAGAGCAAGTTTTAGTATTCCTGATTTTCTTTTATAGACAGGTCCAAGAGGGCCTGAGAGGTAAAACTCTCATTGGTCATCAAACCAACACATCACTATCATTGGACAGTTAGGAAAAATACCCCTTGACTGCTTCTTGCAAGGAAACAAGGATCAAAACACCTGCAAGGATTGTTTTCCTTCTCTAAGAACTGTTTTGATTCCTATAATTTCTCAGGCCACACTTTCTCAGGCCAGTCTGAGAAAGTTATGTGACTTGGTTTCACACAGGCTCAAATTAATGCCTGAAGCCTAAAAATCTCTTATTTGACCATTGTCAGTTCCCACAACCTGACACAAGATCAGAAACACAGCTTTCACTTCAAAAATACATATTATTGCAGGATAATCTGTATTCATCCTTCTCACTAACTTCAAATTTCATTGCATCAGGCTGGGTATCCTCATACTCAAGTCAAACTGAAGAATTGAATAATCCACCGAAAACATATAGAGTGCTTATTCATACCTGATGGGGTCAGATAAGAAGCAAAGGCCCCAAGCAAGCTTGACTTTTTGCCAGAAGGAAAGTGCAGCAATTGCTCTCTTAAACGTTACAGGGATGGGTCGGTCACCGAGGTGGAATTTACAGAAAGGTACTTTACTGGCCTGAAAGAGAAGATAGAAATAACTAGTCACTGTTTCATACTGCAGCACATCATATTCTTATTAATGAATGTTAAGGATTTACTGTGTTATACAAGGTATCTTAAAAAAGAGCAAGCAGTGTCATAATTCAACATAAAAAAATATTTTGGCTTTGCAGTAAATAAAATTTACAAAACACTACTACATTACTTCATAAAGGAATAAATCCACTACACAATGCAGTAAGTATTACAGTAAGAAGTATTAAATTGTAATGCCACACCCTTGAGATTACTTGTACTAAAGCAGAAAGCTTCTGATTATTACTACATAAGGTGACAATGGGGCTCAATATCTTCCTGGATCTGAAAAAAGTAGGAGGTGAACTGACTGTCATCATTTTGGTTTCACCTAGTATTTGTCAGGATCATCAACCTTACAGCTGGGCATGGTAAAAGATACTAAAGAAAGAGCTTATGAGACAATAACTGATGCCAGATACCACGTGACAATGTGAGACTTGGCTGTAAGCTCATGCTGACAAATTTTAGCACAGTACTGAATTTCTAGAAAATTCTTTCCTATGCAGAGTTGTTTTAAAATTTCCAGCAATCGCTTTAGAATAGGACAGAGCTAATTTTTTTCCTTTCCCACTTAAAATGGGAAACACTTAAAATGTTTCATTCTGGTCTAGAATGCTCAAGAAAATAAGCCTTGAAGAATTTTTCTTTTTATTAAGGATAAATACACCAAATTATTCCAGACTTTTTACCAGCAATGTTCTCTCAGATTTCCTTACTAGTATATAATTTGTATAAAAATAGCAAGATACATTCTGCAAAATGGATACATACACAGAAAATACCATCCCAGCATTTCCAGAAAAAAAAAAAAAAAAAGATTAGTGTAAAACACAGTTACTGTTTAGTTTCAGGTATCACTGTTGGCAGCAGTACAAAAAGTGATGTTTAGGACTAACAGACCAGTCAGATATTTCACTTGCCCAGTCTTTGTAGATGAATGGAATGTATCAGATCTCATTAATCCTTTAGAGCTTGTTTTCACAGCTTGAAATCCTACCACCACCAACAGTGGGACCAAGATCAATATTCAGAATTCAAAATCAATTATTTAAAAGAAACTAAGTTATTAATGAAAACGAATGTCTTCAGAAATATCATGAGGAAGAAGCCTTATCATTTGATGCCTTTTTGGAATTGCTTTCCTACCACTTATGTCTCCAAATCTTTGTACCTTAAAGTTTGAAGTCAAAAATGGTTTTTACTACTTCACTGGCTTCAGCAGAGCTATGGCCAGAGTGCTGTTTTCTAGGCAATAACAAAATGGTTTTATTGAGTTCAACTCTGGAAGCAAAAGGCCAGTAATCTGACCTCAGAAAAGCCATTTCAGGTTCGCACCTCTTTGAAAGCCTCCCTGAATTCTCCTCCTGGGGCCATTCCCAGCTGTTCCGTGATGTGAGCAGAAACCTTCAGAAGCAGCATTTGCATCAATCCAGACATGACTCCGTTCTAGCAGAAGAGGGAGAAAAACATGTAAAAATATGTCAACAGGCTGAAGAATGCACTGTTCACAGAAAAAACATTAATTATTTTAATGAAGAAACAGCACTGAAGCTACATTTTGGACCCAATTCACTGATCAATACATCCCATATTTCAGTTTTTATCAGTTTACCTAACTGTGCGGCTAATTCTGCCTTTCAACAGAAATGTACAGCAGGTTGAGAAAATAAAGGATAGCCAGACTTATTTTAGTCTATGTTTACTCTGTTTGCTTAAAGAAAGTGTCTGAATAACTTAATGGTTAAACAGTTCATACTGTGCATTTAATTTTTCTTGACCTATCTGGATACAAAAAATAATGGGACCACAGGAGCATATTCCATTAAATGTACAGTGAATGCCACATCCTAGAAGTACTGAAGTCAGTAGCCAGTGGTCTAATCCCAGACATGTCTACAATAATGAAAAACACTAGGCTGAGGACTGGTGAGATGCAAAAACACAGAGAATCTAACACTGTACAAGATCTTAAAGAAACCTCATAGTCCTGAGTACAAGTCAGTTTCACAAGAAGATTGAAGGCTCTCTATTGCTTTTTTGAACTAGACTTAAAAACCAAGCTCTTCTCTTGAAAAAGAAAAGAATTCTCTTATGTATACTTAAGCAAAATTTTCCTTTCCTGACCTTTTACAAAAAGAATGAAAAGAACATCTCAAATCCATCCCTTCTGTCCGGCTCTGTTACTTTTATGATTAGGACTCAATGAATCAACACTACTTGTCCCAAAGCATAACCTGCACCTTGGTTTCACATCTCCTCCAATGTAGCATCAGTCACATTCTGCCAAAAGGGGCACTGCCTCTTCCCTTGACAAAGGCTAATTTCCTGCTGTATCATCAGCTTCATGCAGCTGAAGATGAGGTTACATCATATTAAGCCTGACTTAATATAACTGCTGGAAGTTACCAGAGAAAGGTCCTGGTCTCCATTCCTTGCTCCAATAATGACCCACCCAGTGCCAGATCCAACGCTTGTGTGATCTCTCCAAAGGCTGTGTGTGGGTTTGTGCCATTAAATGAACTCAAGAGTCACTGAGGACCACAACTGGCAAAAGAGAGGGGTAATTTTCAAAGCAAATTGATTATCTGTCTTATCATACTATAAACTAACAAGCATGGAAGAAAGTCAAGTCCTGGGCTTCTGGGGAGAGCCAAAGAAGAAACAGGAGAAAAAGTGTTTTCACAGCATCCCTGAGATCCAGTTAAAGTGCCTGGGCAACAAAGCAATCCAGAAGTTCAGAAAAGATACTCACAATCCCACCCCCCCTCCAAAAACTAGGGTAATGCAGCCTGAGGCTAATCACTGGCTGATCGCTCCTTCAGGATTTATGCACCTGAGGTTGTATTTTAACACTGTGATTTGTACTTCTGGCTAAGAGAGGGATGCATCTTTGAAATGTTTCCAAGTGAAATTTGGAAATTTTTCTGCATGAAACTCAATACCTGCCATATTTGTTTAGCATGAAGGAGATAAAGCAGCTGTATGTAGCAGCAACCAGCAATAACTGGCCAGCCAGATATTGTCAGGGGATAAAGAGAAAAATGTACAAAAAACAATGAGAGCAAAACAGTAAGGAGGTTATTATCTGTACTAGATTACTCAGTGCTGTATAAAGGAAAGCTGACCACAAAAGAACATTAAATCCTGAGTGGATGGCCATAATTTCATAGGTTAGATGCAACAGCCATAAATAAACATAGCAATGCACAAGTATAAAGAAATTTAACTGCACAGGCAGAGGGATGCAAAGCTATTAGCACACAGGAAAGAGAAAGCAAACCCCCAAGTTTATCAGCTCAATGTTCAATAGGAGTCAGAAAGCAAGAAGAGTAAGAGATTACCGGGAAAGGAACAATAACAGAACATGAAAGCACTGCTGTACAGTTTTTAGCAGACTCCTGCCTTGAAAACAAGATTCTTCAAGTAGAAAATGTGCAAAGAAATACCAAACATATGAGAAGAGATTAAACACACTAAATACTCATGAAGCTTGGGAAAGGATGACTGAGGGAAGATACATTACTGGACACACAACTAGCACAGACAGTGAAAAGGGCAGGAGGAGAGAGCAATACTCAGGCAAAGAACACTTACACTGTGTATGGGAACACAGCTTATGCAGGGGACCTTGGAGCTACTCTTTGACTGCATTACAAGTCACTGATCGAGCAGAAACAAGCCACGTGTACTTTCATTTGCAATTCTTGTAAAAACCTTAATTCCCATGAAGGAAGGCAGCACAACCTTGACACCTGGAGCCTGGAACTGGTCTTCCTACTGCTGCAAGACCACCGGTAGTTAGACTTCAAAACACAAGTGAAGGTAGCAAGTGAACAGCAGCCTGCTCCTGTCCTTATGGATTTACCTATCATCTATCAATTCATGTTCTATCTGTTTTATTTAAGAGGACTATCCCTGTGGGTTACCTAAACATGCAGAGCTGTATCACACAGTTCAAAAGATGAGCTTTTTTCACTAGCCAGAACCAACATTACAATATATTTCTGCACAGGTAACTTCAGACAGAAAGAGGCTGAACTGTAATTCGGCTGTCACTAGCTCACTTTCTATTCTGTTCCGAGAGCAAGGTTTCTCAAGGGCTCCGCTGTGCCAAGAGTAACAATCTTACAGCTGCCGGGAGATGATGTAGCAAAAACCGAGCCCTACTCAACCTATCACAAGGCCATGAAATGGACACAGAAGGGATAGTGGAACCAGGAAGCCAGGGAGAAGATAAGAGAACCTGTCATATCAGTACTGCACATCTCCGGGTTATCCACATTTGAGTCAGATACCAGTTCTGCACCATGTTGCTTTGCTTAATGTAAAGCAAACAGGTACTTCATTGCAAACAACTGTAAGGGTTTTGAAATTCAAGGAGGAGCTAAAGGAAGTATGGTTTTAACCTGCAGCAGTTACTTGATAAGCTGTGGATAGCAGTGACCCATTGCAAATACGTATGTTTCATGCCAACATTCTGCTCAGCTTCCAGCTTCAATTAAGAGCAATGAAATCAAATTTTAGCGCTTAATATTTATGTAAGTGATTATAAAAAGACACCATTTGGGTTTTTATTTCTCATTTCCAAACTCAAGGATGAAAGTTGAAAGCAGTTTTGACTTTTAATGTAGCTTTTGGGCCTGTTGCACTTCAATGAGAGGAGGCAACTAAGGCATAACTGAGCAACTTACAAACTGGTCTGATTTTTATCAGAGAAAAACAAAGACACTATAATTTGGCATGAGACAGTGGGACTGTTCTTCCTGGTTTTCCCTATATAATCCATGCTGTTAGTGATTCAAACAGGAGAGGTTGGAGGATTTTTTGGTTGAGACCATAGAGAAACACATTCTTTAAAAGACCCAGTGTTCATATTTTATTATTTGCATTATTCCTGCAAATAAAGTAAAGGAGACTAATACTGAACTGCAAAAATAGGAAGGATCCTCACAGTATTCTCTGGCTTTGGAGCCAACAGAGTCTGAGTTTTCTACTGTCTGCACACAAGATCACTTCACGCCCTGGTAGGAAGTGGTAACTGCAAAGCTGCCAACATGAATTTACATCACAGAGAAAAAGAAGTCTGCTATTTTGTTTTCACTGTCCCTTTCCCCTTAACACAATACAAAATGTTGCACTTAGCGTTGACATAAAGAAGAAAGTTTCTGTGCCCGTTCACAAGGTCAGAAGCCCCCTAGCTAAGCAGCTCCAGCTGTTGTAAACATGCATTTTGGCTACACGCATCAGAATAATCCATTTTACCCAAAGTAAACAGATAGATGCAGCAATTCATGCAATAGGCAAGTGTTTTGCAGTGTCTTTTCCTTTGATAGGGCATAAATAAAGAAAACAGGAAAGATGCATTATTGCCTAACTCTGTGTGTCAGAAAGCCTACTCTGAGACCCTGTGTGAGCATACACACTGCACAGCCCCAAGCCACTGCAAGTGCTTCTGCATCCATGTAGATTATATTCCCATCAGGGGTACAGTCCTGGAAATTCCCCAATTACATCAATAAAGCAATTCCGATATACAGTTACCACACAATCAAAATAACAATCTATAAATTTCTTCATCCAACTGGACACTGACACTCTTTTTACTATTGACCACGCACTGCCATTCTAATCAAGTATCCTGTCATTTTTAAGTCAACTTTGTGTTGTTTAACTGTGCCTAGCTTAAAATTACTTAAATGCAAGTTAGCTAAGTAGAACTGAAAAAATACAGGACTTTTTTTTTGCACATACATCCCGATGTGTCCACATCAAACTGCCAGAGTAGTTATAATATGAATAGAACCCCACACTTTTTGGCCTAAATTTTTCGGAATTCCCCTTCAAGGCCTATTTGTCAATTAGAAACTACTCAAAAGACAAGTGAATAGGTAGGAATTAAAGAGCAACACACCAGGATGAAGAAGGAATGCAGCTAAACAGAAAATAGAAAAATTAAGTGCCCTTTAAATAGTTGTGATACAGATGCAGATTGCAGGAATAATAATCACATTTAAATATATTAGCAGAGCACTACAATTGCAAAGTTAGACTTGTGTCCTGCAAATGGAGCAGCTGTTAAACGCAGGAGGATTCCTGTTAAGGTCAAAAATTTGCCCAACCAATCCCATTGTGAAAAGAAAGTCCTCAATGCTCCATCTGAAAACAGAAAAATCTCCCAAACCTAGTTTTGCCACTGTTACGGTATTCTCACCTACATCAACAGTATTAGGTTCCCAGATGGTGGGAACATTGGTTACGATTGCAATTTGACAAATTGCACTTAACATAAACCTTTAATTCTCACTCTAGGAATCATACCTGCTTTATAGCTTGTTGAAGTTTTTCCAGATTTATTTCTTTGGCTTCTTTTAATAATGTCTTTTCATCCATCTTTAACATAGAAACTCTGTACTGGCACAGTTCCACCACAACTACATCAGGCTGCACTTCTTGTATTGTCTGAAAAAGACGAATTTGTTTATAATGCTTTAGAACAGAATTAACAGAAATGCAGCCAATATCAACACTTTAAAGAGAAAAGGGACCTTAAAAGCACATTCCAATAATAATTTTCAATTTAAAAATCAGTAGAATAGTAAATAAGAGTTCTCCAAATAACTATGCATTGACAAAATTATTAAGGAAGATGACAGTAAAATGTCTTAGTTACTGGGTACTTTAGGACAGGATAATGGTGAACATATCGCTGGGAAAGTGAGCCAGGAAGAAACACTTCACATTAAATTTTTCACAATCACAAAATTAATTTTACTTTACTCTGTGGTATTTTGCAGTCTGGGTTAGAATACACTTTGTGCAGAATTGTCAACCCTGATTCTTACAATATTCCTCCCCCTCTAGCTCCTGAATAAAGCCACTCTAAACTGCAGAGTTTGCAGGAGGTACTTGAAATAGTTCCTACTTTTACTAGAGCTTCAGACCTATTTGCAGCCTAAGAATGGAATCCAAGTTTGGAATCCAAGCATTGTTTTACAGCCAAATATGATCCAGGCAACATAAGCTTCACTAGTGAGATTTCTACTTTCAACACTGGCACTGTATCTGCCTTTTTTATTGAAAGGCAAGTAAAACTATTTGAGTTGGGAGAGCAATGAATTGCATCAAAAATTATTACTGTAACGTGTCTGCCTCTGATCCCATAGTGCTGTTAGCCCTCCAACAGCCAACTAGAAAAAATAGAGCCAGAAGGTTCCAGCACAGAACCAAGTCAGAGAGCTGGACTTCATGCTATGTAGAGCTCAGCTGAAACATTATAAAGATGTTGCTGAAGGGCTCACACTGAGTATTTACCTTTACTACATCCTTTTTGCTGCTGTCACTGAAGTGAGCTGTTCCAACCACATACACTTTAGAACCATCCTCAGTGTCAAGCTCAGTCACAGTGCTTGGTAAAGCAGGCCTTTTCTGCCTCTTCTTCAACTTCATCTCCAGGAGAATTTTAAATGCATCTGCATCAGCTATAAATGTAAAGAAAAATAGAAAAGAAAAGCACACATGATACAAAGTGCAGGTAAGTAAGACAGAAAATAAAAATGTCGCCACTAAACAGCAGAGCAGAGCTAAAAGGCCATTGATTTACCACTGTAATCTTACATTCAATTCTGAAGCTACATCATTGAGAGTGCCATCACTGGAGAGGCTGCCTCCAAGCATGGGTCTCAGTCCAGGTATCCTACCCTGTGGACACTGGGACAGGTTGTCCACGCAGTTCAGTAAGGGAAAGAGAGAAGCTGTGTGGCAGGTGAGGTGGACAGAGAAGCAAAGAATACTTAGAAAAGGTTTACACTACATTAGAGAAAAAAAAAAAAAAAAAAGAAAAGAAAAAAGGCATTTTTAAAATTCTAAACCCAAAGTGTTCCATTTTGGGATTCTTATCTATATAAATGATTGCAACACATGGACACTGGTGTGAATATGATGGCAAAGGCACCTGCACATATTGGCATAAATAGGATCCCTACAGCACCAACCTTAGCCTTTTCTGTGATTAACACACCAGGGATCAGTACACAACGGAAAATTAAACCTCAGGAGGTATTTAGGTCAGGAATCAAATCATTCTTCCCTAGGTCCAACAACTATTAAAGATCAAAATGGTACAATGTGAGTTTAGCTTCTCTATGTCAAGCTTGCTGTATGGAGAATAGGAGGATCTATCAACTCCACCACAGTTGCTCGTTAAATGCCAGATAGCTTCATTGACTGAGACAGAGAACCTTTAACTCTACATCAATGGGAAATTAAAGTTGCTTTGAATGAGTAATCTTTAAGCTGTAATGCATCTTAGGAAAAAAAAGGATCAAGCAGGAAAGCAGAGTTTTGTTTCCAACCAACTCTCTTTCTCTGGCAAGCTGCTGCACAAGTTAGCAGAGGTCTCAAGTGGTCTCCAGAAGCCTGGAATAGGATCATAAGCCCAGGGGGAAAAAAAAAAAAGATTAGTGAACAGTTTGTAGGCAGGATGTCAAAGATGCAGATAAATTACAGCTTCCTACCACACATTCATTTTATTAACCTGGTTGAACTGTGTGGCTCTGGCCCCAGTTCTGTCCCACAGATACTAATCTTGTAAGACTTTCTGTAAAAAAAAACAAACCCAAACCAAAAACAAGCAAAAAAAAAACAACCCACCAAATTAAAAGAAAACCAAACAAATAAAAGAGAAAACCCAAACCAAAAAACCAAAAGCAACTCCTCAACATCCCTCTTAGCATTTTAGCAGCATACCACTTCATGGTCAATACCCAAGAACATGGTGTGCTGCAATCAGTACTGTCTGAGCTATGACAATGTTGCTGCCACAACAGCTGGTGATGCTAAGGAGGAGGTATGGAAAACATGACTGAAAAAGGAAGAAGAGGTAAGGCTGTTGCATTTGTAGCATTGTCAGTCACATAATTATAAAAGCAGCCATAGCAGATCAACAAAAAGCCGCCTAAGCAAATATCCCACCTTCTCCTATGGTCAAAAGTGGATGCCTAATGGAGAATATAGTATATGGGAAAGTGTGTCTAATACCTGTCTCAAATACTTTCCTAGCCTAAAGCCATTTATGGCTCAGATTCCCCCAGCTGAAAGTGGTATTTACATATTTGGTAACCCTTAAAGGGTGTAATTACTACTTATTTTTCAAGCTTTCACCTGACACATATATTCAGAATTGGACTGAGTAATGTTTCATGTGAAGAGAAAATGTGGTAACGGTACAGTACCAGATGTTGTAATTTAAGGACATAATTAAGGAAAACATTCTCAGGAGAAGCTATGGTTTTTATTGAACCAACTTCTATATCTGGAGAAAAAAGCAACATAAAAATTTAATCTGCTTCTTTAGGTCTGCATACACCTCCCATAGCTTTAGTCAAGGTTCTGTTTGCTCCCATGAAAGCTGAGATCCCTAGGAGTTATTCAGCAATGCTGCTGTTATACACTAATTTGCCCTAAGGTGGATGAGAGCCATTCTTTGCTGAAAAGCACAATCTGAATGTTCCTATTGTTATAAATGAGCACTGAATACTTAATATCACAACAGCGTATCAATATACATAAAGCAAATCCTAAGAAACTTTTGTGTTTTTCCTCTTAAGAAATGCTTGTCATTATCTGATCCTACCAGTAACAGGTAAGAAAATATACTCTTCCTGGGCTTAACAAGACAGTTTTGGTTGGAATACTTCTATTGCCACATCTCGCAGGCTTGCCAAAACATTTTCATGCTAGCATGGGCAAAAGCATTCCACTTAGGACAACATTGTATCACTAGATGCCAGACTGTCAAAGCAAACACATGCTTATGCATCACTGGCTTAGAAAGCAATAACTGAGCTTAAAATAATAGCTGAGTGTATCTATTAAATCTAAACATATTTACTTTTGAAAGTATGGGATCAGCAAACTGACAATCAGTATGTCATTGCTCTTTCTAAATTTGATTTACACAACTGGGCCTTGAAACAAATAAAGAACAGATTAAATCAGCTATGACTTCATTAGCATCTCCCTTTTTTGCTAACAGTTCTGACCTTTTTAGGTAAGGAAAAGGCAAGGACATTTAGTTTAATACCCTTCCAGTATGGTACACCCTCCCCAGTCAAACCAGAAACATACAGATATTCTGTGATACACTTGATGTTTCCTTTGGGCCATCTTCTGGTGCATCAGAGGACGACATTGGATCTGCAGCAGCCTGTATGAAACAAATTCAAAAGGAGGCTGGGAATTATAATGAAATGTTTTAATACATCTTTTCCTTTGTGAGTTTACTCAGTTTGAGCCTACTGATAATATTCAAGCAAGTAAATAAATTAAGCAGTGTCACAGTTCAAAAACATCTGTGGTTTTACAACTATTTTTTCCTAACTGCCTGAGTATGAGAAAGAACATATTAAAAACTAACTACTTCATGCCTATTTTAAGAGATAATATTTATACCCAACATGGAGTTATAAAATAAATGGGATTCCATATAAAAAACCCCAAATTTATCTCTAACACTACCACAGCACTTTCTGTGTTGAAAACTAAAATGTGCACTGATTATTTTATACCACTTGACTCAACTACCAGTCAGAATTAGTCTGTCAGGAGTCTGACAAAGTTAATCAGTACTCACAAGACTAAGCACATCCATTCTAGAAGAGTAAGGCCAAATATTTGTTGGAATAAGGCAATTACACAATATGTACATCAAATCTTAGAAAGTTCATGTGCGTGGTGACTTTATCCATATCAGAAATCAAAGTCAAAAAGATATAAGGCATCTGCAGAGTTTTGCTTTCTAAAGGAACAGAAGGCAATTGAAAAGATTCCTGAAGACTGACTCTTAGATATTATCCCTGGAAGTATATGACACAGGTCTTTAGCTAACAAAGACCTTTCTTATTTTTAATTAGCCGGCAAGTTTGAAAACTCGTGCACAGAATTCAAACAATTCCAGTCATTCAGCTAATGTCATTCAAGCCAGAGAGGCAGAGCTAGTGCAGAAAAGACTCAGGAGTAAGGGAAAGCTAAATTATAAACTACTTTTAGACAACTACCTTAATTCAAAGTTTTATCAGGATGATTATCGGAAGAATTTGAAATTTCTGAACAACATTAAGTCAAAAAGTTAGAGATGGAACGAGAACCCATCAACTTTTAAGTACTTTCCAAAGAACAGACAATATTGATGAGTCAGGAAGCAGGCAGCCAACATCTGCTGATGGATTGTCAGCTTTTCAGCTAAAATGACTGGCTTATTGACTTTGTACATAACCTGGTAATGTTTAAAGCAAGGCTGTACTAAGCACATCCAGTTGTTAAGAGCTTTCTACAAGAGTAATTATTTTCTTCTTGCATTCCATTATGCTAATCAGGAATTTTGAGAAAATAAATCCTGAGTGTCTTACCGTGGCCCCACTGAAGGCAAGGAAAAATTTATTATACATTTCATGGAGTAAACTCAAAAAGTACAACAGCTTTACAGTGGAAAGCTTAAAATACTCAACAGCAACACATCATCCTTTCACTACATAGCAAAAGTCTGTTCATTGACAACTGCAAACTGCAATTACATTCACAAATCTAATTTACCACCAGCTCAGCTTTCGATCACAACATATGGCTTGACTCTACTGCTTCCATACATTAAGTCTAGTCACAACAATATTTTGGAAAAATTTATCCATCTGTAACACATGGAATTAACCCCGTCGCTTATGCTGACTTCGTCATCACAACATCAGAACACTGCAATGAGCACAGCACTAAGCCACCACATTAGGAATCTGTTGTCTTTTTTTTTATTAACAGGACAAAAGAACTGACATTCTTATACTTCATAGGATAAAAATTTACTGAGTTCCATCTATTATACCAGGAAAAGGTTTTGAGATACACAGATATGAAAGAAGAAGAGAAGGAACGGAAAGGATAGAAAAAGCATCTCAGTTTAATCTGGCAAGGAACTTCAGCCACGTACAATGAGATTATTCATAAATAATCAATTTCTGTAATTTACTTACAAAACCTTTTTCCTCCTAAAGGTTTAATCTCATAGGTTAGACTATTTTATGCAATTCCTCACTTGCAAGTAAGAAAAGACCCATTTTAGCCTTTGCATCTGGAGGGAAAGAGAACCTGAAAAGAACCTAAAGGTATCAAGGAAAATAACACTCAGCTCTCCATACCGTTTTAAAAGGGGTCTCACACTGGCATTCTGAGTCCTAAGACTTTGCAGAACTTGCCCAAGAATGAGTGCAAGAACCTGGCTGATTCAAGTCTTGACCTTCCCTGCAACTGTGCTGAGATAAAAATGTCATCTCCAAATCCTACCTCAGGCTGTTGCTCCTCTTGCATTCCTGCAGTGTAGGCTTATTTTCACCAACCACACAAGAACTGCAAGAAGTAAAAAGAAATGGAAGAGAATTAAAAATTAGTGACATAACCCAGAATATTTGCTCAAGAACTGCCAGGGGAAAAAAAAAAAAGATGTGTCTCTATAGTCTCTAATAAAGGTTGAAGTAATAAAAGCAGCAAACTGAGGAGGCACAAATGTCACCTCTTCAACTCTACTGCTATTAAAAAACCACAACAAACCAACAGCAACTCCTCCAGCAGTAGGTAAAACTAGTCTGTTTCAGTATGATTCTTGAGGTGGCTCTAAAGCCAGAGCGCAGTTTCTGCAACAGCAAAAATCTTGCTCAACTTAATCAATAGTTCTGTCTTGTCCTTATGAACTACATCAAGACAGTTTTTAGACAGATTTTAAGCAAATATCTGTTTCTAGGACTTCACTGCTGCACAGAATAGGAGAGCAGTCACAATCCTAAAATTGGATTGTAGTCATACATATTTGTTTTATCTGCATCATGTGACTACAAATTTATAAATATGCCACGGTTAGAAGATCAGTCAGCTAGTATCTGTGTGACAAACCTGTGAAACTAAGTTTCACTAAACCCTTGGTACATGGTTTCCACTTAGTTTAACAACAGGGATGAAGGAATCTCAAAAGTCCAAAGTTCTCCCTGAAGTTGGCAGAGTGCTGTGATTGGACTTGGGCGGTACTCTGAGGCGATTACACAAGACACTGAATAATGACTAGTGCTCATTCTGCTTATTCTCACTGCCATCCCACTAATATTGAAGCACTCAAAGAAAGTGCTGTTTCTTTACTACAGCATTTTGGGCTACCTCATTTGAACTATTTAATAGTACGTGTGAACATTGTTTCATTTTATTAAATAAAGAAAGAGCAATCCAGAACAACTTATTCATGGAATACATTTGCAGTCCCGCTCTGAGGAGTGGACAGACAAGTTTGGCTCCAGCCCTATGGTCAGGTAAGGCTGGAGAAAAGCTGGCTGGCATCTGGGTAACGGCATGCTTCAGCACACAAATGTAATGGCAAGCCTCCCCCTTCCCCAAGTACAACAGACCCTTGCAGCTGGATTAGTGCTCTGTATTCTGGTTTCTAGAAAGCCATTTTCTTTCTATTTTTGCTTGAAAAAAATAAGTTTCTTTAAAAGAGCATTTGCCTGGGCAGTATGAAGCAAGTGAGTGTAATTCTGTCTACCGGCACATCTCCCTCCATGCAGCAGAGGGACTCCAGGAATTTGTGCCTCCTTGCTGTCCACTGCTCGTGGTCAGCCAGCAAACTTGAGATCACAGCTGCAGGCTTGGTAAGAACAAAGTGGAGCGGCCAAGATCCTGGCTTCTGAACAGTCTCTAGAGCAAAATCCCCATGGAACCCAAGAGAGCCCCACAGTTATGGCCACAGCTCCTGAGCTTCAAGGCAAATACCTCATTAAAACAAACATTAAAAAAACCCCATTAAAACAAAAAAAATACACACTGCACACAGTCCAAGAGGTTCATTAAAACAAGCTATTCAAAACCATGCAAGAAGATTGCACAGACAACATAAGCACTCCAGTGGTTTTGCTACAAGGCACAATGCAATTTTAAAACCAGGACCTTCTTGTCTTCCAAGGAGTCAAGTCAGGGAAACCTGGATGGATGTCAGAGTAAGCTCAAATAGCAGGTGAAGCTGAACTGCTCTTCTGCTTCAGTATTTACACAATTTACAAGTGCTGTGGACAGATCTAAAGCAGCACAGCAGAAGGAAACCCCTGCCTTGAGACCTGCAACCTGACTGGGACACACCAACCCACGGACACTTCACTCCAGACAGTCTGTCAGTTTTGTGGGCTTAAGTAAACTCAACACCTCTTTTTATCCTGTCCTGTCTCTGACAGAAGGGTTTAACTACTTGTTGACTTAGGCAGTAAACTACACTGGAAAGCAGGCTCAGTTTAAAAAAAAATTCTTTTCCTCCTCACTCTACCAAGGCATTTTTAGTTCAGATGATCAAAACAGCTGCACGAAGAACTCCAGCACCAAAACTTGAGGAACAGCATGAAGTGGAGATGCTGAAACCAACTGCCCTCTGAGAAAATACTTGTGCAACTACAGCAGCACTGAGAGAGCACCAATACTCTGATGTTCAGCTCTGGGCTTGGTTCTCAACTGGCTTGTGCGCAAAATACCACTGTGTTCTTTCAGCAGTGAATCAGCTGGCCCTAAATAAAATCTAAAGTTCTAAGCTTCATTAAAGCCTGCTGGCATTTGAAAACTTGTCTGTTATCTACAGAGTGCTCTTCAAAATAATGAACTGCAAGTTTTGTTTAAAGAATAGACTCCTATACAGAAGCACTACATGGTATTTTTTCCCATCAAGTGACATTTTAGAAAACCTCATCCCATTCTCACCACTGACTAAATTATATGTCTGATAGTGGTGGGGATGGGGGAGAGATTTTCTTCGAAGTTTACTCATGTTTACTAGCACCAGTTTTTAACTGACCTTTAGCTTTGGAGAAAACAAGCTGTTTGTTTCTAGCTCCAGCCTCTGCAGGGAATCCATGGAACCATACTTCCATGGCCAGATGAGCGAATGGGCAGCCACAATGACAGGCAAGTCTCTCACTGTTTTCTTCTAGGACAAGTGGGCCCATGAGAATCTCATGAGGTTTGGTAAGTGTAAGGTGCTACACCTGGGTCAGGGCAACCCCCCATCATCAATACAGGCTGGGGATGAAGGCACATGCTGAGAACAGCCCTGCTGAGAACTTGAGGGTGCTGGTGGATGAGAGGCTGGACGTGACCCGGCAATGTGCACTTGCAGCACAGAAAGCCAGGTCTGTCCTGGGCTACGTCCACAGCAGTGTGGGCAGCAGGGAAAGGGAAGTGATTCTGTCCCTCTGCTCTGGTGACACCCCACCTGCAGTGCTGCATCCAGCTCTGGGGTCCCAGCACAGGAAGGACACTGACCTATTGGACTGAGTCCAGAAGAGGCCACCAATATGGTTAGATGGCTAGAGCACCCCTCCTGTAAGGAAAGGCTGAGACAATAGTGGCTGTTCAGCCTGGAAAAGAGAAGGCTTTGGGGTGACCTAACTGCAGCCTTCCAGTACCTGAAAGGAGCCTAAAAAAAACATGGAAAGGGACATTTTACAACAGCTGTAATAACACAACGAGAGGGAATGGCTTCAAACTAAGAGAGTAGATTAGGATTAGATATCCGGAAAAAAATCTTTATTGTGGGGGTGGAGAGGCACTGGAACAGGTTGCCCAAAGATGCTGTGGATGCCCTATCCCTGTGAGAGTTCAAGGCCAATGGAGCTCGGAGCACCCTGTGACAGGTGTTTCTGTCAACTGCAGGAAGGTTGGAATTAGATCTTGAAGATTCCTTCCTACCCAGGAATTCTACGCTTTTGTTTTCAGGTGCTTAGATTACTTAAGTTACACTGGAGGTAAAATTTTCCATGCAGAAGACCTGTCTCTAAACTTACCAGAGTACAAACAAGGCTGGGTACTCAGCTAGCAGCATCCTCCTCATTAGCACGGGCAAAAGTCCATATATTTTGGGAATTAGTCAAATACCTTGGACTCCAGGCTGATCTAGCTAATCCATGTGAAAGACACTATCCTTATACATCTATGTATTCACAGAAGGTATGCGTGTGCTATGATATTTGAAATATAACTGAAGCCTCTGAGAGAAGACTGAATGTACCTTGTTGTTACACAGATAACCAACTGAAGTGCACAAATCTGTATGTACTTCTTTCCACCATGTCCAACAGCAAGAAAAGGGGCCAATTCAGATCAAATTCTGGCAACCATCTGAGCAATTTACATCCATGCATTTCCAAATTTCTTGCAGTTTAATTTTCCAGCCTGTGTTTTGGGCTTTTTTTTTTTTAAGTTTACTTTCCTAAAGAAATTACACAAGGTAATAAGGCATCTTCTTTGTCTGTGTTTGTTCACCCACAGGTGAATTTTAAACAATTTTGGCAAGCAAGGAATTCTCATAGTCATTTAGAGGTGCAACACACAGCAGTGCTCCTCCAGGAGAAAAAGATCACTGAAGATTAGAGGACGTGCATGTGAAAAAGAGGTGGTCAGCAGAACTTGCCAGGGAACAAAAGGAAATTCAATCCCAAGCTGAAAAACCACAGGCAAAAAAATCCTATTCAGACAATTATGTACAGTGTTCTATAATATGTATACTGCAATATCTCATAACCTCAAATTCTACTTACCATGAGATTTGGCATGAACATGTGAAAGCAATCAAATTCCCCTCCTACAGCTACTTCAAAGGCCCTTACAAGAGCCCCTTGTGATATATATCACATACTGAAAATCTCAGACACAACAGTGTACTTCTTTCAGATGCACTGGGAGACACAGCTTTTAGGCACTCATAAAGATGAGAGATTAGGATGTATTTCTGTTCTCTTATCTGCCAGAAGACTGTCTTAATCAGGGATTCATTCTCCTGTTTCAAGTACTACCAAGAAAATTCCTGGAGCTAGAAGAAACAAAGAGGGGTCTGATGCTCCTTATAACCCAGCAAGATGAGGCTTTGCCTCTGAAATTTTCTTGAAAGAACTCCTTGATGGCTGAATCTCCACCTCAAGCACCTTTTTTCCACACAAATGTAATTCTTGTACTGACTGCATCTTTGTTAGTCCGGGGGAGCCTGCCATTCACTAGGCCATTAAAAATAGTTGTTTATATATACATGTGTGAAAAGATGAAGCCCTTTTGTCAACTCTTAAGATACCTGGGCAACCAAAGAGGAATTTTTGAGACCACTGAACAAACTGCATACCTAGAACTTAGCCATTATTCATGTCTAAGCACCTACTTCCTCTCAAGGTCTTCTTTCTCCCACAGCATACACAGGACAGCCATTGCTACTGAGAAAAGTACTGTCAAAGAAGGGCTGTATTTTTCCCATGCACATGAGCATTATTCTCTTTCCCCCAAAATAGCAAGTTCAGAAAGGAACACACAGAAAAAGTTCAACATCATCTAGCAATGCTTACCCTGCACAGAGGCTGGCAAAGCAGAAGTAGGAAGGACTCCCTGCCATGCTACTTCACATTAGCCCTCCAGTTCTCCAATTATAAACCAGCTTTAGTAGCACTTCTTAGCATGAAATCTTCTCATGAACTCATTTTTCATCCTTGATAGCCTTAGTCAACCAAAGTGTTTCGGTTCTAGCTTTGTAATTAGGCACCTGAAACTCTCTTAGCTTGCAGTCTCAAGAACACATGAGGTACATGCATTCACAAATCAGGGCTTCTAGCAGGTTAAAGAACAGAAGGGCTTTCCTGTTTAATTTCAGTGAGGTAATTAACTGAGAAAATTCAAATACCACACATACAATTTGTAACAGTATCCCCCTACAGTAGGGCTAAACTTGTTCCTTTACTGTCTTGTCTAAATTTGCTTCCTTCAGACAGTGATTCAACTGAATCAATAAAAAAGCCCTCAAAAAACCTCTCATGCTCCTACCCACATAACAACATAGTCAACTATTTTTAACAAGATTTTTATTGGATGTTTTCCTCCTTCTGAGCTATACAGAAATTCAGAAGCAGCACTTTGTTTCCTCAACATGTTGACACTGCAAGAGGGAAATAAAAGTTGTCTGTACAATTTGCTCTGTATTTTCTATGTGCTGCACACACATTAGAATAGCTAGTAAAGAAACTGGGAAAGAAGTGCCAAGCTATAGATTGTTCCACCTTTTACTGAAAGAAACGGGCAAAAATTTCTGTGTTTGATCCCCTCAACAAACAAATCCAAATGTACCTATTAGTGCTTTTGATAGCTAAAATGTTCACTAACATTGCAGAAGGTACCCACATCCCCTGGTACTCCAAATGTTAATCCTGTAGCCTCCAAGATAGGATTGTATGTCCCCGTTTTACAAATAAGTAACTGAGGTATACGGATGCTCAAATACATCTACAGATCTGACCTCTGGTAGCTAAACAAGTAGTTAGAAGGCTTGTGGAACTTTCAAAGCATTTCAATTTTGTAATCTGAGTTTTCCTTTGTTTTTAATCATTGGTCCTTCTAGGATCCCCACACACCCCACAGGACAGCACTTCCTCCCAGTAACAAGGCACCACCATTCATCCTTGTTCTTCCAAAGCTGCTGTGGGAAAGACAAGAGATAGGCTAAGGACTGAATCTGAGATCAAGCTGTCAAATAATAAAGTGGCAGTCTTCCAGTGAAAATATAATACATCTCACACAGATCACACTACAGCTGAGCCAAAACTGACCTGAACTATACATAAGCCACAGGAACACACAAAAGACTGTGCCACAAACAGACTTGTGTGGTAGCCCTCTTAACACCAGTATCCCTGGCCAGAACACAGCTTCCTTGGCATGAGTTACAGCAATAAAAATTTACCTGCATCTATGTGCAGTAAGTGTGCTGTGCTCCTTTCATCCTCTAAACCTGCAGTTTCACTAGCAATGGATATTTGATTTAGCGTGTATAACTTGAAGACTTTACATTCCTATTATGCACTGCATAAGCACATCTCCCTTGAATGCTTGAATTGCTGCTACCCTTTATCAGGATCACTTATTTTATGTAAACAAAAGAGGTATATCAGTACCTCAGAAGATACAGACCCAACTTTTCTCCCACTGACAAACTTTTGCACTTTTTACTCAGTCTGAAATACCTTCCATGCATAATATTTAACCTACTAAGAAGGCAAAACCAAAATAACAAATACCCACTTAAGTCTCAGCACCATACTCTGCAACATAAACAGACTATTTAAGGTTGATGAGGCTTTTTCCATACTTACAAACAGAAATCTTACAAATGTTTACAAACAATCATCAGCTCCAAATGGCGTCTACTCTGTTGATAGCCTACTCATACTCAGGATGCATCAGCTGAAACCTGTCTGCCAATTAATGTAACAGCCACAAATTCAGAAATTGGAATGTATTTCAAAATTATCACCAAGGTGACCTACTCTGCATATTGCATGTTATCTCTTTGACACAAACCCACGCCTTTGAAACTCAACTGAGCAACTGGTTCTGTAATCACAAATGGTTGTAGAGCATGGCTCTGGTTTCTCATGACTCAGAAGTTCACAAATTTCAAAATGCATATTTTTACCCTCTGAGCATCAATGAGGTGTTCCTGCAAAATGAACTCTGCAGACATATGCAGCCTAAACTCAGGTACTTGCACACTAGAGTCACCATCCATTTGCATGCTCTGGAAGTTAAAACATAAAAGTCAAGGAAAACTACATTCATTTTGCTTGAAAGGAGGTGTTGAAACATGAGAATATGTGGCCTGGGACACAGAAAACATGTTTATCGGTGAAGGACAAGAAAGCATTCTCACATGCTCTGTGGTTTTATGAAGTTATTGCTATTACACTGACTAGGGCTACTTGATGAAATGAGTAAGTATGAGGTGAATCAGGATGCTAATGCACTGCATTGCAGATTTATGAACAAACATTAGCTCAAATCCTTACTCTTTTAAGAGATTGCAGAGGTTGTAAAGATACTGCTAAATTTATAAACATGGGACAGAAAGACCACAGTGATGTGGCTCAAGTCTGGACAGGCTCTCAGAAACTGTCAGTTTTTTAGAATCTATCCAAGTCACTTTCCTATTGTATTCCAATGTGAATTATGTGAATTCAGCAAAGATGTAGAACCAAAATAATTTATTAGACTTTCCTGTATGCAGCAGCTTGGGGTAAGATACCAGTACATCTCCTCCCTCCAGGCCATGTATATCTATGAACCAAGTGATACTTCTGGTTTTGGAAAACCCTCTGCAAAACACTCTGAAGCAAAACAGAAGGAAAATGGCACAGCTGCTGCATGCGTATGGAGTTCTAGAAGAAGCAGGTTTTACACTCTGCTCATTACCTACAAGCAGCAAGCAAAGGAAATGGGTGAATAAGTTCTGCAGTGTCAATGGCTGCTGAAATATGCAGAAGCTGCATCTCAAAAGTACATTCATTTCTGCTACAAACACTTTGAAATGCAATCCTTATGATGGTAAATTTGGGATTTTAGAGGACAAAATTTTTCCCAGCTGCCAAGCACATTACTTATCAGTAGTGTTCTTCTGCCTGTCCCTTTCATCCTACTCTCCCCAAATATGATAGTGACGCTTGTGAACAAGCTGATCTACTCTTTCAAAATCATTAGGTGAACACAAAGCTAAAAACAGTTACATGACATGGGCCCATCTTCTGGCAACAAGAAACACAGCTCTACTGTGGCAGGGAACTGAAGAAAAACTCCTCAGAGACAAAGCTCCAGGGCAGCAAACTGCAGCCTGCAGTCACAGAAACCCCACGGTAACACTAACAACTCAGTACTATGGACACATTCACAGGAAAGCTGTTCTAATTCCAAGTCCATCCAGCTGTTGCATCACTCATTTCAGCTGTAAGGATTCTGCACCTAAAAAATTCAGCATACATATATTTAAAATTTTTTTTAAAAAAATCTCTATTTCCATCACTATCAGCTGCCCTTCCAAGAAATGAGAAAACCCTCAGCAACTCCTGATCCCAGTTCTTCACACACAGGCCTTCTTTACAGGCTACACTGTAACTGACAGTCTTGCTGTCCTTCTGAAGGGCAGCTACCAGTTGAGCAACATGTGAGATATGCATCCTAGCAAAGCAAGACCAGGATCTCCAGATGCAGTACACAGGTGACTGGACACTTTCTTCAATTTCACCAGCAGTCATGGAATTGTTCAGCTGCAGTGTAGGCTCTTGCTCTCTTTCAAAAGTGTGCACACCCTTCCTGAGATAGACAGCCCAGACAGCCTGAAGGGCTTACCCACTGGAAGACACACTCCCAGAACTCCAGTGTAGTGCTTGACATGCAGGGTCATCAGGACATTTAAATTCTTGCAACATGGACATACTAAGTTCTTGCATCCCTCTGTGATTTCAATCAAAACTGCAAAGCAGGTCAACTAAAGGCAAGGGAGGATAGGAGGAAATAGAAAACAGCTCCTCTACTTTTTAAAAATTATTATTAGAAAAGTAAGTATACAGGAAAAGAACTCATCACTGAGTTCATGCACGTTTTCACACAAATCTATAAATTGTGGTTAATATTAAAGTTTTGTTCCCTTGAGTCCTTTTTAGAAAGGGAGAAAAACACTCACTGCAAAAGTTTTAAGTTCAAATACAGAACCACAATATTAACTAACATGTTGAAACCACCTGAAATTTGAATGACCCTTTAAAGAAACATTCAGTAACTGAAGGTCTGATCTCAAATTCAATCCACAAATGTATTTGCAAATATGTTTCTAATCGAGTAACAACCACTACCAAGAGAATATATAGGTCAGGTTTCGTACTAAATCATCTATGAAAGACAGCCAGTGTCCCGTCTCCTGACAGGACAAGGAGAGCTACAGGACCCTTCTTTCTCACTGGCACTGGCTGGCAAAGCACATGCTGTGATATCACCTCAGACAGACACAGTTACACACCACTCCCATTAAATCTGGGGCACACTTATCTCTGGCCTGCTCTCATTTCTACATTTTCAAAGACTGTCCCAAATCTCTTTCTGCACTTTCCCTGAATAGCAAATAAGGAAAAAGAGGATGCTTTCCAAAAAGTATTATTTTAAAAAAGCACTTGTATAACTCTCCACAAATAGACGCCAATACCACGTGGTTCATTCACAGTTGTGGTGGCAGCAGCAGCAGTGTTTCATCATATTTACCATATGGAAGAAAGAATACACTGAAAAATCAAACTCTTCTAGCACCAAGCTACACAATATCCAAGTCTACATTTAAGACGCCAGAGCGCCAGACACTGTGAGGACTGAAATTTACGATAAGCAACTTAAAACTGAAATTTACAATACAATAGTCAATTCAAGTTACTGAATCTTGAAAGTCTACTGACTGCCACCAACAGCAAGGCACAAACCAGTGCCACAGGCACAACCCAGATTTTTCAATTAATAAACTCGTCTAGCTTAGGATAATTAAATGGACGTGTTTATCCTCTACTGTGTAAGGTCTATCCCCCAATAAAATACAGTAGAGAAACCCCTGGAATCTGTTTGGTTTGGGTTTTCAAATTTTTTTTTGCTTTGTTCTGTTAGCTTTCCAAGAAAGAATACTTCCACCGATGAGATGAACAGTAGTTGCACAGATACACATCTCTACAAAAGGTGAAGTGCCATTCCAGACTCCCTGGGTATTTCTTTTGACTGGTATTGTCACCACCACATCTGCAAAACAGCATCTAACCTGTAACAGACCATCCCGTTCTCTCACTTTTCCAACCCATCAGTTGCAACTTTCTGCCAAGTTTTACCAAAAAAAAAAATAGTCTCTTTCTTTCTTCCTGAAAGGGAGCAAAAATAAACACCTCTGTTGTATGGACATCTGCCCAGGCTATGCCTGTCATACGACTTATGTTCAAGAGCTAGGTTAATTTGAACTATTTTCAGAGGTGAACTCAGAAAAAGCCACGACTGTTTAGAGACCCAAAAAAAAAAAAAAAGAAAAAAAAAAAAGAAAAACTGTGAGTCTCAGCTTTACCGCAGCTCCCCGCCAGAACCAAACAAATCCCACGCTCTTATCATCAAACACCTGGATCAGGAGCGTTGTGCCACGTCCGTGAACCCCCAAACCAGGGAACAGCCGTAACGAGGGAACTGAGGACACGCTTACAAACGGCCCCAAGAGTCGCATTTCCCCACAAGTTTCCTACCCAGCTGCAGTTCCCCGGCCGGCAGGGCAGGGCAGCGCTGGCCTCCTCGCGGAGCGCCCCCGGTAGGCGGCGGGCAGCGGCCTCCCGTCCTCCTCTTGCACCGCGCGGGGCCGAACGCCTCAGTCCGCCCGCTACGAGGCGGAGCTCGCTCGCTCGCCCGCCCGCCGGGAGGCCGCCCCCGCCCGGAGAGGCCCCTCGGCCCCGCTGCCCGCGGGGTCACCGGCGGGGCAGCGCCGGACCAGCCCCGGCTGCAACTCTCTCGCCAGGCCCGGGGAGAGCTTCCAGCAGTGGGAGCCAGTAGGGCCGCCGCCCCCCGGCCACCTCCCTGCCCAAGCAGGCGCTGCCCGGCAGCAGCTCCGGGCCGGCACCTGGAGAGGCAGGGCCGGGTGCGTGCCAAGGGCGAGCAGCGAGGGGACATGGCCGCCCCGCTCGCAGCCCCCTCCCCTCCTGCGGAGCACCGGGAGAACCCCGACACCCCCCATCCGCTTCCCCTTGCACGCACCCGCCGTGACCGGGGTCGGCCCCAGCACGGCCCCGCTGCCCCCAGGCCCGGCGGGACGCGACAGCGCGGCCGCCCCCCGTCCCCGCTGACCTGCCGTGCTGGGCGATGGGAGCGGCGGAGCCGCCGCGGGCCGGGGCGCTGCGGGCGGAGCGGCGCGGGGCGCGTTAGCCGGACAACGTGCTGCAGGAGTCAGCGCGGGGCGGGGCCCCCGCGGGGCACCCTGGGAACTGTAGTCCTCCTCCGCTCCCGGTTGCGCGGCAGCGGGCGGCAGCGGACTACAGCTCCCAGCCCGCGGGGCGCGCTGGTCCCTCCTCCTCCCTCGCTCTCCCCGCGCGGCCGCTCCGCCGGCGGCCGCTCCGCTCTGGCCCGGGTCCGGCTGCCGCTCGGATCTCTGCCGGCGGAAGGGCCGCCAGGGCCTAGCGGGATTTCTGCGGGAACCCCGGAGCGGAGCGTGCGGGGGTGCCGTCAGCGGGTTTCCAAGCGCCTTCAGCTTCCGTGGGGGGCGGGGGTCCTTCTGACAGGGAATTGAGCCACGTCTTTGAGGCTGCTTCCCTGTACTGGTGAAGCAACTCTGCGGCTGCGGCGACCGCTCTCAGCCGAGCCCAGCTTGGCGCAGGAGGGCCAGCTTGGCACCCACCTTGGAGCCCTGGACTGGGAGCCAGCAGCGCTGCCCAGGTGTCCGTGCCTGCCGTGGCTGCTGGCGGCGTGCTGGCACACGCGTGGCCGTCATTGGAAGCCGTTTGGAAATGTGAACAAGTGTAAGAAAGAACCCCTAGGTGTGGGACTGCACGGGGTGTCCATGTAAAAACACGCCGTGGGTCTAATGAAGACTGAAATAGCAGGGATACCACACCAAACGACATGATCTCTGCAGTTATCCATGACTTCCTCGATATGCAACCCTGCTTGCCACTGCTGTTCTGGCTCTTTGCTTTCACTCTTGCAGTGGGCTTTTCCTGCTGGAAAAGGGTTAAATGTTTCACCCACAAAACATTAAAAAACTGTGTTACACCACCTGTTTAAGTACAAGGGGCATTTGGTGATACTCCAAATTACTAGGTTGACACATACAAATATTTTACTGGTCAAGAAAACATTTGTTTTAATGTGTCAAGAGATGGTTATAACAACCAGTTGTGTCCTGGAATTGTTTCTATCCTTTTCCTGCTTCTCTGTTCCATTTCTGATAAGTCACAACATAAGTTCAATGACAGTACGGCTTAAACACCCATTTAGTCTGAACACACATTTGTTGTCTAAATACAGTTTCATTTGTACAGATGTGAAGGCATGTTTTCTGATTTTTTCTTACTTCACATCCTGGGTTAGTTTAGGATTAGGCTGAGCTTTGCAAGTATGTGGTATGTGGAAATCAAGTCCAGACATGTTGAGACAAAAACAAGGAGTTTTACTTCCTGTTTCCACTTGCTGTAAAAGCACAGAGCAGGCTTTTAATGTGTGAATGATCAAAACACACCAAATCAAATAAGGTGCAAGCTACACAGATCTTCAATTCTGAGGAAGAACCATCCAGTGCCTGGCATCAAAGGAAGAAAATTTCACTTTGGGCATTTTAATCTAGTGCTGTACACTGATTTCAAATAAGTTTGGGTTTTTTCCCCACAACTGGTGAGTGAAAGCCACCAAGAAAGATGGGACACTGCTACATTAGAAGAATTTGGTTGATGCTTTTGGGGAGTGTGCCTGATGACTTTCTTGGCATCCAAGGACATTGGCCTTTTGAACAGTGTCATTCTAGATGGAGCTGCTCCCCCTGACCACAGCTTCTTGCTTCTGAGTCTGCTTCTAATCCCACCTCTTCCAGGCATCAGCCTTGCCCAGCCACAAGCTTTCCATGGCACGAAATCCACCACAGGACTGTCCTGTAGCAGGTATAGCCCTGTGAACCTTGGCTAAGCAGCAGATGAGAGGCCTTTAGGCTCAGCAGCCTGACTATCAAGTTGCAATAATGTCCCTTACACAGCTGATCACAGATTTTATCCTCAGATTTGCTCAAGTATCAGTGTGCCAAGCTTATACTCAAGCCCCAGCTATTTGCAGTGTCATGTGTTTGGTTCAAGTTGATACAGAGTGACAGTTCAGTATTTTTTTTACTATTTCCTCCTACACCACCAATGGTGTTTTGTTCAAACTCTGTGAGCCCCTTGACAAATTACAGATCTGTTCCCAAGTTTCCCACTGCTTCAGCTGCAAAAGTTCAATGATTTCTTGGTCAGAGCATGGGAACACTGCCTTAGCCTGCAGGAAAGACTTCACATGATCTGATCTGATTGACAAACCCTGTGCTTTTGGGGATACTGTGAACCTTGCTGGCCTGATTTCATTTTAGCTCGTGGTGCTGCACCCTGATTATGTCAACAGTGTTGGTACTTTTGTGTATACTTACTTCGGGCAGTGTTTCCTTTGCTGGCTCAGCAAGAACTGTGATGGTTGAACATGTCTTTACAAGGACCAAAGTAAGATGCAGGTCTGCTGATGTGAAACAGTGTGACTGGAGATTCTGCTGTTTCAGCTTGGTTTCTGGTGCACAACACTTCTGAAAGTGGAGAGGGAGGGCTGAAATGGGGGGAAGTTTATCAAAAGCAAGGACCTCTGCCAGCAGGAGGTCTTGGAGGTGCCTTTGTGCCAGGACTGTGCCAGAGATCCCTCTGACAACTGTGGTGTCTCTGCAAGAGCCTACATGACTGTAAATCGTCTTCTGCTCCACTGTGAGTTATGAATGAGAGAGTTGTGGTAATTGAACACTCCATTAATTAGCAATTGCAAGATTTAACTGGTGTCTTCTGAGAAGCCTAATGTGACATGTAAATCCTGTTCTTAACATTTAATACATTGAATATCTTCTTTAAATGTTGCTATTGATGTGGAATTGTTTTGAGATCAATGGCAAATGCCGGTAGTGAGGAGAGGGCATGGTAGATGATTCCCGGATTTCTTCAGTGTTTCAGCTCTACTAAAAATGCAATTCTTTTTTATACTGAAACTGAGCTTCATGGAATGGTTACCAGCTACAGCACAGTATATCTGAAGTAAGTTTGTTGTGTAATGTACCAGAAAGGCTCCTCATGAACATGCCACTGTTCTTAGGCATAGAGATTTCCAGGAATTTTTGGGATTTCCAGGGCTAGAAAAGAGGTGGGGAAGCTAAGTGCACTTCTGCCTGCCTTCCATTCCTCTCTTTCCTTCTTTTCTTCCCTCCCTCCTGCCTTCATCTTCCATTCATTCTGCTCTCTTCTTTCTTAAGAAGTTATTTTTACATTATGTTTCTTAAGAACTGATAGGAGTATTGGTGACATCAGCCAGAAAAGCTCCATTGTCTTCAGTGATCTCTGGTTTGTAGCAAATAGAGACCCAGTGCAACATTTGAATCAGCAACTGAACAGATTGCCAGGGAAGGTACCAGGCTGTTTCTTGGATGGCCATATGTCTGTCCATGTCACAACAGGTTCTTAAGAACTTGTAATACAGAACAAATCACTACAACCACACAAAACAAAAACCTTACGTATTAGAAATGTTATTCAAGCATCTGACCTAAACTGGTGTTTTCTTGTATCCAAGCCCAGTAGCTCGTGCTCTGTGGGACTGGAGGACAACTTTTTCTTTGTAGCAGCCTTCACCTGTTTAAATATTGTCACGTCTTCTCTTGACTTCCCTAGATTAGTGAGCCTTAAGATTTTCTCCATGATTCCCAGCCTCACGGATTCTTGGCTGGGGTCGGTACTGCACACTGCCTGGAAAACTCACCCGGGCCCATCACTGCTGGGCACTCCGCAGATCAGCAGAACCCCTCCCCACCACCCCTGGCGTTTCCAGCCCGGGAGCAAGGAGCGGGTGGTGTGACCATGGCTCATCGGGATACACAGCGAGGGTTTCACAGGCGGGCTGGGGCAGCAGGGGGGAGCAGGGGGCGGGGACCAGGGGGCGGGGCCGCGAGCGGCGCTGTCGCGGGGCTGGGGCGCCCCCTGCTGGCCGCGCTCCGCCAGCGCCCCTCGGGGATGCTGCGGGGGACACTCCACAGCCTCCACAGCCCCCTGCCGGAGCCTTCCTCTCTGACCTGATTTTGGGACACATCATCCATCTCAGACTGCGAGGCAGAAGAAGAAAGAGAGGCAGAATGACTAGCAGCTCCGCTGAATTTCTTTGACCGTCCTCCCTGGATGAGACGCAGTTTTCTGTCATTTCGATCTCACTGGCTGCCTGTTTGTTATCGCTCAGAAAGGCACCCGAGGGCCACCTCCAGCGTGCTTCACTCCCTCGGATCGGGAGTATGGCCTATATTCACGTTGCTTTGAAACAGCATCAGCTAAACAAGCTACAAGTGAAGTTAGAGAGCGATTCTGCTGCACCCAGAAGGGATACGGCTGTTCTGTCACTCGGGCAGCACAGAAACGGCAGCCTGCCATGTCAAGAGTGCCATCCAAACCCAGTGCCCTCCGTGCACTGGTGTATCTGCTCCTGAGGCTGGGAAGGTCTAGGAGCTGTTCCTTCTACACTGCTTCTGCGATAGAGCTGAAGCACTTGGCTGGAACAGGCTCCAACAAAGCTGATTTGATAATCAGCTTTGAATCAGAAGAACCAAACCACACACAGGACTCAGCTGTCTCTGGACTTTACAATTTTCCCTTAAAATTTGCATGAGATGTGGGAGCAGTTCATCATGACTGGTTGCTGTGAAGGGAAGCAGATGACCGTGAGCAAGGCTTTGACAGCCTGGGTCCGGCCCTAGTCGCTGTCCTGATGACTGTGGCATGGGCACAGGCAGGTGTGCAGTCCACAGAGTGCATGTGGAGGAGGATGGTGCTGATGGCAGAGGTACAGAAGCTGCATTGGCACAGGGCTCTCTGTGAGATTGTTTGTGTGGGAGGCATGTGGAGCAAGCAACATGGCATAGCTGTGACAGCAAGGTGGATGTGAGACACTGGCTCTGGGCTTTCCGTGTCCAGGAGGCAAATCAGAGCCTGTGCTTCACTACAGGAAAGGCTGGAAAAGAAGGCAAAACAGAGATGTACCTCAGTGAGGAAGCCTAGGATTGCACAAATTAATTTTTCTGTTCACCAGCGGAAAACAAAAGTGTCACAACAAAGCCTAATCCCCATAAGCTTTGGAAGACAAGGAGAGACAACAGAGCTATTATTGTGGTCTTGTTCCTACACATGAACAATTAAACTGCACAGTGTTGTCTTCAGCTAATAACTGACTGGATTAGAGCTACAGAGCAGAAAATCTGGGCTAATGCCAGTTCCCAATCTGTAATACACACTTGTCTGCCTCATATTTGAAAGCTGTATGGCATTATGGGTTTTAATCCCTGAAAATTAGTAAACAAATGAGTTGAAGATAAAGACCAGTTAATGAAGCACTGAAAATCACTGCTGATATCAACGTGAGATGTGGATACAAGAAATAGAATGAAGGGTCCAGATACTTGATTTAAAGTTGTACTGAAAACCCTGGTTTGACAATGGGATTTTTAATGTTAAATTCCTCCGTTCTCACAAGCCTTGGGGTGTACATAAACATTAACAGCTTTTCCTACAAGAAATTGAACTGGGGTCTGAAAGAGCTGGGTGTTTCCTGCTCTCCACTGATTCCCCAGGGGATCATTCAAGGCAAAGAACAGTAAGTTAATTTGAGCAGGTGGTGCAAACATTTTCCCACATACTGTGTCCATATGTAGAATCAGTGAAAGTGCTGTAAGCAGCTTGCCCACTCATCAGCTCCCCTATTTGCATGAGCTGTAAGACTCCTTATGTGTACATGCATTCATTTGAGGACAAAGCTTGCACAACAGAAGTCCCTGGCAAAGTTCTCTCTCCCTTCAGTGGCTACCTAGCTCCAGTAGCTTGCTGTGAGTGGGCTAAAGCTGGAGAGCCTCAATACTGTTAGTATTGCATTTGTTTAATTATGTAATTCAATTAAAAAAAAATCAAGCCTGTCACATGATTAAAATCCCTTTCTTACTAGTATCTAGAAATACCCTGATTCACAAAGCCCAGCTGACTTTGCCTTCATAGATTAGTTGGAAAAGTTCTTAACACATGAAAGGTCCCTTCATAATGCCCTTCTCCTGAAAAAATAATCAAGTTGCTAATAAAATCATTAGGGGTCCTTAATGTTACGTTGTGTTTGTGTACATATTTTAGTAGTAGGGAGTAGCTGCACAATGCAGAGTCAGAACCGAAAATCCAAAGTTATACCTACTGCACATTAGAATATTCAATTGCCTCTCATGGATTTGAGTCAAAATGTCAATTCCCATACCTGTGTCCTCTAATGGACCTTGAAATCGAGAGGTGGAATTTCCAAGAAATTAAATATGTTCAAATTTTCTGCAAAAAATCCTGGGACATACACCTAAGGATAAGAGTGAAGGAAGGAGACATCCTCAAGATTTCTGAGAACATGAACAACTTACTGGTTTAACACAGACAAGTTTGAAAAAGATTCTATTAGGAAAAGAAGGGAAAGAATGGTCACAATGAACAGCTTCCAGTCACCTGCCCTGAGGCTTGTGGTCCTGGTAGAGCGGTTGAAAGAGTTATTACCCTTCAATCAGAGTTTAGTGCCCCTAATGAACTTGAGAGGGTTTATGCATATCCATTCCACCTGGCATGATAGTGGCCTAGAAGCACTCTTGTAATCTGTCCCTCCATCTCTGGTGAGAATATAGGAACAGCAACAATTTCCCAAGACACTTGCTTAAGGGCTACATGTGCCCAGTAACAAAATTTCTCCATCTGAAAACCTGAATAGTCTTCAGACAGGTTACTGCCTAAATTGGCTGCCTTTCTTGGGAAAAGAAACTCAAACTACAACAGTATAAAATCATACTGTTTATGTATTATGGACACATACAGCTGTGTGTGCTGGGCATTTTGTCCAGAAGGATACTGTAAGAGACTGTATTGAAAGCTTTGCCAAAATAAAAATAATCCCACATCTACTGTCTTCCCTCGGTCAACTAGATGGGTGACCTTGTCATAAAGGGAAATTAAGTTATTTAAGCAGGACTTTTCTCTCATGATCCCATGAAGACCAGTAACTTTAAAAGTATATGAAAAATGTCTCACAAAACTAAAAGAAGAAAGTTTTCAGCTATCCTTCCTATCAGACACTCTAAGAAAGCTTCTTGTAATTCTCATGTTTCTACCATGCTGATTAATACTTTATTATCTAAAGGCAAACTATAGAATGAATAACGTAACAGGCATTTTTAATACAAAATTGTAGTAAGAATACTTAAGATTTTGTCATCATAAGAGAGCTAAACAAGATTCTCTCTATCTGTGTATCAGAGAGGACAGGCAGGCTGACAAATTATTGTCCTGATTAAAGCAATGATACCATTGAGGTGTGTTGTTTTCATGCAGGCTGTTTCTTTGAATAAGCCTTTCCTGACCTTTACAGCAGGCAAGAGCAATGCTTGCTTCAGGACAGCACACTTCATGTGAGCAATTCAAGGAAGCTGTAAAAGAACATGGATCCAGGCCCCAAGGCTTGGAAAGACTCTGCTGTTGTACTGTTGCGTTACAGAAAAGCTGTAACCACTCACCTCAGCAAGGACACGGGTTTGAGTTGACCCCAGGATAATAGTGGTGCTCTTTCACAAGCCCACACAAGTGTGTGCGGTCACCTTGTCCTCTCCTGTGATGGCAAGATCTGCCAAAACACAGAAGCACAGCAGAGACAAAGAAGATACATGTGCAGGCAGGAATCAGCTGGTACATATGGAATACTTACCTTTGCATTGGACCTCTGTTTTCTGTTAAGTGCTTCAGCCACACAAGTATCCATGAGATTTCCCAATTCCTCACCCAAGGACACAGAAAGCATGAGCCTTGCTTGTAACCAAATAGTCCTTTTCTCCACCTAACCTTATGCCAAGCACCAGTAGGAAGCAAGGGATTACTAATAGTTATTTTTTGATAAAAACACATTACAGGCAACATATAGATCACCTCTATACATCAAGTTGTGTACATTATCTTTATATAAGCAGTAACAACAGGTGTTCGTTCCATAAATCTACAGTTGCAATATATTTGAGAAGTCTACTGTCCATTGATTACATAATAAAATTACATGGTGTATTGGGGTCTGTTCTACGCATCCAGAGAGGAACAGTCTCTTTTCCATCAGCGTTTGTGAACTGGAAGCCTCCACTGTTGTGATAAAATTAAACAGAGAAGTGGTTGTGCTATGCAACGTGACTCCCTAATTTACTGTTTTGGATTGGTTACTCCATAATTAGTATCATGGTGTTTGTTTAAGATAAGACAGGAAAAAAAAAAAGAAAAGGGGCTATAAAGAAATAAGGTCATTAACTTTCAAACCCAGCAAAGGTGATACAAAATTATACCAACCAAGTGAAAAGTGGAAGAGATTTTTGTTATTGCAGATATTGGAAATTTCGTATATGGAAATCTGTATTGCAAAGTGTAGGTAAGTGTTATATGAATGATGACTTGCCAAGTACACTGAACTACTGTCAATATGCACATGACACAGATCCCATATGTGAAATTCTTAACACCCTCAGCTCCTAATACAGTGGAAACAGAATTAATAGAAATATGTACAAATATTTTAAAATCAAGTGTAAAATTTGGCAATGTTTAGTCTTTTCTTGTTCTCCCATTATTCCCAGAAAAGTTTAAAGATCTACTTTTTTTTTAAATTTATTCCTTTGACATGGTATTTTGACACGTTACCATCAACCTAGCCTGCATGCTATTTGGATATACTAATGTTGTAATATATCTGATGTCCAGCATATAAAAATTTTCTGTGGGGTAACTGGAAAGTGCATTGAAATTTTCCTTGAGAGACTTGCTCAAGGCATGGATCATATTTTCCTCTAGTTATGGTGAAGGTACAGCTAAAATTAAATTTTGTGTTTATTTTAAGGTTAAAAAACACATTAGAAGTAAATCATTAATTCAAAGCATCTCTGATCATTGCTATTAATAGAAAAGTAACTGATATATAGCAGAGATTATACACCTGAGTTCCTAAAATAAACTTGATGTGAAAAAAAAATAGCGCTTGTACTGTCGGTGAAGTACATTAGTACATTCCAAGGATCAGTAGGCTGAGTTCTTCCTTGTGATCATAGGTGCTGCAGATGGAGACATCTGCTCAGCTATGTAAGCTGGTAGGAACCCCACCTGGATGCCTCTCTTCTCTTCCCAGGCTGCATCCCTTGGTCTGCTGATAGAGCACCAGCAGTTTATCCAATATTTCCTCTTGGACCGAGGATTTGTGATGGGGCAAATAATACGTGGTGTTTCATAATCTATTCATTTTCCCTGAAGGGACCTGCAACTGGAAGTGATTTCTGTTATGAATTGTTGACACATCTCCCCAGAATGAATGGAAAGATTAAGGGGAAATTCTCTTTCTCCAAGTTCATCTTTTCCCATTCAGTCTGAACTTGCACCACATCCATGATGCACAGCCCTGGAAGTCTATAGAACTGTGATTTCTGTTTCATCTGATTAAATTTAAAATTAAGATAACTTTCAGTTTTACATAAAAATAATTTCAATTGGAATTAGATATCTTACACTGAAAAATTGCTTTTCCGATTAACAGTTCTATTGAACTCAATGGACTTGAATTTATGGTGTAAGAAATGACTCAACATGATGAAGCATTGCAATATCAGACTTTACTACAGGAGACATTTTTGTTTTGTATTTACAGGGATGCCACCCAGTAGGCATCTTGTCCATGGGAGGAGCTCTTAAGCATATTGCCTTATACCAATAATATATATCAATAATAAATAGTTACAATATCAGAGGTACACTAATATAACACCAGCAAAACACTATAGTGGCATCACAGGACTTCTAGTTTTCCCCAAGGTAAATAAATGCAGGTACTTTAGCAGCTAAAGTACCCCTCTGAAAATCATGACATGAAAATCTCATCCAGGTCTCTAAGGAAAATACACTTCAGAACATTAAATCAATACGTTTTTAAGCTACTCTTGCTACCCATATTTTTGTGGTAGAGCTCCTAACTACCTGATCTTTCTCTCTGTGCCCATGCTGTCACTCATTCTTCTAGCCAGAGATACCTTAAATAGTCAAAACAGTCATGAACTAAGAATCACGAATAGGCTCAGTTCCCTTGAAAAGTCATGAAGAATCCCTACATTGTTCTTCCCTCTGTTACAGAGTGATGGGAAATATTCACTTCAGAATTTCAAGTATAAACGGCAAAAAAAAAATCACAGAAAGTTGAGATGATCACCTTAAATTTAAATCACCATGCATCTTTCAGGAAAGAGATATAACATTTAAGGTATTACCAAACTAAAACAGTAAGGAAAGAGGAAAATTCATGCTTGAAGCAGACAGCTTTTCCTTGCCAAATAGTTTTGCAAAGTGCTGCCTAATTAGGTGTCTCCCATCACCCACATGTCCTTCAGATGCACAGTTTGGCAGCCAGCTTCTTGCTGTCACTAAGCACCAGTTTTCTCTAGGATATATTAGTTTGCATTTTCTAGGGTCAATCTCAGTGTATATTCCTGTCTATGTTTGTAACCACTCTTTAATAATTGGTATTGCTGCTCTGGCTTAGTGGGTTAGGCACATCTGAATCCTCCCTTCTTAGGGTATTTCCACAACACTTTGCTTTCCAAAACAACATAGAATGGAATATAATTTCTCTTTCATCAGATTGTCAGTCTACATATCACATGTATTTATTCACTTGTATGATTTAAGTGTAGTTTATTCACTTGTATGATTTAATGAGATTCTTTAACAGTTTTCTTACTAAGATGTAAACATAATTTATGATTTGGCCTATGTCTGAAAAATCAAGCTATTCCAGTAAGTTTATTTTTCAGACACCAAAGTTGTTTCATCATTTACGACTTCATATATGCTCAAGGAGTCCAATCCTACCTCCTCTACTTACCCAAATGGTTCCAGGAGCATGGATTATGAGAATGGACAGAATTTGGTTCTTTATACTCATTTCACCCTGGTTTAAAAAAGCACAAATGTTATTATCATCTGGCACCTTTCAACACTGAATGTTTGACACGATATTTGGAGGAAGTTCAAAACATAACTGCCAATGAAAACAATAGCTATTTTGTGAAGCCCATAGTTATTTTGTGTCAAATGCTTCACAGCTGCCCTGACAGATCATAAAATGTATTTTTGGAGATCTGAATTTCTGTACCTTTAGCACCATTCTTTATTTCTGGTATATGTTAGAGCAACCTGGATGACAACAGATCTTCCCATATGCTCTATATTTTGACTGCTCCTACCAGGCACCATGCTTCCGAAAGTACCTGTATGAGCCTGTTCTAAAGCTATTTTGCCTGTCTGCTTTCACTGCAGGGAAGGGCAAGGGTAACAGAAAATCGTACTGACTGGTGTCCTTTATTGGTGTTGAAGCCTGTTTAACCTGAGACAGTGCTCAGAAAGAGCATTCACAGCTATGACCTGTGAAAAGGGTCTGTAGTCCCTCATTAGCACTGTCTAACGCAGTTATTGTAGCCCTTCTGTGGGTTTCAGCTGTTTGTGATCCAAGCTATTTCTGATAGCTCTGAGAAACTTCAGAAAAAGATTGGTCCATTGTGAGCAAGTACACAGAGACATGAAACACAAGGAAGGCAAAACAGCTGCTGATGTTTGAGATGTAGCTAGCTAGAAGTTTAAGGAATCAAAAGGGAAAAATGCTGCTATGAATCAGTGCAAAATCCTAAGAGAGAAAGCAAGTGCTTGGAAGAGTGCAACACAGCAGTGATCAACCCTTTCTAAGGACAGCAAGGACCCTTCCCTTCATGGCTGACAGATGCCTGGCCAGCAGAGACTCACTGCTTTGAAAGAAGCATAGCTTCAGGAATGTGACTGTCAGAAGTCTCAACACCGACTGTACATTTAGGTGTGAAACCATGAAAATCATCATCTTTTAGCTTTTGATTATGAAATTCCACACCTGCAGACCTCTAGTTTGTCTTTGCTGTGAGCTTTAATTCTTCCCTGTGGATATTAGTCATATGTTTTAGTGCTAAATGAGCAATATAGTGCTAAAATGAGTAATATAATTCAATGTACTGAAGAGTACTTCTAGAACATGGACATTATCATTCCTAAAACATCTTGACATAAAGATCTGAGAATCCTCAGAGAAGATCTGAGATTCAGATCAAACTAGCTCAGATGTGATCTCTCAAGAAAATGATAAAGAGCTTAAACTTGTAAACTGGCAAAAAAAGAGAATCTGCAAAATGCAGGAATGATAGCATCCTCCTGCTAATGGAATTGTCAAGGCCTCTAATAAAGAACAAGTGATGTTTCAGTTATGATTATGCTATATTAATGGTTTGACAGGTATGAGTTCCTGGTTGCAATTAAACCTGTGCATTAAAATGTGACACATAAAGCACCTCCTTTCCCTCCTTAAAACTGTAACAGAGAGAAATCAAGAAAATGTTACCACTGTAATACAGTTAAAACTCAGAATTCAGTCCCAAAAGGGTTGGATAAAGATGTGAACCACAGGGTACTCCTACCTGCTTTTCTGGTGTGACTGTTGCACATACAAACTAAACCCCTGGAGATGCTAATTCTACCTCTGACTGAGATAGTCTCATTTACAGTTTCCTACTTTTTTTTTTTTTTAACTTGAATTGTAGGAGTAGCTTATCTTTTGCTCTTTTGCAATGAGACTACATTGATGATGGAATATCTTCTTAGAGCTTCCTGGACCACTAGTTGTATTGTATAACAGTACCTCGTTGTGGTTTAATGCCTTCTCAGAGGCTTAGTCTTATCATAGGCCAAATGAAATGACTATTTAACAGGGTCAGGACACACTGAAAATAATTTCCAGCTGGGAAAACTAAACTGAGTGACTGACTGAATGTGTAGTTAGTTAATATTCAGGTACAGATTTATGCTTATTTCTACAAACGGTCGTAATAACACAGCTTGATGCAGTAAAATAAATAAAACCTCTCATTATCCTTCCTGTGGGTTCTCTGTGTGTAGTTTAAGTACTCGTCCTAGTGCTTATGGAAGTTTAGTTCCTCGCCCAAGGTAAAAGTTTATAAAAGTTTAGTCCTTCGCACCTGGGCTGCAGCATATGCCATTAAAGGTTAATATGGAGCTTTCTTCTCACAAAATGTTTTCGGCTCGGGGTCCGCAGTGCTGCGGGCAGAAGCAGCTGCCAGCCCCACCCGTTCACTTCGCGGGAGTGGAGCCCGGGCTCCGCGGCCCGGCAGCTGCTGCTGTGGGCGGCTCGTTCCCCCCGAGCCCCGCAGCGCGGCCAAGCGCCGCCGGCCCGCCCCGGGCCGCGCCCTCAAAAGGGGACGGGGCGGAGGAGCGGCGGCACTCGGCCCGGGCCCGCTCCGACGGCTGCTCGGGGAAGCGGCGGGGCCTGTCCGCACCTCCTACACCGCCCGGCGGCACCGACGGCCGCGGGAGGCCCTCACCGTGACCGCCACCGCCCCCCCCACGACGGCAGGGCTCGAGGCGCCATGACCCTGCTGAAGCTGTCCCTCATGGCCTTCAGCTTCGTCTTCTGGGCAGCGGGGCTGACCATGCTCATCATCGGCCTCTGGGCCAAGGTGTCTCTGGGCAGTTACCTGGCGCTGTCGGCCAGCGACTACCCCAGCGCCCCCGCCATCCTCTTGGCCACCGGCGTCGCTGTCATCATCTGGGGCTTCCTGGGATGCTTCGGCGCCGCTACGGAGCACCGGGGACTCCTGCGCGCCTACAGCGCCTTTCTGGCCGCCGTGCTGGCGGCCGGGCTGGCGGCCGGGCTCTCGGCGCTCCTGTACCGCCAGACCCTGGAGCAGGGCTTCCAGGAGGGGCTGCGCCAGGCTCTGCTGGCGTACGGGGAGGACGACGGGGTGGCGGACGCCCTGGACGCGCTGCAGCGGGCCCTGTCCTGCTGCGGTGTGGAGAGCTACCGCGACTGGCTGGCCTCGCCCTGGGGGCTGGAGCAGAACGGCTCGGTGCCCCTCAGCTGCTGCCGGGCCCGCCGCGGCTGCCAGCGCAGCCCGCCCGACGCGCGCAGGCTGCACCGCGACGGCTGCTTCGGCAGGGTGACCGCCTTCGTCGGCAGCAACATGTATTATGTCGCCACCGCTGCCCTGGGGCTGGCACTGCTGCAGCTCATCGGTATTGTGCTGGCCTGCCTGCTTGCTGCCCGCGTCCCTGCCCACTTGCTGGGCATCACCACCACTCGCTGAGATCCCCCGACTCCTGCCCCTTGTCCCCTGCAGCTCCTTTCTTTCCCACATAACTGAGTACATCCCACTGGGAAAATCCTTCCTTCATATTCACCATTTCCACTTGAGCATCCTCCTCCAGGCTCCATTTCTCTGGAGCCTGTGTTAGGTGTGCTATGAGCATCTCAAGTCCCTCAGAAGGGAAGGTGCCTCCTGGCCTGGCCATGTATCCTGAAGGGCAGCAGGTCCCCGCTGGAGCCTCTGGACCACTTCTGCATGGACAGACTTCACTCTCTGCGGCAGCAGGGACATCTGAGGCAAGGCTGACTGGTTTTCTGTGCGATGTAAATACCAAGGCACCGAAATGTGGACCAGGAAAGAGGAGAGGGCCTAGGAGAGCAAGAGGGGTGTCTCTTGATATTACACCATGTGAGTATTCTTCTGAGACTGGAAAATGATGTTACTGGAAAACTGCTGGAGTGCATGAGGGGCAGTCCTGGTCCAGGGGTACCCAGACAGCCATGCCAGCAGCTGACACTGTGGAAGCTGCTTGAAGGACTGTCCAGCATCATACATCCCATAGCCGCAAAGGGAATCCTTTCCTAACTCTGGTGTGAGTATATTCAAGCTGCTCAGCTGCTACGGGTGATTTCCCGCTGTTCGTGTTCCCGGTGTTTCTAATGCCGATTTCTATCTAAAGGTGGAGCTGCAGCTCTAAGTGTTACTCCCTCCTTCAGAATATGCCTGTCCTCTTAGCCAGTGTGTTGCTGGTTATATATATATATCTTTGCAGGGCTGAAAAGATCTAAAACCTTGGTCACTCTCCTACAAGAAGATGGCAAGAGCTGTACGATCAGATCTAATGAGGGGTGGCAAGAGGAGGGAAGGGTTCATTGCCATTGGACTTTTACTGTTAACATCAGGATGAATGGAACTATTTTATAGAAGTGTTTCTAAAACCAGCCCTTAGACTCTGACATTTTTCCTCTCTCAAAGGATCTATCTCTGAAGTATGCCCCCACCTACAATTTTGAAACCAGACCTGTATACAACCGGAGAGTAAATGGAGAATCCCCAAGACTTGCTGTGTAGCCCTGGGTGTATTCAGGTCAGACTGCAATATGAATTGACAGGATTTTGTTTTTTTCACAACAGATTTGGGTTTGCATTTGGAGTCTGAGGAAAAGCAAGCCATGCACTTCAGAGAGTCCTGAACTTTCAGATCTTCCCTTTGGCTTCTTTCCACTTCCTTAAAACCTGTGAACTGTACTTTTATGTATTTTTCTACCTCGAAGCACAAAACATGCCCACCTTAAATGGCAAACAGGGGAGGAATAAGAAAAGAATCAAAGAACCACAAAGGAACTCCAAAGCATGACATCTCTTAGGAATGTGACTTGCAAAGCTGTGGAGAATGGTCAAATGAGTAAAGAAGCTGACTGGTAGGAGAGGAGCAACCTCGGGGGAAAGGTTGTTTTGTGTATTAGGCGGGTATTTAGCTATGATAATCACATTCCAGGTTAACAGTGTAGTGTGAACAGTCTTCTCAGTCATTTGCATCTGCACAGGTGAACCCTAGAAATGTCTTAGGAATCCCTCTTTATAGGGAAAACAGTGGTTTATTTTTGAGGGCTGATGTTTATTATTTTACAAAAATATATTTTTTATTTTTGCTTGTAAACATCCCTGGTTTCTTTTTTTTTTTAGTTATGTAATAATGGAACTCCTGTTATTTTCTGGAAGTCAAGATTATGATGTACAACTTTAACAATGGGCAAAAAGTATGGTTTGTATGGTAAATGGTACTTAAGAAATAAAGTTTAGCTGCTGATAAGAGCAAAACAGGTCACTATGTCAACTCCAAGTATTTGCATTGCTGTATGTCTCCATAACATGCAACTAAATGCAAGTGAAATGAAGTGTACATTGAAATGTAGAGACAGAAACATTTTGTGAGTTTTTAAAATTATTGTTCAAAAGATCCATTATAGATGCAATAAAACAGGCATTGTGGAGAGTGTGGGAAAGGAACATGAAATTGCACTGAGTTTATAAAAAACATCTTTGAGTTAATAGGCTCTGAAAATTTACAAGAATATGACACTGCTCTATTTTTACTCCACTGATGACTAAAATTATTTCTGATTTTGACCCTTGTTGCTTTATGTGACACAGCAGTTGGCCAGAATGAAGTACTCTGTTAAAACAAATTCAAGCAATGTGCACTTCAGTGAATTTGTTCTGGTTTTAAGTTGCTAAGAATATCAAAATAGGGATAAGAGCAAGTTTGAAACATGCCAGTGGATGTTTGTATGGTGGTCGGGTCTGAATCTGAGGACATCAGCTGAATGTGATGAATAATTAAAAATGTAAACCATCACTCTGCACTCTTGGCCTCACTAAAATAAGATAAAACTTGGCAATGACCACATAAATGCTAAATATACTTATATCACCAAAGATTTAATGAACTGTGAGTGTTACTTGAATGTTTATTGCCAGTTCCTATAATTAACAACATTAACTTTTGTAATTGTAAGAAAGAAATGCCATTCTTCTCTAATTAATTTCCAGATTAAGAGATTCCCAGTAGCTGTTTCAGTTGTCTTGAATTCTTTGTGCTTGATGAACACATTTTAAGTTTTAAAATTTTTCTGGCTTCAAGGTTCATTTTATTCTGGGTGGTCAGAATGGCTGTAACTGGAAAATGTTACTTGGGACAGCAGCATCTATCCCTTGCTGGAATATGTGTTTGTTTTCTGTCATACACTTCAACTTTAAAGTCACTCATCAAAATGGTATATTTTAATAAAAGATCATACATTTTTTTGCAAAAGGCTAATATCAATTTTAATATTAATGGCTATTCAAATCAAGGAGCAAGCTGTGTTGTGGTGTAGAAACAACAGCTCTGTTGTTTGGACAAAGTGAGATTTAGGATTAACAGGGTGCTAAGATTAGACCCTTGTTATGAAACAAGGACTATTTAATAATGTTGATCCAGAATGCCAAGAATATAAATCTTTCAAAGTTCAAAAGAAGTTCCAATAGGAATTATTTGCTGTAGCTAAACTTTGTGTTACAGAAAAACAGAACTAAAAATGGCCTTTATAACAGATGAATTTTTAAATAAGAACAGGTGAATTTTTAAATAAGAGCTGGCTATCCTGGAGTTAGAAAACTTAGACAATTTGCCTTCCAATGTGTGCAGAGTTTACTTTTAAAAGCCACTGTTTTCTTTGTGCAACTTGAAAAGTTAATGGCAGTCATATTGTCGCCTTGAATTTTAAGTTTTTAAGGATGATACTGTGGAAAGACATTCAAGGCAAAGTAGAGCATAAAACAACCTAGTGGTAGGGTCTGCTATGGTTCTTCTCTGTTTCCTTCTGTTTCAGAGGCTGTCTTTTGACAGCAGTAATGAATATTTCATTGGTTGTACACGCATTGTGCTTCAAAATGGTAAAAATACGTAATTCTACTCAATTCTATGTGATTCAAACCCAAAAGTTTCAGTCAGTTCAATATGGCATTTTAGTTTGCTGAGAAATCAATTAAAATATCACAATTTAATCCTGCGTTGTTGTGCCATCTACTGACCCCATTTACTTTCTGGGCCAGTAAAATGCAAATATCAAAGGATATCGTGTCCCATGTTATCAGAGAGAACACCATCACACATATGCATTTTTCAGAAGCATATTAGTCATATATATGGACTTGCTTGTGGATGAGGCAGAAAAAAAGAAGCAAACTAAGGAACATATTCTGTCCTTCACGTTAGCTTTGATGTGCAATTAGCACACAGTACTCTGTTGTAAGGAGACAATTTAATTCTGGGCTACAGAATTAAAATGATCAGAGTAAACATTATTTCAAATGGTCTAATTCTATAAAGATCTCTCTAATTTGCTTGAAGTGGTTTCTGTGCAGCTTTGCTTCTCCTGTACACTCATTCTCCTCGTGTCTGGAGTCACTCTAGGTTGGCTGAGTTTTGAGTGAAGTAGTGTTTGAAGCTTCAATCTTAGACTATTCCCATTTTGTAGATGTTATCCCTGGTATGTCATATTAGGGTACTCAGACTGATACATTGCAACATTCGTATTTGTTGGTCTTGAACAGTATCTTGAGTCTTGGGCAAGGCCACAACAAAGTAAAGGGAGGAGCAGTGCTCATATTGGCCAGGGCAGATAACTCCTTGGTACTGACTTCTTGAAAGACTATCAAATTCCATCCTAACACTACAACAAATAGATCAAATACTGCTCGGTAATTCATGTTTCTAGTATTCCCAAAATAATGTTTCTACAGCTTTTCTCTGTCTTCATGAGTTGCATCATCTTAAGGTAAGCACTTTAGAGCAGTGGTGTGGTCTCAAAACCGAAGAAAAGGAATCTTTCATGCTTAATATTAATAATTTCAGATAACTTCACTTCTTCCAGGTCACAGAGAGTATATCTGGTTACTTCTAGGACTGACTGGAGGGTTTGGATTGGTAATATCTTGTTTAAAATGTCAGCATCTGTAACAGTAGTTCTACTGCTTTACTGCTGTTCTGATGGCACCTTTCTGGGCTGTTCATCTGCTGTTTGGTTCCTTGACTTGGCAGAGTCACCTCTAGGACAAGATTCTCTTCTCAGTAGTTGTGCTGGAGTATTATGCTTCGTTCCTTGCCACAGTGTACTGGTGTGCCAGTAATCCCAGGTACTGCCATTCTTGCCTAGAAACTCTCAGAAGAGATAGAGGTGGAGGTTTGTCAGATGCAGTAGTACCTTGAGTTTCAGAGCAGAGTTCAGCCAAAATAATCATGTAAGTAATGCACAAGTCCAACAGCTGAATATACCTCTCTCATAATCTGGGAAACTTTGGGGTTTTTTTTGCAAATTTTGCATTGCAAAATTTCCCACTGGTGTGGTACATTCACACTTTCTTATCCATTTTGCCCTTCCACCTACTTCTCTAACTCCACTTCTTATTCCCAGAGTGTAATTATCTGTAATGCTCATCTCAGTTATTAGTTTTCTGCTACTTTAGGTGCTCCCTTGAAAAAATGCCTTTATTTTCTAGCTTCCCACCCCAAGGTCAGTCAGTCCTTCAGAGTCTGATCTCCTTGTTGGAGAGGTTTTTGAAAAAAAGCCTCTTGATCTTCCTGTTTTAGTAACAGCACTTTTCTTGTTTTTAATGATATGAAAAATTTGGCAGAATGTAATAATTAAACAATAATTTCAGATAGATATTTTTTTATTAGATATTTGCTTCTTATCAAAGCAGCACCCCCTCCCCACTCCCCTTGCATATATCATCTTTGTTGACTTTATGGTATTGTTGTTGCTGTTGTTCTGTTAAAATAATAATTTTCTGGAAAACTAGAAGATAAACTAGGTATTTTATATGGAAATAAGTGGATTTTGATCAGGTCTAGTGATTACATTAATAATTTAATTAATAAAGTTCAGAAGGTACCATTGAGCAAAATCATCAGAAAATAAATGTCTTATTAGATACTTAGTGGAGAAAAAATGAAGGTCCCAGAAAATAAGTCTCATGGCTTAAAAGCAGAATACAGATATTTTTGAGTCTCCTGGTAGAGGGCGTTGAGGTATACCCCTGGTTAATACAGCTGACAAGTAGAAATGAAGATCTGAGTGCTGTTTCAAAGCCAGCTTTCTAGCATATGTTGTATATGTCACGCTTCCTGTGTGTCAGGGATGTCTTCCTTTCTTTCCATTCCATGTGATGTTCCATGTGTGTTTATGACATTCACATTTATTTCTTACTCAATTTTTGTCTTAAGACGCTCATCATGCTCTTTTGCAGGGGGCTTAGCAGTGATGTTGAAGAACCATTCTGTCCCTACTGGTGGGTCCAGTAAGATTTCTCCTGTGCTTCCCACATATTTCATCCCTAAAAAAAGGACATCACTGTTTCTCTCTGAGCTTGCACTGTTCAATGTCTTGTTTGCTTCTAATTTATAATACAAAACACAGATTATTCAGCTTGTCCACAGAAACTATAATAAAGAAAATTGCTTCCCTTTAAGCCATTTGTTTTTCAGAGTTTGCTCAATTGTACCATCTAAGTTTCATTAATGTAATTCCCCTGCTGCTGCTTCCTCTCCTGCTTTTAATTATGACATTGTAGTACAATGGTCAGGTCCTTAGCTGGTACATTTTTGGGAACTTCATATTTTTTGTTCCCTCTTGGCTTTTATCATATTATTTCTATTCTATATTTACATGTTTTCAAGGTATGCTATTCTGCTTCAAATGAGATTTAAAAAGTATTTTACACTCTTTTGTCCCATGAAGCAGCAAGAGGATGAGCAGAAATGGCCTCAAGTCGCAGCAGGGGAGTTTTAGATCGGATATTAGGAAAAATTTATACAACAAAGGGGTGGTCAAGCATTGGAGCAGGCTTACCAGGGAAGTGGTTGAGTCACCATCTCTGGAGGTGTTTAATAGACATGTAGATGTGGCACTTAGGGACATTGTTTAATGGTGGACTTGGCAGTGCTGGATTAATTGTTGGACTTGATGATCTTAAGGAAGGCCGTCCCATCTGCTGGATAGCAGTGGGAGCAGGCAGGCCTCACAGCTCCCAAATCCGTGCTGACTTATGCAGGGATTGTGGAAGTAGTGTGGTCAGCTTTTGGTGCTGTGTTTCTATAGTCCATATAATTTCCTACAGAATGGATCAGTGCAATGTTATCTGTGCTGTGCTGGCACTGTGCTGTAGGGGCAGTTTGCTCACATGAGTGAGTATATGCTCGGGAGTAAGGAGCTGATATGAAATGGGAACGTTACCTCAGGGTTTCAATTCATCAAAGTGTAGATTCAATTCAATAGTTCGACTGAATGTAGAACATTCACTCCTTGGGATTACTTTTGAAGGCTCAGGAAGTTTATTCCATTCTCAGGTTTGCAGAAAAAGACTTGACAGCTGTGGAGGCTGAGTTGAAAGAGTCAGCAGGGTGCTCTTGTGACAAAGGTAGCCAACCACATTCTGGACTGTATTAACAGAACTGTAGCTGGCAGGATCAAAGAAAATATTAGTTCTTTGTCTCTGACACTCATGAGGTTGTGTTGGGAATAGTGTGTCCAGTTTTGGACAAGATACAGTTGATAAATTGTGACTTATCTGGCCCAGGGCCACTAAGCCTGTTGGGAACCTAGGCAACGTGATACACGAAGAGAGGCTGTGGGAGATGGGTTTGTTCAGCCTGGACACAAAAAGGCTTGGGGGGGGTCATCAAATTGCTGTCTTCACGTTTCTTGTGGCATGATTTAGTATGCCCAAGATGCAGTTTTATGGGTATCAGAGTTGTCTACATTGGCAGAATCATTCGTTCTTGTGTTTAATCACACAGTGGTCACTTGTAGGAGCTGACACACATGGAAGTCACACTTTAGGTTTGAGCCGAAACTGAGGGGGAAAGAACAATCATTACATAAGCAAACAGTGTGTAGGATATTGCCACTGAGTACTCACTGCATTGTAATATGTCTTTTTTTTCTTGCAAGGAAGGTGAATGCTTAATTTCAGTCCCAGTATGCCAGAGACAGGAAGCAGTGATTTTTTTCACTATCTTGTCCAGCAATTTCAGGACAAGTCAGTTAATATTTGTTTTCAGAGATTTTGTACATCATTCATCTTCTATTCCTATTCTCAAGGTGGCCTGTCTGATTTGATGCTTTGCTGAGTGCAGGCACTTGGGTTGAAGTGGTATGAGTTCCTATTGTGCAGTTGTCCTTCCCTCACCCATTCTTGTTTTCAGCTTAGAAGGGCTCAAGAACCATGGCATAGCCAGGAGCAGAGACCCAGACAGAAGACAGACATCTCAGTTGGTGAGTCCCACATAAATCTGCAGCTGGGGCAGAGAGCACATGCTGGCATAGCTAACCCTGCTCCTGGTTGCAGTGATGGCTCCCACGGAGCTGACTGAAGCTTCTCTGCATGTCACTTCTGGGGTTTACTCACTGCTTTTACTGTCTTGGATGAGTCTGTACCCATTGTGAGCGCCAGCCAAACTGCTGGTTCATAGGATTGAATGAAAACTCTTGAAAAATATGACCAGATGTTAAACAATAGCCACTGAGTACTAACAGATGTGACAGGCCAGTCAAGTGTTCTTGAGGCCTTGCTTTGGCATGCAGCAGCTTTTGTAATAGAATATGGCTAAACACTATCCTGCATTTTTATTTTCTGTATCATGGGAATGTGTTACACACTCTGAAGAGGCCAGGATAAAAGTTGATTGCAAATGCGTTATAAATTTTAACCTGCTAAGAAAACCTTGATCTTGAAAATGTGTTACAATGCATTTTGGAGCATTTCAGCTACAATTTGTTCACAATAAGCTACTGTAGAATGATTGAATGTTAATAGTCCCATACTTACAGAACAGTATGCCTTGTGCTTATAGGTGGTACTTTTATTCATTTGGACACATTTCAGAAAGCAGAAGACCGAAGGTATCATCTCAGGAGGTACCCTTAGGCACTCTGCCACAGTACACTGCCTGCTGGGACAGTGATTTTTGGGAAATAGGAGCTTTACAGGCACAGTGGGAAATTTTCCTTTCAGTGAAATTCTTTGTGCCAGTGCAGGCTGCAAGCAAATTCAGGGAGTAACAGTGTTGGACATGTAGACTTCAACTGTTCTAGACTATAGAGAAGATGCTGAGAATGTGAGAGGGAATAATTTGGCTGTTCTGGGCCACAGATCTCCTTGAGAGAGATGAAGAGATTACTGGAATTCAGAGTTGTTCTGATACTTGTTTTTGTTGGTGACATGTCACTTGATACAGGGCTTGAAAATTGGGGATGCTCCAAAATGGAACCAGGTCAAACTACAAGCCACCATATTCCTAATTCCTTTACTGTCTGACAGTGCCCTACATTCACTGGGCATGAGTAAATCTGAATTGTGAAATCCAGGTAGCACTTTTTTGGTAGAAAATAAGAAGTAGGAGAGGAGAAATGCTTAAGTTAAGAATTTAAAATTTGGATCAAATAGAGTAATTCAATAGGTTAATGAAACATCTCTTTAAAAACACAGATATAAGAACACCCAAGAAAACATCAAAATCAATGTCAGGTAACTTATAAATGCCAGAAACCTTTTCATCATGCCCTTATGTAAGGATTTCCTGGTTTATTGCTTGTATTTTAAACAAGCACCTGCAATTAAAACATACAATTTCTAGCTTCAAAATCCCTTAATTTTTCTTTTTTAATAAGTAGAGCACATAAAGCACCTTATGTAAAGAACAGACAAGAAGCCAGTTGTTCACCTTGCAGCCAGGCATATCATTTCTGGGCGGATTATCTTATGTGTTTTGCAAAGTTTGATGTAAGAAAATGTTTGCACTTCAACAGGGCAGGTATTAACACCATTTCTGGCAAAAAGAATTGTAGTATACAGTTTCATGCTAAGTTTCTTTTTCTTTCTCCTGCAAATCTCTGCTTTGTACTCTGGGCTGACACCAAGACTGTGGCCTCAAATACCGAGCAGGTGTGGTAGGTTGGAGAAATTACTGCTTGGAACTCTGCTTGCCATTCAGATTAAAATGATGTATGGACACATTTTCATAGAGGGCTCTTTAAGTGTGATAAAAGGTCAGTGATTGACATAATTGTATTAGACATTGGAAAGCTGACATGAATTTTTTTTCTTGATGCAAACATCACTCATCTGCAGTTTTTGTGTTCAAAAAGTAGTTCTTGTCTCCCTTTTATTTTTATTTTATTTGCTCCCTGATAGTCTCTCAGGGAGAGACTATCAGGCCGAGCAAATTTTGGTCTCTCAGTGAATGCACAACTGTTCCTATTCATCAAATGAGCAAGTTTGGGCTGGTAAATTCTGATGGTCTTATATTGATTTTCTGAGAATGTATTAGAATATGAAAAAGACAGAAATGCCTATACAGCTGGAGACACTCCAGGAAGTTTTTAACAATGCAATGGATATATCCAAAAGCTAGTGGCTATCAAGTTAGAAAGGGACAGATCAGGCAACTGGATACCATGTCACATTATTTGGGATTTCTGGGAAACTCCTCCAAAGTCACATATAACAGAGGCAGACTGCAACTAGCTCATGTGGACCCTCACCACATCACCAAATCCAGCTGGTTTCAGATCTGAGCAGCAGCAGACTTGTGTGTCTCCAAGACCTTGCAGTAAACAGTCTCAGACTATATACTGAGGGGGACGATAAGAGGAGAACCTCTGTGACCACAGCTGTGGAAAGAGACAATTCCTCACAGCTTGTTTTCCCCTCAGAGTGCCTCAGATGACTCAAATTCTTGCCAAAACCTGGCAACAGACAGATCCTTGCAGATACCACAGTGCTGGTTTTTTGATGTGCCCTATAAGCTGCCCTAATCACTGATGTTACAGTTTTAGTTCCTCAAAGATTTTAAGATATAGCACATCTATAGGATTATTTTTGTTTCTTTGTTTTTTGTCTTGTTCTCTGATGTAAATAAAAACCAAAACAGGCTGAAACTACTACCACTTTTCCTTTTCACTGGACTCAAGCTATACTTGCAATTTTTTAAAATTTTTAGTTCATATAATTATAATTTAGTTTTATTCCACCTATCAACAATTTCTTCAGTCTAGCTAGGATTTTCTGAGTGGATTTGCCTTTGGGAAATGTGGGCTGTCCTGAGTGAATACTGGAACCTGTCCTTTAATTTCATGGGTCACTTACGCTCGAATTCAGGCGTGACACGATCCAATACCCATAATTTCAGAGACTGACCTTGCCCATCAGAAAATGTATGAATAAAATGTGTTTAATCCTTGTTGCAGACAGAGACACAGAGCCCTGAGGGGAAGACTGGCTCCAGCAGCACAGTGGCTGCTGCACACTGCAGCTGCATTCTGCACATGGGCTGAGCTGCCAGCTGCACTCAGTCATCCTACCTCGAATGCCAGTGGTGAAACGGCCCTCCCAGCACAATGGTATAAATTCTGCTTATGCAAAACTAGTATTTTCCAAAAAGGAGTTTAACTTTAGATTCCACAAAGCCTGCCTAGAAAGAGCTGTTTAATTTCTCTGGGGACTTTTGAGATCCCTGGATATTTTTGAATGTACTTGTTCAGATACTTTAGAGCATGAGGATGTGACAGATTGTGTACAGAGATGTGGAAACTCCTGAGTGAGTGCTTGTTTGGGCTGATGTGGGAAAGCAGGGACCCATGGGGCTTCACAGAGATGGGCTTGGACCTCCAAATAGCCCAACCCAAAACTGCAGTATTGTGCAGTATCGTGCTTCAAACTGCTCAGCAGTTTGGAGGTAGCTCACCCAGAGCCAGCCCCACTCTCTGGGTGGTGACTGCCCAAATCATCAGTGTCCCTTCTGATAAGATCTTCCCATAAGAGCAGATTGGCTCTTATGACTCTGTTCTGCTTCATCTGCTCCTATCCCATGATGAGAATTCTCTGCTGCCTTCTGTCCCTGAAGCAATCCCTTGAGACTTAAAAAGAAATGTTCTATTAGCCTTCAGTCATGGGTAATTTTCACCAGGTGTAATTACAGCCTGACTTCTCTCCACTCCTCCTGAAATTTTGCTTTGAAATTGTCTGACACTGCTTCTTATTAGAAAAGCCATTTTACTTCACTTGTGGTGACTGCACTTCAGAAATGAGTAAAGTGATTCCTGAATGCAGCCTGAAAATGCTTTCAGCTAAGGGTTACTCTGGGTTCTTTACTTTTTTTTCCAGAAAGAGTGTAGTAAATTTGTCAGTCAACAAAGGAGATGGAAATTTAGGCTTTATATGTATACATCAGAGAGGGAAAGGTGAAATAATTCCTTCTTCTTTGAAAGCTGACCTTTCCTCTGGCAAGGTAAATCCAATTACAAGAAGTGCACTGATTTCATTGCAGTACCACTGGGAGCAGTCTAATTCCATAAAATAAATTAGCATAAACACAAAGCACACATGACAGGTATATGAGAAAATGTTCCAAGTTCTTTCTGTGCAATATTAATATGTTATTCATCAAAGCTGTGAGTGAAGGCTCACAAGTGAGGGATTAATGTTTTTAGCTACATTTGACTCGTGATAGTTAAAGAGCAAACATTACTGCTTACTCTTAGGAGGATGTTCTTTCCAGACAACTTAGTAAAAAAGAATTTTTACTCCCCATCCATCATTGAGATTAATTCATATCCTATTATATAAGCTTTTTGGAAACATGTTTTCTCCATTTCTGTTACCTACACTTGCAATAGGTTTAGACTTCATGTTGCAATATAAAAATTTTAGTTTCTTACAGAAACTGATTATAAAACTCTTGATAGAAAAGACTGTACAACACATGCAAAGATATGTAGTTACCGTAGTTGATAACAAATGGTAATAAAGAAAAGTATGAAAAAAGTCAGATAAATGCCTGTTTCTTCAAGTTACATGCAAGACCAATGCTATGATTATTTCTCCATAAATTACATAAAAGGTGATTTTAGCTTTAAGCTGTTAAAAATGCATTTGCTGATTCTTAAGTCTAACTTCAGGCAAGGCTTGAACCTTTCATTGTTGCCACTGGGTGAATGCATAATTAATGCTATATGCAGGTGAAGTATTTTCTGATTAATTTCTCTAATAGTTCGTTTAGGAAGCCTGTTATTAAACCTAGTTGCCAGGCTGAGATTCTTAGTAGTAGTTATCATATTAAATCATACCAAATGATTGAATGACACATAATGGCAACAAATTAGAACATTTAATCTCTTTGAATGGTGTTAATAATGGATATGTGTGAATATTAACCAGAAAAACTGGACATTCAATGAGTCTGTTCAGAACTGGTTTAATCACATATAAAATGCCACCTTTTGGATTAATTTATCAGAAGGAATAGAAACCAGTTCCTTTCTGAACCTTTCATTTCCACATGAGCTAATGATTGTGATCAATGTCTATGTTGAAGTTAATGGAAACATTTCCATATGTGTACCAAAGGCAACTCCTGTCAATAAAAACTCTTAAGGTCTGTCTCCTGGTGAGAGGGGGAGAGGAGCAGGAGCAGCTGGCATAAGCTACTTAGGAGTGCTAGCTGTGTATACTGTGTGTAGAAATGCGGTTTCCTCTATTTCTCACCTGCACAGAGCATTGCTCAGTCAGCGCTGCCGGGCAGAGCTGCTGGCTCCCAGCAGGCAACAAATGAATACTGAGCAGCACCTTTCAGCCCAATACAGTTCAGACACAAGCAGATCTTCTGTTGGTCTCTTGTGCAGTAAGAATCTTTCTTACTGCAAGATTCTTAATGAACAGGACAGTTTTAACAGTAAAGGAGTACTGGTGCTGAAAGAACTGCATCCCACTTCAGAACACTGAACCCTAAAACAGGGGAGAAAATCTGTCTACTTCGAAGTTCTTACCCACTGATCCAAAATTGCTATACATTTTAATTGTATATTTTTTCTAGGAAATGTAAGAAGTGAGCTGAATTCCTCACTTCATACCACCCTGGAAAGGCAGTGGAATTGCTGCAACTGGTGAATAAATCAGTGTACTCACTTGTACTCATATTGCCCACCTTGAAAGTGTCAGAGGTGAAGAACTGTAGTTTTCTTATGCAGCCTCAGATAGTGGTGGAATGGTTCCTGCAGGTGAGACAGGTATGGAAGCAGCCTGGCTGGAACCTGATGTCTTGTAAGCCATCAGGCTTGTATAAGCCATTAGCTGAAGAAGAAACCTCAAGAATTGGGATACAGAGTGTAGGTATGCTCAGTCTGTATTGCTACCTTTGAATTAAAAAATGTGAGACCCCTCAGAGGAGAGGTTATGCTTGCCCACATGAATTTCTTTGTGTATGGCAACTCAGCTGGCAACAGATATATTAATAACAAAATCAGACATGTTACATCTTAATATCCCAACAAAATCCATTAGGGTTTCTACCCCAAATCCTGTTCCCCAAAGCAGCATCTGTTATCCACTGTGTTGAAAACAGCATGGTAAAGAAAGGTGATGCAGAAAGGTCAATGAAAACTTATTTCACACAGGAGTGTGAAATAAGTTGCGCCATGGCATTTGACCTTGACATTTAGTTCAGGTATAGCACTTCCTACACTTCTTAGACTTTTAGGTATAGAACTTCTTCATTTTACCTGTACGATCTTGAGTAAACATACAACTTTGTGCAGGCTGCTTGCCTGTACAATATTGCAAAGCTGTTTTTGTTATATTATCTCTGAATTTTCATTTACTTATGTCATGTATGTATCCACTGTCTTCTCTCTTTCTATCTTGCACATCCCTTTTTCTGGATATGTGTCAGGTATTTTCACCCCAACATTTTTGCAGGGGACAGAAAAAGCAGTACTTTGAAAAATATTTTACAACTCTATTATTTTTATTTTTTTTTTCTTCACATGTGCTAAAGTAATGAGCTCTCAGAACTCTCTGGCTAACCTTAATACTAAATTATTAAAATAATTCAGGTTATAAAAAAAGGTGTTGTGCCTGAATAAAGCAGTCCATATTAAATTCCCCTTGAATTTCTGTGGCCTGTGGTTGATGATTTGGTTACGCCCCTGAAGTAGAGGCTTCAGCTGACCAAGTTTGCTGTGATGGACACTCAGTTGGAAGGTGGCCTTTCAGTCACAGCCTTTCTGAGGACAAGGGCCAATTTGCTGCCTCTGCCTTGCTGTCCATCCTGACAGCCCAGCAGAACTCCTGCCAGCGGGAACAGCTCCTCATCCAGCCCAAGTGATGGCAAAATAAATGGTCCAGGCCAATGTAGAGGAGAGTTGACTCCATTTCATTTGTAAAGCTTTTGCCTTTGAACTCTCTAATTAAAACAAAAGTATTTAATAGATCAACATAATGGCAGATACATATTAACATTTCAGAAGGTGATTAAGGGAGCTATCAAGAGGAAGACATTTTAACAGAAACATTTGGAGGGAATGTGTCATTGGAATAACAGTTCTGCTAAATACTAGGCATTATTATCCAGGAGTAGGACATAATTGGACCGGCACATACAAATTACCTAGTGCATATAGAAAGTCGATTAGCTGATTGCCAGCCTGCTAAAAGAAACTATGTTATCTTATTCATACATTTGCTGCTTTATTAACATTCAGCAGGAAAAAAATGGAAATGATACCATAAAATTCTCAGTTTGCATTCAGGTGTACCAACTTCTCTGCCATAAAGTCTGTGTGTATCAGACATCCATGCTAAATAGGTCTTGTCTGTGCTGCTTGGGAGCCAAATACTTTAGGGTTTTATTTCTGCTATAAATCAGAGGAAACATCATTAAAGCTAGCTGTTTGTGTAGTCATTTCTTACTCTAACCTGATAGATTGCTCAGCACAATCATAGTTTATTTGGACACATTTGGTATCACTTATCACATGGTTTCTGGCTTCCTAAGCAGAAACAACAAATGAACATTTAAATTTTCAACATTACAGTGAAGACATTAGTATTCCTGCCTCTTAGGAGTTTCCTAATGGAGTCAACTCCAGAGAATACAAGAAATTGATGGAGGGGGCTAGAAAGTGGATTTGGGAGGAGTTAGGTACTCTGGGGCAGGCAGTCTTGTATTTGTGTCCATCCTGTGAGAAAGCAAAGCTTGCTCTTCAGTGAAAATGAGGGACTTAACATTTAGCATGGAGCTAAATTTACTCTTGCTAATGTTAGCAAGAGTAAACACATACATATAATTGCCACACAGAGGTAGGAAACGGTCTGTAAATTTTAGTCTAATTTTACTTCAAAGTAGCTGAACGTTAGCACATTCAGTGGGCAAAGCTGAAGATGACAATGGTGCATAAGCACAGTTTTACTCTCTGGGGAAAATGCACCTTGCATGTGAGCTGGTAAATTCCACTCAGTCTGGGTCTCCAGAGCTGGTGAACAGTTTTGGCACCTGCTGGCTCTCCCTGTTTTCCTCATTGCTGGGATGGCTCTGCAGCCTCTTCTGTGGCAGCTGTGGTGATGAGCTGCAGCCAGACAGGTGTTTTGGTGAGGATCTGTAGCTCTGGGACTGAGGTATTATAAAGATGGCTGAGGGAGAGAAGAGGGTATAACAACATCTCTGGCAGTTTGGCTTCAAGGAGTGGTGTGATTCTGGGGAAAATTGCCTGTTGCACCTGTGAGCTGTGCATTGGTTCAATTTGCAGAGTGCGTCTGTTGTGATTGCAGCTTCTGCATCATGGAACAGTCCTGGAGATTCTACCAGAGGTACAAACCAGCCCCTGGTAGAGAAATAAGGCTTCAGACACATGACAAGTCTCACATACATGCCTGGCAGGAATTTTTGGTCCACAACAGCACACTAAATGTCAGCTGACTTTAAACTTACAGACCATAGATGCTGGAGCAGTGAGGAAATCAGCACTGACTGCTTCAAATTACTGATCTGCTCCTGTGGTACTGGTTAATGAAGAAGCAGACAGTGAAACCTAGGCACAGTATCTGTAAGAATTGCCTTGAGAAGAACAGTTTTTATGTGCAAAGAGATATATGGTAGAGAAACGGAGGGGAATGTCAGAGGAGGGCTCAGCAGGCAGGGATGTCACAGGCTGTGGACTTTGGGTGGAGGGGAGGGGAGCAGGGACAAGCCAGTGACTGGCCCAACTAAGGATAAGCATTGTCTATGTGGCCTTTGGCTGTGTATGACTGCCCAGAGGATGCCTGCTGCCTTTGGCAGCTCTGGGCCCTGACTCACCCGTGCTCTGCTCCTGAGAAATCAGCAGGGCAAGTGATCCCTCCTGTGTCGCCATGCCTTGCACGGCCAGGACTGCAGATCCGTGGGCTCTCACGTCTTGCTGGGCAACGTTTTGCAGAAACGAGGAAGTGGGCAACCCTCCTGAACAGACAGTGCATTTTAGTGACCAAAAGGATGAGGCTGCTCAGTGCTTTCCAGGAGCCCTCCAAGGAGGGGCAGTGCAAGCCCAGGCAGGCAGGCAAAGCAGGAGCAGTGCTTTGGGCTCGCTGGCTTCTTGTCTGGAGCAGCCATCGTGCTGCTGCTCTGACAGCAGCGCCCAAGCACGGCTGCTGCCCAGACACTAGGAAATAACATGCTAATTTAGCAAATTATCTCCTCAGAAGACTTCTGCCTTGACTTTGCACATGAAATCTGTCACCGAGTATCTTGCAATTTACTATTGGCCCAAACATAAAGCATTTATAAAACTCCTAGAGATTAACAGATTTTAATTTGCTGTATAACTCACAAAATTTAATTACACTACTTTAACTTGAAGAAATTAGATAAAATTTTACGGATTTGTTTCAATGCTTAGGGTAAAAATCAAAAATTCAATTCCCATTTGTAGTGAAAATGACATCCCTATTTTAACATGTATTTGCCAAGGAAGCAGTACAACAGAACATCATAAAGTTTTAATTATAACTGTTTGAAGTCCAGGGCCAGAACCTCCAAATGAGACACTTGGTCTGCTAGGAAAAAGAGGATCATGGCTGCAGAAGAAATTTCATTTATCAGCCCACATTTCCTCTGTTGTTAACCAGAAATTCAGTGTAACATAAACATGCATCCAGATGGTAAAAGGAAAATACAAAAAGAAATAGCTCTAGCTTTAGGTCTGAGCGTCTCTTTCCAAGACTTTACTCTTGGATCTGCTCTTGGTTCCCATCTTGTGATTACTTTAATATGAAACTGTTTAAACAAAGACTTACGGCAGGAGACCAGGCCTCCCCAGCAGCTGAGTAGAAACTGAGGGTTTAGAGCAAAAAAGGCTGAGCCAGCAACTCCTGTAAGTAAAGACAGGCTTGCAGAGAAACATTTTGACAGCTGCCGTGGGACATCCTGACAAACCTGTGGTAAAAAGGGTTTAATAGACTTTTGAAAAGATATTAAATGTTGAGGGAGAGATACCTATCTGTATATATACTGTGTTGCTGGCTTTCCATGTTCTCTTTCCATAACAGGGAATTCCTTGATTTCACCTGGTCACATGGAGTTTTTGAGGGAGCTTGGTGCCAGGGGACTGCATGGGGACAGGGGCATTAGGTATGTTCAATGCCATTCCTTTCACAGCCACTGCCTGTCTAGTGGTTATATTCATTGTCGCAGCTCTCTCAGCTTTTCCTAATGGGAAAGATGCTCCAGTACCTCCATCACCTTTGTGACCCTTCATGTCTTCTTCCCAAGCACTAAAATATTCTCTGTCATTGCCTTGGAGTAATTCTCATAATACTTAAGCTTCTCACAGAAGCTCCTTTGGCTCTTCTGCCACTTCTGTTGTCATGTTAAGCATCCTATGAAGAAACCTGAGATACCAGGTTTCCTCAGACTCTCAGCTTTGTTATTCTGGACCATTTATTTTTTATAGCTAGTCTGAATCTAGATATGTCCTCTTCTAATTTAAACTCTCTTTTAAACCCTATTCTAGTTTAAAACCATTATTCCTTGTCATATTGCTGCAGACCCTATTAAAAAGCCTGTCTCCTGTCTTATTATCCCCTTTTCAGTATTGAAAAGCCACAATAAGATCTCCCTGGAGCCTTCCCCTCTCCTGACTATTAATTTATTCTAGACATCTGGTCACTCCTTTATATTGTTCAAGCCTTTCCAATAACAGGATAAATCTGTCAATGTGAAGTCCGCAGGACTGTACACAGAGGACAAATAGTACAGAGTTTTCTTAGCCCCCATTGTGGCACATCCTTTTTCCAAGTTTGCATGGATGAACACATCCATCACTTTGCAAAAGAAGTTCCTGAACTGCTCTCAGAAACTCTTTTCCTCAGCAACAAAATGTACCCATCTGTCTCCTCTGCTGTGCGCCTCAGGGTCTGGGCACAAGCTTGTTATTCCAGAGCAGGAACTGGTAAACTGCCATGGGGTTATTGCCATGGTCTAAAAGCTCTAAGAGCAAAAACTGGTATAATCTTCTAAATGAGTAACTTTTTTTCTTTACAGTCATCCATCTGAAGTGGAGTGAGTTATGGGGAGGTTTTCTGTCTCATTTCATGCAAGACATCAAATTTTGCTTGTGATTCATGCATTCCTCTTTTAGGGATTTATTGTAGTCTTTGCTTCACCCCTGGATATTTTTGTGGAAAGCTAGACTGGTGACTGCTATGAGCCCTGTGATTATAAAGCAAAATGAGTTAAGCAAGAGTCAGTAAACTTCTTTGCTCTTGAGAGCAGCAGGAGGCCCAACAATTTCTTTCAGCTGAAGCTGGCACTGACACTGGGCAAATCCATTCTGTGAACAAACAGCAAATCAGCAAAGCATTAAAAGACAGAAGCATCCAAAACCACTGAGGACAACAGGACTGGGAGGCCAGCATTTCCTTGAATCTGACCTGCAGAACTCTGAGATCCTCAGTTGCATGGCAGTCATTCATAATTACTTTTGCTTGTACAATGCTGTAAACCAGTTAAAAAAAGCTAACATCTTGGGGAATAGCAAAAGCTGAAGATTTGTTTCTTGTAAATAAAGTACACATTATGTTTTGCCATTAGTTACAGTCTGTTTACAGACAGAGTGAAATATTCACCATTAAAAGCCAGAAAATATTGGAAGGTGTCTCAAAAATTATTGTTAAAAACTCCCAGTGTGCTCTGTGGCATGTATTTTAGCAGAATGATTTTAATGAGAAAAGATGTTGCATCTTTAAAGTCAAACATTCCTTGATCACAATGATTCTGTCAGAATTAAAAAAAAAAAAAATCTTTTTTAGAAGGAGGAGAATTCAGAGAGTTTTCCTGCAGAACCCAAAACCATCCTGACCTGATTTTGCTGGCAGGTAGTGCTCTACCTATGGCATATTGTCAGCTTGAGATTAGATAGTTTAGCCTATCACTAGCTTTGGGACAAATTGTTTTACTTTCTTGCGCTTCGGTGTCTGTAACTGTAAGCCAGGGAAAATAAGGACGAGCTCTTCTGGAGCTTCTTGAACCCTCTGTCTGAAAGGTTAAAGATGGGTTTTCACTGTTCCTATTAATACTCCTCTGTGATTGTGATATAAAGGTGAGAATTTTCCCCTATGCAGTGCTAGGTCAAGTGTGTTTGAGACTGTCTTTAGTTCTTGTTCAGCCAGTGGCTTTTGGAGCCTGGGCTCATGCTCTCAGACTTAGCTTTTCATTACTGTTCCTTTTGATGTAAGCCTGAGAGGGCAGTGACAAGCTTGCTTCAAGCTGGAGATGCAATTCCCTCAGTGCAGCCTGAAAGCCCTAACCCTGCTGTACTTTTAACTGGCAGATAACCTTTGGTTATTTGGTTATTTGGTGTCTGGGACAAGTGACAGGAGCTTCATCTCTGCTTTGCTTTCCTCTGGTCCAGTGCTGGCTTTGAGAGCCAGCTCTGGAGATACAAAAGACATGCAAAGTGGCTGTCAGCTACACTAACTGTGACCCCATCACAGAGATAAATTCTACCCTGGGTTTTAGTGCCAAGGAGTCATAGGAAGTACAATGCAGAGAGCTCCCATGATCAGGGCCTGACTCACCAACAGTATCAACCCAGCAGGACCGGAGCATCCTCCCCAGCAGGCTGAGTATTGCAAAATGCCAGTGGAGTCAGCAAGACAGGCAACAGGATGGGGTGGGCCTAATGTGTGATAATGGGAAATGAAGGGAAAAGAAATTACTAAATATAGCTTATTTACAAAGTGAAGTACAGAAGATGAACACTGCTATGCAAGATCATATTTACATGTATATATAGAATTTGTAGGTGTACAGTTGGTATATATAAATGTATGTTTGTGTATGTGCACGTTTACTCAGTATAGCTAAATATTAGCTACATCAATACTAAAATCATTATTGCATTAGGAAAGTCCTCACAGAAACACTTCTCTAGCTGCTGTGAGACAGAAAAGGTTGATCTCCTGCTGGGTCTACACAGCCTAAATATAGCTGAAAAGATGTTTCTGACACACTTGTCTCTCTTTATGGTTGTCAAATGTACTCTGAGTAAGAGTGCCCTGGAGAAAGGGGTTTCTGTGCTCTCAACATGCAGTCCTACTTCCTGTGAAGTAAATGGGAAAACAGCCTTGAAGAATGTGAGTCATCAGGTCTGCCAAGCTGAAACCATTAGGCAGAGGCAAGGCAGATAGAGATGTAAATGCAATTCAGGCTGAACAGACATTTTAAATATGCAGCGTTGCCTCATCTTTCTTGTCTTTGGTCATTCATTTTAAGTAAGTGCCCTTTGGTGGGCAGGACACTAAATTTTTCCTTTCAGTTCAGCAGAGAAGTGTTTGCTATGTGCCTGCATCAATCATCTACCCCTACATCAGTCAAGACACATTTGCTGTCTGCTAGTTTGGTTGGTGAAACGCCGTGTCTGGGCCACCATCCTGCCCTCAGCAAGCAGTTCCTGTGTTAACCCTCAGAGCTGGGTGCCCAACATCAGCAGCCTCCAGCTTGTGAAAGACATTGGTGCAAACCTGCTGGAACACAACATGTAAAGATGAGTAAAGTGTGTGTTCTGAGTTTAGCTTATCCCAGGGACAAGGAAAGGTATATGGTTTCCTTTCTTTCTTCAAGTAGGTCCAGTCAAGTCTGATATTGATTTCTACAGGGGCAGCAACAGATGCTAAATCAATAGGAACCAGCAGAACAGAGAATGACAGTTTGTCCACACAGACTTGAGTCAAAAGGCAACATGTGAACCTTTTTGGGCAACTCTTCCTAAGAAACACCACCCTCATCAGAAGAGTAAGGACACATATCTGAGAATCCGGCTCTGCATTTTCTGCACAATGAATTTCTCTCAAATTATTGAACTTTGTTGCTTTCAAAACACTACACAAAGTTCAGATCCCGAGTTTTGAGAAAATCTGCTTTGCCTGACACTGGTACATTGGTGTATCACTTCAGACCCATACATCTGACTTACCTAACTGTACCAAGTGGAGACTGAATGGGCAACCTCAAGGATTCCCCCACGTCTGTAAAATTGTCAGCTGGGCAGCTGCAGCCAGCAAGAAATTCACCACACTGCTTATTGACAACTGAAAGTACAGTGGCATAAGGGAGTTACATCACTTTAAAAGTGGCCTCAGGGTCCTATTCTTTCAACCTTGCTTCTAGTAACAAATTTATGATTGTCTTATGGCAATTTTCTGGTGGTTTTTTCTAATTATTGTCTAACAAGTTCTGAACAATAATGGTTTTAATTCATATAAAGAGTTGAAGTGAGGCATTTGACTCATCTCCAGAATCTATGTGCCACTGCTTTCAGGTGACTCTGAGTGGCTGGCAGTAACCAATCAGGCCAGGCATAGACCCTGCCTGCAATCCTGTCACAGGTGATGCTCCACTCCTGTACCCTGGGTGGAATGAGACCCAGGCTACACAGGTGTAGATTTGTTATTTGAAGTCACACTAGTGCCATTTCCCAGGGCTGGAAGGAGACAAGCCAGCAGGAGTCATTGCAGTCCTATCTCCAGGAGCCCAGGACTGAGCTCCACGTCCCCCATCAGCTCCGTGCCGCACTGCTCCGAGACCTCGGGGTGCTACAGACAGGTCCTCCAGCTGTCCCCAACCCTCTTCTGTCAGCAGTACCTGTCCCATGCCTTGCAGCCTTTATGGTATTGGGCTGTTCAGGCCAAAGAAGCCGTGCAGCTGGGCACAACTGAAGTAATGTAAGGGGGAATGGTGGCTTTACATTATGTAAATTACAGGTCCCGCATACTGCTTATCATAAAATCCCCATTGTTTGTAACGCTGTGTGATGGACTGAACTTTGCCTGGATGGGCTGGTTGAGCTCTGCTATTGTTTCCCTCCTAAAGTGTGACTGATGCCTTAGACAAAGCAATTTTGAGTCAGATAAGGTAAAAGGGTGTTAAGAAGCCTGTCCTGCACAGATGGGGTAATGCTTTTCATCATACCAATCTCCTCTCCCCCAATAAGGCTGACAGCATAGAAGTCCCTCCCAGGGCAGGTACTGGGTGCTCACACAGAGGCCTGAAGCTATTCCTCCGTAGGGAGGCACAACTAGCACAGTTAGAAACAGGGCCAAAGAAGCAGTCATGTCATTGGAAAGGGCCACAAACCATCAAAAGACCCCAAAGAAGACCCCTCCCTGGGGGAAGTACTGGGGCATTCCCACATAAACCTGAATGCATATAAGCCATCAAATTCTTTGTTGTGTGGCTGCTGGCCCAAACAGATCAAGACTGCCATGATGATTCCAACCATGGACATCAAAATTGCAACAATCAAGTCTTTTTGCTGGGTCCATGGGTGGTGACATCTTTCCTTCCCACTATCTACCCTTGTCCTTTCCTTCTCTTTCTTTCTTCTCCTTATATATATTCTTTGTCATATTTTTAAAATTGTATAGAGAAGAGCCAAAATGGCTACATACTTCCTTTCCAGTGCAATCAAATTGTTTTAAATAAACTTGCCTCAAGAATGTACACTGGTCATTCAGTGTTGTTTTACTGTAATCCACCCCAAGGGATCTATTGACAAGAACCTCACTTACCCTGCTTTAGAGGTGGGGTGTAACATGAAGCTAGGAAGTAGTACACATTAAAATATTCAGAATAATAGGCATTTATTTTCAGTACTATTTTCATTAAATATTGGTATAATATATCCATGTCTGAGGTAATAAATTAAAAATAAACTCAAGATTTCAGTCCCATATTTGTGCTGCATATTTTTTTCTATCATTATACATAATTTTGAAGCAAACACACACAGTCTGTAATTCTGAATGCAGCTAGGAATATTGTTTTAACACAGTCACTTTTTGTTTCACTATAATTTTGCTGAGAATGGTTATTGCATGATACACTTTTAATAGAAGTTTTAGTTATACTAGAGTTTTCTATTAAATCACACATACCGTAATTATAGGAAGATGGGCATGAAGATGTGCTTTGAGCCAAAGATGGCAAATATTCAATCAGTGATAGCACATACTGCAGGACTATTGTCTGCCTTCACTAGAGCCCAGATCCAGCAAAGCCATTTCAGTGTGTGCTTAGTTTTAGACATGAGTCATTTCAGTGTCATCCATGGCCTTAATTTTTGCTGAATCAAAGACTAGCCAAATCAATTGAACTAAATTAATAGACTTCTTTAACTGTGTGTTATTTGAAAACAGATTTGCTGGTTTCATGTTTTGTAAGATATTTTGTAATGACCTCTGTAAGATTGTTTGTATCAGTGAAGCACCCATGAAAGTTTCTAACCTGGTTGATAAATACACTATGAAAAAATAAGCAGCTACAATGACTCTCTTCTACACATTTTGTTAAAAGTAACACCTGGTTTGAAAAGTTATTAAAGTAATTTTTTCCATGGTAAAATATATTTAAAAAAATAAACTCTTAATTTAATCATCTTCCATCAAACATATAAGCATGTTAAAGGGCGGGGCATACTTCAGGTATTTTCATTTATAAATGCAAGAGATCAAGTGTATCAATCTTTTGCACTTAAATGCTGGTGGTAGTAAGGCCCTTTCAGCTATGTCTCCATCAAGCCCAACATTAGTGAGCTAAAGAAACAAACAAACACAAATTTTGCTTGCATATAACTTTTTCATAATCCTGAATTAAAAAAAAAATAAAAATCCTCCCTGCTTAGAAAAAAACTCTTATTTAACTGCTGCTATTAAGAAGTATACCTCATCTCCATGTTAACTTTAATCAGTGATTCTGAATGCAAAAGATTTAAACACTCACTAAAATTGCTGTGGCACGCCATTAGACTCTTAATGTTCATAAATTGTGCTAATTCCCATTTAAATCAGGAAGCTATAGTTTAGAGTTAGAGCTAATGGTTGTCTTAGTGTTAAAGGTTTATTTCCACCAGATTTTCTTTATTCTATTCTTCAAATGACTGACAGTGCTTATGATGTGATCCTGAAAAACTGTTTGGTGTTATTACCAGTAGCTATAGTCTGTGAGAAAGCTCTCCATGCTCATGCAGTGAGTTGCATTGCTGGGGGACCATGGCCAGCGCTGCCGTGGTCCGGGCCTGGCCCGGGCCCTTCAGTACTCCACCGAGCTCACGATCGCCATCGGCTCGTCAAACGTGGCCAGCCGCATCTGCTTCGGGGTAGGGATGGAGAGCATCTCCCCGGTGTCAGTGGGTGAGTGAATCCCATTGTCCATTATGTTTGAAACTTCCTCCTCATGGTCCTCGTACAGCGTGTTGATGTGCAGCAGAGGGTGGGCTGGGTTGCAGCTCAGTGCAGGTGTTGGCTCTGGCTTGACCTGGTTCAAAGCCATACTTGTGGCAGCAGCAGTTGTGGCTATATGGTTGTGGTTACACGTGACAAAAGCCGCAGCAGCAGGCACAGTTCTGCATGTCTCAGATGAGTACAGGATCTCTTTTGCAGGGTGAGGGGTGTCTGAAAGAGAACAGAACAGACAGATAAAGGACAGGTAGTCTTTCACCGTTCCAGTCCATCAGCAAGGAGTATTCTGAACCAATAAAAGTCATTGGCAGTCTTGCCACTGATTTCAGTGGGATCAGAAGAGGATCCCAAACTGAATTTTTTTGGGACCCTATGAGAAATCTAAACAAGAGTGCTTCAAAACAACAGGGTTGTAAGCTCAGGGAAACAGGACAAACAAGAAGTGGGGTTTGTAAATCTTGCTCTTTTTTATGCATGCTCATGCTTCCTTATGTGAATGGTATTTTTATAAAATGAAATAATAATAAAAAAAAAACAACTGGAAAGTATATTTATTCTCTTCTACAGTCTGGCCAGTGTTTCTTAAACAGTATGATTTAATGTTTTGACAAATGTAATGACTACTGAAATCCGCAAGATGGAATACAAAAGGCATTGATATTTTCAGTGGGAAAAACTAATGGTTACACATTGTAAGCCACTTGTCTTCAGAAAGAACTCAGCGATTTGTCATAAACTGAAATCTCTTTCCAGAAATTGTAAGTCTGCCTTACCTGATGGACTGCAATGTAGGTTTAACTCAAAAACAAAGCTGAAAATTTTTAATGTGAATGGGGAGTCACAGAGCCCTGAAACTCCAGTAATTATATTTTGTCCTTAAAATATTCAAGAGCTAATTTAGATGAAGGTAATTGAACCAGAAAACCCCAGTAGTTTTGAGGAGTTGAAATCAGAGCAGGTGACTGGATAAGGAATGCTCTAGAATAGCTCACATGCACATTGGGGAGTTGGAGGGCCCTAAGGAGCATAGGGATTTGGAAGTGACAGAAACTTTTATACCTCAAATCACTTCTTTGCTGGGCAGTGGGGTGACGGTAGAGGTCAGTCTGTCGAAGCCCAGAGGGAGGTCTTAGCTTGTAATGAGATGAGAGCCATTGCTTTAAGTACGTACAGATTTTTCTGTAACTTCAACTGCATAGTGCTTCTTTCTTATGTCAGTAGCTTACAAAAATAAACAAGAAGATATCTGTCTATCAGTTTACCTACTAATCTATCACTTTTCTAAATGTTCAAATGGCTTTCCTCATTACCCTAGCACCTAGCAGTTATTGATATATTTGAAACACTCCTTTGAGTTAAGAAAGGGACAGGCTTCACAAGACACACAGGGAACCAAGGCACAGAAAGATCATCTCCTGTGAGGCCACACAGGAAGGAATGGCAGAAATCCTGAATCCCTGACCAGCACCCACACCTCAGAACATCTATCCTCTGGTCCACGTAAGACACAGGGCAATTTAAAGTGTGCGTGAAGAACAACATCAACAAGCTGAGTTTTGATCTTCTAGGTAACAAACATATGCCAACCCCTAAGATTTGGTAGTCTAAGAGATCTTTTTTTCCACAGGCAGTTTTAACTGCCATTAGTGGTCTCCCACACACTCCTAATGGGCTATTACTGCTCAGGATACTGGTCATCTACCATGGCAGTTCCCATATGACTTGAAAATAAGGCAGGCTTGAAATGTGCCAAGTGCTGGTGGAGCAGGAAGGGTACAATGGAAGCCAAACGTGCCTCATTTCCTTGGCAAGGCATGACCACACTTGTAGTTGTGAAACCTGCTTACATTTGAAACATTAGCCACACTAATGCCTGCAGCCTGTTTTGTACAGCTCTACCTGTAATAATCCTTACCCTCTATATAGTTGTTAAAGAGAGAGAACCTCTGTTTCTGAGGCCTGCAAGCCTTGAGATTACTAGCTATCCCCAAACCTAGCACAGTAGGTCAAACAGTTCCAATAAATTCTGAGTTCCTTTGCTATGTAAATTATGACCTGTGGAGGTGGTATGGGCATTACGGCATACTGTACCTTTGAGAGAGGAGGTAACATGCACTACAACATTCTCTTCTTGGTTTAAAAATCCACCCTCTTGGCTTTTTGACGTAGGCATCGAGGGGATGGCTTGAACCTCTGGCTTGGGTTTTTTGCTACTAAGTATATATGGATGAACATCCAAGGAAAAGTGTCGTGTGTGCTTTTTTTCACTGCTTGTGCTTGGGATGGCGTTTTGCTCGCTCTTATGAGTGGACGATTGCTGTGAGGTTTTTGCAGCAGACTCCAACAAAGGAGCTATAAGGCTGTCTGTTGCTGTTTTTCTCCGCACAGGCTTCGGTTTATCAGGCTTATGGTTCTCAACCTTCATGATGGCTAGCTGCTCCTTGAATGGCTGGGGAAGGGGATTGGTAGTCGGGATCCATTTCATCTTCTTCCTTGGTCTCTTAATGATGAGCTGCTCATTAGCATCAATGTCTGCTGGATCAACACTTGGGTCTATGGTCTGAATCCCTGAATCACGCATGGTTGGAGTGGCATCATGATTGGACTGGGCCAATGCTGCGAGCAGCTGGCGTACCACATTGTCGTACATCAGATCACTTTCATTTGTAATAAAATCCAGACGGTTCAATGATTTTATGTGGTCCCTATTTTCATTACAAAACATGGCCAAAATGTTGATATCACAAAACTGGGACTTCTGCCACTGTTTCTTGGTCTTTATTCCAACTTTGTTCAGTTTATCAAATATGAAGTTAGACTTGCGAAATATGAAGAGGTGAATCAAGTTGATGAGGATTATCAAGTTCATGAAGCAGAGGAGGACGATATCTACACCAGCAATAATCCGCTGGAGCTGGACAGATGGGAGTTTACAGTTCACTCTGATGTGCAATTTGGAGCTGCTTGTTTTGTCTGGAGGCTCACCTAGTGCACATGTAAATTCATTTTGCTTCTGTGTAGCATAGTAGGTGGATAAGTATGTGATTGGTATGATGCTTAAAAAGATGATGAACAGATGTCTTGCAAGATAAAGCTTAGCTAAAAAGTTACTTCGTCCTCTTCTTTCCAGATATTTCTCAAACAAGTTCTGCTCAGGGCTTTTTTCCTTCTCTGCATTCTCAATGATTTCTCTTTTCTCTCTCTCGGTTATCCCTGGGCCTTTGGACTGAATCTGTTTCTCTATTTTTGGTGCCCGCCCTTCAGCTGCACGGTGGTAGCAGTTATCGATCTCCTGAAGCAAAAAATTAAGCTCTGAAGTCAGTCGAGTGGAGGCCAGAAATTCCCAGCCCAGAGCTGGAATGTACATTATCCCAGCAAAAGCCAGCAGTGCATAAGGTAGAAACTTATGCTCAAACAAGGAGGGCCAGTGGCTGGCATCAACTCCTGGCAAGGCATCTTTTAATTCTGTCCAACAATATCCTCTGGCATACAAGGCTTGATCGCGGGTGAAGTTGTGTGGTGTGTAACAGTATATTGGCTCCTCTGTATAACAGAGAGAAAAGTCACTGCTGTGCATTTAACCTACAAAAGGAGCTCTGGAAAATAAACATTTCAAATTATATCAATTTTATTTTACTGTATCTTTACATGACCCTTAAGCCCTCCACATCTATTAGCCAGCTCAGGCTGCACATCCTCACAAACTATGGCAAAACTATTTACCTGAAAGTTTCAGAATAAGCCTGAGTTAGAAATGTCAGCAAGAGATACATATTTTTGGTTTAATGACCTCTCTGAAAACAATATCCTAAGCAACTGTGATGTGAACTCTAGAAAGGTAAAAGACCTGATATTCACTACAAAGCTAGTAGCTGAGGATGTCCCATGCAAATGCTGAAAATTAGATTAAATCCTGATTCATCCCAGCTAAACATTCTTCTAAATAGAAAAAAAGTTAGATGTAGCTTAAAGCAATATTTTAATAATTATTAACAAAGTTAACTCATTTGATATGGTAGAAAAAAATGAAAGACATACAAGGATTTAGTCAACTGTATCCCTCTCAGTTAATATTCTTGAATAAAAGTGTCACTGACCAGGACAGAATCTGGTGTGCTAACTATTTATCAGTATGAAAATTTAATTCTACATTTGAAACTTTGGGTTTTTCTTAAACAATGTGTAATTAAATGCAACTTGCCATCAGACAGTATTATGGAAGAAACAAATACTATGGACCAAGAAAGATATCAAAGTAATAGGAGGAAAAGCATAGCAAGGATTATTGAATTCACAGTGATGCAATTTTTCTCTCAGGAAATGTTTCATTTATGTTCTGCTGGAGGACAGAAAGGTTTGTCAAAGGAAATTACACCATATACTTGTTTATTTTAACACCCCTTCTAAACATTTGTATTTTACCATCATCATCAGGATGTTGAGATAGAGGTCCTGACCCAGAAGATAAATTATGTTCTTACATGATCAATTTTTTTTCTAGCAATACATGAAAGAGAGAAAAACTTATGGAAGCAAAAACAGCATTAGTTTCTCAAAGAACAAATGACCATTATGAAGACACCCTATTCAAAGAGAAAGGCCATGTTTTCCTATTTTGACAGGTAGAACAAAGAGAATGTATTTTACAGTGTTTTGGTACACCTTTAAAAAACTTCCCAGAATGAGACCCATAGGAGGAGGCATGCTTTCTTGACTTGAGAATCACTCAAGAACACCAAGAACATCAAGAACACTCTGGCTCTGACCAGCTCCCTGGAAGAGTGTGGTGGCACTGTTCTCTTTATAATAAAAATGAAAAAAAATAAAATCATATTGATAACAATAAATAGAATATTAAAAATTAACAGACAAGCAACTCCCCCTAATCTATCTGGCTCAACAAATGACTCCTTACTTGACCAGTTACTTTTCACATGTGAGCAAATCAAAAGTCAGTTCTTTGGTGTGGAGGTATAAATCTCTTCTGTGACCTAGAAAGAATTAATACTACCAACTTAAACAGAGTTTACAGAATAAATGCTGCTACTCAAAACAGCATGTAAAGTGAGTATGCCCTGCAAATTCTTTAATTTTTTGAAGACTATTTTAAAATTATCTAACTTCAGTCTCAGAGGATAGCTTAAAGCGCTTCTATTTAGACTATTTTTGTGTACTTACAGACATATGTAACAGGGAAAATGCTCCTTGACTCCCTTGGTTTCGTAATTACATGGCCTCCCAACCCTACCCATGAAGGGATGCATACAAAAAATTTAATCTCCTACAATCAAAGACTTATTGTAGAATTCCCCAGGAGACCAAACAGATTCCTGTGTAAAAATGTTCCCATGGAGTAAAAAAAAGGCAAAGCAGAATGCTATGTTTCTCATAAGCAGAAATTTTTTGAATTGGGTATCCCTAAGCCAGCATAACTCTCCAATATGAAACCAAGTTTCCTGTGGAACACATGAGTTGATTTCTCCTAGGTCTCAACATCACAAATACTTGGGAAAACAGCACCAAGTATTCCTGCAAATCAGCGATAAGGATTATTTTTGGATTCCTACTTCAGTTACTACTATCAAATAAACTGATTATTTCTTTCAGTTCTCTTCACTGAGACCCAAAAGCTAGGGTGACTTTTGCCAAAATTGTATATATATACAACAACAATCCAATATATTTTTCTTTCATAAATGAAAAAAAAATAAACAAATGAAAATGTCTTAACATTTTACATTTACATTGGACATATCACTGAGAGACTAACTGCACTCTATCCATTGCCACTGTTATGGTGAAAAAAGTCTAAAGAGCTTCATGACTCCAGTTTGGACTGACCAACTGCATTACAAGCTACAAAATGAGGTTGTCCCAAACGGTAGGAAAAGCAAATGTCACTTAAGAGGAAATAGTTCTCTTTTCCTCTGTTAAATGTGTTTTTGTCTGACCCAGCTGTCTGTGAGGTTGTAAAAGATCTCTGATTTATTTGGCCACCTGAGCATGGTGTCCCACTCTTGCTCCATGTTTTGTACCTTGTTGCTACTAGTCTAATATTTTCTCTGCATATTTGCAAAATTGGCATGATTTTCATTGTATGACATGTAAATCCCAAGATTCTTCAGACAAAAATGAATCCTTTGTAGAGCCAGTGGGACTTCTGTAACTGATTGAAGTGGGAGCAGTGGGGTTCCAACACAATTTTATTCAAATGGTATTTTCTAATATAGAATCATAGAATCACAGATTGGTTAGGGCTGGAAGGGATCTTAAAGACCATCTAGTCCTAGCCCCCCCACCATGGGAAGGGACAATGTCCACTAGACCAGGCTACTCAAAACCCCATCCAGCTTCACCCTGACTTGATTCCAGGGATGGGGCTGCCACAACCTCTCTTGGCATTATCTTTGAGCTATATTCACTGTCAGAGAATACCATAAATTTTGGTGTAGTTATTCCACAGGGATATTTATCTTAACCCTCTCATCACAGGACTTGACTCACAAAGCATTGCATCAGACTTGGAAGCTCATTTCTCTAGAAAATGGTCCAGACAATGGAGAAGAGAGGAATTCCCTTCTGGAGTGATTCAAAACAAAAGACCCATTTAGCTGTTGCCTAGACAAGAACCTGTCTCTCTTCATTGACAAGAAGCTGCCAAGCAGGATCCACACCAGATTTTGAGTTAGCTTTTGTGCATGTTACTTCTTAGGCAATGGCAGCATTTATCCTGGCATTTAACAAACACTCTGAAGGTGTTTGATCCAGGTATAGTAAGGTATGGGACTGTTTCTTCTCTACTGCAGCCTGTGTCCATCATTAATTAATGAAAAAGAAAAGCACCATGTCAATACTAATCCTGTTATGAAAGTTGGCAATGACATATAGCTGGATCTTAACATGCAGATGTGATGAGGACAGCAGAGAAACAAGTTGTTCTCACACATATAACTCACTTAGCTGTGAGACCCCTGCTTAATGCAGTTTCAAGAAGACAGCAGATTTTTTTTCCTGTTTTTTAATGCTCTCCTGATGGGTAAGTAGCACTAAAAAAAGGTTCCAATCATGTTAAAAATCAAAGCTCCGATGTTGGATCATGCCATATACAAAATGTATTTGCTTTTAACTTTATATTCATAAATACACAAAGTTTCTACCGACACTCTTCTTTCACCCTGAAAATTCTTAAGCATAATTCTTCTATATGAAGGTCCTTTTTCATTTGACCGTTCCAGCCACCATGAAATACAGCTTTTTCCTGAGATGTCACAGTTTAATTGCGTATGGCAATGAAGTAAAGTGCTATAAAGAAAATTTTTTAAAAGGTTTGGGAGCATTGTTATGGCTGAATGGATTTATCATCCTCTCATGTTGTCTAGTCTAGAGCCCATAAAAATAATCTGTGTCTCTGCTCCTTGAAAGATATATTCCTAATAATTACTACATTGAAAAAAAACAACCTCTTTGATGGTAATATATGATGGTTTTCTATACCAACTTAAGCCTAAACATGCATGCCAAGAAGCTTTGTTTCCCTTTTTTTCAGTATGTTAGATGTTTTCAATAAATACACTTTATTTTATTTGTACATTTTATCCTGCTCACTATGCACCTAAGTAGCTTTTAGAAGTCTGCAGAACTATCCTCTAGGATAAGGTATGAGAGAGATCTCACTGCATTTTTCAGACGTGAAATCAAGATGAAATAAACAACACAGAAATTACTTTGTTGTGTAATATAACTGATTGTGTTATGCCACTTGAAAAATAAAAATCCCTTGGCAGCTAAGTTTTTTCACATGCTCCACTGTGCAACATCTCACCCCATCCCACCATTTTAAGTATTACTTAAGTGGAGAGAAGTGACTTGTAGGAGATACTCTGGTGCAGAAGTCATACCCCAGGGGAATAAAAGGGCATGGCTGCAGAAGACACTCAAGGTAGGGAGAAGAATAAAGGGAAGGGGCTGTGCTCAAAAAAACTATTTAGAAAAAAATCAAACAGACAGTATGGAAAGAAGTGAAGTCAAAATATTGAAGCTAGGAGCTGCCAAGTCTGCTGCTTTTAGAAAAGGCTTGGAGAAATGCTTGTGGGCTTCCTGCAGGCACACGCTCCCATTCCTACTGTTGCCAATCCAAGGTCAGCCACCTCCTTTCAGTGGTTCCCCAACCTCAGTATACTTTAGTACACATTCAACTGTCCTCTTTGAGAGGCCCTGAATTAAACACCATTTAATGGTGCTGCAAGTACTAGGCATGAAAATATGTTAGTAAAATAAATCTCCTGCTAAATTTCAAGCTGGAGTTATAATACAATATAAAGGTTCTGGATTCCTCAGGAAAGGGGCGGGAATACCGAGGTTTGGGGCTGGAACCCTTAAAAAACTTCCCACTACAGAAACGAATCTCAGATGTGGAAATGGAGTTACCAGTGGAAAAGTCTGATGATTCCTGTTCCTAGACCATTTCCTGAAATTATACTCCAATGTAGAACTGCAGAAATGCTGAGTCCCACATCCCAGTCAAAGCAGCTGATTTCAGACCAGCTTGATTAGGGCTTTGTCAGTCTGAAAACCTCCAAAGCCAGAGGCTACTCAACCTGCCTGTGCATCCTGCTCAGGCAGGGACAATCTCCTCAATTGATTGTCCTCAAAATGCATTTTCATCTTCTTTAGGTCATGTCCAGCAAGAATGGCTGATTCATGCAGCAGCAATTTTTTTCATTTTTGAGAAATGGCCATTTAAAAAAATGAATGCAATGGCCAGTTGCATTAAGAACACATCCAGTAAAATACAGCCAGAAGGCTATCCCAGACATACAGGTGGCTAGAGCTCAGGCCTCAGTATTGCATCTCAGCCAAAGGAAGAGATGCCAGCAGCACAGCTCATGGAAGCTGTGTTGGGGGGGTGAGTGCGTGTGCATACACGTGTGCATTTGCCCATCTAGAACAAGAAACACTTTGCAAGAAATGTGGCCTGGTTTATGGCACACTAAAATGACACTGTCAAGAAGATATGGTGAAATTGTACATACACATCACTCCCCACTGTCTATTAAAAGTTAAGACTTTACAAGTCTTCTTGGGAAAGCGAGTGAATTGCATCTAACACACTCACCACTTAAAAATAGAGGTAACAGTGACAATCTCTTCGTATTCAATGCTGTAAAAAGTCAGGCTTGCTTCTGAAAAGACTTAAGCAACTGCATGCATAGGACATTTCCCTTAAGTCGATGTTATTACTCACAGTGCATAAAATCTGGCCCGTGCATTTCTCTTTGAAGAACTGATGCTGTAGTTTTAAAACTTCTAAAACACTATTACAAGCAAAAGTTATTTAACTAAATGTGGACAACACATTTAGAGTGCTTTGGTAGGCATTACAAAAAAAGAAAATATTAATAATAAACAGTATATGCTCCTACGTCACAGGCCAAATGAATTTTCATACCTACTGCATTCCCAGTAGAATAAAGTATTTTTGCCAAAATATAAACCATGATATCAAATGGTATATACCTCCTGTGACCTGCAGCTTTTAGAATTTATTCTAGAAAATGAAATCACACCTCATTAATCTTCCCACTGAAATGCATTATTCAGCATTCCAGTGCAATAATTGAGTAAAGCAGAAGAAACAGTAAAATTTTCCAACAGCAGACAGAAAAAACAAAACTGTTTTGAGAAAATATAATACAAAAACGTAAAAAAAGATGGAAATTCTTAGGATTGCTACAGCAAGGCAAAGGTAAGTATGGCTCTTGTGTGAAGATTTCTTCAAGGATCTAGTAAACATTCAGTGTGACTGCACAGGGCATAGGCAGCAGAACTGGTGATTAGGTGCTGCTGAATAGCCTGGTTCTCCCAGCCTCTGGACAAGTGCCTAAACACTTCTGCTGGAGACCCAAGCTAAGCATCAGGTAAGTATACTGATAACTGTACTTACTGAGTTAAATACACTACAGACTCACCCTAGCCTAGTGCTTCCTAGCAAATGGCATCCTGCCCTCTTGAAGAGAGCTGCTAAATCATCCTCATACCTGTGCCCAATCTGCCTGTGAAGATAAGTTGCCAATCCAGTCAAGAACTCTGAAGAACTCCTTGTGCAGTCCTCTCCACTTGTCTCCAAGGAGAAATATAACATTTAGGTAGAATCTCTGTGCCCATCACTTCCCAGTACACACATTTCTAACAGACAAAATAAATTAGAAACTGCCTCACTCATCTTGGGTACTAAAAGGATTGCACAAGAAAGCAGGTAGCAAACTGTTTATTTTTAGAAACAGAAATTATTTATTTAGTACTTTTTCAGCAATTTTGAAATGCAAAAGAAGAAATGTCCTGGATCCTCTTCTCTCTGGAAAAAATGAATAAAGAACATTTATGTTACCGAGGTTGAAAATGTACTCTAAGAAAGTAAAATATTATCTAAACAGTATATGTATCTTCCATCCCAGTCACACAGTCCACAAGGAATATGTAACTCTGCTTTGAACCACTGTACCAAATGCTAGCTAATACCCAAATTAACTGTCAGCAAAAGGATAAATTCACTTAATTTAACTAATTTATTTCTACTTTATTTAAAAGATATTTAAAGGTTAGAAATTAGTACAGTGTAAGGACAGATCCCTGAAATTAATTTTGTGTGTCATGCAGTCCTATATAACTCACTGAGTACTCATATGAAAGAGAAAACATCCATCAAAATAAGCCTTAACTTAGCAAGTTAATTATTAAGAGTTACTAGTTTTACTGAAATAAAAAGCCAATACCTTTACCTTTCTTAGGGGATATTCTTTCCAATCTGAATACAGATTCCATACCCATGAAGTCTTCCTAAGTTACAAATTTCTCCATGATCAGCAAGGTAAGGTAAGCCTTTTTTGCCCAATCTCTGAAACCACTTGTCCTGTTTAAGAAAAAAATCTTGAAAAGAAAGTCCCTAAAAAAATGAGATAGGAAACCACTGCTGCTATTAGGTTTTATTGGCATATACTCTGTAAGGATTAGCCATAATGAGTGAGATGTAGATAAGCAATTTCAAAGATTGATAGGTCACCCACAAGGGTAACTGCAGTGCAAGGGAAGCAGCAGGACTCCCTGTATTTCCAATTTGGGTCTTTTTGCCTTGCAGTACTGCTGCTTGAACTACGTATATTTTGGATCCATAGAAGTAATGAATTAACAATGCACTTCTCTAGAGCATATATAAATTTACAGAACCATATTCCCTGTATGTAATAGACACTGGCTCTTCTAAAAGTAGCTGGTGTCCTCACCCTTACTGGCAATCTCAGGCTTTGTATGCCTGCCCAGGTTAGTCAGGAGAAAAAGACACCTACTCCTGCTCATCTGGTATGTTGGAAACAGCAACTGTGATGAGGAGGGTGCAGAAACACTTAAATGAAATCCCTTAGGCCGCTCCTATAGAGGAATATGTCCTCAATAATAAGCTGTCATCTACCATGTGGTGGCCATGCAGCAAGGTGGTAAAGTCACTGAAAAGAGAGCTTATTTGTAGTGACTGGACTATTGATGCCAAGGTTTAAGGGAGGGTTAGACCTAAATTTAAAGGAATGTATTAATCTAAATTTAATTAATGAAATTCAGCCATGCAGTCAGTCCTACAAAAGAAATCTGAATAACATTTACTTCTAAATTTAGTGCTTACATGAGGAGGTGAGTGGAATTTCAGTGATGTACAGATCTGCACAGAAGTAGTGAGGGGTGAAAAGAATATTTTAATGTTTTGCAGAGGTCAGAAACTGCCCGCTAGAGATGGAACCCCAAAGCAACTACATGGACTCAGACAGTATGATAGTATGGACTGCAGTAATACCTGAAGTAAACTGCAAGAATAAATGCTGAAATGAAATGAATCATGAAAATCCAGTGAAACCCATGATAAATGAACAATGGTGGCTTCTTAAATCAAGGGTCAAGTACAAAATACAACCACAGGAAGCAACAGGAAACAGCAGGTTCATTCTATTGTATTATTATTTCTTAATGACTAGAAATTAAAAAGATGGCTTGTATTAAATACCTCTTGGCATAAACACAGCACCCGGCAAAGTTCATATTGAAGAAGAAGAAAACAACCAACAGTTAGCTCATTAGGTAATAATATTATTTTAATAACATACTATTTAGAGAGCAGAGATGAGTGGTCTACTGCTTTTGGAAACCTGGTTCCTCCATGTATAGAAAAATTGGGTTTTGTGAAGCATCAGAATTATTTTGAATCATCACAGAAGAGACAGAAGAATCCGCCACCTGAGGCTCCCAAGGGCTCTGTCAGTTCCAGTGTAGAGGTCTCCTGACCTCCTGAAGAAAACAAGGATCTCACAGAAGAGAAGGTACCCAACCTCAAAATGTGAAATAATTACTTCATCATAAAAATAAAATGCTTCAGAAATAGTCACTGAGCTCTGAGCTGCAAAAACCACACCACACATCTCAGCACCTGGCTGCAGCACTGCTCCATGAACTTTGAGTCTGCATGACAGGCTTGGTGCCACTAAAGAAAAGCAAACAAATCCCCAAAGCTTGCTATCATAGTGAACAGCTGCACTTCCCCATTCAAATGCAAGCATTTAATACATGCCTGGGACAAAATCCCCAAAGATGTAAATATGTGCCCTGATTTCAATGCTTTTCTCAGAATAAATCCTGTATCATGTGAAAAGGAATCTACAAGAATAATGCCAGTCTACTGTGAAATTATTCAGCTTTTGTAATTAGACATATACACCTACTGAGGGTGTCCACTGCAGCTATTTTTAATTCTGAGAGAACCCAAGGAACTCAGTGATGATGCAGATTTTTCCTGAAGACTTTTATAGCTGTAAGAAAACACACAAGCTGAAATTTCCTCTACATCACGAATGCATGATTTCTATCTAGTTTAGAGACAACAAAGAGCCTCAAATATTTCAGGGTAGCTTTGAAAAACAGTCTCTATTACTCTTTATTTATCCACAAGGTTTTCTTTTGACAAAGGTAAATAAATTAAGTAGCTCTCAAACAAAAATATTTTTGACCATCTGTTCAAATCTGTTGGTTATCTGAAAGCATGCAGCAGGGCTAAAATTTATCCATACTTTGGACCTCTTCCCACATATAACACTTGAAAAACTGAAGGGGTTAATAATGCAAGCAGGTCATTAAAGACAAAAAATGATGATGTATATGTGTTGATGAAGTCTGAGAAATGAAATTTATGACAGAAAAAATATCTGCACTCACTAGGAACTGCAGTGGAGTGATGTATAGCTTCCATTTCCTCAAGAGTACCTTTCTATTCACAATTCAGCTGTGAAACTGCAAATCTTTAAATGCTCAAAACTCAGAGAGTCCTAGCTAGTGTATCTTGTGCACACCGCGAGTTTGTATGTGTGTAAAGGGCCCTTATCCTTTGGGAAAAATTCCATCAGCTATGTGAACAGCCAGCAGCCAAACTGCAGCCAGCCTGTGGGTGCTTGTATCATTTTAGCCCTTTTTGAAAATATGTGCTAAGAAAGCACTAAAGTGGTACTGTGACACTCCTCAAATTCTCTCTTCTCTGCTAATATCACCTCAGAAACAATTTCTGCGCTGGTGTCATCAGTTTGTCATACACTAAACAATCTGGCTCTGTACTCTTAGCACTAACAAAGTCAGCTGGGAAAATGCCATTTTCACTTTCTTTAAGCGCAGTGGGAGAGCAAAAATGGAAAGTAAGATCAAAAGCTATCTATTAGGTAAGTCACTTAAGTAAGCATATGTAATTATCCTGACACAATTCAAAACAGAAATACAAATTAGAAAAGTTGACAAGAAATACAAAGTAGAACTCCACCTCATAATATAGAAATCTGACATATACTGTTTTGAACATACTGTAGGGTGAAAAGTGAAAAAGACATTGAACTCACACATACACTGTATTACACAGTATTGTAAGCATTGCTTATGCAAATGATTACAAATCAGAAAATAAAACATAAAACCTTGAACTGACACTTCAGTCATTAAACAGTTTCCTTCCATTGCTTTCTTATGAAAATTTTCTAGCAGAAGGATAGTAGAGGGCTGAACTATACAACTGCTTAGAGACATAGAAATACAGTATTTTTGAGTAACCTCTTCTGTATTTTATAGGCACCGTTTTAAAAACCTACCATGAAAACCATCGTCAAAGCTTGGCTTTTGACTAAAGTATAAAAATCAACTGGATGAATGCTTTGCTTTATTTTAGTAAAGTACCGGCAGTTAACAGCTTGGGTGGGAAAAGCAAAAATGACTGCAATATGGAAAGAATAATTCACTGTGAATAGAAAGCACGAGGCACTGCACAAGAGGGATATGAGTTAGCAATACCTTGACAACATCAGTTCGGAAACCAAAATATTTCAATATTTTGAAGATAACAATACATAACAGCAACGTATTCCTTTGGAACCCACCACTCTCTGGACCCTTACAGACAAAACTTCCCACAGACATTATTGATGGGGTTGATTCTTAACCCAGCACAGGTACCTTAAATCTTTTATCTTCTAAAGTTTAATCAAGTTTGGTGTTTTACCATTTCTTTCATTAAAAGGTTGACTTAGGTTAATAAAGAAACACTTCCAATGAAAATGAATCCCAAAACCTTTATCATAGGAAAGGGAACAATCCAGAAGGCCTCAATGCAGCTAAAATGGGAAGACAAAAGTGACAACCTATACTAACAGGCATAAAATTTGCTTTACCACCAGGCAGTACGTGGTATAGTCACCTATTCATGCACTGGGACAGCGCAGTGCTATAAAATCTGAACTCTCTGTTCATATCGGTTGTATTTTACTTCTGATTTGCACAGGAATAACTAACTGCTAGGAAATAAAAAGCTAGTTATGAGAAATCAAACCTCCAGAGAGCCGAACACAAACATGGACCTCTGTAAAGCACTGCATACACATCTGCATGAGCGCTCCAGAAGATGCCTAAGACTATATAGGGTGTGATGGGGGTTACGTCACTTTTCTTACAGAAGTTAAAACACATTTGCTCTCATATTTAAATTAAAAAAATAGTTTTTACCTTTAAAGCAGATATCTTTTAAGCTCTTTTGTTTTTCAAACAGAAACAGAGCAAACCAAAGTTCCCTTGGCACCACCCACTATTACCTCAACAAGGACACTGCTTTTGGAGAGGTTTCCTTTAGCCTATGCTGCCTTCTGAGAGCCCTGTAACTCCAGGAAACTCATAGTTAAATACTGATTACATCCACTAAGTGAGAGAAAAGTGCCTCAAAAACTTTCTTTATTATTCTCAAGGTCATCATACATTGGCCTCTAAATAGAGGATATGCCAGTTTTATACAAAGTCCATTCATTGGTGAATTTTGGAAAGGGAAATAATTTTCATTCTTCTTTTGTGAGTGCTCATGTGGGCTTTCTTTGTGTTGGGTAGCTGAATATTGCTCCTAAATGACTTTATGATAATCTTACGCTCAGTAGAAATAGGGCTCATGGATTTATTTTAATTAACTTTCTAGGGGTGTCCTTTCTGGAATCACACTGGTTTGCTTGAAAAACAAAGGAGAATTAGGAGACTCAGAAATGACACTGTAGGAGGTTAGCTATGTGACTTTCTTTCCTCCTGTGAAAAAAATTTCAGGAAGTGGGGGCCAGTGCAAGAATCGTATCTTACTCCAGCCATCAGAGTGAACTTTTGTGCCCATTGAAATCAATGCTCCTACTGCCTCCTTTGCAGCCTGACTTTAACTTTCAGGAGTGCATCCTAGTAGTGTGTCTGCCCTTTGCCATTCTCCTGCAGAGAGCTCAATTTCACCCCAAATACAAGGCCATCTATTAGTGAAGTATGGAAACAAAACCTTATCTCCCAATATATTTTAGCTACATGACAGATTCAGTTTTAGAGCAAAAGAACACTGAGGATGACAGCCCCTCTTTTCACCTTGAGTCAGACTGTAAGGACACCAAGCACCCAGGGCTGCACAACGTGGAGCGTGGCCAGCAGGTCAAGAGCCCTCTACTCTGTTCTCATGAGACTCCACATGCAGTACTGCACCCAGCTCTGGAACCCTCTGCACAGGAAAGATCTGCCTGAGATCATGAAAATGATCAGACAGAAGGAGAACTTCTATGACCGGCTGAGAGAAGTGGGGTTGTTCAGCCTGGAAAAGAGAAGATTCCAAGAAGACCTTTCAGTACTTAAAGGAGGCTTTTGAGAATGATGGGGACACACTTTTAGCAGGGCCTGTATCTCAAGGGTAGCTTTAGATTGAACACAAGGAAGAAATTCTTTACTGTGAGGGTGGTGAGGTACTGGAACAGATTGTCCAGAGAAGTTGTGGACGTCCCATCTCTTCAATGAACTGTTCAAGGCCAGGCTGGACAGGGCTTTGAGCAGTTTGATCTAATGAAAGGCATCCATGTCCATAGCAGGGAGTTGGACTATATGATCTCTAAAGTACCTTCCAACCCAAACCATTCTATGACTTTATGATACATGGAATAGAAGAAAAGCACAATATCTAATTTAAAGTCTTTTGTAACGCATTGAGTTCATAAGAATTCTGATTTTTTTCACAATATCAGCATAGTATCTGCTAAACAATTAGTTCTTGCCTCTTATGCTACTAAAACAGTAATTTGTAATTTAATATCTCAAAAGAGATGTAAAGCTCAGAACACTCCAATTCAAGGGCAAACAAATCACTTACATGAACAGCACATGCATTTACCTAAACAAAGACTTTGCCCATGGCATTAAAACGACATAATTGACTAACTTTATCTCCAGACACAGGAAAAATAAAGTATACAATATATCATACTACAGACATAGTGATTTTTAAGGTTGTCAATTACAATCTTTTAAATAAACACCATGCTCCTTCTTTGTCCTCTGTTGTAGGACTGAACTTTACTTTCATATGTGCTTCCTTTAAGTCTCTGGCCCCAGAAGACTTACAGCTGTTTGGAGACTCCCAGGCTTCCCATGATGATGGGGTGACTTCTGCACACCCCCAGGGCAGGACACCCACCCTGCCTGACCAATTCTCACTAGACTTGTCGGACAGACTGTAGAGTTGGTCTTGTCAAGCTACACTTTGCACACACATAAACTAGATAAGAGGCTCTGATCTCCTCTACCCACTGATCATGAGGGTTCTTCCAATCCTCAGCAAAAAAAGTTTTGTGAAAAACCACTGCTTTCAGACAATTACATTTTTATGTCTTCAGTGCACACACCATTGTTACAAAAGCTTTACCAATACTGATCAAGATGATACAGACCCCAGAAAAGGGGGTTGTTTTCAGTTTAGTGGCATGATCTTCACATGGCTTGCACTGGATATCATTAACAGAATGAGGAATAATGGCAAGTATCAGATAAGCACACAGATAACGGCCCAAAGCAAAGTGTGGGAAGCTACTGTGATATTCACAACCAAAGGGCAGTAGGTACCTTACTCAATTTCATCAGCCAAGTTTGCACTTACATAGCTACTATTTAAATTGCACGTAAAGAGCAGTATCCAAAGCAAAGTTAGATTTTTTCCAAGATCAGTGACAGTGTATGGGTGAAACAACAGAAACTCTAGAATCAGTAATAAGCCTGAATCCAGCTGAACTATTGTTACCAGAGTCAGTATCTCTGGAAAGCATGACTTAGTAAAGAAGTCTGAGTAAATACTGTTTCATTAGAAGAGCAACATCTGATTAAGACCACAGTAAAATTAATGTAAGTTTTGCTCTTGAACTCTGTGGAAGCAGAATTGAATTCACTAACCTAGAACCCTTCAACTCAAACCTAAAAAACTGTCTACTTAGTTTTATTAGATCCTTAGAATTTTTCTATTATATTCTCTTGCATAATTTCTTCCTTTTCTCATATTATTTTTCTAATTGCAGACCATCTGAACAAAGATGACATCCTATGAAAGAAGAACATTACCACACATTTTCCCAGAGACACAAGGGTGTTTTCTGTGTTACTTTTTAAAGTTTTGTCCTGGCAGGACACAATAGGCTATTGCTTTCTGTCTTACTGGGTCAAATCAGCATACACAGCCCAGAAGTCATAAGTAGACATAAGCAACATTGTTTTTAGTCCTTCTAAAAAATAAATCTGGAACACAACTGTGGGCCTAGATAATAGTCTAATAATAATTATAATAATAACAATAATTAGATAATAATTATCTAATTATCTAATTATAGATAACAGCACAAAATAAACTCAATAGCAGAAATACAGGCAGATGCAAGCAAATTCAATAGGCTCTCTGTCTTCCATATGTGTGTGGACTACAGTTTAGCCTCGCAGAGGGACATCCACTGTATAAATCTGAGTCTCAGACTTGATACATCCTCCACGATCTACAGCCTCAGATGACTTCTTCATATGGAGCAAGCAACTGCTGTCTGACCAAGCAGTGAGCATCAAAGGGTTCTGCTAGCAATCTTGCACTATGTCAAGGAACACACATGAAGGGGGCATGACCTTGCCTGCATCCAAGGCTGTCTTTAGGCCTACTGAGGCTCAAATCTGTACATCTCAAACAGTATGAAGGCATATATGTAAGCACACACTTACAAGCTGCTGCAGGATTGCCTTTTTATTAGTTTAGGTCTCTACAGAGGAAGCGATCACAAAACTTTTGCATTCCACAGAGGATCCTCAAAGGTGACCTTGAAACCTATCTTTCAGTTGCTACGAAGAGCCAGTTTTCATGTACCCTGTAAACATGGTTTCTCCAAGATACCTCCAGAAGACCATCCAAAAGATGAGGCTCTTATTAACTGTGGCTAGAGATCTTGAGCTATATAACTATTTTTTAAAAATACTGAGGTAGACTGAAAAAGTTTTAACTATAATTAAGAAAAATCTCAAGATTCCATTTACAAGAGTTATACTTGCAGGTGATTTAAGTTTACCTCATAATGAAAATGAGTATTAAAGACTGGAAGTCAATCCCAAAGCAGCATACAAAGCAAGACTCTTATTCTGGTATGTTTAAACTGGTTAAATGCAGCCAATTCTCACCAACCTCACAAGCTGCCAGGTTAGTCCTGTATATTTAAAGCACTAATAATATCCTACAGATTTTCAGTATGGAGCTTCAAGGGACATTAAAAGCAGTCATGCACTGGCAGCTACACTCATCAAGCCTACAATCCACACAGCAAAACAATGTTTACATATGCACTAGCGGCCCAAAAGGTGTCGTAACAGTTTACTGGATCAGTAATTTTCAAGGCTCACCAAAACTTGACCTTCTGAGACTGGTGGTGATGGGCACTCAAATTAAGCTTTTTAAACTGTTACCAGTTTATGCAAGATGTTTGCCCTCAGCAGAAACAGATACCAGTGATTTCCACTGTCACAGTACAGCAAAGCACACTGCTTGGTGCTCCATATATAGTATCAGTCTCCATGAAAGCATCAGCCTCTCCCTGGTAGGCCAGTTAACACTCATGCTGTAGACACCAGAAGTAATACCACAATAATGCTTGACATCAGCCAGGGTCCAGCTCAGGACCTGTCCAGGATCCACCTCAAGCATTAACCTGCTCTGTCACCTACGCCAGCTCTCACCTGCTGGGCAATGGACACCTCCCCACGCTACTGCTGCCTGCAGGTGAGTGACCCGGGGCTGCTCGCCAAGGAGGGTGGCTGGGGACCATTCCCCACCACTCGCCTGACAGCCAAGGCAAGAGGCAACAGCTGTCCCCGTTAGGGACCGGCCAGGACGGCGACACCACTGCCCTACCCGCCAAGCCAACACCTCTGTCCTGCCCGTCACGACGAAGGCCAGTGGCCGTCTCCTGAGCACAGGTGGCTCTTAGGCAGTGGCCGCCGCCGCCGCCCTGCCGCTGTCCCCACCCGCCAAGGCGAGGGCTGGCTGCCATCTCTCAGCACCAGTGGTCTCGTTTAGTAGCCACTGGGACACGACCCTGCCCGTGCTGCCGCCCTTACCGGCAAAGTTCTTGGTGAAGACGAGGGTGACGAGGAGGATGGGGATGAGGACGGTCCCGATGGTGACCACGCGGTCGAAGGGCAGCTCCAGCTTCAGCTGGAGGAGCAGAGCCGCCAGCGCGCCCGCCTTGTCATCCTGCTGCCCTGGCAGGATGAGCTCCTTCAGCTTCTCGCCCGCCAACAGCGCCGTGGCCATGTCGGGGTGGTTATCGATGATGTGTTGCATAAGCAGCGGCGGCGGGCGGCCTCACGCCGCCGGGCTTCCCCGGGGACGGGCGGCGCCCGCCCGGCCTGCGGGGACAACACCGACAGCGGTGACGGCGGGGCCGCGCTGCCGCAGCGGCACCGTGCGCTCCCCCGGCCCGGCGCGCAGCCCCCCGTGCAGCCGTGCGGGCGGGCCGGGAGGGCGCGACCCCGGCGGCAGCGGCTGTGCGGCGCACGGCTCCCCGCTCGCTCCCCTATCACGAGAGGCGGGCGGCGACACGAGATGCCCGGTGACAGCTGTGCCATTAGGCGCTGCCTCGGCTTCACAACCCGTGCTGTACGACAGCGGCGCAGCAGCCATGCAACCAGGCAGACCGGAGCCGCCTCCCGAAGTGCTGCAGACAAGGAAGGGAGCATTTACCTGGCAACTTCGGTTCCCTTGGCTCCGGGGGACGGTGAACAAAACCGATGGCCGGTACAGGAGAGCGGAAGCCGAAAATAAACTTACACTGGACCTTCCTGCCGAAAAAAAGGTCCCTGCACCAGCACAAGTAATGAAACCGCTCCGGATTCGGAGCGGAAGGTGGATGATGTGCTGATGCTCGTTACAGCAGCGGGCGGCTGGCGCTCGCATGGAAATGCCCGCCGGCACCGAGCAGCGATAGCGTGCGGAGCAGTTCAAGAAGGGGCTCGCAGCCGTGGGGAGGAGGAGGAGGAGGAGGAGGAGGCAGGAGCAGCCCGGAATGAACTGCGGGAACGCAGAGGTCCTTTAAGGCATCCCAGCGAACCGCTGGAGCCTGCGGAGCCGGGCGCGGCCGCAGCAGGGCGGCCGGGAGCGGCGCGGCCGCAGCAGCCGGTGCGGCACAGCCCATGCGGGGCTCCGGGCGCAACACGTCGCGGCCCCGGCGCCCGCGTCTCCGCAGGAGCCACCGCGCGGCGGCCGCACCGCGCATGCGCCCGGCGGCCCGGGGAGCGCGGCGGCCGTGCCGGCCCTGGGAAGGTGTCGGGGGCGGCCGGAGGGACCGTCCGGGGGTGTCCTGGAGACACCGGGCCCGGTGGTCCTGGAGACACCGGGACGGGTGGTCCTGGAGACACCGGGACGGGTGGTCCTGGAGGCAGGACGGGACCGGGGCTCCCTCCTGTCTCCTTCCCGCAGCCCGCACAGGGGAGCTCGGGCCCGGGTAGGCGGGAGCTCCAGCGGCTCAGGGACAGAGCAGGCTAGTGATGAGGGAAAGGGAAACCCTCACCCAAACGGGCCCTGAAGGTCTTGGATCTGTAGGATTTAAATGCTGGCAATAGAAAGCCCTTCCAGATGCTGTCTTTTTAAAGCACATGTGGGGTCGCCCACACCTGGTAAAACAGCCTAAGAGCAGAGTGGTTGCCAAACACGCAGAGTCCAGCTTTCACCCGCAGCCTCTGATGTTGTTCAGACCTGTGTCTTCACAGAGATGGCCGGACCTTGCTGTCCTCCTCCAGAACAGGCTGGAAACGGAGCACCCATTGACACTCTGAGAAAAAGCTGGACCACACAGCATCAAAGGAGGCCGTATGTGCTGCATCATAGCCTGCAGCAATGGTGTTCAGACAAAAGCTCCAGGTCACAGATCCTGCTTCTTAACTTGTTTATGGATTTTATATTTAGCAGTACTTAGATAAAAAACAGAGATAAACAAATATTGCCGATATTTCTCTCAAAGATTTGCAGTTGTCATCTGCAACTCACATGAGTAAGGCAGAGATTTTTATCTTTGCCTTGAAATTTTAGTTTTCCTGGTCACTATGAACAATATGATGGTTGTGTTTATTATCCAATTTTAAATATTGGGTGCAAACTTTAATTAATACTTCTTGGCAGGGGTCCTTCCATCCAGGCAGGGAGATAATGAGCAAGGCAAGAGGGGTGTCCTGATGGTGACTGAGCAAGGATCCCAGGCAGCTGACACAAAGCTGTTTGTGCCAAATGCTCCTTAAGAGTAGTGAAGATCAGAAGGCAATAGAGCCTAAACCTGAACTTATAACCATCTGTCCAACCCCCAACACCATCACTGTTTTCATTTTCCCTGCTCCTAATCCTCCATGGGCTCTGCCTCTGACGGTCTTCTGTAAGAACTGACACTGCCTCATAGGCAGAAGGCAGGGAGGAGAGGTACCCTTTTCTTACCCCCTTGTTCAGTGCGTATTTGTGATGCAGTGCAGCACAGAGTTCTTGGTCACCAGCTGTACCCCAGGCTGGGCAAGGTAGGAGCAGTGAGGATCCTGGTGTGGTGAACTTGGGAAGAGTACAGCCTGTGTTGTTTATACAGCTGAGGGGACAGTTTCTGGTTTGGCCTTCAAGCCTCAATAATCCTAGCTATCTATGATGAGGGATAGATGCATCAATTTCTCTTGCCCTAGCTGTATTTGGACTACATGTGTATTTTATCAGCCCCTAATATACGAGCTTTCTATTCCAACAACAAAGAACAAAATACCTTATGCACTTCTTACTGCTGCTGTCAGAGGGATGATACTGAGCATCACTACAGCTGATGTGCAAAACTTTTGCTCAGACTTTCACCATTGTAATTGTTTCATCATGATTTGCCTGCTGTTGACAATCTTGTCCTGCTCCTTGAGACTGTAGTTGAAAGACCACTTTTCTTCTCACTATGTCATCTCCTTTTTGAATCCTCTTTCGCCCATCCAGTTACTTAATTCAAAACAATCAGCTTGCTTTTTGTTTTCAGAAACTGCCTGTGGTATTTCTTCTATCTTCCCCTACCTAAACCCTTAGCACTAGTCTGCTATCTAGATGCTGACTCTAGATGCTTCCTCATGTTTTTCCATGAAGAAGTAATGCCAGCTCTAGTAACCATTTTTGAGGGACCTTGGTGTAAGCACCTACAAATTTTAAGAACTTCGAAGCAGCCATCTAGTCCCTCACATCTCCAAATGTGTCTGCAACTGGTCAATTAAGGAAGTGTTAAAATGAGGTAGCCCATGCTGATGCCTTTCCCTAACTGAACCAGCTTCCAACTATGTTGAGGGAATTTCCTGAGCTTGTGGTGGTTTGATAATCCTCAAAAGATCTCAGGATATTTTTTCTGGTCTCCTATTGGGACTGTGTAAATTTCTGGCATCCACAGCCTCTTTATTAAGGAATTCCAAAGGCCTCCAAGCTGTTGTATCAAACCTACCTTGTTCTGTTTGCTTCAAATGTAATCAAATAATCAAATTAGACAGGCCCTTATGGGAACATACCTGGATCAATCTCTACCCATCTTTTCCAAGATGCATATACTTCTGTAGACATCTATTATATGTAATACATATTATATATTATTCCACATTTAATATCCAGGGCATAGAAGAATAACCATAAATCAGACACTCTGCTTTTAAAATAAATATGACATCTATAAAATATCTCTTATGAAGCTTGCTTCATTATAATACCATTATTTGATTTAATCATATTGATTTTGTAATCCTGCTTTGCAAGATTATGTCTGTACAGCAAGCCAAGAGGAAGGCAAGATGGAATGGTACTGCTAGAGCAGAATATGGGTAAACAGAAAACCTGTAGTAAGGCAAAGAGTGGGACATGGAAAATTACTGTCACAATTTACAGACAAACACCATAGCCAAGTTTCTCAGCAGTAACATCCTGGCATGTATGCCACTGGGTGATCTAGACAATAATCAGGCTGTGATAATATTCCTATGCTAATAAATATTTCACTAATTGCTGGTAGGGTCAGAAATTGATTTACAGATCAAAGTGGAAAGTCATGTGAAGGAATTCTAATTAATTCCAACAAAAGATCAAAAAAGGAGTATTATTTATTAGTTTGAATAAATCACTTGTTTTCACATAGAAAATACTGATTATTGAAGGACAAGTGTGGGCCTTTTAAAAGTCTTGTTTTCTCCAGTTCTGAAGCTTCAGAAATTCATAAGCAAATAAGAAAAAGTGAGATTGATTTAAAGTTCTGACAGGGACACCTGTAGCACCTATAATTTACTTTATAAGCAGAGGTATATTGCCTCTAGATGTGGTGTGGGATTTATCTATTCAAACATGAAGGCGCCTGAGCGAGATATTGCAGAGCTCTATTCCTGAATCATGTAGGAGGAGAAATAGCTAAATGTAACTGTGCAGTTCATGTGACCAAATGTAGATGTTCTCTCCCAAATGAGATGAATCATTTACACATTGTAGGTGTCCAGAGTTTACACATGAATCCCACTCACAGTCTCTTATATTTCAGCTTGTCTTAGCTTAGCCATTTCCCCAAGGGTGACTGTGTGTTGTCCTTGTCCTTATCAGTTCCCAGTCACTTGAAAGTTGCTGCCTTTTAATCTGAAGGTTTTAAAATTGAATTCCTCATGCTGAATTTATGGAAAGGATGCAGTTTCCCTGTTACTATTGTCAAGGAGCAGGACTGGGAAGCACTTGTGGAGAATTTCTTACCTCCAGCCAGGGCTGTGACTCAAATTCAGGTGGTCTTTACCCCATCAGCGCACCTTGGGAATCACATCACTCAGCCTGGGGATGGTGTGGCCCTGCACAGACCAGCTACTCCTGTGGTGGCAGGGATGCTCTCACCAGTGTGGGTTTGCAGTCAGTGCTGCCATGGCCATGCAGGTGCTGCTGCAGGTGCTGTCTGTGTGAGCAGCAGTCACACCTTTGGTGACTGCAGCCATGTCTCTGCAGAATGCTCCCAGCGAGACAAGACTGTAGGGTTGGAAATGGCAACTGGCAGATGGCAGGGAACTGTGACAGTGGGTCTTAGCTCAGAGGTGATGGTTTTGGTGGTAAAGTGAAGTGAGATGCCAGATGATAGTGAAAAGGAGCAACTGGCAACACAGCCAGGCGTTTTGGCAGTAACAGGAGGCTCTGTGCTCCCTGGTAAGAAAAAGTACCTATTAACAGCAAGATGTGAGATGGTTGCTGACATCGATGATGTATTTTTTGCTGCAATGCACATCTCCTTGCTAGTGGGTCTCTTCCGAGCTTGTTTAGAGTAGAATAGACCATTTCAGATTCAGTGAATATCTACTGCAACTGCCTGACCCACTTCAGGGCTGACCAAAAGTTAAAGCACATTGTCAAAACACTCCTAAAACACTGACAGACCGGGGGCATCCACCACCTCTCTTGGAAGCCTGTGCCAGTGTTTTACCATCCCTTCAGTAAATAAATGCTTCCTAATCAAAGCCTCCCCTGGTACAGCTCTGAACCATTCCCATGGGACCTTATCACTAGATACCATGGAGAAGGGTCTCCTACTCTTCCTACCCTCCTCAGTAGCAATGAGGTCACCTTTCAGTCTTTTTCCCAAACTTGATAGGCTTGAAGTACTCAGCTGCTCCTCAAAGGACATTCCTTACACCCTTACTGTGAGCCAGAGACTCAAACACTGGGCTTCAAAACCAGCTAATGCCACCATGGGAACCTGGGTAATTGAAGTTGTTCAAGGGCAAAGAGATACAAGAGATTGTATAAGCACAAAATGGGTTATTCTGCTGCTCTGGTATGCAAGCTGTCTCTGCATAAATCAAGAAACTGCTTGGCTTAAATAGCTAGTAGGGAAGTCAAGGCTGAAGTAAGAGAACATTTTTCTGTTCAAAAAGCATATGGTATAGAGGAAATGTAACCAGCTTGAGTGAAAGGGTCTGAAGGGAGTCTTGGGACTATCTAGGTAACAGTATGAGCAATACCATAATGTATCAAAAGTGCCTGGATAACAGTGTTAGAAAAACCAAATTTGGGTGTGGATATAGCAGAATTGGGACCAGTGAGGAAAAAATAATTAGAAGCATGTCATTAAATAGGTCCCATTTGTCTGGAAGGACCCTAGGCAGAGAAAAAGAGGTGCAAGGTTGATGAAAAGGTAGGTTCAGGAAAATAATCACTAGGAATTAAATAGGAAAATAAGCACAGGAAGTAAATTTAAAAACAGACATTAAGTATATTCCTGTGGAGAAAAAGGAGGGGTGAGATATTCTGGTTGTAGAAGTGTGAACACCTCCAGTGGTAAAGCTAATTTGTGACCCCAGGTCCCCCAGGATGGTGGACGGTACCCCTGAGGCAACCTGCTGGACTCTCATCAAGTCTATGTCCAAAAGTCTTGGCATGCAAGGGTGGGATGAGAAGGGATAGGCTTCTGTCCTAATAGTAAGTGGAAAAGGAAAGGGAATTGTGGCATGATGGAGTTTGCATAGGAATGACACGATTTCTTCATAGCAATTGTGCATCAGTAGTACTAGTAACAGGTAACATGATTGTAACTCAAAATTGTTGTGCTTGTAGTGATGCAGTTGTGAGAGAGTCCTGCTCATACCAGATATTTGTTCATTAGCTCTTTAAGGTGGTATCAGTCTCTTACAGCATGTAGATTAATCAACAGACATTGGTAGGTGTTAGTTACGTTATTGGGTCTCCAGTCTAAAGGAGCAGAGTCAGACACAATAACATACCATGATCATTATTTTAAAAGCTATTTTATATGCAAAAACCTAAAACAATTTCATTTTCCCAAGACTTTCTGATTATCCACAACAACAAAGAAAATTAAATGGGCGGTACTTTTTGTCCTGCAATGTGGGGCTTTTTCAGCATTGGCTCAATGCTTTTTTCCTACTGTCATTATAACATTGATCATTGTGAAACCAAGACAGCCTGCAGTGGTGCAAGCCCAAAGTTTTGACTGGGCTCAATACTGTGGCTGAAGACAGTCAGACAAAGGGCTGAAACACTTCAGTAGCACAGACTGCAGCTGCATATGGATTGCCCATGGTCAGAAATCTGCACAGTGTTAGAAAGGTTGGCATGGTAGTGCATGGGACCTGGAGATGGAATCACCAATGGGACACTGAAGAGACATTCAGACAAAGCCCACTGAAAGTACAGAAAATAATACCAAGGGGAAAAAAAAACAAACCCAAGAAAACAGCATCTTAAAAATTTATTTGAATTTAATTTTGGCAATTTGTATTACTTCATAGGAGACTAAAGACATAAATATATTGTGTATTTGTGCTAATTTGGGCTGGGATAGAGTGATCTTCACAGTAGCTTGTATGGTGCTCTGGTTTGGATCTGTGCTGAAAACAATGTTGATAACACTGGGACGTTTTAGCTGTTGCTGAGCAGAGCTTACACAGTCAAGGCCTTTCCCCCTTCTCACACTGCCCCACCAGCAAGGAGGCTGGGGGTGCACAAGGAGTTGGGATGGGACATGGCTGGGGCAGCTGACCCTAAGTGACCCAAGGATATAGCAGACCATATGGCATCATGGTCAGTATATAGAGCTGGGGGGAAGAAAAAAGGGGAGGTCATTTGAAATGATAGTGTTTGTCTTCCCAAGTCACTGTTACACGTGATGGTGCCCTGCCCTCATGGGGATGCCTGAACACCTGCCTGCCCATGAAGTGGTGAATTAATTCCTTGCCTTGCTTTCCTTGTGTTCATAGCTTTTGCTTTACCTTTTAAACTGTCTTTATCTCAAACCGAGAGTTTTCTCACTGTGACTCCAACTGTCTCCCTCATCCCACTGGGGGAGTGAGTGACTGTGGGGGTATTAGCTGCCAGCTGGGGTTAAACCATGGCAATATTGATTTAAGGGTGTCTTTATACTTGCATCTTTCTGTTGAGCGAGGACAGCTTGTTTCTTGTTTCAGTCTCTTGCTTCAAAATTTTAAGTTCTGACAAAGGAAAGCAAAGCACACACTGAATGCTTTGCTCTCAGTACAGACTGCAATCAGCAACATTCTTTCAAATTCCACTCTGAAGCTTGCAAAGGAAAGGCTTCCTTCTGCCAGGCGGTGGTATTAAGTATCACATGGAAGGCAGTCATAATTCCAGTTCACTGTAGCAAGGAACATTTAAAGTTGAAGTAAACTCATAATGCAAGTGAACAATGAAGCACAGATGAGATGTTGATGGTTCTTTTTGTTAAGCCTTAAGTGAAGGGTATATCTGTTATCTGATATCTGTTCAAGTCCTGCTTGTTTGAGCATCACAAGCTAAAACACATAAATGTAATTTGGAGCCAAGGAACAAAACTCCAGAACTCATAAACTGCTGGGAATCCTCATCTTGCTATACTACACATGTCCCCTGTAGCTTGTCCCCTCTCCCTGGTCCCATTAATCTTGCACTGTGCTGCACTCTGGCTCTGCTTCAACAAGGCAGATGGAGAACATTGCTGTAGCCTATTTCGTAGCATGATTAGGCATTTTATTGAGAACTACATATTCAAATTTTTCAGGCTGAAGAGGGTTCAGATTTTTTCACATCCAGGGATAAGTGAAAAATCCCTAGGATATCACACTGTCTCCTCTGCTACTGGATTTCAGAATTTTCAATGAAAAATAAAGAAAAATGCTAATGTAATTTTATAATTGCTCAGAGCAACTGTTATGTTCAATTACTGCTATTTCTGTTATTTGACATTCAAATAAATGGTGTATTAACAGGAAGGAAGGTTTTAACCGTGGATCTTGGCATACGGAAGAATTACTGGAAGGATTCCTTCTCTTGCATGTGTATTAAGGAATTCTAGTGTGGTGGGTTCTGGAAGGAGCTCTCAGAGCTGCATGATAAGCTGTGCTGCCAGAAGGCTGAGCATCCTGCTGCTACCCGGATATAGGTTTAGGAAGAGAGCTGTGGAACATTCTGCCACAGAGGTAAAAGAGAGTCTGTGTTCCAGAAAGAAGAGAAAAGCAGGACAAACAGAGCAGAGAACTTTACACAGGTTTGTGGAGTAGGGGGAGTTTTCTTGCATGTCTGCGATCCTGTACCAGATTATGAGTACACAGCCCCCCTCTCCCTGCGGTGGGGGTCTGACATCTGTCTTATTCTGGAGAGAGGGAGATGCTTTTCACTGCGAACATTCCTTTGCAGATGCTTAACAGAGAGTTAATCTGGCCTTTACATTTTTGCTACCCCACTATTAAGGGAATTCCAGGGAGGACAGCTCAAGCAAATGAAGGGGAGAAGCAAGTCTCATCCAGACAGCCTCTAGCCATCCTGCATCACAAGTTCAGGTAAAGATGTAAAAGGGAACGGAAATGAGAAGGGATGAGAAAATAAGTGAAACTCCTGCATTTTTCATCACTTTTTCTTCATGCAGGCTGCAGTCTTTTTGGTAGGACTGCTGAATGTTATTAACAATCAGCTGATCTAACTACACAACTATTTTAATCCCCTTGCATACACTGACAAAATACATACAAGTCATTACATGTTTTTAACACTTGGTATTGTCCATTTAATTGTAAAGAATTAAGAAGCAGCAGCTGTGCCAACACATTATTATTACTGTACTTGAAAACAGTGAGTAATCTATACAGTTCAATTATAGGGATCCCCACGTCCCAAGGAAAGCAATTGTAAAGATTTACATTTTAACTGATATCTTACTCTGTAAAGAAAAATAAAAGCCCTCAGCTACCTAAGTCCTTACAATTAATTAGGCACAAAATACTCCATAAAGATTAACAGTGCCCTCATCCCAAGAGTGCTCAAACAAAAAAACCCCAAAAGGCATAATGTTAAAATCTCTAAGTTATCAGTATAAGAAGTCTAGTTTTGCAGTTACAGACTGTGAAAAAACCAAGTCATGGCTGTATGTACAGTCTTGACATCCAGGTGACTTCCATCTCAGTGCCATTTTGCTTTTGTGTTCCACATGCAGAGGCTAGTCCTACTCTGAATCTCCTAAATGTAGTGGATTACAAAGTAAAATAGCTGAGAACTCATTTCAATACTTGAATGGATGTTGTCAGTCATGTTCCATGGCCCCAAAAGGCTGGAGTACCTCCCTTGCAGCCACACCATCCTCCAGACACTGTGGAGCCATTACTGGTCATCCCATGTCAGCAAGGCAGTACTGTCCCACCTACCATGCTGTGTCTTGTTCTGCTGCTCCTGAAGTGTTGATGGATGCGAATGCAACATTTGCCTTGTTTGCCAGATTTATCGTATGCTCTGTGTTCAGTCTCTATACTCTATGAATTCACATAATGATGAACAGTCCCTCTGATCCACTGTCCCAAACCACAGCTGCCAGTAAACACAACCAGTGTGCAGGCCCTGCAAAGCCATATGCCTTGGCAGCTCAGCAAACTTCTGCCCTGGAGACTGCTCTTAAAAACAAGTCTCACAATGCACCACAGGGACATATCCTCCTGGGAGCAGCTCTGCATTCCCATGGAGGAGGGTGGATTTTCTCCTAGCAGCAGCCACAACACTGTCAGCACAGCACAGCATGACCACTGAGAGCTGCTGCCTGGAGCCTGTTAGGCATGACAGCATTCTTGGTGCTGAGGCAATTTACTTGTCTCAAACTTGGCATTCACATGTGCAGATATGTGGATACTTGCTAAAATCTACCTACCTTGTAAGGTCAATTATTTTTTGTATATTGAATTGTGGGGGTCAGGCAGCCTTTGTCACATCTTCTGGCAGACACTGCCTGCATATGATTTAGGCATTGACCTACCCAAAAGACATGTTCCAGTGTAAACTGAACATGGTATTGGAAGGACTTAGTGTCCAGGAACTTCAGCTGGTGACATTCTTCATTTTATATCCCAGAAAAGGTAATACAGAACTAAAATACAATCTTCAGTGGCTTCTGCTGTCTAATGTTTGCAAATGGGCATGTACCAATGGAGATTTCCTGGCATTAATTTCCAGACGTAGGCCTATTTTCTCATGGATGCCAAAACACATATGTCCAACAAGATTGGACAAAAACTCCTAATAAAACCAGTGCTTTGCCAAGTTTATAATACAGCCATTTTTAATAATAATATAGCAACAAAGAGAAAGAGTTAAAATATCTGGTTTTACTATTCAAGAACTCATAATCATCCTTTCCCCTTTGACTATAGCTTACACAAGAATATTTTGGCTTAGTTTCAGCTTAGACTTAGAAGTGACTGAAGTAAAGAACTGAGAAAGGAAAAATTCTTGCAGCATTTTATCAAAAAAAATTAGAACTCAAATATATGCGAGAAAGAGTAAATTCTTAAAAGCAATGAGCAATATCAGAGTCATGGACGCCCTGATGGAGCACAGCGGAAATACGTTTTTGCCCATTAGAACTGGCAGCAGCAGCAGGCAGCATCTACACTGTGTTCTGTGGTAGGACTGCTGTTTCTGACAGAAATGCACAAAATCTGCCACAGGTGAGACTCCTCACAACTTTCACATGCATTCCGCACCTGTTACCTGCCCAGCCCAGTATGTCCTGACCAAGTCAGGTTTGCTGTGCACTAGCAGGCTCTCTGCTACAGCAGTGTTTGCATCTGCAAAGTCAGCATCCCCAGCACCAGGTCTTTGTCCCCAGGTGAGCTGCACCTTTTTCTTCAGATCCCTGCATCTGGCACTGGTGAAGTTGCACCTCGAGTCCTGTGTTCAGCTCTGGGTCCCTCATTGTAAGAAAGATATTGAGCTGCTGGAGCAAGTCCAGAGAAGGGAAACAGAGCTGGGGGGGAAGGGTCTGGAGTATAAGTCTGAAGAGGAGCAGCTGAGGGAGCTGGAGTTTAGCCTGGAGGAGTCTTGGGGAGACGCTATCACTCCCTACAAGTACCTGAAAGGAAGCTGTAGCCAGGTGAGAGTCAGTTTCTTCTCTCAGGCAACAAATGACACAACAAGAAGAAATGGCCTCATGCTGAGTCACAGGAGGTTCAGACTGGGCATCAGGAAAAGTTTTTTCGCAGAAAGAGTTGTCAAGCATTGGAACTGCCTTCCCAGGGAAGTGGCTGAGTCACCACCCGTGGAGGTATTTAAAAAAGCTGAAGATGTATCACTTAGGGACATGCTTTAGTGGTGGACTTTAACAGAGCTGAGTTAATGGCTGTGCTCTTTAATTAATTAATGGCAATGATCATTAGTTTTGTTATTTATTATTATACATTTAAAATATGTATTTTATATAGATATTATTATATATTTTTATTTATTATGTATTTTTTTTTTAGTTAATGACAATGGTCTTTACCTTTCTCATGTAAATGGTTCCATGATTCCATGTCCAGCAGCTGGGTCTGAACCACTGCTGCAACCAAAGTCCCCAACGCTCAGAAGTAAGTGACAAATTGTGAATTCCTTCTTGTCCATCCAGTAGCCTTAAGCTCTTGATAAGGCTTAGTAGCTCAGGTGTAATATGGGACAAAGACAAGAAACCTGCCTGGTCTGCGAAGGAAGGAACAGGAACCAGTTCCCAGGAAGGTGGAGTGCTGGGCAGTGTCACACAAGGTCATTAAGTATGACTGCCACTTCTGCTGCCAGCATCTGTATTATCTAGGATTATTTTAAGACTACCTCTCAGAGCATCCTAGCCTCCTGTGACTTTGAACTAAGCAAAATTACAGCTCAAAACCTGAATACTAAACTTATTTTTTGTAATTTACATCCTCTTGAATAGTCTACTGATTTTATGCTAAAATGGTAAGTAAATTTGATGCTTAAAGTTATTACAAGGCAAACTAAACTAAAAATAACATTGAAATAATATGATTTCTATCCTGATCCAGAGATAGTAATTATCAGCCTTTCTATATGCCAAAATTGAAAACATATTCTCTCAGATTTGTTGCAAGGAATTTCTGCCTGCTTAAGGCTGTTTAGACAAGATTAACTTCTTTTGACTTTGTCTTATTTCAGCTTATTTAAGAAACATTTTTCTCTTCGCCTTCTTTTGAGGACACATTTGTACAGTAGAAATTCAAATTAGGAATAAGAAAAAAAAATACTGTGATTGTGGTCAAACTCTGAAAGAGACTGTCCAGATAAACTATGGACTCCGGATCCTTGGAACTACTAAAAATCCAACTGTCCATGGCTCTGAGCAACCAGACCCCATTGGACAGGCTCAGAAGAGGGGGGATGGACTAGGTGATTTCCAGAGGTCTCTTCCACACTAAACCTCTTCTATGGCCTTATGTTACACAGGTAGCATTTCATGTCCGTCCTACATCTGGAAAGATGCCTACACCCAGAAAGAAAATATGCTTTGGGGATGCAGTGTGGTTAAATGCTGTACAGTAGCTGCAAATCACATCCCTCCATTCCTGGCTGCAAACATTGAGCTTTGTAAGGAATGTTCCCCCTATGTTACCCCTATTAGGGTGAGATTACATGCAAGACATCTAATCAAGAGCTGGATTCTCATCTATCAACATAACAGGTTTTTCTCGTAATCCTATGAATGAAGCCTTGGGCAAAACTTTTTAAATTCATGTGCTATTTTGTCAGTTTTGGCAAACCTGCAGGTTCTGGTGGTTACCTCCTCACTCCTATAACCCAACACACTTTCTTAATTTTATTGCTCCACACAGCCAGCTCACTTAAAAAAGTGGAAATACTCTCATTAGTAAAGTGAAACCACTGCACATGTGTGTGTAAATGGTCTACATTTGTGCATGGCTTAGCAAGTGGGCTCACTGGGTACTCTGTAATCTAGGCGTAAGAATGTGGAGGTCTACAGGATTATCCTGGTTACATTGAACTACTCACCTAGTAAATATCAGTGGTTGCATCATTTCTCATTATTCTGAATTTATATTATGAAATACTAATTTTGACACAAGCCCCTATTGCTAGAGCATGCCTAAGGCTATAAGCTTATGAAATAATGGATCAAACCCATTTTGTTTGTCCGGACAGAGACAAGTGGCAAAGTTCCTTATACAAACTTGGAACAGATGAAACCCTGAGAGCTGAACAGAGCAGACAGTGAGGAGGGATGGTAAAATTGTCCATCATGATGCAGAAAATAAAATTACACTAAATTAGCATTTTCTTTGGAAAGTAGCAAGAAGATCAAATCAATGTATTGCATTAAGAGAGATACTTTATATCCCATCATTATCTACTGGAGCTTATTCAAAAATAGTCATGTGAAAACCCCCACCAAAATAAAGGGAGCAGCTGTTCTGCAAACTGTTTATTAAGGAGTTAATTAAAAGGTAATCTGAACAATTTTCAACTTAAATGCTTGAACCTTGAAGTTCTATCAAATATGGAGCACACCCCTCTGCCCCTCTTTTACATGGGGAGCTATGGGTCATGCAGTCTGCCCTGAAGAGAAACACTGTGTAGAGATCACACTGTGTGTCACCACTAATGCCAACCAGTAAGATAAGGGCAGACCCCTTCCTGGGATGAAGGCTGTGGAATGGATGTACTTTCTTCCTAACCCTGAGAGTGTCAGAGCATGTCATGTTTTCTTCTGGCAAGAACTGAAAGCTTTCCAGCTCTTCACCATGCTTTAATGTCACAATAGCTTATTGTAACTGATATATTTTGCTGAGAAACCAGAGAGAAGAGCAGGAGTTGCACCAGGAACAGAAAGCCATATTTGAAGACAACTGTATCAAATACAGTTGGACAAAATGACAAATTTGGTTGACATACTCAGAAATAATTGATGTACTAGATTCTTTTGACGGCTTTTCTAAGATATTAAATATGTATTTGTTAGCTTTTTGATATAGAAAATTACAACATATGAATAACTTTCATGCTTATTTGCAAGCTGCTAGATATATGACAGTAACAGCAAAGATATTTGATGGAGAAAGGTTAGAGGCATATATTATTACATAAAGCTTCTGCTGGATAAGAATTAAATTAGGATATAATGACATTTTCACATAATAAGAAAATGTAAAGTAAAAAAATAACAGTCAAGTCAAGCAACACAGGTAATACCTGCAGAAAATATAATGCTGCCCCTGGGCATTCAGCTGTTTGTGGGCTGTAGCTGCTCACCATGATTCTAAAGCCACAAAAGGAAAATTAGTCTTTATGATATTAGATCAATGTATTTTCTTATGTGAATGTAAGACAAATACACATTTTTGATTAGTAAAATAAATGGAACTAAAAAATAGCATTAAAGGAATGTCAGCTAGTAAAACCTGCAAAAGCCTGTCTTCTGAAAAAAGAGACAAGGCGCTGTATAAACCATGCTCTGCATTACACAATGGAAAGCAGGAGTGACTACCAAAATCTGAAATACATAGCATGGAATGCTGGCAGCAGGAGCTGGATCAGGCTACATGGTTTCTTTAAACACAATGCTTTTGTGGCTCTGCAGAGGGTGTGCAGTAGTTCCTTGCTCTCCCAGGGACAGGGAGGTGTGTGCCTCCCCCAGGCACTGCTGATGCACAAGATGTCAGTGAGATGGAATAATTGCTGAGGTACCTGTCTCATTCTATCTGTGCTAATGGAACCACTCAGGTGTTAATGGATCAAGACACTGCATACATGTACCAAAAAACAGGCAGCAGCTGCTCAAAAATTCACACTGAAACTGTAATATCGTGGTAAAAGGGGAGAAAGAGACTCAATGTGTACCTTACTGAAAGTCATCATTTAAAGGTTTTCAGCCCCATGCATGCAAATACACACTGATGTACAGACAGTGCATTTCCTGAACATGGGAAAAAAAAAAAAAAAAAAAAAGAAAATCATATTACCTCCTGGGCTTTTAATGGGATTTTTAGCTTTGCAGTCAGTGGAGAGTGGAGAATGTCCTTACACAGAGCATGTATCTGCACTGCATAAAGCAGGTGCATTTCAAAGCATCAGAAATACTCAGTAAGAAAGAAGTTAATTTTCCAGATGCAAACAGTACGCAGATATTTTTTAGAAGCTAATATTTGGGATAACCTTTAAATAGAAATTGGAATGGTTTAATTCCTCATGTTCTTCAACGTTTCTGCATTTCCCAGTCTTTAAAATGAGGTAAGTAAATCCACAGCTCCACAGGCCTGGCTGCATGGAAATTGTGGTTGTCTACATTTACATACAGGCACTCAGAGTACTGCATTAACCTCCTCCTCACACACTGTGAGACTTTCTGCACACATATGTACCTATTGCACAAAAAGGAGGTGGGGAGAAAAAGAGAGTTGAAACTCTTAATCAGCTCTGCAGTTTCAAAAACCCTGTGAAGTCCACAAGATGGATAAAAATTTAAATTACATTTCACTTTGGGCATGGAGTACTCAGCCCTGTCTAGGAAAATGTCTGAATTTCAGTGGCATTGCTGAGAAGAGTGAATTTACTTCTTTGCATATAGGCTCTATCCTCACACTACATGAGGTAAGTCCCTGAAGAGTTGTTTTATCATTCAGCAGAAGGCTTGCTGATACAAATTTTATCTGGAATTTTGTTTCAACACAAATTTCTGCAACCTTAGGCTTGTGAATTGCACAGTCTGATGTGCTATGGGTTTCCAGCCACAAGTGCAGTGCAAAAACTCCCAGCATAAAAAAATATAAATGGTAAATTTGTTTTACAGTAAGAGCACAAGGAATTAATAAAATAGACATTTCTTAGAACACAGATTGCTCCTGGACCGCAAATGTAATTTTATTTTGTAGAAATAATGAGGAGTTTGATGCACTGGGGACAAACAGAAGTAAAGAGCAATTTTAAAGCACTTCCCTGTATTGAAGAAATTAAAAAAAAATGTACCTACAGTGTTGCAAGGTGAGAGGGTTCATGGGAAAATTTACTCCTAAAGCTCTCTGAAACAACATTTATAGATGGAACATATTTGAGACCACATTAAGATGCAGCTCAAACCACTGTCACCAGACTTGTGCTACCATTTCTTCAGGTACGGTACATGAAAGGGTGATTCTTACTAAGTGTTACTCCTCAGCATGCTATGACTAAAAGCAGCACTCTGCTCTTGCCTGGGTGTACAAATAGTGACACAAACAGGAGGACATGAGAAACAAAGGGAAAACTATGTTGGCCTGTTCATATTTCTCATGGTGAGGAAACAACGGTAACTTATTTTAGGGTATCTCTACAAGCAGGCAGCAGGACAATATAGATTGGTTTTCAAGTCCAGACCAAATCTTATTAACTTAAACCCCAACTTCAAGTTCAAAAGTCAGCTTCAAATGAAGTTTAATCTGGACAAAGATTACACAGCAATATAAAGCATAGCCTTAATCTGCTTGTAATGAATTTATTTCTACTATTAATAAATTCAGTAGAAATTAATTCTGCCCTTTTTTTTTGGTAAATGTTTCTTTCCATGAGTATCTGCTGTAATTTTTTTTTTTTAATTTTTAAAATTTGTTTTTGAAGATTTCTCTTGCTAGTTTTTCCTGTGGTGGTAGCAATGACTCCATACACAAATGAGGTTCATGTACAGGGTACTGCCATAGAGGCCATACATGCTTGCAGCACACAATCATTTTTAAGACTTAAATTCTGGATATAATAAAGTAAAAAGGGATAATATTACTGTTACCATTTTCAGTGCAAACAGGACAGAATATATCTGGGATGACTTACTGCCTGGCTAGTAGTGCCTACTATAACACACTTAAAAAACTCTTGATTGTATTATTCAGAAGAAATCTCACATTAGACTGGCAAACAAGTTGTTTTTAAAAATGGGTGATAGCTTAAATAAAATTAATGACCACCCAGAGAAAGTTAATTGCAGCTACTTTATAACCTATTACCAGCAAGTCCTTGGGTCTTGAACTTGACTGGCTCTGCCCATGCCAGCACCAGCCCTTTCTGCACAGGCTGTTGGACTACTGGTGGCAGACATAGGGAGCCTATGAAAACCAGCATGCTATTTCAAGGATGGAAATACACATCTGGAGGGCTACAGGCACAGTTCTTTTCCACAGCAAGACCTGAATAATCTGCAGAGAGCCCTTCCCAAAATAGAAATAACGCAAGGTGAAAATGCCTTTTGGTCACTATTCTGTTCCACATAAAGGATGTCTTCATTTCAGGCAGTCTAAATGGAATGTTTATGTTGGATTTCCTCTCCTGCCTCACTCATCCCATCTGGGCAGTTTGCTCATTAATTTAAGGGAAGCCAGAAGGGAGACTTTCACCACCCTTCTACTCTCACTACCTCATCATCTTCATTACCCCAGGGCACAGCTCTTAGAAACAGAATGGAAACCACCAAAGGCCCTTGACTTCCCAAAAGCTGTTTTCAGCAAATTGCCAAGAGCTGACAATATGCATATTTTCATGCCTCTGCCCTCCCTGATCCCTGCTGCCAGGGCTGTATATGGGCTTGGCTCAGCTCTCTGTCCCAGCTGGCCTGGCCACCTGCTTCGTGCCAAGAGGAAGCCTTCCAGTGTAGCAGGAACTGCACCTTGCTCCGGCTGGGCTGCTCTGTCAGGTCATGCTGCAGGCCCTGCCACCCTCCCTTGATTTAGGGCCACTCTGCTATCAAGGACCAACTGAAGTAACAAATTTGCAGCATTAGCACTTGTCCTTTGGAGTATGATTTTGTCTTGATGCTGTCAACATGGTACATGTTATTGCTTAAAAAAAAATCTCACTATGAAGCACAACACTGTCCCCTTTCCTGTTACAGTAGCTTCACTGTTCTTTTGGATACTATGTGCCCTCTAAAGACACAAATATTGTGATAGCCATCATCTTCCAAGTTGTCTGTGACTGGGATCATCTCTCTGGTACTCATACAGGGACATGTTTTGTTGTTTGACACAGCATCACAGAATTATTGAATAGCTAGGGTTGGAAGAGGTGTTAAAGATCATCTAGTTCTACATCCTCTTCTGTGGACAGGAACACTTTTCACTAGACCAGCTTGCTCAGAGCTCCATTCAGCCTGGCCCTGAACACTTCCAGAGATGGGCAAGTATTATATTGTTAGGAATACATGGATCTCTTATGAAAACACGCACTTCTGCTAAGCATCATTGTACTAAAAGGCACATTAACAGAGAGCTCTCTTGGTTCACAAAAAAGCACCAAATACCCCAGAGGCTTTTATTGAAGCAAAACAATTTGTGGGGCCCTAGCTTTACTGTGTGCTAATAAAGACATGCGCAAGCATGTTAGGACCTGACACACAGGGTATGTTTTATGGACCTCCCTGCTGCATTATCACCTGTGTGGTTTTATTAAAGATCTGGGAAGCCACAAAGCACCATCCAGCTCCTTCAGCCACCAGCCAAACAGCACCTTTAGGCATCCATGTGCAGATTCAATACTACTACCTTTCCTTACGAAGAGTGCATGTAAATTGCAGTATCTGCATATTGTGCACTGCAAGAGAGAGAAGCACAGTGCATACCAGGAATGGAAATGATACAACAGGACTGTAAGCAAGGCCAACAGAAGCTTCCTATCTTTCCCCTCTCCTTCATCTGTTTCTCTGTAGCCTATATCCCTATCTAACACACTTCTGTTTGTTACAGAAAGCCATCTTGTTGTACTGGCCATTTTAAACACAATGTCTAATTGTCGAGCTACTCCTGAAATGCTGTGTAGCAAGACTTAATCACTAAGGAGGGGACAAGGAAAAGAGAAAAATACTGTTTAATGGGAAAGCACAGTGCCAAATTAAGCCAAGAGCAGAAATACTGCTAACCTATAATTTTGCCAAAATAAAACACGATACTTTATTCCATAGCACATTTACAGAAAGGCAAAACACAGTTTACATTTCCTCTTTTTCTTTAACCTGCCACTTAAGGCATTGCTCTGACACACACCGCAGCAGATGGCTAAACTACACTGGAAACCAAGAACACGCTGTGTGATCTCAGCTGTATATACAAAGGCCTCAAAAACTGGAACTAGGGTTTTGGCTTAAGGTACTGAATATCAGTTGAACGGAGATATTTAATGTATCATTCCAGTTCACATGGTAGATATATTACTGTAATGCCCCCACAACAATGACACACACATCTGTGTTCTTGGGACAGTCCAGTTTTAGGCAGTACTACATGAGTCTGAGAAAACTGAGAAGCTGAAACAATTATAGAATAAGGTAAAGTTGATGTAGGAGTCTTTCAATACTTTTCTCCTGAAGCCTGGAGGATTCAGGCATACTGCTCTTTGTAGAGGCACAGTAATACACACTTTAAACAGAAAATCTAGTAAGGTGCCACTACTATTTTATACTATTAATTTCAGCTTTTTCACTTCTTTAAAAAAAAAAATCTTGTTTACATAAACTTCTATCCATTTCAGAACATGTGCCTGTCCCTGAGGACAGAAAGTGCTTTATCTTCTCAGGACTGAGTAAGTGTTAGTTTCATAACAGACGAATACCAAACTCTTCAATGCATCTTGAATACCAAGGAAACTAGTCACACCTGTCAGTAAAAGGGAATAACAAAGATCTTGCTTACCTTTCCATAAACAACAGTTTTGATTAAAAAAAATTAGTATTATCTAGTATATAATAAGCATTGAACACTGTATTTATTACATCTTATCAGGAGGGACATATTTAAATTCAGTTTCAAGCACTTTGTTTTTTAATTACAGTGAAATCACCTTAAGTACTTCTGCTGTACCCTCGACCTTATTATCATCAAATATGCCATTATCATTTGAGGATACATAAGATACCAAAGTCAACAACAGCTCTTATTTAATAATTAGTGCTCAGACTCTCTTATGGGGTGGGAGAAAACAGGGCTACATTACATGTCATTATGTTTACATAATGTTTACTTAGGAATGCGAAATCCAATCCCACTATGATAACACGGGTTGTTGTGCTGATCAATCTTTCAAATTACGCTAGCTCTAAAAACACTGTAAACTGATTGATAACTAGCAAGGTTAAAGTGAAGACCAGACACTCACTTCTGCAGGTGCTCCAGGTCAGCAGGCAGGTCACAACCTATGTAAACTCTGTTCATTAAACTGTATTCTAACAGTGCACAAAAACAGGGATCCTACAAGAGAAAATGAATATGTAACTGTAATCATGGTGTGCTGTGAAGTGAATTTTCAAACAAATTAACATAGCACATGAATGTAAGAGATTTAATAAGACCTTTTCCAGAAACAGAACTCTACAAATGGTGCAAGTATTGCAAAACATGCGAGGAAGGTACCTATAGCTGCTCTAAATTACATATAAGGTGTGGAGGAACTAAATTTTCATTCAGACCATTTTTGAAACACCGTTTTCCTTGTTGTTTGTGAAGTCAAGACATAAAATGAGATATTAAGACTAGCTCAACTTATTCCTGGGAAAGGACCATGCCTGAGTTCAAAAGGAGTCCTCCTCTCTGGCACTCACTGCATTAATAGGGAATAATCTCTTCTGCCACCCTCCATTTAAAAAGTGATGCAACTACATTTTGTGAAGAACCTGATTGTGTGAGGTTGTGCAGAACATGCTTACTGGACTTGCAGGCTGCTGGAGAACTTTAGAGGAGGTCTGAGCCTCCATGCTAGAGATGAAAGAGGAGCTAGAGACTTGTATGCACAGAGCACCATTTCCCTTGCACTTGGAAATCTACTGTGTGTGTGCCTGAACGGTCTGTTTGTATGGGAACCCATGGAGATCAGGCATTCCCAAATGCAGACTGAGGACAACGTACAAGTTCCTAACATTCGGACGCTTCCTCACATCAGATTAACCACAAAGTCATTCAACTGCTGTGGCAAGTAACACATGCAATTCAAAGAAATAAACCCCAAACTTACTTTCACAAGTACGTGAGGATTTCCCACAACAATCAGCAAAGCTTTTGCTCTAGTAATTGCTACATTGAACCTCTTTGGGTTACAGAGAAAGCCCAAACAGTGTTTTTCATCATCAATTATGACTTTCTGAGATCGCACCTAAAATTAATTATGAATAATTTTAGAAATAAAGTGATGAGAACACAACATACCACAGTGTAACTTCAACATAATATTTCCTTACTGCAACAATTCACTCAGTTGAAAGACAATTCAGTATGTCTTCTTCAGTAACCTCACCAGGGTGCTTTGACTTAGTATAGGAAAAACAGCCAAAGCAAGTAGTGTGCTAAACTATGACTCATTAGTTTTTCACCTGTATTTCATCTATATTTGAACCTATCTTTTAAAAGAAGAAAATTTTCATGACCAAAATAATGAGTTCTTATAAGTAAGGGTGTAGTACATACCCAGAACTACTTTAAGAGAGATCCAATAGTGGATTGTAAAGCTATGGTATGATGGAGAACAGTGAAAGTAAGCACAGTACCACTGCCCCCAGGAAAGAAAAAAGTGAGAAAATCCCAGACTCTTCATCCAAGCTACAAAAGTGAAGTAATACCACCATAATTTAAACAGAAAGCAACAGATTTTTAATAATCCAGATTTTGAAGAGATGAATAATTCTACAATCATGCACTTAATAAGCTCTGCTTTCAAATACTATGAGAGACTGACAAAAATATGGCTTCTAAATTTTTTTCAAGGCCTATATCAAAAATAAACACAGAGAATTAGACACATGTCAAAATTCTCAGTAAGACCGCAGTAAATCTACATACTGTTGATAAGATGATAACCATGTATTCCCGCCCTTGAAATTCTTCTACTGTGCCAACCTTTATATCTTCCAAATCAATACTTTTGAGAAGAACTCTAATTTTTTCCACCTATTTAAAAAAAAAAAAAAAAGTGTTTGAGGGAATTTAGTGTTACATTTGAGAGTGGACTGCTTTAAATCCAGAACCATACCACATATACATGTATGTACCTTAACATGGTAATGTTGAAAAGAATGACTACACTGAGCCATCACTCACTAGTAAGATTTTAAAATAAAGTAGTAACTTTTCCTACAAGAAAGTATCACAGCTAATACACAACTCAGAAGGTGAAGGAGTGAGTACTCTACCATAGATTCAACAGAAGGTCAGAGATTTTTAGTACTACAGATGTTAAAGAGAAGAAAAACTCACATCCTTAAATCTCTTTTTCCAATGTGCATCATATCCAAAAACATGCGTACCACAGATGCAGCAGGGCAAGCAGCTTCCCTCAGCCCTTCAAGAAGACTACAAAGATTCCACCTTTGCTTGCCACATGCATCATGCAGACTGAAAGGCAGAGGTGAGATATGATCTTAAGTATCCACCAAAAAAGAGAACAAGGAGTCTCAGGCACTGGGATCCTGGTACATGTGGGACTGCTGTACTGCCAGTTGCTCAGAGATTATAACTGAAGTGCTCCAAAAGATTTCAGAAGAAATCCTGCCTGACTAATCTGAAGATCATGGTCAAAGACTACTTTCTAATCAGTGTTCCTGCAATACAAAGTGACTTTCTTAATGTGGACATTACTATCATAGGCCTTGTATTATAGGCAGATGGACAAAAATCACAATGAATCACGTGAAATCATTGTTTATGGAGTGTAAGAAATCCAGTCACACCAATAATATGAACACATACTTGAAAAAAACAAATAGTAACTGTAAACACAGGCAGGTGCATGCACCTGACCAGCTGGATCAATAAAAGCAAAGCTTTAATTTGCAAGTGAGATTTCTTCACAAGGGCTCGGTCTTTTTCATGTGCCTCAGTGCTTCTCCCAAGCCACAGGTACAAGGTTATGAACATTGAGATGTGAACATCAAGATGAATTATGTGCACTGTCCAAAATCTCCTTTGCAACTGAGAGGGGATTAAGTTTATTTTTAAAATGAAAGTAAACATCAGGTACTTAACACACCTTGATATAAATACACTTAAAAATAAAGCACAGCATTTGAAGTTAATGTTGAACATTTTCTAGAGGTTTAAATAACATTACAAACTTCAAGTTTGATTACAGGACAGCTAAGAAGTCACAGTAATTGTTTCCTCTAGTCTCCTCAAGACCACAACAAGGTGTCACACTATCTACTTCACAATAATTTGCTTTTGTTCCAGTCTTCACTGCAGAACACGATAGAACCAGACTGCTGTTTCAGCAGCTGGATAATGAATTCTTGACTTGCACTCATTACTTCCAACAACTCAAAAATATGCTTCTGTTTCCAAACTGGTTTCCTCAATAGCTTGATTTTTAAAACTCAAAAACCAGTAGGATGCCATTATTCCTGCCTTTTAGATTTCAACTGCAGCATCATAATGATTGATAATACACTGTGTATCATGATACACAACAGTGAAATTTTAGCATATGCCCCTGTGCTTTAACAAACCACAGCCACCATATAAATACATGAGATGAAGTACAGCAACTTTTTTTCTTAAGACATCAGACCTGTTAAACATTATACCTGTTTACGATATGGTGCAATCACTCCGATATCTGTCACTGAGACTGCAGAGTATTCACTTCTAGCCAGCTGGCAACAGTACATCATTACTTGAACTGCTTCAGCTGGATTAAACCATGAAGGACTGCAACCTTCACGAGTTTCACTGCCCTGTAATGGGGGAAAAGGAAATGAGATGATGGAGATCAGGTGTGGAAATGACTATGTATTTATTAATACATTATTCTCATACCTCCTGAATGCAAAAAAAGTGATGGAATGTTATATATAATTTCTCTTCCTCTTTATACACCTTTTCTAGAGAACAAGTATCACCTCACATTTTATTTTTTTTATACATTTATAAATATAATTGATATAATAACAGTATTTTAAGTATGCAGCAAAGGAGTAAAATCTCAACTCAGAATAACATACGTTAATAAGCGGGTGTCTTGCTTTTTTCAAGGTGGAAGAGTTCTAAAGCAAGCCTCTCCAAGCAGCAGATATTACCACTTCTTACTAACTTCTTGGAACACTAAAGAAAAATTTTTTTCCAAAATACTACTTTTTCCTCTGCTAAATTAAACTCTAATGGTCCTTTAGTTTTAGAGGCTTGTATCCACCTTAATGTGGGGAACTCTCATCAAAAGCAATCTACAGCAGCTGATGGTAACTCCAGTCTAGTCATCTGCTATGAATTTAAACTTGTATGAAAATGTCTTCACAATGCACTTCAAGAGGTAGCTGCTCAAGTTCTTAACAAACATTTGACTTCAATATCTGGTTTTAAAACCAGATGGTCAGGAAGTCACGCTACTTGTGAAAGGCAGTTTAACCTTTTTTCACATCCCTTCTAGACTTTATTCTAAAGAAATCATCAAAGTGCTAGCAAGCCTATACTGTATGAACATTTTACTTACCCTTATTCCATGAAAAATTAATGGAAATCCCTTCCTGGGCAATTTCCCCCAATTCAACAAAGAAGATACTACTGAAGTATCTGCACAAACTTCCAGCTCTTTATGATAAAACAATTTAGACGGCAAGGCAAGCAATGCAGAATGAGACCTGTAGTTCTTCGTGAGTTTAGTGATCTGCAAAGACAAAACCTGAAATCCTTAACTGAAACAGGTAATTATTCATCAGACTTCTCAGAATACAGCTATTGCCTTACCATCTGCTAGCATTTAGCATTTCTAAGGCTGCCAAAGAACTGTATTCAAGGCAAAAACTGCAGTTGTGGTATTCTGTAAGTAAAAAGTACATCAAAGCAGTTTTTTTTAAGGACCATCTCCTTGCCCTCCAAAGAGGAAACAAAGAGAATTGAATGTAGATGACAGGCAAATGGGTCATTCTCCAGCTTCTTGAAACATTTGATGTATAGACACATCCTCTTTTCTTAAGTGTCAGATTATTTCAATGGAGTTTCAATGGATGTAGTATCTTCTTTTGAAGAAGTCTTAACAGGCAAAAAGGGAGCATCAGAACAGGTGATAGAAGCTGGCCTTAGAACATCTAAAATGTATTTGTCTTTAAATGAAAGAATAGTCTTAAGGAAGCATTCCAGAAACTAATAACCAGCTCAAAAAAACCCAGTCCCGTAAAAAGGGTAACATAGGATATTCCAGTCAGAATATATCCTTAAAGCCCTCAAATTTTCTGATTTCTCACTATGCCAGTTCTCCTGAAGCACTATGTAAGGAACACAAAAACCAAAGTTTGTGCTAACAGATTTTAGGAGGAAGTGTGACAGGCTTTTCAGGAGGCTGAACCTGACCTAAAGCCTAGGTCCAAACACCCTCACTTTCACCCTTAAATCTGCCATCAAATTTCCTCTCTTCTCTACTTCCATGGTCATCTAGTCATCTTTTGCTCTCAGTTTAATTCTTTGAAGTATGTTATCATAAGTATAAGAAGGCATCTTAGGAAGCTTAACATCAGACCTATTTTGAATTCAGACAGTAATTAAAAGCAGCCCAAATATCTGTACTTGTTTAAACACCATGCTACCTCTGCCACTTAACACAGACTTTTGGTACTTGCCCATACAAGAATCTGGGGAAGCTGTCTTTCAAAGGAAGGCTTGATAAAGAAATAAGAACAGTTTATCTTCTTCCCTTTGTGAAACATGTTTGCAAAACTAAACTTCAAAGAAGAGACTCTGTTTGTCTTTTTATGTTAAAAGCAGAAATTGTACTTTTTCATCTGTGGAAAATGAAGCTATGGAAATCTGGACAGTGAACATGAAAGGGAATTTTAAGCTATTATTTACAACTGTGCTTTGTGCACCATATTTGACTAATGCTACTTAAGAATAGAGGATCCCTTCAGAGAAAAGTTTTAACATGCTGGAGGCCTCAGCATCTTTACTATTCAGACTACATATGCAAAACAATCAAGCTTTTCTAGAGAACTAGAAACTCTAGCTTGTTCAAGCTAGACTTATCAGTAAGTATCAGTGAGAAAAACAGTGGTAAGAAACCACAACTTCTTTTTTGACTGAGCTGAAAAAGTTTAACTCACCAACAAGGGATTGTATGCTCCACAGGCACCAAAAGCATCCTCATCTCTCAGATATAGCTCTCTTGATGACAGTCTTTCCAGCAAGGACATACTTAATCCAAAAGTCTGTGCAAGTTTAGATTTTATTGGGGGCCCTAACTGCTTTGGATCTCCAACGAGAATTATCTGTACACAAAATTTAAAAACATCCACCTTAGATTAAAACAATTGTTATTGTAGCTTCATTTTATAATGACATACACATTTCAGAATTCAGAGATCAATTCATATCAAGTATTCTGCTTTCCTTCAAACATTTGTTTGCAAAGAACAGAGATACGTTGTTGCCTCAGAACACATCTTTTGATATCTCCCACACACTGACCCTGTCTTATCAACACAGATGTGTTCTAGATGTAAAGAAACTTGTTTAAGTGTTGAAAATTAATATGAATGAAAAATATCTATTACAAAACTCATTACCAAAAAATGGCTTCTTGCATTCTACATAATCCACAAAGTATGAAAATAATAAACAAGCTTTTTCCTTTCCAGTAAATGATGTTAAGAGAACTACCTGTCCATCAGCTTCTGAAATCAACCCAATAGGAATCAGACTCTCTGGTTCACTTGCTTGACCTGCCTCATCCAGAATCACATGAGTGAAATGTCCAAGCCTGTAATTAAATAACATTAACCTGAAACAGGGTTGTTTTCAGGTTAGTTCATTCTGCCACCCTGTGGTTGACCTCAGCTATTCTGTAAATATCCTTGTCAAGTGTGCCAGGCAATCCCATAGACACAGAGCAAAGATGGGTATTTCCAGAAGGAAATAGAGGAAAAACAACCCCTAACTTTCAGTGACTTGATAAAAGCCAAATACATTACAGTTTTTAGTGTGGCAATAATTTTAAGCCAAAGTAATTGTCAAGAGCAATGTAATTACCACTGGTGGCAGAGGAGAAGTTATTGTTTCAAAAATCCTAAGCACTATTCAAGATAATTCTTAAATTTACCATGGAGAAAGTTTCTGCTTAAACATTACCTAGAACCAAGTGCTTTGCTCTCTTACACAATACAGGTGCATGAAGTAAACCATTAAAACAGCCCAAGTTACAGTTCAGACAAGTTTTTAAAAGCTCTGGGGTTTGTGTCATCCAGCCACTTCAGTGATACTACTATCTATGGTACCATACCTGGTATCTGCTTGATAAAACAATCCTGCACTGCTGCACGTTGTAACTACAATCCTGGACCACAATGCCTTCTGAATATCGTCACCATCTTTGCAGTAAGGTTTCACCATATCATCAATTAGCTGCAGAAACAAAAAGGTAAAACAGAATTCCAACCTAAAACAGAACTTTTAAATTTGAATAGAAAAGCTCTCTGGAAACTATTTTAAAAGCTGAGCAAAACACATAGATTTAGATCATTAATTAAACAAAGTGGTATATATGCAAGACATTTGTGTTTTATTCTAAGGACCAAAATGGACAGTTTGGGTATTTTATACACTCATCTACATATACACACACATATATATGTGTATGTGTGCACATACCTATATACACACATACACAAATGTATGCCTCTATATATACATACATATAAATATATATACGTATGTATAAATATGTATGTATATATGCAATGAACACACAAGGTGTGCGTCCTGCATAGAGATGATAATCCTACTTGCTTACTTTCTGCGTAAGTAATCTTAACCTGGACTGATAACAAAAAACAAATGAAAGCAAAAATCCCCACCAATGCCTACTTGCTGTTTGTAGAGTTAAGCACAGCAAGAAAAAGGTGAAGATCCTATACTCATACAATCAAATTAAGGCCTACGATCAACATTTTGCAGTTAATCATCTGGAAAAGCTGAAGCAATGTAATACTCTGGATCCTAAGCAAACCTAGGCAGGCTCATAGCCACTCAGAGTTAAAACTGTAACTGAATCAGTATTTTAAGGTAAAAATATTAAAATGGAAATATTAAGTGGCAGGTAATTGTAATATTTACCTCTGCGGACCTGAAGGCAGCATTAACTCGGACCATAGTCCCTGGTTTTAAGAGATTGCTTTGATGCAGCCTCAAGCAAATCAGATCTGTTGCAGCGTTTGACGGTGCGCATACCAAAATCCGACTGTCTGGGAGACTAAAATGTATCTACATTAAAGAAGACAGATATTAAATAAAGATGTTATTTAAGCAGCAATAGCACAAACATTCCCATTTTATTTCACTGAAAACAGAACCTGGGAGAGTTCTGCACATGTGTGATATCCATCCATGCTTTTGCAGTTCAGTAACACTCCTGCTGACAGTCATGACTAAATACTCTCAAACTGAGTGTACCCACAACAGAATTAATTAATGGTTATCATATTAATGTATACCTGTGCCTCATGAATACATTATGCACTACTGGAATCACAAGGCAGACACTGTTCACTGAAGTTTTAAAGACAAAAAGGCTTGAAAATAAGCCATTCAGAATTTAAATCTGGGTTAATCATAGGTAATCCCTATGAAGATGGATTTTCTTCCTTTTACTGAGCTATAGAAAATGATTTAAAAAGGAGTATTTTGAAAACTCCTTTGGAAAAAAATATGATGGTACTTACAGAAGTACTATAAATGTTCCAACATGGAAAAGGCTAGAGATGACTGATTTGTCATTTACCACTACCTGTAAAATAGCTTCAATTACTGTTACTGTTTTTCCAGTTCCTGGTGGTCCAAAGAGAAGATAAGGTGTTGGGCGACATTCACCACTCAGTATCCTTTTCACTGCCAGTTTCTGTTGCACATTCAGCACAGGATTGAAAAATTCACCATCTCTCTGTTTATGTGCCACAGTTTCACCAGCTGTAATCAAGACAAGTGTATTTCAGAACTTCACATACATATTTTTAACATATGTAGATTAAAACAATTCCAACTCACACCATTCTTCTGTTTATTACCTTTTGTGGTAACAACCAATAAATTTCTCAAAAATTCAGTTTTCATTGAATACCAAGTAGAAAATAAGCCATGAATATTTCTGAAGTGTACCAGCTCTTTATTGGAAGGCAGAAAACAACCATAATTACATAACCAAACAATCCATTAAAATTCTATTCAGTAATTTTAGAATCAAACTCACTTTCTTGTCTTTGAACAGCAAAGACAAGAACAAGCAAAACTTGAGAAACTTCCAGTAACTGGCACTTCAGGAATGGTACCAATACTACATGATCAGTACTCTACAGCTACAACTGCTGGATTTTTTTTCTTAATCCTGTCTGAATTAGTCTAGCTTTAACTTTCCAAAGTATAACCTCATTAACCCTTGGACAGAAGTGCATTCTAGGTAATTAATCAGTGATTCTTTAACATACTTCTAATAAAAAAATGACATGATCACTTTCCTCTTAGGCATTTCACTACAATGATATTTCAAGTCACACTTTCCAAAAAAAAACCCCATAGGAATAATCTGGGATACTTGAATTTTTAGCATCTTTAGCAAAGCTTTCCCAAAGATGAGAGACAGGATCCCAGTAACAAATTGAACACTCTCAATATGATCAAAAAGTTTTGAGTAAGTGACTGGGAAAAAGCTATTTATTCATTACAAAATATATCATCAGATGCTTGCTCCCCCTTCCCCCAAAGTGTTCAAAGCCAGCCTGGATGGAACTCTGAGCAACCTGGTCTAGTGGAAGGTGTTCCTAACTGTGGCAGAGGGGTTGGAACAAGATGATCTGCAAGGTCCTTTCCAACCCAAACCATTCTAAACTGTGAATTAGATATGTTTAAGTAATGCACCAAAAGCCTCCATAGAAATTTCCTGCTAGGAGTTCTAGAATTTGTCTTTTAGAGAACAGAGCACAAGGACATCTTAAAGATATCTTACTCAGCCCTGATTTACGTATGTGACACTTAATATTTAAGCACAGTTGGCTTGTTTGCAGTTACTCTCACCACATCTGTTACATACATACATACATATGATGTCATACCTTTTGTATGTTTGTTCTGCTTTTTTTTGACCTGGAAAGAGCAAGTGAAGATAAATGCATTTATAACCTTATGAAGACAGACAACTATCTTCCCTAAAACTTTTGAAGTTGCTAAGTTTTATTTTTTCCCATTTAATAGAATATCTACCATTAAGACAGAAAGGTAAGATTAGTAGAAGGTGGTGCCAGGAATTTCCATGTTAGGTTTAAAATTTCTAATAGTTTGGATCTGTTAACACTAAACATTTATTTCACAAATACTCTGTAGGCTCAGATGAGGACTTTTAAGCCATAACTATACAATTTGTTTGCTTCCACAAAAGCAAACAGTCACAACATTCCAGACCACTACGAAAGATACATGTACTTGGTGGACATGTCCCTTCAGATTGTAGCATGGGAGAAAACTGCTTGTAGGGAATGTGGTGTTGGCAAGGCTCTAGACATCATGCCTCAATCATCTTAAAAATATTGATTTCAAACCAGATTGATTGATTACTCCTTGTTGTAAAGCACAAATTGCAGGTGAAATAATTAGGGAATTAGGAAAAAATCTTGAGTGTAAAGGAGATGAAGCACAGATTATACAGATGCTGTGAAAACCCTAAACAAAAATAAGGAAATGCTGCCATATGCCCCCAAGCTGACTTGATTTAGTGTTGGTGAGAGTCCTGCTTCAAAAAGGAAAGAATTAGGCAGCCTCCAAAAGTCCTTTCTAAGAAAGATTTCTACAATTTATTAATAAAATATAAGTGGCAGTTAAGCCTGGGTAAATCTACTCAGAACAGGATGATTATCTTCTATTACAAAATTATTTCCTGGCACATTGACTGGACTTAACCATCTACTCAACAGTAGCTATGAAAACTAGTCTAAGGCAAATTTGACAATTCCCATCACAATCACACACTTTTTAAATAAGCACTTTCCATTTTCTTAGCTTTATGGTATCAGTTATCATAAAATGCCTCATCTCCAGGCAGCAAACGAAAATTGTCATCAGAATGCAGAAGAATACAACTTTGATTCTTTGATACTCCATTACGCAGTTCCTTTCCGGCAATAGCTGTACAGTAAGTATCTGGTGCCAATCTGAATAAAGGAACATTTTAAGGAACATTTACATATTAGATACCTTACTTTCCTGCTGTGAAGACTGTTTAAGGCCATCATCAACAGCAAAATGCTCTGTAGCATTCGGTGTCTTGATAACTTGTGGTGATTGTAACACAAGCCTTTCCGGAAATAACACTTAAAATTTAGCAGAGAAAAAGAAAGTGGAGAAATCTCAAAGTCACACAAACACGTTGCATATTTCACTGATTAATGTTACTGTTGAAACATCAGCTTAGTCTGAGCTGCCAAAACTGGTTAATCAGAACTAAGGTGGTAAAGATGTGAAGTTCATATGCATCATTCAACGCAACCACAGAACAGGGAATCGGTATTTTAAAATAAATTCTGAGGTAACACAAAATATGGCCATTTCACTGGCTATTATTATAGCAGTATGTATGATTTCTGTATTTCCTGTTGGCTCTAATAGCTCACAAAGTTTGCTTCCAGTCCTCCTGCCTGTGATGGCCAACAGATGAAATAATTTTGACAAAACCTTCTCTACATTCAGCACTGCTTTTTTTTTCTTAAAAACCAAACCAAAAAGCCCCTAACAACACACGAAAAACTCCTGTAAGAACAAATTAAAATGCATTCTTCTCAGTATTCCCCAATGTAAAAGCAATAAAACCCACAAGACCCTGCACAAAGAAATTCCTCTAGACAGCTTAATAGTCAAATAAAATATACCTTTTTCACCCAGGTAGAGAGCTTGCTGAATGGCCAACTGGCATCGCCTGCTAGGAATCCTGGAACAAATACAGATTTGTAGATTAAAGTAAAAGCTTAAGTTGCCATATACTATGACAGCACACACCTATGAAGTATCTGGTACTTTTTACTGTGCATAAAAATAAGAGTCTTGTATAAAAAAAAGTATTTTTTAAAAAAAGCATCTACTGAGAAATATGCTGCAGAAGTATAAACAGTTTTGCTATGAGTAATATTGACAAAGATGGCCTGCTGTTGACCATTTTCAAGGAACTTCTTTGCAAGGCTGAATTTACAGAGATCACGTAACTCCAAACAGGTAAGAACATCCCATGAATAAAACAAAAATATAAAAGAATAGGAGATTATCAACAGCTATTTTTACTTCCTGCATAGTCTTGCAGTATTAATACATTTTTTTCTTAAAAAAAAACCCTCAAAAAACCTAAAAAAATGCCCCCAAACACCCCACCTCATTCCCCCTCATTTTAATGTCTGACATCGGTGTGGCTACCTAGAAATGATTAAGGTAATAACTCTTTGAACACTTGTACAGTTACAGTCCTTTAACCATGAATATAGTGGCAAAGGTGTGTTGAGGAAAAGAAGTGAAAAAATTGGCATGATCTTAATTATCTCCTTGTCTGTGTCCACCAAAATAAACAGTTGATGGTCATATTTTAGAAGTCATTTTACTAGAGGAATCATTAAATGCAGCTTTCTGGAAGCTTATAAAAACACCTGCAATGAACAAATTCCACATCCATGGGTTCCAAGTTGTAAGCCCGTTCAAAGTCTGCATTAACCTTAAGAGTAACATCTTCTTCACATATCTGTTACAAAGATAAAAAAAGTCACGATACTGATAAAGATTTAGTACCTTAAACATAATATACATAAATAAATAAATAAAATATAAATATAATAAAAAACACCTCTGAAAGCACTGAATCCCCCACGAACTGAAAAAAGTATATATATGTATTTATCTACTATCAACATATTGCCTATCTACAGTATGTTAAAAGTGCTTTCAGAGCAGGTAAAGATTATAATCTTAAAAGAATAAGGAAAGCAGACTCTTTAAAAATACAATAAAAATACAAAATAATTCAAAAAAAATATTTATATATAATATTTATTTATTTTATACTTATCTTATAAAATAAACCTATCTTCTCAGAAGACAGGTTAAACTAGTATGCAATTCCATAAATTGCAAGCTTCCCGTAAAAAACCTGTGGAGCATGGTATTTTCAAGAGAAGAGACACTGCTTACCTCAGCAACATAGGCAATGTACTCTATTATATGCTCTGAGTAGATCTGACTTTTCAATATCACCTTATCACCTAATTGTAAACCAAATTAAAAGGCAAAACACTGTTACAAGGAATAGTAACATTTTCACTACAGCACGTAATTTCTTCTCTTTTGCATGTTTAAACTAGGAATTTTCAAGAGGCTACCTTCAGCAAGGTTGCTGTATCCATCAGTACTGTTTTGAAATGCCCTATGTAGTTGTATGTTACATTTTAAAAGGCATCTAGTATTGATGCCATCACACAACACCTCTTGAAAACACTATATTAGACATTATATTACTGGAAATTCTGAATTTAATTTTAGCTACTTTCCCAGCTTTGCTACACCTATTGCTTTTTAAGCTATTACTGCATTGCATAGTTTACTTTTGCTGAAAGCCCCACTGATTATTGTAAAAGAAAAGTCCTTAAGTATTGAAACATCTGTAAGAACAGACATATGCAATGCTGCTTCAGACAGCAGCCGCTGTAAGACTGAAACACTAACATAGTGTCCTTGTGTCCCCTGTCTCTAGTCCCTGTCTAGTAGCCTAAATTAGTAACTTTGTGCTCAAATATCTGAAAGACTTCTTTAAACAAGAGAATAAAAACCAGTTTGCATTGTAGTGAAAATATAGATCAACATGCCATTTGACCTTATCTCACATTCATTTCTACCTGGAACCAGGCGAGGTCTGCCCTCTTCTACTCCTGGCACTTCCAGCACTAACAGGTTCCCATTCCTTTTTAAAGTAACCCCACTCATGTAGTAATCTTTTATGTCCATTTCTGCTTGGATCTCTTCAAGCCATAAAAGAGTAGAAAAGTTTGCCTTATAATTATCTAGATTAAGACGCTGAAAAAGAAAACAGTACACGTTATCGTCATACTAAGATATGGAACCAACTATTGCTAACATTAAACAAAACACTTTTTAAGACAGACTGCACAGCAACTAGATTGCCAAATAAGATACTTAAATACATGCATCCATACGCTAGGTAATATTTTAAATCTCCTTAATAGCCAAAGCAGGATTAGTATAGTCCTTGGAGCTCAAATACAATAGCCCCTCAGCTAAAGAATTAACCAAGTCTTCCCTTATTGCAGTGGCAGTTTCACCGTCTGAATTCAAGGACCGTCTACAAACTGAGTTCTATGCTCAATTTATGCCTGGAAAGCATAAAATCTAAATACATGGACAGAGACAGCTGGAAGAAGAATCATGTCAGTCTCAGTCCCGGCTGATGATTATATATGATGGCATACAGCTTATGGCAGGCTGAAAGAACACGAATTTTCTCCCTCAGAGCTTAATGAATCTTACTGCAAAGGTATTCTCCAACAGAACCAAGTTCTATCTAAGGTTAGGATTGAAGTGTGGTTAAAAAAAAGTAATCATTAATGGCAGGCTTTCAATGTAAAATTATTATATACACTACAGTGCTTTATCTTCTTTTTGAGAGAGGATCTCTAACCTACTAGCTTAATGGTGTGATTTCAAGTTGAATGTGAGCTGTTTAGTAAGGAGACTATATAGCCTTTTACATTTTAAAAAAGTGTCAGCCCCAGTTAAATACAATTTACCAAAATAAAGTGAGTTGTAGCAATGTTCTACCAGAAATCAGAGCAAAGTTTTGAAGAAGGACTCATTTTAATTGTCTTAAGACATTAAAACTTTTTTGAAGGTGTTTTATATGTACTCTGAACCCACTATACTTATGGGAAGAATTTGAACAAGCTATAGTGAATTAAATCTGAAGATGCTTAAGAAAACTATTTTGAAAAACCAGAAAAGATTCCTCTGTTATTGCAATAATTTAAGAGATTGTGATTTTCTATGAAATAACAACTTTTCTGACACCTCAAAAAACCCTTTCCAGTGATGCCTAAAAAGTGAGAATACAGAGAAATCTTTGTTCAGCTTCTGTGATGCCTCCCCAATACACTTCTACTCTCTTTTCAGATTTTCCCATTTATGTTTTTGTGGTTTTCTAAGTTTGGATTCTGTAACATACTGAAACTCATGGAAGTTATGGGATCCAGACTGAAGTTTAAGTCTACCTGACAAGTGTTATGTCATCTTCTCTTACGCTAAGGACTACACATTCTTCCTAAGTTAAGGGTGCTCGAACAAAAACATGGTTATCAGAAAATATTTTTCATATAAAACATACACTTACATACCTCTGCTAGGAGGGGCTGAAAGGTCAGTATGTCTAACTGCTGTTCAACACATTTTCTTAATTCATCCGGTATGGTATAATGCGGGAGAAAGTTTGAACACCACCGTCTCTTATTTCTAAAATGAAAATGTGTGACATATCATTTTGCTTGCTTTAGTAATGTATATGAAAAACAGCTAATTAACATGTCACATCACCAAGACTATAAATCCAAAACACATACACACACACAGAGGGACAGACTAATGACTCCCTCAAAGGGACAACTGAGGAGTTTGTTATACTGGGAAGAAAGGTAAGAGACCCTCTACAAAGATGCTCCTTGACTCTGTAGAGAAAAAATTCACATGGCCAAACCTCTATTGAAGATGAAGCTGTCCAATACTGTGGGGGACAACAAAAAGGTTTTAAAAATATGCCAATAGCAAAAAGCACTGCAAAAACAACATTGGTCCATTACAGGATGAAGATGATCACCTCACACACAGGGACACAGACAAGGCAGAGATGTTTAATGATTTCTTTGCTTCTGTTTTCTACACTGATGAAGAGCTAAGGGAGTGCCAGTGCCCTTAGCTAGAGAGTCATGACTGAGAATGATTAACTCCAAGTTGAACCTGAACTTCTGCAGGACTTTTTGCTCCTCCTAGATCGCTGTAAGTCTATGGAAACTAATGGTATTCATCTAAGTACTCAAAGAGCTGGCTGATGTCATCACAAGACAGTAAAGTTTTTCGATACTGCCGCTCTGACAGTATCATTTGTCCTTCAGGACAAAATATCCAGCCCACAGCTGGATAAATACATCATGCAATAGGTGAGCAACTGGGTTAGAGTGGAGGGGGTGACATCTGACTGGTGGCCTGTCCCTAGCAGGGTTTCGCAGGACTCCATCTTAGGGCTAGTTTTCTTCAACATTTCAAATGACTGGATGCAGGATTTGAAGGTGTCTGCCGATGGTACTAAATTGGGAGGAGCTGATGACTCCCTCAAATGCATAGAGGTACTGAAGAGAGACCTATGCAAATTAGAAAGATAGACAACCACCAACTGTATGACACTGGACAAAGACAAGTGCCAGATTCTGTACCTGGTCCACCTGGACATATAGCGAGACTGGAAGACAAGACACTGAAAAGCAGCACTGCAGAAAAGGAGCTGGGGGTCCTGGTGGATAGCAAGTTGAAAATGAGCCAGCAGTAACCTGGCAGCCAGGAGGGCCAACTGTATCCTAGGGCGCATCAGGCATGGCATTCCCAGCTGGGCGAAGGAGGGAGAGGATCATCCCGCCATATGGATGGTGAATGGCATGGAGGGGAAGTCATATGAGGAGCTGCTGAGGTCACTTGTTCTTTTCAGCTTGGAGGAGACTGAGGGAAGACCTCATTGCAGTCACAGGACCTCGGGGAATGGCATGAAGCTGTGTCAGGAGAGCCTTAAGTTAGGTATTAGGAATGATTCTTCACCCAGAGTGTGGCAGAGCACTGGAGCAGGGAAGTGGTCACAGCCCCAAGCCTGACAGAGTTCAAGAAGTGTTTGGACAAAGCTCTCAGGCATATGGTACATTTCTTGGGGTGATTCCTGGTGCAGGGCTAGGAGATGGACTTGATGACCCTTATGGGTTCCTTCCAACTCCGGCTGTTCTGTAGTAAGTGCTCTACAGATTATTTGAAAACACTGTTTCTGCTTTTGCAGCTTAGGTATATTTTTATAACTAAGCAAATACTGTAAGTAAAATGGAAGCTTATTTGCTTAGTGCTTAATGGAAACAAAATGAATGAAATGAATGAAAGATGGGAGACATTAGTCAAATAGTTGTGTAAAGAATTAAGCTTATTATCTCAGAAATTATTTTCAGTTTCCCATCTTTTTTTCTTAATAACACAATTGTTACTAAGTAGATAACTAAGGAACAGTGTTTTATCTTATTACCACACTACACATTAGTCTGTTTGAAGAATCAAACAGAAAAAGAAATCAAGTGCTTAATTACTGAAAAAACCTCCTCTATCAGCAATGTCCTCAACCATCTTGTTTACAACATATATATATATATATATATATATATATTCTCCTAGTTTCACATTTTCCTTCTCAGCATTACACAACAGATACAGCAATACCAAATAGAGCAATGTTAAGTAAGTATTATTTCATGCTCTAAGTGACAGTACCTTTTGTATGTAGGACCAGCCACTGTTGTCTTCCTTGGCTGAGAATCTGGAACAATTTTAGGCTTTCTTGAAGAATAAGGTTTTACAGGTGCTATAAGTAATTCTTCTTCATTTGTTACAGTGGCTTCAATATAGCGGCCAACAGTAAAATCAGGAAAGCCAAGCAACAAGAGCTCTTTACTGTGTCCATGAATCCTTCAAGCAAACAGAAGTTATCTTCTTAACATCAACATGTTTCACACTTCATTTTCCCCAGCCAAGAGATAGATTCTCTTTTTCAGTTTTCAGCTTTGTTACATATGAGAACTGCTAATTTAGGGTAATTCATCACAGTCCCTACCTCCAGTTCAATACAGGTTTCATAAATTTAAAAAACCCACCCAACCAAAAAAACCCAACCCAAAACCACAGCAAAAATCTCAACCCCACAATTTCATCAAAACCTTGGGTAAAATGCAAAATCTCTCCACTCAACACATCAGGGTACAGAAATAATGCTTCTGTTACAAGGAACAGCTGGGAATTACTGCTAGTGCAAAAAAAGAGCCAAACAGCTCCACCAGAGGAACCTGAAGCAAATCTCTTCACTGTTTGCAGTAACAGCTTTGTAGCACCTTGCAAAAGGCTACTCAGAACTGAACCCTAACTGTAAACTCATGAATTGGAGAAAGCAGGAAAAATCCTTTAATTCTGGAAAACATATTTTTTATGTGCAACTGTTGCTTGGGGAGTGACAGATGGGGAAAAAAACAGGAGGGAAAGGTTACTTCAGATTGGTTTCTAAGAAACTTAAGCACTACTAGAGTGTAGCTCTCTAACTACATGGTCCAACACTGCTTACCATGTGTCTGAAACAAATGCATCCAAGAAAAATTCCAGCTTACCTTCTCTTTGGCAAGAGAACCACTTTTTAAACTTTTGTCAACTAACACTACCTGCTCAAGTTAAAACTATAGCCTGGTTATCTCAGATATTAAAAACTCAAAACAGACACCAAACTGTCCAAATTTATCATCTAAATCTGCAATCTCTATGGTTTCTTAACTGGCCAGCAAACACTTGTTAAATTCATGCTGCAGCCTCCCACAAAGCTTTCTACTGATCATTCTGTATTATTAGAAGATTCTAAGTCTGTGGCTTTTATGGATTTACTGTGAAATATAAATCGTTCTTTCTACATGTCTATCTCCATGAAGACAAGCCATGCCTGCAGCTTTGTCTTTTAAACTAGAGCTAAATCATCCGCCTAAGAAATTTTTTGCCTCCTGCTTCACTATTTAAAATGATAAGAGAAGTAGTGTGAATATTATTGCTGCATTACTTCAATGAATGAAACCTTGTTTTCCTCTGCCCAACTTTACCATCCTAGGAATCAACGTCTGTGGAACACAAAGTCTGCAGAACTACAGCTGGAAGCAAGTGGAAGGTACACAAATAGAATCTTTGGTGTGTAAGGTTCCTACTCCTACTTGAATGCAAGTGCTCCCACAAAGCCACTTTCCATTCTTAACTAAATTAATAAAATATTTTGTATAACTGAGTGCTTTTTGAGGGTTTTCTAAGTGGTCTTGCAAAGCACTTCCTCTGTGAATTACACCTTCAGTGAAGAAAGTTTTCTTTCCTATTTCAGCATACATAACTTGAATTTCCCACCACAGAACAGGAAAACTTGAGATCAGGGCATGTAGCAATACGAGATACTAAAGATTAAAAGAAACACATCAGACGTAACACAGCAATTCCCAGGAAATCTGCATTAGCGCTAGTGCTCATGGAGAAATGGATTTACTACAAAGTATATATCCATCTGCAGGCATTATCTTCATCTCACTGTGTCATTTTAGAAATGTTACCTACTCCCACTCATATTGCTTGATTAACGACTACCACTTTCTTTCAATAAAAATTCAGAATCAAGCACTGAAATGCTAACTACTTTCAAAGGCTAACATAGGTTTCCAGATGATTTGCTAATATGTATTGGCTTACTTTACACAACACCATGTGCCTGTTTTGACTGGGGTAGAGTTAATTTTCTTCATAATAGCTAATATGGGGCTCTGGTTTGGATCTGCACTGAAAAAAGTGGTGATAGCATAGGGATATTTTTACAGTGTTTAAAAGGCTTTTACCCCTTCTCATATTACCCCACTAGTGAGGAGTCTGGGGGTTCAGAAGGAGTTGGAAGGGGACACACCCAGGACAGCTGACACCAACTGCCCCAAGGAATATTCCACATCATAGGGCATCATGCTCAGTACATAAAGCTGGGGGGAAGGAAGAAGGGAGGACATTCTGAGTGATGGCATTTCCTTAGTCACCATCATGTGTGACAGAGCCCTGCTGTCCCGGGGATGGGCTGAATACCTGTCTGCCCACAAGAAGTGGTGAACAAATTCCTTATTTTACTTTGCTTGTCTTAGTGCCTTTTGCTTTACTTTTTAAACTGTCTTAAGTTCAACCTGTGAGTTTTCTCACTTTTACTCTTCCTATTGTCCCCACTATCCTGCTAGAAGGAGTGAGCAAGCAGCTGAATGGGGATTAATCGACAGCTGGGGTTAAAGCACAACATGCCAAGAAGAGAACTGTGCCCAGAATAAGGGAACTACTAAGTCTATTTTCATTACTTCTTGCCATTGTATTTGTTAGAAATAATGGAAAGGAATACTTACACAGCTGTGCATACAATCACTATGAATATTTTTTCACCTGGTGGTATCACAATTTCTGGACTAATATTGGTGTGCTTAACTGTTTGCTCCACATGGTCTTTTTGCTCACAATCTCCATTTTGCGTATTTTCATCTTTCACCAAGGAATTGTTTTCCTTTGTCCTTGACAAATTTGTATCTTGAAAATCAATTCCTTCTGTAGTAAATGTATAACAATAAATTTTATTATCACAATTTCTATAGCTAACATAGGCAAGTCTTCTCAAACAAACCTACCGGTCTTCTGAGGAACTAACATTCAGCATTCAAATGTTATCATTTCACTGTACCTGGAATGACTCCATTCTTCATGATGGACTTGTGGTTCAGTGACTCACATGTTGTTCCTCCACTGTTGTTAAATGAATTAACTGCAGCTTTTGAGAGGTGTTCTTGATTTATTGGAAAATATGGACTGTTCTCACATTTTTGAGGGATTTCAACACTGAATTGCTTGTCTTTCACCCATCCAGCTAATTTGCAGCTGATTAAGGACTGTGGTATGCTCCCTTTATTCCTAGAAGTAGTTATGTGATTAGTTACATAATTAAGTGCATGGCTAATGTTCTTGAGAAGTTTATTTCTACTTGAAGTCAAATACAATTGTCTGCAGCAGGTTAGCTCCCCTTATTTCATAACCTCTATCAGCAAGAAATTGCACTGCTGCTTCTAACTTACGAGGACAAAAACCTCTGCTTTCTATGGTGGTACTTTTAGGTCACATCAATTACCATATAAAACATAAAAAAATACCACGAATAATATAATGGAGCTTATATGATACTATAATAGGAGCTCAAAATTCAGCACTGGGTAACCAACTCTTAGAAAAGAGCATAGAACAACATGTAATGGGTATGCAAGTGTGTCTTCATTGAAGCATTTATGCTCACATATGAGCAATAAAACACATACAAGAAACCCCAACCAAACCCCAAAAAAACAAACAAAAAAAACCCCACTACCAAAACAGAACCCTCTTAAGGATACACCAACATAGCTCTTCAGCATCCAAGTTTACAAAAAAAACAAACCAAACAAAAAACAAACAAAAAACCCCCCCAAAAACAAAAACAAACAAACAAACAAACAAAAAACCAAACCAGAAAAAAAAATTCTGGTCTGCTTCTAATACATGGGTATGCAACAATCCTCTTGTTCTAAGATTTTGAAGATGGCAGAGTACCTGCAGTTTAAGTTAAACACACAACTAAAAGCTTTTACTTCAACCCCTGTTCTAGGAAGGATTTTACTAGGATGGAAAAGAGATACAGGACTGGGGAGTCTCAAAGCACTATATGCAAGATAAACATTCAATATCAAAAAGGCTATCCTACATTACAGAGACATTACATTGTGTAAAATTCTCTTTAATTCCATAGTATCTGGAGGTTACTTGAAGATCACAAACCACAAGGCTCCACTAGAAGAGGCTTCTGAATGCAAAACAGGTTAACAGATTGCAGTGTGATGGACATAAAGAAATCGTCAAACAATCAGAAAGGCTTACTCTATCCAAATGATCATTCTTTTAGATTCCCCCTGCTTCAGAGTTCCAAAGTCAGTCATTCTTGATACTTTCAGCTCTCCTTTGTCTCTCATGATGTCTTCATAAGGCTCATCCACATTATCATCAGAGCGAGATTGTCTGTCAAAATAATTTTAGGTAGCAGTTTTTAAACACTAATAGGCTCAGCAAATATCTTTGATATCTTGATTCAGCACAAGTTTAAGAAACACTAAACTAAGGCACAGTCACAATATTTAGAAAGAAGTAGGCGTATTGTTTGTTTCTCAGCCATTTATACTTCCAAGACAATTAGATTAACTAATTTAAGCAGCAACAAGTCTTTTGTCAGCAGCACAATAAACCAGCATAAAACTTTGGATGCAAGACTAAAATGATTGAGAAGTTAACTAATCCTGCTGAAGAGCTGAATCAAATGGTGAGTGAAGTCATTATGGCTCTCTCTGGGAGCTGAACAAAGACACAACAAAGAGCAGCTCCTTAGCAAGAATCAGGTCTAGCACTGCAGCCAAGAGATAAAATTTGGATTAGAAGATTGGAAGTGTTTCAACCTATGCACCTGTGTCTGTTTACTGTTCCAATCTGAAATCAGCAAGCTGAGGACAAAACAGCTGAAAACCAAAAACTACCCTTGAAAACTTTTACCACACAGGACTGATGAAAAATGTCTATGAAACCAGGCACATACTCTTTCCTGTCTCAAACACTGAACACAGGTCTAAACCCTTGGTGTCTTCTGCCTGTAGAAACAATTTTTTAAATGGTTTTTATTCTGTAATTAAGAAACTATTAATTTTGATAAAGTGGCATGGAAATAATTTAGAAATATTTTAATATCATCACTAATATGTACACAACCTCCTGAGTTATCTGAGCTGCTTTTCATTAGCTACATCAATTGTCTAGCCAAGCCCACTAGATGTCTCTCACTGCAGCCTAAGGCACAGTTTTTGATATGGTAGGATGTACACTAAACCTGAGAAATCAACCCTAAGGTCTACTTTTATAATTTGGCTTTAGTAATGATTTTCTGTGTAAAATCCATCATTAAATATAAGTGCAACTGAAAAAAAGATGTGAACAATTTGTATTGTTTTGCAAAATGATGAAAACACTTCAAGTTTCATCTAAGTACAATTTATTATATCTGTTATCTCTAGCAAAAAACATCTTATATCTTTATTTTTAGATCTTTTAAACATGTATATACTGGTCTTGGCTAAATTTCGTCGAGATCTCCCAAATATGATGTTTGAAAGATATCAGAATGCTCTCCCTCGGGATTTTCCAATCGACAATTTATTTCTGGCCTGCAGAGTTAGACTATGTTATCCTGTCAAGACCTCAGCATGGAAAGTGATAGATTTTACAGTTAACAGATCTGTTTATTCAGGCGGTATTTGTGTGTTTCGCAGGACAGACACAAACTCACAAGTCAAATTCCAGATTTCGCTGAGGTTCATTATTGACTAGTTGCCCATTTTACTTTTGTGTAGTTGATTATTCCCTTAAGTTTTGCCCCTTCTCCATACTGAACATCATCTACCTTTTCCAACCTCTTCTGCAGTGTGTCCAGCTCCTCCTCATACTGCATATAACATCTGAAGCCCCTGAAGAACCTCCCAGTTCAATATTTGCAAGCCTATGGAATCTCTATTATTTAGAACATGAAACTTTTCCTTTTAGGACAGAAATCTGAACAATCACTGTAACTTAAGCAAAATGGATTAAAGAAACATGAATTTTATATGAGTTTTGATGTGATTTGGTTTTAAACAGTGAAGTCCCTACTGGAGGAGCACAATGAACTTGGTATTTTTCTAATATGCATGCAAAACTCCTTCCCCGCCTAGCAATACCCCTGAGTCCAGCTGCTACTAGTTATGCTTCTCTAGTAGCACTCATGTTCCCACCTTCTGAAAAGAGAAAAAAACCCAAACAAGGGCCAAATCACAACATACTCTGGTTTTTCCAATGGTCTATCATGCCTTCTAGTCAATGAGGGAAATATTCACAGTATTTATTGCTTAACAGATGCAATGAAATATAAGTTGCATAACTACACCATGTCTCTAACTGCTATAAAGAGAACAAAATAATATTACCCATCCTGGCTGACTGGCACCAAGCAGAGAGCTCTCCAAATGTAACAGGACTGACTGCTCTCCACCACGATTGTGTTCACTAGATCATGCCTACGAGGTAAGTAACCATCAGGAAGTCTCAGTGAATCCAAAGTGAAAAATATACTGTCATCTACTGTCCCAGTTCTTCCACAGATGCTGGAAATGCAAACCTGTAATAGTTTGTATTCACTGTTACTTGATATTATCTTTTTAATACTATTTAATTTTAATACTGTTTAATACTAACATTGCCTATTTTTCCCCACAAAACAGCACATCTAGCATTAATAAAAATGCATTCTGAAATTTCAGTTATTCACAGGAGGTAAACACAGAGCTCTAACCCAGACTCACTGTGTTTGTCTTCAGATTTAGAAGAATAAAGAAACACAAGTACTTCAAATAAGCATTAAGTTCCACTGAAGTGCATACTACAATATGTACACTAGACTTAACCATGATACCTTTCTTGTGACACATCAACTTATCTAATTTATATTTCCATATTAGCAGTAATGAGAACTTTTTTCTTACAATTGATATATAGGGTTAAGACAAAGACAATAAACCATAAACCTAGTATAGCATATGCATTACTAGAGTGCACAAACACTTTCATTAAAACAAACAAAAAAAAAGGGACCATGCTTTTTTTAAGCTGAAACACTTGAATAAATTAACCATAATAAATTCCCCTGTCATGACACATTCTCATTATAACTAATAGTAAGAATTCAAATCAGCAATTCATGATAGACAAGCTAGTTACTCTTTCTGTTCAACCCAAAATGTGTATGCATTTTCAAGACGCCGTATTATTTTAGAAGCACGCTCTAAATGGATGAATTGGTACATTTTATCTTTTAATTAAAGATGTATTATAGAAAATCTACCAACATTTGTAACCAAAACCAATTAGAAACCTAATCCTTCAGCCAGGATTCCTCTTGCCAAAAACACTGTGCAGAACATTTACCTTGTTTACTTGTTTATACCTCAAAGGCCTTACAGCAACTGCTTCACTCTTCCATGTTGTCGAGTTAATATAATATTTTGCTTGCACCCAGTCACCTTCATAAGGTTTGAAATCTATACAAAACAGATCATTTCTTGAGGTTAATTACTATTGATAACATTTACACTACTCCCTTACAGAATTAGTGTAAGTTAAGTAAAAGCCAGAACATTATTGATAATGCATTATGCATTATGCATTATGAATGCATTATTCAGACCCACTGAGTCCAAAGTTCTCTTTGCAGTCCTTTGCTTTGCAGGTTATTGCTAACTATGCAAGAGGTGCTAGTGGAAAAATACACCTGCTTACATGTAACTTATGGTTCAATGCAAGTCATGCTCTGTGAGAATGAACAGCCAGCTTTCTTCATCCGTGTCTGGCTGTTTCAATATGTTTCACCACATATTCTACTAGAACTTATTTGGGACAACAACTCCAAGTTTATCAGAAGATATTTTTCTATTGTATACACAAAAATATTAAGAAAGAGGAAACAAGAATCCCTACACACCTTCCCAGACATCTTGCATTGCAAAGTAAGTATTCTGATTAATATAGCCACCATCCATAGAGAGAGAGGTAATACAGCCAATTAATGTTTTCTTATTTAGTTCAGATGCATCAAAAGTAGGACCAGAGTGTTCTGTTGTATTCCAGATGGTTTCCACCTGTTAATACAAAAATAACCCCATTTCAACAGCTGACACTTAGAATGAAATATATATTCCTACAATAAATATACAAAATTTCAATTGCTTCTGGAGGCAAAGCTTCTTACTAGACAATTACTGTAGCTGTTACTTTTTGGACACAAAAAGAGTAAGTAATAAACAGTAACTTCTCTTTTAAAGAGTACTGTATGCTACAGTGCTGACAACTGCTATAATTACATGCTGATTTTTCAAATCTTTCTCACATATCCCTTGCTCTAGGCCTACTTAAGATTTTTCTTCATTTGGCAGGAACACCGTATCCAGCAATATGTCTGTACACAACTGGAAGCAGAAAAGGACTGTTTCAAAAAACAAAAAACATGTTTTCAAGATGGTATTTATATATATAAACTACATGTATTTCAGACTGACCCTGGAACTTTTTAGTAATTTGAGTAAGAAAACCTCTAGAGCTGCTTCTTACAGACTCTTCATATCGCCACTTCACATGTAAGTTTACTGAAGTCTGATCCAATCTAAAGTATAGTCTCATACTAAATTTTATATGATTTATTTTGTGGAACATAATGCTTACCATTTATGATAGTAATAAATAGCCTATGTCTATCTATACTTCAGAGGTTTGCAAACACCACAGTTGACTTTATATAGCTATTTATTTTTTAGCCAATACTGTTTTATTGTATTAAAATAATTGTTATTACATATTTCTTTGACAACATGAAAACTCACTGTAAAAATATTAAAGAAAAATGTATACTATGTTCCAGTCTGACAGATGTATCTTCCCATTCACCAGGAAGATCTGAGAATATCAAACTTTCTCTAAAGTGATTTTTATGGCTTCATATGGATAGAACACGAATAAGCAAACTGTTCCTCAGAAGACTAGTAAATTTACATTTCATGTAAACTACACATGCAGTCACACTTGAAAGAAATTTGTAGACTGAAAGAACTATTTTTAATACAAGAAAACACCTTAAAACTCTCAATGTACATTTTCTTTTGATACTTCTCAATTTTTCTCTACCAATAAAACTGAAGATCTTTCTCATACAGGAAGGTCAAAATCGCCTTCCTACTACCACTGGTAGCAGCCTGGTTTTAAAGGCTGCTACAGAACCTATAATCATTCCATGCGGAGTTTAATTAGGACTTGACCTCAAATAAACTGAAATCCAGACTTTTGAGCCAGGATCTTTCCAAACCACATGGCCAGCACCTCCAAACAGCAGCTGAAACAGTAAACTGAGCAGAGAGCCACTCAAGGTTGACCACATTCTTTCTTACAGCCATTAACATAAACACACTGACACCACTGAAGTTTGAACTGTGCCATCCAGATTCTGCCCCAAACTGCACGGTGGCAGTGTCCAGGCTGCAGAACTTGTACTCCTGTCTGCAATTTGAGGAGTACCTTTTAGAACACTTAAAAACCAAAGTGGTAGTATCTCAGTTATTTGGAAGGAGATAGTACTGGTATTCAAACAGCATTTTGCACAGTAGTTAATAATTATGCTTGTCAGGAAGCTAAATTTTCTCCTCTAACTAGGGGTTTGAAAAGGGACTTAGTTCTTCACCATGGAAAGCAAGTACAATTCAAATAGTGTTGTCCATTCTTATCAAATCTTCAGAGTATTTCAAGTTTGTGCCACAATATGGAAAGTAAGGCAATACATCACAAAGTACAGAATAGTTTAGGTTTTTATTTATGTTCTTAGAACGGACTTTGAAGAAATTAGCTTTTTCTTCTTGCTTACTGAATCAGGACTGCTCTTGGAATTTGACTTTCTATGGAGTATAGTCAGCTTTTGACACGACCTTGTCTCAAAAAGCTTTTCACCCAGCCACAAACTACACTGCCAACAGTCCAAGATGCCTGCAGGATTATGGCTCACAAACAGGAACAGGGAAAATCATCATGCTTTTGAAAAAAGTACTTTTGAAAATACCATTATCTAGAATATACAGCTAAACATGCCACAAGTGCTAAAATATTCTAGTTGCTTTGTAGAGCCATATGTAGTTCTTCAGCTACCAGGTTTATGTATTTTGGAGCAATGACAATATTTCCACAGTATGACGAAAGCTGTCAGTCAGAAGAAAAACAAGGAAGAAAAAGTAAGATTTAAACTCAATTTTCTGACTGTGAGTAACATGTTATGAAACAGCAGTGATATTGCTTGTTGGACAAACAATATTTAATTTTTACACAATAAAGTTATTTCAATTTTAAAAGGAGAAACAAAAGGAAATAAGAGATATAAGGTTACCTTATAAGACACTAGGTTTTTGATAGCACTAGAGCTGGTAATACTGGAGAAACAAGACTTCCTAATTATTATCCTTCTATGTTTAATTTTGGGTCACATAATAAAACTGTCTTCCCATTAACTGTTTCTTTGGTTTTTATTTAATCAACGAAACTACATTTGGTTCCAACATGATCTGCTAAGAAAAACTCCTCTCAAATTTCATGACAAGGTATAATAAAGCTTGAAATAGGTTTGCAAATGAAGTGTTAGGCAAAAAAGGTAGCAAGATCTCCATTTTTTAACTGTCCTTAACATTAAGTTACTAGTTTTTACAACAAGAAGTTTTGAAATTCTTGTTCTTATTGACAAGAACATAAATTACTTCTGTGAAAAAGAACAAACTTTGCACAAGATCAAACTGCTTTGATCTTCTTATCCATTCTGCTAACAATAACAAAGTCGACTGAAACTCAGAACTAAGTTATACAGATCTGGAGTTAGCTGTGACTAAAATTCTGATGCAATTATCTCAACGAATAGTTTCTTATTCACTACATCTACACCTATATTCAGAGAATCAGTATTAAACATAATTTGAAAGGAGATGGAATGAAACAATCACATTATCAACAAAACCCAACTTATCCCCTCTAGGTGAAGGGCTTGCAATTTCTCCTATTCTGTAGAACTTGTCAGGCTAAAACTATAGCAACTTTTAAAAGAAAGCCTCAAGGTACTTATGGAGAAAGTCAGACTAACATTTATCTTCACCTCTTACCCTGACAGCCTTCAGGCCACCTGATGTTTTATCCTCTTCCACAGTGGCAATAACTTCTTGTCCAACAGCCAGCAGCATGTTTTTTGTGACAACATCCTTCGTAAAGACTATCATGTCATCTATCATCCCATAATCATGGCAAAGTCTTGTCACTACTCCTTGTACCCTTTTCAATTCTTTATCATCTGCATCAAAAGGAGTAATGTTGACATAGACCCAAATCACTTGTTTATAGAACCATGCAAAAACATACGAATACTACTAAAAAGGACATCTATTCTATGAAAAGGTCAACTGGAAATAGCAACAGCTGCCAACTAATTATTTTCACAATTAAGCCTTCAAGTGTTATGGCACTTTATGGTATCAACCAAATTAATAAAGCTAATTAAATACAAACTATATTTTAAAACCAACATGCTTTAAGCTCCATTTTAAAAAAATTAAAAATCCTAGAATATCTCAGACTGAAAGAGACCCGTAAGGATGACGGGGGCCTAACTCCCTGCTCTTCACAGGACTACCTAAAACGAAACAATATGATTCAGCGTCTCATCCTGATGCCCCTTAAACTCTGAGAGACTTGGAAGCCTGTTCCAGGGACTAACCACCCTCCCATTCAGGAGCCTTTCCCCACAGTCCAGTTTGAACTTCCCCTGATGCAGCTCCCTTCCACGTCCTTGTGTCCCTGTGAGTGGGCCTCAGGGAGGTAAGACCAGAACCCCGCCCCCCAAGGCGTCGTCTGCGATGAGGTCTCCCTTCAGCTTTCTTTTCTCCGAGCTAAACGAGCTGCGTGACCTTAGCTGCTCCTCCTAAGTCACACCCTGAGACCTTTCACCGTTTTCTCAGCCTTCACTAGACTCACTATCGTGGTTTGATGTAATTCATATATTGAGGCATCTGAAACTGCCCCCAGGACTTGAGGCGAGGCTGCCCAGAGCAGAGCAGGACAATCCCCTCCCTCACCCAGCCAACGATGCTGGGCCTGATGCACCCTAGGACACGGCCTGGCCCTCCTGGCTGCCAGGGAACTACTCCTACACCTCACTCCATACTCTCAGCAGCAAATGTAACCTGTCCAACCCAGGAAACAGCAAAAAGGTACTTAGGAGAAAACTTCCACATGCCGTGTAGTCAAAATGATGTTTTATAATCTCAATCTTCTCTTTACAACCTTTCTTAAGTAAACAGGTCTGCACTCAGCTCCAGTCACGTGGGGCACGAGCACACCTCACGGCTCAGAAGCCGCACCACAAACCCAGAACCGGCCCGGAATTCCTACCAGAGGTCGCCCATCTCTCATTTTCGTCATCTGCGCGTCTCCAGAAGTAGGAGAGCGCCTTAGAAAGGAGAGAGAGCATCCCGGAGCGCCTTAGCGAAGAACCAGAGCCCCCAGAACGGCCTGAGAGATGCGGCACAACCCGCAGAGCGCGCGAAGCCGAGGCGCAAAATCTACTCCGGCGGCGCCTCGAGCCCGCCCTGCTGCGGCCAATGGCGCTGCTCGCTCCGGGTCACGGGGGCGCTCCAGGGGCCGCGCAGGGGCTGCTGACCCGGCGCCAGGGAGAGGCCCCAGCTCGGCCCCCAGTGCAGCCCTCAGTACAAGGTGTCAGTACAGCTCTCAGTGCAGCCCTCAGTACAGCCCTCAGTACAAGGTGTCAGTACAGCTCTCAGTGCGGCCCTCAGCACAGCCCGCAATGCGGCTCTCAGCTCGGCCCTCAATACAGCCCCCACTGCAGCCCTCAGTACAGCCATCAGCGCGGCCCCCAGCGAGCGCCGCGGGGCGAGGGGCCTCCCTCTGCAGAGGCTCCGTTGGCGACGCTTGAGGCCACGGTAAAGGTGATGTCGCACGAGGCTAGTGCGTGCAGCCTGTTGCTCGCTCTTGGTGCTGTCCGAATGTATTGTGGTCGTAGTGTATGACAGCGTTTCTGTGATGAGATTCCCGGACCAGAGAGAAGCCACGGACAGGCTGTCACGTCCCCTTGGCTGAGAGATCTCCGTGGCCCTGGGAATAAACCAGGCATAGAGTCCCTCCAGTGTGGTAGAACGGAATGGGTTGGAAGAGTATGCACGTGCAAATGGCATATTAATGGATTGTGATGCTCTCAGTAGCAGCCAGTTTCAAAGTGATAGAATAAACTCTAGAACATGATAAACTTGCCTAACAGGAAAAATGGTGGTTTTGACTTAATATTGTGAATGAAGGAGCTGCTGTAGTGCCTGAGGAAATACAATTTTACTGACTTGCTTACTATCTCTTTAGTTCATATTTTTACCAGTTCTCTTCACACAGTGCAGTTCAGGTATCTTGTATAAGGTCTCTTTGCCTTTTGTTTAACAAAATCTGTTTCACCAAACAAAGTTTTTTGAGTTGATGAGCTCAGCATCCCAGTAGTTTGGATAGGAGCTGCCATATAAAGCTGTTATAGGAGGTATTTTCAGGAGGTTGAGCAGTGTGTAGTTTTTTGTTGATATCACAAAATATACTGCTTAAGTAATGCAACTAAAGCAGCAGTTGTCTTCAGAAACTTCAGTTTTAGTGTCTAGTTGTATGGTTCACACAGTGTTATTTAGGCAAAGAAGGGCTAGGAATGCGTTTCAGATGATTTAACAGAGTTCTGTGCATGTCCTAGAGCAGAATAAATTCAGGTTGCTGGTAAATGCACACAGGTTCCAGTGTCTCATTCTGAACGATATAATGCCATTGGAAGGAGAAACACCTGAGTGTCTGTAGTCAGTGCTGTTTATAGAAAAGTACTGAGACAGTATTAGCCTCTTTTGGATACATTGATTTAAAGAATTTTAACTACTGTTTTCTTCCACTGAGTTCCCAGTGTGAGTGTTGGCGGGGGAGCATAGCTGGTAAAAATGTGGTGGATGAAAAGATTGTGTTTCTGGAGATGATGGTTTACATGAAGGACTAAATCCAAAGAAGTTTGTGTTACATTGTGGGAGCAAATATTACTCCAGGAGAGCAAGAAATCAATTTGAAGCTGTTTGATCTGCATTTTGATCTTGGTTCAGTACATACCCCAAGACATGAGCTAGGAAACATGGACTGAGGAATGCTTCAGAGAAATAACTACATCAGGAAGCTGGTTTTTTAAAGAGGTGAAAATACTGAACAAGGAATACAGGTAGTGAGCTAAAGTAGTGTAGTTAAATACTGTGTGAAAAAACACAAGTGTATTGCCGCTATTAACTCATCAGAAAATGAAAGAATTGGTCAGGATGCTAAATGTAAACTTCACCAGAGCTTCAGGTGTGGTTTTCATTTAGATTTTGGAACGTGTATGAACCTTTGTTCGGAACTAGGGAACCTGGCCCAGGACAGTGCTTTCTCCTTAGTCTTCGATAGGAAAAGTAGGACAAGTTTATGTACCTTTTTGTCACACTGTCCCTTGGCACTTGAGTTATAATTGATGATCTGCTTTTTATCTTTTGTGGTTACTGTGGGGGATGCTTGCATTGCACACAGCCTGTGGCAAAAGACCAAGTATCTACTATAGCTGCTTCAGGCAGCTGAATTTATTCAGTGGTTAATCTTGTGGTGGAAGTATGTGGTTATTCATAGCTGCTCATGATTTGATTTAATTGTCATCCCTTGAATTTTTTTGGCCTAACTTAGAATTTAAACACTTAATCTGTAAATCCTGTTCAGAAGTTTTTCATGTTCTGTTGGAATTTTTATGCTTGCTGGAGTCCTTGTGTAAAATTCCTATGTATTCTTTAGAATTAGGAGACATCTCTTTGTACAGCATATTTGTACCTTATATAGCATTAGAAGGTCTTAGTCAATGACTTGGGTTCTGGTTACCAGGTCTTGCACAGAAAAAGAGACTTTCTGGAATCAGGTACATGAGATGAAGGGAACCTAGAATAAGGGCCCCAGAAGATTTTTAGAGTAGAAACTTAACATTGAAGTTTAGGTGCTTTTTGTTGATGCTGATGCCAGCTGCCGAGGATACAGTAATTATGCAATGAACCTGTGTGCAAAATGGAAATGGGAAATACTGAGAAGTGCACAGGAAAGAAAGGGGGTAGGAGGAATTTCACTATAAGCTGAGAAAACACTGTAATACCATGCTTGAGAGAGAGGTAACTTTCAGTTGCAATACTGGCTGAAATACTTGGAATTGTGAACAAATTGTTCCAGGCTTTGAACCTTCCTCTGGTCAGTGGTACAGGACTTTATAAATTCTCTTTGTTCAGCGAGATTAGATTAAGTAAAGACCTGAATATCTCACCAATTTTGTGTAAAAAAAACCCAGACAGAACAAAAAAACCCCACAAACCTTTTCCCTAAACTGATCAAAAGGGTTAAAATATGATTGTGTTTTGTGTCTATGGTAATTTGTGTCAATTAGTACCTCATATTCACTGAAAAAAACTGTCAGGTAAGCAATACCCATTTTCCATTTAACCTCATTCTTTGGAAAGTTACAGATAATGGAAATAGTTGTGCAGTGTTTCTACCATGAGCAGAGGAACATTAGGGCTTAATTACTTTAGACAGTTCTGCTTGACTGTACAATCTTTTTTGCCCCTCTTTTCTAGCACAGTTTACAGATGTGTCTATTGCTGTGTATAGTGTATTAATTCCCCTGTTTAAATCTATTAAAATAACTAACATTTTAATATTATTTCAGTATTGGCTGACATTACAAAAAAAAGGAAAATCTACAGTCTCTACAAACTGAGAAGTTGTGCTGTTCAAAAGTTTTTCTAGCATACTTTGGAGGTGATGCCCTTCAGAATACTGAAGATTTAATTGTGTCTTGGTTACAAGAGTGTTTAAAGTTTAGACAAAAGACCCTGTCATTGCTGTAGCTGTCAAGGTGCCAACATCTTCAAGATAAAAATGTCCTTTTTTTTCCCCCTTTTCATTGCTTAATAAGCAGGAGGACTGGATCCAATGTACGCTGGCCATTGCATGTCACTGCTGCCTGCTAGGTTTAAAATATGTTGTTTAGTCATCTGGGTCTTCTGTAAGTATGAATGACGGCATGATTGAAATGTGTGGGGTTTATCTGGGCACTCCAGAAGACCGGGGTCAGTGGAAAAAGATGAAGATGTGTTCTACAGTGAAAATAACGATCTTGACAGATTTCTAACCTCTAACTTTTGAGCTTCCCATCTTATACTGTAATACTTGAACTTTTATCTGTAGTTTTTTCTAGGAAAACATTGGGTACATTTTGCTCTTTTGAAACAAGAACTCATTTGTTAGATATTGCGGTCACTGGCTATTATGATAGCTAAAAGTGGTAAACTGTGAGGAAGCTTTTATTTAAGATGCTAAGTAAGGGGTAGTGCTCAAGTAAGAAAGAGACATGAAACTTTTAATTTGTTGGTCTGATTTGGAAGCAGCCCTATGAGATGTAGTACAGTCATTTTCTAGTGTGTTCTGTTAATTAAAATTCAGGAGGCATTTTCCTGTTCCCTGGCTTAACTGAAGTTCTTGCTGTGCTTTTGTTCCATATCTGAATAGATGTTGTTGAAAGCCAAAGTGTAAGGGAGAACTTTTCAAAGCCGGCATGACTCACTGAACGGTGAGAATATCACAAAGTGTACAGGCAGCTGTGTTCACAGGGCTGTTTTAAACTGACAGTTAACTTTTCAGTGGAAGGTAAGCACGAAGGTTTTTAACTGTTGAAAAATCTGCAGTAACTTAATTCTAATATAAGATACTCCTCATGGTATTTTAACAGATTGGCAAGCAGTGAGGTGAACAAAGAAGGATGAAATGAACAAGAGAAATGGTTGATACTGGGTAAATTAGAAACAGTTTGCTGTAGCTGAGTTATTGTGAGTATGTATGTTCATGAGAATCATAGGGAAGTCTGTCATTTTAGATAGCTGATAAAAAGTGTTGAAATAAAATGGAATTTATATTGAAACCTGCTTGATTATCTTTACTGTCCTAGAGTTGAAAAAGAGAAAAGCTTTGATTATTGAGGTATGCACTAACACCTCTAAAACTGGTTCTTAGATCTTGAAATAAAAATTGACTGAGGTATCAAAGATACACAAACTTTCAATTTATTGGTACTTATACTGCTGTACTATTATGAGCTGTGGCTGTAGGATGTAATTTAGATAAGGTGTGCAAGTAAGTTGTTAGAAAGCTTATGTATTTTGAAATGTCTAGTCCCTGATATTGCTTTTATTTTTTTTGTCTTGAATACACAAAAAAACCTAGTTGAGTATTGATCTGAGTATATGAAGGATCTAAATTATATTTTTTCTCTTTCTTTGTAATTTGCATTATTATTATTTAATTGCTCTCGTGAAGTGTTATGACCAGGGAAGAAGGTTACAGAGAAGAATTTAGCTATGACAGGATGCCAACTTTGGAGCGGGGAAAACAAGAGAATGGAAATTATATACCAGATATCAAATCCAGTGACCTTCAGCTGTCAAAGAGGCTGCATCCTTGCTTTAGTTACAAAACATGGATATTTTCTTTGCTGATGGGAGTAAGTACTTTAAATGATAGCAAATTTAAAACTACAGGTGAGGAGGTGAGGCCTTAGTGCCCAGAAATCAGTTGTTCTGTTTGACATAATTTGAAGACTAAGAATTTCATCACTGATGGTATTGAAAATAAATCTTTGTATAAACAGAAACATATTTAGCAAATTTGGAATGTAACAATTCATTGACTACTTGTATTCTTTGACTATATTTTTGCTAATCAGAGATGGTATATGAAGGCTTATTCTTATCATTGATATTAATCATATAAGAAGAGAATAAGTGCGGTAGTGATAAATATCAGCCCATGTGTATGTATAATGAGTGCCTTTTGGTAGAGTATATAAAGTATGTGGACCACATGCATTCTTTTAAAAAGATTTCTAACTATTAAATGCACTGTGGCTGCCATGATAACATTTTGGCATTAAAAATATGTGTGGTACTTGATTGCCACATTCATTTACCAGGGTTCAATAGCCACATAATAATTATATACTTGTGTTTCTTCCATGAACAACACAGTGTTTTGAATTTTTGTGTCACTGCTAGAATCACAGGATACTCATCTTGCATGTACATCATATGCTTCTCCATGTTCTGAGCCAAGTTAATTAAACTTCATTATAGCAATTAGAATTTGATGTTTTCTTTCTCTGTCAGCTTGTGTGTTTTGAAGTGTAATTTCTACTAAGAACTATGATTGTCTCACTTAATATGGTAATTGGTTGTTTTTGCACAGTGAGTAGAAGTATTGCCTTATTTTTGTGGAAACAGCTGAGCATTTTTTCCTTTCTGACAAACTGCAAGGCTTGGATTTCCTTTCAGATGTACCGTCACATGAAAAGAGAGCAAAAGAAGTGCTGGCTTTCTTTGCATGAAATTTTCACAAACTTATTTGTCCAAAGGGACAACTGTCTGTAATTTACTGAGTTGTTGTAGATTCTTGGACATAATAGTGTTTAATGATCATTTGCTGAAATCATAATATCAAGAAGAATGAATTTAATGGAAAAATAAAATGCAGATTTATTAATAAACTCTTAGATTAAATTCCAATTAGATTTTTATTCCAAGTGTTTAGTCTCTATCAACCCTTCTGAAAGACTGTCCAGAAAAGAGAGTCTGTACATAAGTCATAGTGAACAGAACAGTCTACTTCAGGCAGCAGTTGCGAACTGTAGAATGACATCAAAGTGGCTGATGGGCTGGTTTTGTGCAGAAACGATTTGATGAGCTTGAAGCACAATTTCAGCTTGTGATCCCATAGACTGTTCTTCCAGCCTGCCAAAATTCTGTGTGTGTGTGTGTTTATACATGCACATACGCTAGCTTTATTTTCTTTCTTTTTTTGACAAGGATGTTTTAAAGACCCCCAGTAATTTTCTAACATGAAAAGAATGCCCAATAAAACAAAAGAGCCATTCTGTCTCTTACCTTCCCCTGCCCCTTCAAAGAAATGCCTACTCAGAGGAATGACAAGGAAAACCAAAATAATGTTAGTAGAACACACTAATCGCTTGCAGAGTGCATAACTGTGATAGTTATGAAATAAACAGAAGACTTATTAAGTGAAGAGGAGCAGTTGAACATTTTTGGATGTGCTGCTGAATGAAAAAAGGAAGAGAGTTTGGAAGGATGCAGGAATATACTGGAAGAAACTTCATTAATGTATCCCAATACTATTGGGATATAATGTATCCCAATAACTGCTATGTTCCATTTGGCAATTTCCCAGCGGCCCATATGCATAATGAATGTTGTTGGAATCAAGCAAAGAATACAAAGTAGAGACATAGCTGAGGTTTCTGAAGCATTTCTACCACGAAACACTGCAGTTACCTTTTGAGTATTTTATTGAGTTATGTGCCAGGTCAGGACAAGATGCTTGATTTAAAAATGAACATTGTTCATTATTAGGTCTTGGTAACCAGCAAAACGTCTTCATGAGTCAGCATATTTTGATATTTTTCTTCAAATTTATTCACACAAAACCAGTATTTTTAAAAGTAACTCAGTTTGAAAGTGGCTGATTACTGATTTATGTCTGATAAGTTGCTTTTTGAAAGAACAGTTTTATTCATATAAATTTATTTTATTTGTTGCTTTTCAGACTTGCCTCCTTATTACTTCTGGATTTTCACTATATCTGGGAAATATTTTTCCATCTGAAATGGATTATTTACGTTGTGCAGCAGGTTCAGTAAGCATTCTTAATTATTTGCTGTGGCTGTTTGACAGCAAATGCAATAGTAAATAATTTTTGCGGGTTTATGTCTTCTAGTCTGTCTGTCTTTCTACTGCTAATTTTTTTCATGGAGGATTTAATTCTATTTAACAGTTCATTAAATGGATTTTCGTTGCATGGTTAAAGGAATAACAGTTGTCATAAAGACAGCTGGGTTTGTGTTACCATTTTTGTTAATCAGCTCACCACTGGTGTGCAGTATTAATCTGCTGAACAGTTTTTCTGTGCTTGATTTTAAGAAAATTTTCATTTCTATGTATTTGGGAAGTGTTCTGGCTATATATTATCAAACTGTATTTTGGATTGTATCTCAAAGTACTAATTTTTCAGTTTATTTTGCCATAATATTCAAGTACTGAAGCAGACTAAAGCTCTCTTAAATATTATTATTTTACTAGTAGAGTATGCATTAAAGATGGCTGACATTTTCCAGAGCTCAATGTGGTTTTACTATATTTTTAGGGGTGCATATATATGTTTACTGTATTATATGTGCTTAATTTGTGCTTTTCATAAGTAAGATTCATAAGATAAGTCTCTTGTACTTGTGTACTTTATGGCAGCATTATGTCATTGTTATTTTCTCAACTTGACTTATGCATCTGTTTTTAAGTCAGGTCCAAGACTAATGCTTTACTTGAAACAAACAAGTCCCAGGACTTGCTCTGTGAATGAGTTATCACTTGGGCTTCCTCTAAAGGTGTTAAAGTTGGAGGAGTTTTTGAAATCAGTATCTTCACAGATACCTTATTCTCTGCAACATTAGTGTTAGTTACTGAGATGTCTCTTTCTCTACCCTGGATCTTGACTCTTTGAACTTCATGTTTAAAAGTTTCAAAAGACCTGGTAGATCTTTTGATGCAGAAGGTCATGACACTGGGTTTGAAGGTGTATGTTTGGTGCCTGTATGTGAGGAAGGTATTAGAGTTCCTACTGCAAATGATGGTGTCAGTGCAGTTAGAAGAGCCTAGAGAGATTTGTAGCCAGCTGGCCACTGAGTGTCTCATGTAGCCTGAATTGCTCTCTAGACTTTCACCATCTGGACTAGTAGCTGGATTCAGTTGCCTAAACATAGTCCTGAGTGTTCTAGAGATTCCTGTGTATCCAGGGCATAAAAGGATGTTTTAATAATGTTCAGTAAAGGTCACTTAGGTGTTAAGGAAGCGCTGCCAGGAATTTTACATATCAGTATTAATCTCTTTATAGTGTTCTATTGTTAAGCCATCAGTGTTCAGATGTGTGGGAAGAGAATTAGAAAAGTGGCATTTATTGCATGATTCATTATTTAACATAAGAACATTTTTATTATAATTTTAGTAGGCATTTGTGTAAAATAGAGTTGGATCTGTAATGGAGCCATGTCTGTTGTGGTGGGGAACAGCTAAGGGATAGAGAAATTACTTTATGAGACTTCATTTGTGCATGACTGTTCCATTTATCTTTGCCCTCAAGTATGGAAACAGTTCCCAATGAACAGATTGGACATCCCAGGCACAATTCTCTAAGTGTATCTTGACTCAGCAGATTTTCACAAGGTTCTTCAGAACTGTTTTGGGATTGGGAAAATTTTAGCATAAACAACCAGGATGATGTCTGTTTAAACAATGCAGATCCAGTTGGGGAGTAGCACTGTTTTCTCCTGCTTAAGGATCTTAGGCCTTCTAGAGTTAATTTAAACTAACAAAGGCATGAAATACCTCATGAAAGACTTTCTTTCTTTCAGTCATCATGTTATGCTGGGTAGTTAGTAAAAACTGAGGGATGTGGAAAGTATATTTAAACTTCTTGTAATCCTCAGACACTAGCAGATTAATGACCATAGTCAAGTGACACATTTTCTTCAGAGTTTCTGATCTTCTGTTTGTCTGAATGTACTGAAATAGGAATTCAGACACATAAAATACATCTATAGAAGTATATATAAAATTAATTGTGCAGAAGATCCCACTAGTCTTCTCTTTTAATTTTCCCAGTGTATTCCTTCAGCAGTTGTGAGCTTTGCTATAGCAAGGAGTAAAATTAATGTGGTAAGTATAAAACTTCAGTATCAATTTTATCTCTCTCTCCCCATCCCCCTGTCCCACTCTCTCCTTCTTTCCCTCTATATCCATCCATCCATCCATCCATCCATCCATCCATCCATCCATCCATCCATCCAGTCTATCTATGTATGTCTGTGTGTATGTGTGTTCATATTCCCCCCGTGTTTAAAATGAGAGAGAAACACATTTTGAAACTGTTTTTCAGATACCAAATTTTCAGATTCTATTTGTCTCTACATTTGCTGTTACAACAACATGTTTAATTTGGTTTGGATGCAAACTTGTCCTCAATCCATCAGCTATAAATGTAAGTTACTAAAACAATTACTAATTGTGATTCATTTATCTTTGGTAAAAAACAAGGCGGGGTGGACATTAGGTGGCTGGAGATCACAGGTCATTACTTTGCTGCCAATATTCCATGTTCCTGCTTGGTCTGTGAGGAGAGCTCATACAGCAGTAACTACATTTCTCTTTGCCCAACGTTAGTTCCCTGAAATAATATTCACAAGAATCTAATTTATTTCCTGTTAATTTTTCAATTTTTGTTATTTACTTCTTATACCTAGGACTAAGTGAGATAGTCCATCAGTTTAGTTACAGTGCTTCTCAACTCAAACTTGTGCATCTACTTGGCACTGCACTGCCAAGTATGACATGTGGCCTTGCCAGCTCACATCAGTATTAGCTCTGTGTCAAAACATGTCTAAATCATGGGAATTTATAATCTGGATTAAATTGTTCTACAGACCACACATTTGAAACCTCTTGTTTTGCCTAACAATTCCTGGATTCTTCATTGTAGCACATTTTCTAGAAATTTACCACAATGACATTTACTGCTGTTTGTGGAGTTAGTACAACTGTACAGTCTGTTTGGTACAGCAAAGCACATAGTTACAATTATAATTTCCTAAGCAAAAGTGAATTTCAGCATCCAAAAAAGCCTCCTAAATCTGCCACTTACTGCTTTTTTCAAAAAAACACATGCTGCAAGATATGTGTCAGAGAAAGACTGAGATTTCATCATCAACAAAGTAGGTCTGACGTGAGAAAACAATATAAGTTGTTGAACAATGGTTTGCTGTAATTGTATAGGTTTGGAATAGTGTCAGGTCTTCCTAGACTTTTGGTACTTTGCCCCAATGGCCTGACTGACTACCAGATGTTTTCTTGGGCTGTCAATGGAACAACATGGTGCTTCTGAAGACAAGAAAGGGAGATCCACTTTGCCTCACTTGTGTGCCTCTGGAAATGGTTCAGTCCATGTAGTGTAGGTATCTACCTCTTTTCATGAGAATAATAAGGAGCAAAAGAGCAACGTTAAGTATTGCATTCACTTTCTTGTCTCTTGAATATGAGCAATGGCAGCATCCATGTTTTTGCACAACAATGTAGTCTGTGAGAGTCATGAAACCACGAAGAGTGTCTGTGAATGCTTTACCAGCTTTACCACTGGGATCCTTGGTGCAGTTCTTTGATTTGTATTTTCATTCAGCATCCTATATGGTACTGCATCATTTGGAATTGCAACCTAGGAGTTGCAACCTGTGGCCCTCCTTCCCCTGAGAATCTTCCATTAGTTGCTACAGCGTTCTGGTTTCACATGGAAGGGCCTGCAAAAAGCAAATGTACCCAGAGAACACTCCCTTATCAAAAGCTTCTCTTCCAGAAGATAGTGATAAAATCTTCAGGCAGAATATTTCCATAAATTAAGTAAATGTTTCTTTCTTAGGGTAGGCATTTTGAGTATTATGTTCTTGAAGTTTGAAAGAAAATAGTTAACAAAGTATGTAATCAGTAGGTGTGTCTAAATCTGACAGAAACTAGACAACCTGCCTAATCGTGCTAGACTCAGCCCCTTCCTTTCTTTTTAATATGGGAGACATAACTCATTTATATCTGGGATTTTACTGACAGATAAATTTCAACTTGATTCTACTTATTCTGCTGGAAATCTTCATGGCAACTACTGTGATCATTTCAGCTAGGTCTACTGAAGACTGCTGTACAAGAAAGAAAGTAGGTACCCTTAAGGGTTGTGCATGTTAAAAAATATTCCATTTTCCTGTATTGCATATGCTGACAATTTATTGTCAACTCCAGTATACAACTTTGTCAACTCCAATATATAACTTTGCATGCTAAAACTATATTTTAACTATAAATAAGATGTTACTAAACTAAACATCTTTCTTCTGTCTTTTAAAAGTGCAATGACCCCTCTACAAAATTACCTGTGTTGAAAATTATACAGTACAGAGTTCTCTGAATACCTTATGAATGGGCATGGCAAATGTTTTATTTCTGTTTTGTAGAATGAAACTTGATAACTTTTATGTATGCAAGCAATACCTTTTTGAAGCCTGATGTAGAGAAAGTATTTGTCTTGTATGCCAGTTTGGTGGTATCTGGACAACAAATCTTGGCTTCGGGATTTGGGGCTATTGATAAAATTTTCTTTATTCACAAGTGCTTTCCCAAACCCCACCCTTATTTTTCTGCAAGAATACTTTTAGGTAAGAATGAAGCAAACATGTTATGCCATTGGAAATACAGATTGATAAAGTTGTGTAGAGCCCTGTCCTACTTTGGCTCTTGCTGATCCAGATCTGTAAAATCTGAAGGCTTGGGAAGAAAGTATATTCTTTGAAGGTGAAAAAGGGAGAAAAGATGACAATATTTCATTATTGAATGGTGGCTGTGGAACAGCTAATCTGGAACTAATGAATTTGGTTTTAATGGAATTGATGTGGTCTGACACTGGAAAACACCATGATGTGTCACTGTCACCTCTTCTGGGCCAACCAGATGTTGCATATCACTGTTAGGATCTGTAACAGGTTGTACAAGATACTAGAAAGAAATGTATCACTTTGTATATTTTTTATCATGATTTTTTTATTCCCCTCTAGAATACTGCATATGACAGTGCCATTGTTTTGAGCAATGTCAGCTTTCCTGCTCGAATTCTGAAGTCATACTCAGTAAGAAAACCATTGCTTCATTGAATCAATTTATTACTTCTTTCTAAGTGCGAAGGTTCTTTAAAGCCAGGAGGAGATCAGTGTAGTTAAGAACTGAAAGAATGCAGATAAAAATGAGAGATGTATAGTAAAATATTTCCTTTTAGAAGACTGCAAGATAAATCATAACTGCTCTTTATTATGGGAAGGAGCCTACTTAATGATTTAAGGATAAATGTTATAAACTGAACTATTATTCAGGGGAGATAATAAATGAAAGCATAAATATTTATAATGAAGCCGATCTTGTTTTCACTTAAGTTAGCTAGCATTTTGCCATATTTTAGATTTTGAAAACATAGACTTCATGACTAGATACTAGCATAAATGAATTTATTCTTTCTGTTGAGGTCCTTTCTATATGCAAATAGGAAATTCTGCATTCAAATACATTTTAAATAATTTATGTGCTCTTATTTGTTTTAGGTAATTGAGGTGATTATTGGAATTTCATCAGTGTTTGGTGGAATAATTGCTTTGAATATGGATGTTCTAGTCTCAGGTCCATACCTCTCAGTGACATTCTTTTGGATCTTAGTTGCTGTAAGTAATGCAAATGGGAGCTACGCTTTAAAAACAATGGCTTTTATTCAGTGGTTTTTTTTTTTGTTCACTTTTCTCCTCCCTACTGGAGTATTTACTTGGCTCTATTACTGTTTGGGAATTGCTGCTTAGCAAATGAATTAGCACTTCAATATTCTGAATATATTTATGCAATATTTTATATCTGTTTTGGTATGCAATACTTTAGTAAAGCGTTGTGATACATTCTCAGTCCTCAATTCAGTAAAATGGAAATAAGTATTAAAACAACAGTATTAGAAGTGAGGTGTTTTGTCAAAAAAAAGTTGTAGGTTTTGGAATATTTCAGGCTGCAAAAGAAAAAAAATTGAGTTAGTTTTAGCATGGTAGAACCCTTAGAACATCTTATTTAACCTCTCAGTTTTAACTGTTTTAAAAGTCTGAGAGTGTGCTTGGTAACCCTTATCCCTAATAACAGTCTGTACCAAGGAACAGTAGATTCAGACAAGATGTGCCACCCTGCTTGCCACGAAGGAACTGATTGAGAAAGAAAACAGTGGCCATAAGGTTTATGTATGTCTATAAAATCCCTTTGTATTAAGTGGAAAAAGTTCATAAACAAGCTTTTCAGCATTCAGAATTCACAAAAAAAGGCTGTGAATAGTGGGAATTACTGTAATTCAATTGTAATTTTTGTAATTTTCAACTCAATAAATACTTCATTACACTCTTTTGTTTAGTGCTTTCCAAGTGCTATTGCAAGTCATGTAGCTGCTGAATATCCAAGTAAATGTCTGGTAAGTGTGTAAAATTCTTGGATTTTATCATTAGGGTGGATTAATGCTAAAAAAGTCTGCCTGATAGTGGGCACTAATCAAGTCTGCTCACTTGTTTTTAGCTGCTTCTACAAAATGTGTCAGAAATACATAGCAGAAGTCTTAGCTAGTATCCCTTAAAAGAACTCTGGTAGCTTCTTTGGAGGCTTAATTTCATCAGTTCCAGAAAAGAATTTGAAGAGTTTGTTTGGTTTTTGGGTTTTTTTTTTTTCTGTTTTGTTTTTTTGGATTTTTTTGAAGGGATTCCTTGGGAAAAGATATTATTATAGAAAAATTACATGCCTCATATGGTATGCCAAGAACTGTTCTCAGGCTTCTGCAATGAGGTTCCCTTTTTCTCTCATTATCACTTGTGGTTTCTGAAAGAAGAAAATTAGGTGTGCAGGCTGTGCTGGACCTAGATCCTATTTTAAACAAATTCTTCATCTTCGTGATTAGCAACAAGAACTAATGATATTCAGTAGAGTGCATTTAATCCTTGAATGTCCTAGATGTGTAGTTAAGGCGCCTTAAAGTATCTGTCATAGTCACATAGTCATGTGACTATATTTAAGTGAGTAATGAGCCATATTGAAGTCAGAATATAATCCTGTAGGGGTGTTATTTGAATGAAACTCAACTTCTGTTGTATGGCAATGAATTTTCCTCAGGGCACTTAAATTTATTTGCGTAAGATTTTTTTTAGGCTGCAAGTCTGCAATATCTGTTGTTGATTCTTACTTCATATAAATTGAAGAATAAATGGTGGCTTCTACACTAGTTCTCCAGGGTGGCTATTGCTTCCTCTATGTGGATATGGAAGGCACTTGTAAAATAAAAAAAATGTCATCATCTATATTGAATGAAAAATTAATTACAAGCCAACAGTGTTTTGGCTAGGAAACTTAGGTTATTCGAAGCTTGCTTCTGTATCTCCATGAAATGTGGATGGCTTAGTGTTTATCTTTCATTTGTAATCCAACATAGTTTTATACACTTCTGTTATGCTTGCTTCAAGGAGATATAGCTCACAAACCGGAGTTAATTTTTTTAGATTATTATTTAACATTTATTATCTTATTTTTTAGGTTGAGGTCCTGATTGCCATTAGCAGTGTTACCTCTCCTTTGTTGTTCACTGCTTCTGCATACTTATCCTTCAGTATCATGCAAGTTGTTGACATCTTTAAAAGTTACCCACCTGCCGTTAAAGTATGTGTTTTTATGCAATTGAAAAATTAACCTCTATATGTTACAGTACCAAGGTACTAGTAAATTAGGGAATATATGAAGACAGGGTATTGCATTATAAAGATTGATTGAAACATTATAGAAATTATTTAAAAACTACTGTTTAATTTATGATATAATTGGAAGTATGTTACATCTATTGGCACCCTGGAATTGTAGTTTTAAAAAGACAGGATGTTATTCTAAAGACACCGTAAAAATAATTAATATATGGAGTGCTAGGCTCCTTGAAGCTTTTATAATTTCTAGTATTTAAGTAAAAGATTCTAGGTTTCCTTGAAGAGTACATTTTTCTGCTTCTTAGGATGTTTACCAAAGGAGCACGAGGTTAACAGCAAGGCAGAAAAAGAATGGTAACTTCATTGGCAAGCAGGGCAGTCCTACAGCACCCCCCAAAATAGTAAAGCAATGGCTACTACCAGCCATAGTAGCCAGGTTCAATCAATGGTTCAGTGATTGCCAGGTAAGTCCACAGTATTGAGACAGATCCAAGGTCATCCAGGAACTCAGGTCAACAGGGCAAGGTCAGAGCCAGCAAGGTACAAGGCCAGGCCCAAGCATAGCTGTGACATTGCTTAGCTCAGAACTAGCAGTAAGACACTATTTCAGTTGATAGTTTCCTCAATTCTGTCCTGTTTCCAGAGGAAAAGATAATTTGGAAAATTAACATTTTCTTAAAAGTTACCAGTCTCTTTTACTTTCAGCAAACTCAGGCACTAAAATTTTATTTTAAACTTTATGCTGAAATAAACCGTAAATTATAATTTGATTTAAGAAGTCTAGATAGGAATCTTAAAAGTATAGAGATGGAAACATCATAAAATATTCTATTCAAGTAGTTAACAACATCTGTCTATTTTCAGCAATCTTATGATGTACTCCTGTTGCTTCTGATGTTGATGCTCCTAATTCAGGCATGCCTTACTATTGGAACTGTAATACAGTGTGTGAATTACAAGACAAAAATGAAACTACAAGATTCAGCATGGACACCATCACAGGTTAAAAAACAGGAATACAGAACAACAGAGGTTTGTATTTATATCCAGTAGAAAATTTGAAAATATCTATTTTAAAATAGGTTTTTTTTGTAATGTTTTGTGGTCTTAATTCAGAACACAATTAAAAGCTGTTCCATGAAACTTAATTTTGTAATCAAGAGATAATAGTTTCCTGGTTAGATGATAACTGGGCATGATGTAGGGCACAGAGCTGTACCTCTTTGGCTTTCCTCTGCTGCACAGAGCTAGACCCTGCATCCTTAAAGATTCTGAGAGAGTAACTCATGCTTACTGCACTAGAAGGAGAGTGCTGGGTTCAGTCCAGCCAGCACTGGATAGAAAGCACTGGGAAGAGAAACTTAGTCAAGTCAGTAAAGAGCTGCTAATGGAAAGTGGAAGTTTTGGAATTAGGCCCCTGAGACTGCTGAGAATATTTGGTGCAGATTGCTTATTTTCTGGATCTGTGTCCTGAGACTTAGGTTCTGTATAAAAGATGAAGCATAAACTGCAAATCACATTTTGGAGCATGGGTCATGGTGTGGCTAAACAGACCTCTGCTGGGGATTATTTACAAAAGTATTCCTTGAGACACTGAGAAATTAGGCATGAATTGAATGCTAAAAGGATCACTGTCTCTGCAAAAGCAACACTTTTTTGCTTACCTTATAGTATTTAAACACATAAATAATGTTATAGGTGAAGTTGCAAATCCCTTTGGCTTCTCAGAAGTCTGTGTTCTTAGGCAAGGCCTTACTTTGCTTGCATGTATATAGGTAAATCTTGCTTCAGTTGCAGCACAGGGGCTGCTTCTGGCTTTGGGGTTAAAGGGTTAGGTGCAAAAGCTTTCAGTCATATTTAAGAAAAAAATCTTGAAAAAATGTCTTAAGTAACATGTTTAAAACAGGAATTTGGCCAAGTTTCTTAGACCCAAATGTTTCAAGTATTATACAATTTACACTGTTATTTTTTATATGCTGAAGATAAACTGTAATATACAAAACTATACAATTTACAAATGTATAGAATGTTTTAATAGCTCTGGCTATAACTATTCATGTTTGCATTCTCCTAGCTTCTCTCAGATATTTTTATTTGCTTGAACTTCAGTTTTTGATCAAAACATTTTTTAATGTTTGCATTTTTCTGATTTTTTTTTACTTCTAGGTTTCCAATAATACCTTAAAGGATTTTGACAAAGATAAAGCTTGGAAAGCGGTTGTGGTGCAGATGGCTCAGTAGTTTGGATTCTACAAATGCAACCAACACAGCACAATCCAATAAGATAAATCAAATGTTTGAATTAAGGTTTAAAAACTTTTCCATTTTTAAACAGCAATATAGTTGCAGCTGTAGGAGCCATGGAATAACACAGTAAATGATGTATCTTTCTAATAATTTTAAAATTCATTGATAATATTTTTAACACATCTGTCTTTTCTGTTGGTGTCTGTAGGCTAGTGTTTAGAAGATACCTTTAGAAAAAGGTAATGAGTCATATGGATTTATGCTGATGGCAAGGTAAAATATTGCAATATGTAGTAGGCTTCATATATTTGCAAGAGATTGTTATAACTGCAGTTATGCAGTCAGTGTGACTGATAAATGCTTTTGTAAAGTTATGAGTACAAGTCATAATTGATGTTTTTGCTTATACTTCACTTTTGTAGGAGTTGTAAAGTTGTTCTGCATCTTATTGCTTTTATATAAATAAAAGTCTTTATTATGTGGAAACTCAAGAATGTGGATTGACATTCTAATCCAAGTGGTCACAACAAAATATTCTTTCCCATTAATCTTCAATTTCTGGACTGCTAAAAGGGGAAGAGGCTTTTTCTGAGTGCTGGGACACATAAGCTGCTAGTCAAAGCAAATCATCCAACAAACAGAGCAATTGGCCAAGTAACAGGAGATACTAATGACAATGAAAGAAGGTTTTAAAATTTTTTATTCTTAGATATATTACTTTTCATTTATTTATATTCCTAACTATCTTTAAAACCTATGAAATGTAGCTGCCCTGAAACAAGGGACACCCCCCATATAGATTACCTTTTCATATAGCTGAACTATGTGTATGATTGGGTAGATTTCAAACACTATTAGAATTTCCATGTTAATAGGAATTCTGGTGTAACCAGGGTGATAACTTCTGACAAGGTGGTGAGGTTATGTTTTTCTTGTTTTATTGTGTTTTGAGAGGTAGACTTTGAAGTTCATTCTATTTTTAATCTGAAATAACTCAGATTATTTGTTCAGAGCATGCTGCAAAGCTTAACTCTTTGCTTTTGAGAAGGAGAAAGAAAGAGAGAAAGGTGTGTAGTGTGTGGAGCCTTTCAGGTACACGAGAATGTTTCTTTTAATTTTGGAAAAGCTGCCAGTTATTATGGGATTTCAATACATAGAGGGTACTCTTTCAAGTTTAGAGCAGTGCTATTTAAGAGCATGTATCCAGCAGCCTCCCTATCCACCTAAACACAATAGGGTGTGCTTTTGGTCCAGACTACTACATCAGCAACCACAGGCTGCAGCTGCTATTTCTTAAATATTGCAAAATTTCATGGTGGTACTTGTGTGAACATTCTCTCAACATAACACAATTAATTGTGTATCTGCTAATTTACTGTATATCTGCTAGAATCCTGCCAATTTTACAAGTAGGAAAAGTTAGTGTTTGATGATACACTATTTTTTTGAAAGTTGCAAAGAGATAGTGACAGTTCTACCTAAAAATAAACATCTGACTTTCTAAATCTCATGCATGAAACTGGATAAAGACTGTAAACACTGTAGAAGTTCTACATGAATCATTTAAAGTGAAAGGATTTTAATATATAGAATAGTGTGAACGTAACTTAACTGTTTCCTTAATAGTTTGTTTTACTTTATGTGGTAAAACACTTTGCCTTTGTTTAACTGAATCTGTGGCTTTAAGAGATTGTTTTTTATGTTTTTAGTCAAGTGAAGATTTGCTTTGGTTATCCAGGTTAGATATAGGTAGATACTACTTTTGTAAATTATTTGGATGGGAAAAGAAATTAACGGAAGTTGCACAGCTGATAGAATTCCCTTTCCGCAAAATGCTTATACCAACAAAACAGGCAAAAACACTTTAACCTCCTTTTGAGTCAAAATGGCTTGAGGTGCTCTCTTCTAAACAGTGAGAGCCTTTTAAGCAGCTCCTGGTTCTATGTTTGTTTTGGTTTTTTATGTTTTTTGGGTTATTTGGGGTTTTTTTTGTTATTTTTTGTGTCATGAGTGACTATGAAGAAGCAAAGTATATAAAATAGGAGATATTTGCATTTCTATTGGGGAACTAAAGTGTTTTAATAAGAAGTTAAGAAAATAGAATTCATCAAAAAGAAAGAGAAAAACTAAATAGGCTAAAAAGGATGATTGAATTAAAATTTGGATTGACCCTGGATAATGGTTGAGATGTGTGACTGTATCTGGGGTTTTTTTAGTCATCTCAGATTAACAAGGGTAAGGAATGGATGGGAAAAAAAAAGAAGAGATTGTAATAGAGCTGCCAGCCATAGATTCTGCCTTCTAGTGAAGATGAACATCCCAGGGCTCCCTGCCTGGCTAGGGCTCCCTTCCTGCTGTGTTCAGCACAGCAGAGACTGGACGATCTGCCAGGTGCAAGACTTCTCTCTGCATGCCTGGTAAACAAGGAGCCCCACCATGGAGACCTCTCTGGAGGCTGAATTTTGTCATACCCTGCAAGAAGAAAAATCATGGAGGTAAGAGGCACGCTTTTAAAATCATAATTAATGCAGGGCTAGCTACTGATATGAAAAGCATTTCTCAGGCAGAGAAAGTTTCACTGTAAATCTCATCAATGTTTTTGTAACTCAGAACAACACCCCCCGCATATGCCTTTCTTTACCAAATGATTTTTTGTATTGATGTTTGGCACAGAGTAAATCTTGATAGCTTGAAGCTTTGATTAGAGTCTGCTAGTAGATGATCTGTTTCCACAGCCCAGCTAGAAAAACTGTTAAAAGGACAAAAATCATATCCCTGTCTGAGGTCAGCTTGGTGAGGTAAATGTGTGTGCCATGTTGGAAGGGTTTCTGCTTGGAAATGTGCCATTTCCTGCCTTGCTGGGTATCACTAGAATTAATGCCATGGGCTACTGCTTACCAGGAGTTAAAAAAAATAATCCAGGGTAAAATAAAGAAAAAAATGAGAATGAAGCATCTCCTGAAGAAAAAATAATTGTGTGCACATGGTGCATGAATGATTTATTTTTAGTTGCGACCCTTCCACATGTGCTAATAATTCCAGTTTCTCTGAGCTTTAAGTTCATGAAAGTATAAATTATATGTAAAATTTTTTGAGAATTGTGAATACGCTTTATTTTTATTACCGTTTTACTTTTTTCTATTTAAATTTTTTTGAACACTCAAGTTTTAGTTTTCTTCTTAAATAATTTTATTAATTTCATAGAGGTCTAAAATGATTTTCTTTATTCATTTAAAAATACATTTTCTTCATTTTATTCTTTAATAATGCACGGGACTTTTAGCAACCTAAGTAGGAACTAGATTATCTTTAAAATCCCTTCTAGCCCAAACCACTTTGATTGTATGATTCTAATCTTAGGAAAGGAAAGTCTTCAGCATCTGAGGGATGTACCTAGGTTGTAAAAGTGCACCTAAGGTGCTGCCTACTGCAATGATTGCCTTCATTGCTGACTACTTGAGAGTTTTGAAGAAAAGGGATGGGGTGGGAGAGGAGAGTGAGGGTCCCCTTGAATCCCATAGATGAAATGAGTAGTGGTTGTCTTTGGACAGTGAATCAGTAACTTGTTGAATACAGAAGCACTGGGCGGCTTCTGTTTCACCAGCCTGTCTTGTGTCTCTCTGGGGTATAGGTGCCCTACTAGTACCTCTGCTGCATACCTGTCCTGGCTGCACAGGCTCACTCTGGACAGGAGATAGAGGCACACTCCCAGAACAGTGCAGTTCCAAAGCAGCTCTGAATCCCTTGTGAGTATTTTGTTGTGATGACAGTAGCACCTCACACTGTTCCACTCCAGAACATGCCCAGCATGACAAGAAGCTGAAGTTATAAACAGCTGTCCTATGGTTGATTGAGTGTTCCTGAGGCAAGATGTCTGTTGTCTGGAGCAGGCAATACAACTTCACACAGAGCTAAAATAATAGCCAGGGGACTGTTGTAATATGGTATGTGTGCCTGTGTTGGTGAAATTGGGAAGTATGTAGGGATATGTCACAGGATCCTCTTGCAAAACAGTGTGAATGTGGCTATTGTGCTCCAAAGGAGGCTGGGACTTCTCCAATATGGATGTGACAGGGACATGCCTTCCAGCATAGAAATTGATGTTAATTTAACAAAGTCAAAAAATAATGTAGCCAAAGCAGAAATCTCTTTGGAGTTCTGTGCTTAAACTCCAACACATTGGGTCACAAAATCCATTTCTGGCTGCTTAGGTATGTCTGGTGATGCATCTGTCCTAACTTTCATTTTCAAATCTTTTGTGTACACACTTGACCAGTGGTGGAATTATGTTCTCTTTTGAAGTGGGCCAAGTAGGTATTCAAGCATGCAAAATTTGTGAAGACAGAGACTAGTTTAGAAAAAGGTACCTGAGCTGATGTTCCAGAGATCAAACTTGACCAAAGAGAAAATGGGGAATGCAAAATACTGGATTTCACTCTGTACTCTAAGGTCTACCTCTGCATTTTATTAAAAACCCCCTGAGCAACCAAGCCACCGTGCTGAAATGTGCAAGATTTGGACACAAACCTTCTTGGACTGTGAAATGTTTAGATTCTGGCTTCTCTGTGTTCTTGACCAGTGCTCTAATAAAGATTTAGGGTGCAAAATATCTGTATTACCAAAGTGTAAAGGGAGGCTCTTCCTATTAAGGGTTTTTTAAGAGTCTTTTTACTGAAGATGGAGGAAACATTGGTAGAAGCAGAATAGTGTTTTTTGCTATTGTCTATTCTTCAGGGATAAGGTAGTGAAAGCATTAAACTAAAAGAAAATGTGGATTAAAATATAGGTAAGGTGTAGTAAGTAACAAGGACTAAAAGACATCTGTTAGAAAGAAATTATTTTCAAAACTATGATCAAGAATTAGAGTTCCATTTGAGCAGGGAGCCTAAGAGATATTGTTTCTGTAAACTTTAAATCCATCAATGCTTCTACATAACTGATAGTTTTCAAAACATGTGACATGGGTCAATTATACTGCCCAGCTTTTAGTGAGAATCTTAATGGGGGTTCTGAAATATGATGTAATATAAACAGTGGATGAACACAGTAATTCGAGAATACAAATTATGCAGGAACAGTAAAGTAGCTACTTTAGACATGATTTTTAAAAAAGGTTCAAATGAAACAAATAACAATAAGGCTGTTGCCTGTTGAACTTAGTAGCAGCTTCAGTCCACACAGAAACTGTCTTGACTGAAACACTGTTCTGCATAGAAAGAGCACATTGTTAGAACTGTGCTATGATTGACTTTATTCAGAATGTGACAGAGGTGCCCTAAGGAATATCAAAGAGAATAAAATTTCATCAGGTGAATCACACCATTAATTTATGTGGAAACTAGAGGTAACACACTAAGGAGAGTCAAAATGGCATTTGCTAGAGAGTAAAACATCCTTGAACTGGCCACTCCTGAATAGTGTCTGCAGGACCCCCATCTTACAAAAGGGTATAGTAAAAACATACCCCTTTTGAGTATAAAGAGGTATATTACTTATCATAAAAAATATAGGGGAGGTATGCTAGAAAAAAAATACTGCTGTGACTATTTTGGCAAAAGTGAGATGAAAATGGATATTCTGTATTTTTTTAAGGCAACAAGTGGGAACCCATCTGAACTATTTGGAAGCAGTTTCAAAGTCCAAACAAAGCCAATAAACATAGTTTAATTGTACAACTCATTGCTCCAAGAATTTTTGAAAATCAAAAGGATGAATTGATGCAAAGGGTTGTTTTACAAATACATTTAAGAAAGTTCCAGAAGCAGCTCTTAAAACCAGTGTTGTGTATGTGGCTTTTGGTTCAGTAAATCTGTAAGATCCAGGTCATTGGAATTTGTCAGCATACATATTAAAATAATCCACGGAAGCAGAATATTTAACTTCTTTCTTATTTCTTCTAAATATTTTTTACTGATCCTCTTAGGCACAGGAAAATGGACTCAGCAGATTTTTGACCTCGAGTATTTTTGTGCACAAATGTGTCACATCCCACTCCTGTGAGTACTCAGGATTCATTGACGCCTGTGGTTAAAGTTTTCCTGGACCTATTTGGTAATGGGCCAGGGGGCTTTGAGCATATTTTGGTGGTTTCAATCAACCTCTGCTGTATTCACTCTTCCTTGATAGCTCCTGACTCCTCCTTGTCATCAGTTCTGTGCTTTGTGTGGTCACCATGGACCAGAACAGGTAAGTGGGCCCAGAAAGGTGCTGCCCTACCTCCATAGGGCCCCCCTTTTCAGGGGTTTCACTGTTCTATCAGTGGCCCATCAGTGTTTGAGGTATAGCAACACATTAACTCCTTAATGTGCAAGCTTCTATAAGATGACAAAACTTTGTTTTTTAACCAAAACATTTAAATTACATTTTGTTCAGTATGGTGATGCTGCTTATCTATAAAATAGTCTTCTTGGAAAATTAGCAAATGAAGTATCTGGAATACAAGTACAGTAGATACATTGGCAGAGTAGACCTATTTTACATGCAAAGCCAGATCCTAGTGGATGCTGTTAGTTGTGTATTCCCAACTGTAACTGATGTAAAGGGTTTTGTAACAGCACTGAGTACTTGGGTCCTGGCACTGTCCTACTGAAAGATATCTCTCAGTGGTGAGAAAGCCCTCTCTGTGGAGGAAAACTCCTTATTCCCCTTAAGCATATTATATTTAGTCTCCATATGAACCAGAGAGTGTGTTTTTGGAATACTTGTTCCTTACAAAGGGTAACGGGACTGTGTGAAATGTAGCATCCAGAGAGGCATTCCTGGGCATTCAGTTTTGCTAATAGGTATTGAGGTATTGTGACTCACTCCTACCCTGCTTTCAGAGTTGGTGATGTTGAGCTTTAAAAAACCATGCATATTTCTCAAAGCTAGAGATAGGCTATAGAACAAGATACTTCTATTGATATAATTAGATAATAAGGGAAATAAGTTCAAGGCACAGATTTCTAGGTTAACAGAATCTGGAATTCCTGCTGATGAAAAAAAAGAACCTAATCTTCCAGACCACCCACCTTGGTAAAGCTGGTTTTCTTTTTATTAAAAGCACTAGAAAACCAGAAAAATAAATTTGAATACACATGAACCTGTCTGGTACATTACTCTAGAAGCAAAATTTCCATTTATATATGGAATTTACAAAAAAGAAATCTGTTCAAACTGATCTAATGCTGTTATGATTAAATCCAGAAGGAAGAGGCTTTTACTGTGATTGTCAGAAATCACTGTTTCCTATTTTTCAGTTTGGAACATATGAAATGACTTGAGCATGCTTTATATTTCCCAGAACTAGCAATTTTCTGTCTTTGGAAAGTTTTAGAGGGAGGAGCTCAGAGGTGCTGTGGGAGGGACTAAAATTCATAATAAAGTTTTGGCACGAGGGGGAGAATTGTCAGAATAGGAGGTTTCTTCTGAGGTTTTGCTTTTTCTATTTTATTTTTTTTTTCAATCAGGATTTAGGATGATAAGTATTTATGTTCAGATTCTTCTAATAATTCTCTTTTGGAATGCTGATTGTCAGATTATTCCCAGGATTGAAGAATGTGGACTTTCATGTTCTCAGGTAATATCTTGTTCCAATTTGCTGTCTATTAAAATAGTAGTTATATGCTGTCAAAATAATTGTAGGAAAAGCAAGAGGGGAAAAAAGGGGAAAAATATTTCAGCTGTTCTGAACATTAACTTTATATTCCTATCCTTCTGAATTAAGTATCTAAAGTGGCAAAAATTACTCTGAAAGGGTGTAGGAAAGTGCATTTTACACCATTTGCAACTGATGCTGTTAGTTTAAAATCTGTCTTTTGTATTTAAAAAAAAATTGGTTCATATGAATTAATTTTCCAGAGTGAGTTTTTACAACAGCAGTGGTGCCAAAGAGATGTGAGAGGGAGGAATGAGAGGTTTCAACAATTGCTAATTATGTTAGGAATATATTAGCACTGACTTTGCTGTGAATAAACGGCTTAAGCCTGAGAAAGAGTAGAATATGTTTTTCATTTTGTGGGTTGAATGTAACTTCAGTATTAAATTTAATGACTTCTGTATGTGCATGAAAGGAATGTGAACCATACCATCTCTTTAATAGCTTTGGATTTTGTATGATTCCAAATATCCCCGCCAAGGGGCAGTGTGGAGATATTCTGCTCTTGGCATTCTGAAATTGTAAGCATATAAAGAGTACACAGAAAGATAAATTTAAAAAAAGGATATTAAATAATAGGCAATCTGACTTTCAGTCTTAGTGGAGAATGATAACTGTGTACTGGCTACAGAGAAGTGAAATTGATAGTATGAAAGAATTTCTCTGTATAAACTTCTGCTTGAAGATGTCAGTATTTAGGACAAGCAGATATTCTAAAGATTGTTTAAATGTGGTGGCACTACTCAGATATTAAGTTAGTTCATTTTAAAGCAATTTATTCTATATTTAATATGTGTATCCTAGAAAAACGGTAGGAATAAAGATACTTATACTAGATTGAACAAAAAAAGCCCTCTGTATATTTAAATATTTATGTAATGTAATTAATGTTCCTGTATTCAAGTTCTGTAGTCTCTATCTACTTAGATGTTTTTGGAATAATAAAATATAGCCATAAGAGATTAATCTCTAGATGTACCCAAATACTTTTCAAGAATTTTTATGTACTTATGTTCATGAATGCAAATTCACATGTATTTTAAATAATTTATGCTCCTTGGTCTGCTGAAATGAGAGTTTAAAGTAGAAATGATTTGCCATTCTAATTTATCCCTCCAAAGAGTGTAGTACTATCAGACTCAGCATGTAAAAATCATTAGCAACCTTTTTTTGGTGGGTTTCGGTCTAGGGGATAGGATTTACCTCTGGGCACCTTAAGGGGTATCTTGCTCTGTCAAGTATTCGATATGTATGTTACGAAGTCTGATTCATAATTGCCTTTAGACACACCTCTGAGGTTTGTCAGACTGAATCCCTTTACCTTTAAGAGTGTGTCTTACCTTTTCCAATACGGAAGATTGATTAACTGAGAAAGGCATGTTTTATTTTTCTTATTTACAAGGGAAATACATTGTTTCCAGTATAGCAGAATTAATCCATCAATCATTTGTGATATTAGGGACAGGATTCAGTTCATGTTCTGTGTGTGATGTTTCTGCTAGTTGTAGAGTCTTGAATGCATTAATGACTTTTTAAGACAAAAATGTTTTCTCAGAGGGAACAATAATGATCTCAACAGCATAAATTACTGCCAGCATAGCATTTTCAATCTAGTGCAAAGCACTTTAGCTACATGAACTTTAGAATCCCATGAATAGCTTGTTAGAGGAAACTTCTTCCTTTTCCTTTGAAAGTAACTTCAATTTCTCTTCATAACTGACCATGATTTGTGGGCTCAGTCCAGCTCATGAGTTATTCTAAAAGGGAGCAGTCAGTTTTCCCCATGATGTGTAACTCAGTGTTCTTCATAGGGGCACTAGTCAGGGGTTACAGTTTGCCATTGTGTGTGTGAAATATGTGTGTGCTCCCTTCTGCTATAGCACATCAGATCACAAAGTAGAGAGTCAATGACTTATTTCTATCCATTTCCTTAATGTGATAATGAGATATTGTAGTTTTAAAACTGTCAGAGATTTCTTCAGCTGCTGTTGTTACAGTGAATATTATAGAATAGAATATATATAGAATGTTAAGTGAATATTATAGGAAATTGGATTTTTTTCTTAGGAAGTTTTCCCAGAGGTTTGCATCGTAAATTTCTCTTTTGCATTCAAACTTGAGGCTATGTGGTTCTTCATAAGGCAATAGGGATATAAAAAACAATTAATTTGCATTTTTCTGCAATTTTCAAACTATGGGTATTGTCAGAAGTTTTTTTAGCAGGTTTAATAACTGAAACTGTTGAATTTGACCAGTAGACTAGATTTTAGTGTGGCTGTGTCCACAAGATATTTGTGAGCAGTTTTGACCTCCATGGTTACTCCTTCTCAGAGTAAAGCACTGGTTGTACTTAGGAGGGAAATAGCGACATTACTATTTTGAGGCATACGACTTGCAAAACATCTGCACTGAACTGTTATCACAGCTTTATGAATCATTCTTAGTTTACCATGGGTCTTCAGCATTGCCTGGTGTAAGGCAATATTCGGGTTTCATTACTGTAACACAAACTGTGCATTTGTTCAATACAGGAAAGGAAAAAAAAGAACATTGGATGTTTATGCCAGTATTAGGTGAAATTTTAAGCAGCATGAAAAATATACAGTTGTGGGTTGAATGATGAGAAATGAGCTAAGCTTTTATTATGTGCTATGATTTATTTCTCCTTTATTTGAATAGCTTGGCTGTAGAGGTCATGTGATATTCTAGAATTCAAAGATTAAATGCTATAGGTATGGTCTCCATGCCCCACCCAATGGGAAACATGGTTATCAACCAAGTTTCCCTGTAAAACCATAGGGAAATCCCAGCCTGCAATTGAAACTGGGTTTGTGCCCTACTCATTTTACAATCCACATTGTTTTCGGGCTGTACACAAAGAAATAGGCTTATGCCAAATTTGATTCAACAGCTGGTAAAGATCAAGAGCACTATATTTAAAAAACACTCCCTAGAACACTATGAAGTATTATTTGTATTGTCTGCCATTTAATGCAGTAATGTTTTCAAAGTCTATGGATAAAGAAGAAAACACTGAACTGAATCTGGGATTTCCTTCTAATTATAAAGATTATTGGCAGCAAATCCTTAATATAGCTGCTGCTTGTTTCTGCTATTCATAGTCAAAATACGTGGTGTTTCTTTACTGGATATTTATACCATGGATCAGTCCATTTTTGCTGAATACAGCACACTGCAAAACCAGTGCTACAATATGGCCTTTAGTCCACAAAGTCAGCTGACATAAATTGGTATTCTTTGTTCATTATTAAGCAATTAGTATTTTAAAAGTGATCCCAAGCCTTTAGAAAATGGACATGATAATGTAAGTGACATAATTCAGTCGTCCTCTAAAATCCGATTGAAAACATAATTAAGGCATGGGGAATGTCTAAAGAGACTGATCAGAGACCTGGCTTCCTCAGGGTGAATGAGAGGAATACAGCATGAAATCCCATTTTAGGAATACAATTCAACACAGACTTTTTTGGGTAGGCATGGATATATCTGATGACTGAAGATGCATAAATATATGAAACATATCCTTTGGTAATATTTGCTCAGGTGCAGTACAATCCATGAGAGCATGCCCTAGAGAGAAAGCCTGGGGTCTACCTCTCTGCCTGTCATCAAATCACTTTTGTGGCCCTCTTCAAGTAATTTCATTCCTCTGGTTTTCACAAGTACAGAAGAGTTCTGATCTTCCTGTGTGGTGTGTCTTAATTATATGTTTCCATTAACTGCTTTGAATATTTTGAGTTTAGTACTCATTATTTAAAACGGTCATACTTAAGAGGCTCAATAATATTGATTTGTTGTATTAGAGTGATATTAACCCATTTGCTTAGATATCCAAGCTCACTTGGCTTCTCTACTGGTACTTAGAAGAGCTGAAATTAGCCCATTTGGGTGGCTTATCTATTGGACTGTGTTTCACATATGCTCTTTGGGTCAAAGACAGCTTCCTGTTGTGTCCTATGCCACTGGTTGGGTGCTGTCACATTTCCTCTCCCCCTGAGAAGGAAACAGCCAGTGACAGGTACAAACAGGGACTTACTGCAGTGTTCCTCAGTGTTACAGCATGTACCACCAGTTCCTGTAAGAGAAGTAGAGATGGAGAAAGCTCTGCAATTCAGAACTTGCAAAAACTGCAATGGTAGTTTTTGGGCTTTTTCCCTTCTCTCTTCCTCAGGAGCTCCAGAGAAAGGTTTCAAGGTCTGGAAAGAGACTAGCCACTGAATAGCAATCACAGAATACAAGCAGTCATGAAAGTTGGGGGCACAGACTTAAAAGGTGTTGGAACTGGACCTGACAAAGTGTCTTGGAACTGAAACACAAGGCAGTGCTAGAAGCTTCACTGTGAGACATCAGCATCAGCTATGTGCAGCCAGTACCCATAGCAGGAGATACATATTTAAAAAACCCAAAAAGGGATATATAAGAAAGCTCAGCAGATGGGAGCAGCTGGCCTTTATTATTGGCAGTAAATTTTAGCTTACAAATCTCTCTCAGCCCTAATCTTAGGATCTGATCTACCCTTCAGCTCCATTTGGACCCAAAACTAAGTAGTGGGTATTGACACTTGGAAGTAGGTGCTTTCCACAGCCATCTGACTGCTTTGTAGCTGGAAAACTACTTGTAATTTGATCAAATGTGGCCAGGACGGGTTTTCTAGGAGTGGTAATAACTTTAATGAGGCCATGTGGTGTGACCTAGCTTGTAATTCTTGCAATAAGGTCTAGGAATAGTTTAGTTTGTACTTTTGTGGAGCTGGCAGTGCTACATTGTCATGTCTATTTTTACTATTCCATTCTTCCTCTCCTGACAGAATGCCTGTGCATAGGAGAGAACCAGAGATGATAAAAAATGAGAAGGACCAAAAGAGGTTTAAAAAACTTCTTTCTAAGGATGGGTTTGGATACTCTCCTTGCTTTTTGGCTCAGCATTGAAATGCTAGGCTTTGCAGAGGGATGGATGGATGGATGGATGGATGGATGGATGGATGGATGGATGGATGGATGGATGGATAAATTTGGACCTAACAAAGGAGTTTCCTCCTATCTCTGTCTAAAAATAATTTGGTTTCTGGGGGCCATAAGTTTCTGTGTGCTGTGTTGTGGCTTGGTGGTTGTTCAAACCAGGATCCCATATTTGAAGTTATGAGTTTTGTTACCATTATCCCCACAAGAGATCCCTAGGTTTTATATACCAACCTGTTACAGATGTTTTTGTAGTAGTTTTCATACTGTCAGAAAAATATATTTCCTTATAATTTTTTTTCCTGATTTTGTTAACATTTACTGGCTATTTTTTGAAAACTAGTAAATTACTTGCTGTCTTAAATAAATAAGAATACAAACCAGAAAGTACTCGCCAAACTGCAGTGTGTTGCTGAGGAAATTCCAGACCAACTCTGAACTACTTGTCTGGGAATGATCATGGAACCAGTAAATTCATGTATACTCAGTTGTGATAAAGACACATCACAGCACTACTCCTGCATTCACAACCACAGGAATTCACTGGGCCAGAATTTTCTGATGTCATGAATAAACTGGAAAATTACAGTAACTAATGATGCTGAGCACTAGGATAGATTGCCTGTGGAGCTTATAGAGATCTCCACACACACTAAGAAAATACAGCTGAGATATGTCTAATGTAGCTCACATATGTCTCAGAAAATTATCATTCTTCCTGAGGCAGAAAAATAGAGTAGATGACATCTTGAGTTTTTTTCCTAAGACAAGTATCTCTGCTTTCATTCATTCATCCTCTTCTCTTTTGTGGGATCTACAGATGGTCCTTCAAATAGTGTTTGACTTAATCCTTTGGAACAGTCAGCAGAGCCAAAGACCTGTTTTGCTCTATGGCATGTCCTGTCCTTCCAGCATGCAAAATCTAGGACTCACCATGAAAACTGTATGGGACATGCAATCTCATTCAGGAAGTGTCTATGCAAAAATGAAGAGAGTTTTAGTTTTAATTTGCAAATTACTTGTGGGTCTTTCTCTTGAAAGGAAATGTTTCAACATAGTTGCTTTGAATAAGTGAGGTGAATTTCAATAATTTCTGGAAAACTGTTTGTCTTGCTATTGCCTCTACTTGTCTGCATATTTTCAGAGAGTATGAATCACATAAACAACACTGTACAGTACTAGATGTGCAGTCATTGTCTTTTCTTGGAAAAACTGAGGAAATTGAATTTATTGCAGTTATTATTCACTGTATCCAGTTTTATTTTTCCCTTTCATCCCTACATATGCAAACTTCCTTCATCTTTTTCCCACTTCCTCATCTCCCTGACCTGCTTTTCTTTTTCTATGACTGCAATGATTTTTCTCCATTGCATTTTGAATTTTGATATCTTTGTTATAATTTTCATAATTTCAGTTATCATTATAATGTGATGCTTCATGCTTAGTTTTGATAAGTAATATCTCTTCTTTGGAGTTCCCACCCTCATTTGCAACATATTATATTTATATATGATACAATAGAATAATCTTTAGAGCATGGTCAGATTTGTATTACTGTTCAGTCTGCCTTTGTAGCTTATTTTCTCTTCCATGTGGAGGTCAAAAATCACATACAATTTTTAAGCAAATGTATGGCATAGGTGGTTTTCAGTGAGTGCTATCATTAAAAATGAGGCATAGTGTGAAACAACATATGAAAGTAGTGAACACTTATGGGTTTATTTAGTTGTTGTAAAATTAGTAGTTTCCTGCTTTTTTGGAAGCCCTTCTTTTGGACCTCTGCCTCCTTTAATTGTCCTGTGTGAAGTTTAGCAGCTATAGTACATGGAGGATTTATTAAGGTAAACTGATTATTGCACAGTTTGTTTCCCCTTCCCCATACCCCCACAAAACTATCATTAACAGTAAAAATTTTGAGAAATAGACACATATAATGACATTTTAAATTATTAATTTGTATTGGATATGATTAATTTCTCTTTAAATTTTCCAAATTTATATATAACTAGCTTTTCTATCAATTATCTCAAACTGCAAATGTTCATGCTACAATATACACTAGATATTTTCAGTAGGGTTTCTCTACATGGCAAATTTTGAATTTTTAAAATTTCTCATGTACTATACAGCTATTTCTGTCAGGGAAAGGTGTTTTTGGCTTTTGTTGCTCTTGATAGGAGAGCAAAGGCATATATGTAGGGATTCTGGTGTAGGGATTCTGATGTAGGATTCAGACTTTCAGACACCACAATAATACAAATATGAATAGCCAGGAAATAGTCCTCTCAAAAATTTTCAAGAATACAGCTGAAAAACTTTTCACGAACTAATATTTCCCTCATTTTGTTGTGGCTAGAATGTTTCTGTAACTCCAACAAGCACTATTAGAGCCAATCAGGCATGTTTAGCATTGACTTTAATAGAAGCAGTTCCTTAACTGATACTGTGGCATCAGGCAGGAATGCAGAAACCTCCCTGGACAGTCATCTGAGACTACCATGGCTTCTACCATGTCCTGTGGGATCATCTGTATGGCCTTACATCCTTACACAACATAAGAAGCTAAGGCTAGAGTAAAACCAAAGTCAACATTAAAAATTACTTCTCATCTGGAAGAGCTATAATCAGGGGTAGTTCCAGGATTATTTAGATTTGAAATTTGCTACTATTTAAGGAAAAGAGAGTGAAATATAATTTTAATCAGAGCCACAAAACCCGGAAACATGTGCTCCTGCTTTGAAGGGAGTCTCAGCCCTGAAATGTGGCCTCCAAAGTCTTGGAACTCTTATAAGAAATTTTTGCCAAGCGTGCTATGTTATTCTAAATTTTAGTATCAGTTTGTGATCCGTGATGGCAGCGTTAGCAAGTTCTTTTTGGTTTTTAAGTTTCTGTACCTCAAATATTTCAGGGTAGTGTCTACAACATTCACCCATTTTGTGATGCTGCTCTGTTCCTGTGGTTCCAGGTTATTAAATACAGATTCAGTGGAAATCATGAGAAAGCACTAGAGACTTGTCAGGGCAGTATGAGAAACATGCATGCTCAGCATGGTGCTGCATCAGGAAAGGCAAGGGAAGAAGTTAAGCACCTGGTTAGTCTGATCTCCACACTTTAGAGTCCACAAACCTGAGTTATGATTGAGAGTTTGATGCTCTCTTTGTGGAGCAGCTGCTGAGAGCTACTCTTCCAAAGTTTCAGTTTCTGGTTTGTTTTCTGATCACTGCTTAGAATAAAATATAAGTAGGAAACAGTTCTCCCATGTGAATGTTGAAAGCACTCAACAAACTCAACTTAAAAATTTCACTGTGTCTTCCCTGTCCTCCTCTCAGACCAGCATTCTTCCATTTCCCCTCTGTACTGACTGCTTTGTCAGGAGGCCTGGGAAACCCTCCCATTTACCACACAGTGTGGCAAACAGGCAGCTCAGAACTGCTTCAGTTTAAGGAGGATGTTGAACCTGGTGGTCCCTTGAGATAAGAACTTGAAAGATGGAGTACAAAATCTGGAAAATTCCCATATTCTGCTTTCCTTCTCTAATATTTACAGTTTGAAGGAGGCTTGAGCTTTGTTAGTTTTACTCTGTTACTATTAAATCTCCAGCCACCTGCTATGCTGGGGGATGTGGATGTGTGTCACTGAGTGTCTGCTATCCCTGACATGAGCTAGACATCATTCCAGTGTCATTATGTTCACAAACTAAACACCAAATTGCATGCAGGGATATTTCAGATCAGAAAAGGAGATGTCTAATAAGCTTAGGTACCTCTAGTGCTGCGCGGCAATTCATTGGGTATTATGGATCATGGTGCTGAGCTGAGATTACCAGGTTGCTTAAATTATATTTCAAGTTCCTAAGCCCTCTTTTAGATTTGGCTGACTTAATCCTTTTGAAAATGGCTGAAAACTTTGGCTTTATTTCACTAGCCACTAATGCAAAATCCTCACGGAGAAATTGCCTTACTTGGGAATGATGTGACCCTTTTCTCATGGGCAAAGCTGATGTTTGAATAGGTGTGTTGCGTTTGTGAAGTTTTGGTAGCTGAGCAGGGGTGGCTTCTGTAAGAAGCTGCCAGCCAGCTCCAAGACAGACCCACTGCTGGCCAAGGTCGAGACCATCAGTGACAATGGTAGCACCTCAGGATATCAGCTTTCTATCGTCCTCTGATGGAGCAGGTGGATGCCTTAAGGAGGTTGGGGTCCTGTGGGAAGCCTATGGTGGAGCAGGCTCCTGGCAGGACCTGTGGCCTGTGGAGAGAGAGGAGCCACATTGGAGCAGGTTTGCTAGCAGGACTTGTAACCCTGTGGGTTACTGCACTGGAGCAGTCTGTTCCTGAAGAACTGCACCTTGTGGAAAGGATCCACTCTGGAAAAGTTCATGAAGAACCTCAGCCCATGGGAAGGACTCGTCTTGGAGAAGTTCATGGAGTTCTGTCTCCTCCTGTGGGAGGGATGGCTTACTGGAGCAGGAGAAGGAGGAAGAGTATAAGGAGTCCTCTCCCTGAGAAGGAAAGCATGGCAGAGACAATGATGATGTGATGTGTGATGAACTGACAGCAGCCTCCTTTCCTTGATCCTCTGCACTGCTGAGGGGGAGGAGGTGGACAAATCAGGAGTGAAGTTGAGTCTGTAATGAAGGGAGGGGTGGAAGGAAGGTGATTTAAAGTTTGTTTTTTATTTTCTTGTTAACTTACTCTGATTTTAATTGGGAATAAATTAAACTAATTTCCCCAAGCTGAGTCTATTTTGCCTGTGATGGCAACTGCTGGGTGATCTCTCCCCATCTTAATCTCCAACCAGGAGCCTTTTGTTACATTCTTTTGTTCCTGGTCCAGGGGTGGAGGGGAGTGACAGAGTGTCTATGGTAAGCACCTGGCATCCAGTCAGAGGCAACCCACCAAAATAGACAAAAAAAATTATCCCCACTTGCATCAAAGTTCATTCAAATCAGTGGAATGTGTCTCACATAGCCATAGTCTTCGACGATTTCTAAATGTGAGCTGTGTGACATTTTTAATTTATAAATTTTACAGTGTACAGCTGAGCACTGTGTGCTGCTCCTGGGACTGACTCTAGACATATATTAAAAGAATAGTTGCCTAGAGCAAAACAGTGTGGGCTTTGCTGTGTATGCCAGAACACTGGAAAACCAGTCCTGCAGTATATCTCCTCTTTTTGCTGAGCAATAGTGTTAGGATATATGAGAAGACAGTAACTGGAATAGAAAAGTATCTTCAGACAAAAATAAAAATACATATTCGCAAAAGAAATAATAACTGTCTCCAGCAGCAGGAGGAGCAGTTCTGTCCTGGAGACTATCTTCTCATAATCTTCACTTGAATTCTTTCTTTTTTTTTTTCTTTCTTCTCTGTTCTTTCTTTTCTATGGCAATCTTACTGCCCACTGATTCCAGTCACCTCTGAGACTGCTAGTCTCAGTTGTCAGTGTTGCTGATGGATCTTTTTTCTTGTAGCCTGATTTGTGCTACAAAGATCATTATAACATCATAATCTCAAACCACAGGATATCACCATGATATCCATGGCTGTCTGGAGGGCTTGTGGAATCTGTCCTCCAGTTTTTCAAGAAATGACCAAAATAATTGCTGTCTTGATCTGGTGCTGGTGACAGTACTGCTTCTAGCAGGAGGCTGGACTTGGTGACCTTCAGAGATCACTTCCACCCTACATTTCTTTGATTCCATTTTATCATCCCCTGTATGAGAACTCTAGTAAGTAATTGAAATAATTAATGCTGTGTCAGAGTGTCCCTGTCTCATTGTTATACTAGAAGTGCTGATTTGGTAGATTAGTTTTCCTTTCATGTAGCTGAGTAGTCTGAAATTTTTGACACTCTGTGTATGAGATGGTGCTGATTTATACCAGCTGAGGGTATGGCAGTCAAAGTAGATTTTAATTTTACTGTGTCTATTGTATGCTGTTCTGTTTTGTTAACAACTTGTCTTAATATTGTAGGAAACATGACATCAAAATGATTGACAAATTTTGGTTGTTTTTTTTCTGTTTGGTTCTTTTCATTTCTAAAAGAAAGAAGTTAATGCATACTGTTGCTTCAAGCAAATTCTTCTTCTAGCCCTGGAGCTGGAGCATACAATGGAACAGGCAGCTTTTATTTCAGGCAGTCATAGCTCCCTCTGGTCCAATAAATTTAAAAGCAACTGGTTTATATGTAGGTCCTTTTTTTGTATCTCAACATCACTTTTAAATAAAATGAATTTAAAAAGAATTAGGAGTGGGGAATATTCTTCCCAGTTGAGAGACCTCAAAGCAATATTGTTTTTCTGGCTATTCACTTATAGGATAAATGTATGTCACTGCCAAGAGTTCTGAGAAATTACTGTGCTTCTAATTCTTCCAGTTGTTCTGCTCTGTGAAAGGGATTCAGCCATGTAGCTACTGCAAGGGCCAGAAGATATTATATGCCACGTGCAGTACTGATAACATATGGAACAGTGCAGTCATAATATAGGAACAGGATTCCTCTGTATTAGTGCAGTGCAGGAGGAAATGCATTCTGTCTGGAAAACAGAAATCTCTGTTATACCTGACCAGTAGCAGGTAAACAAAAGGATGAAAATCTAAGGGGGCTGAGGGTCTTAGTCATGTGCACTCCCTGAAGTACTGCTAAGCTGTGATGGAGGTGTTGGCCAAGAAGCAGGTTGTGGGAGACAGGGTCTGTACCTTTGCATTTACATGTGAAATGGAAGGTGGTGCAATGACAATTGGTAACAGTCCCTGCTTGAGATCCCTGTGAAGTCTTACTGGAGAATGTCAAATAATCTTCGGTAAGCACAATCACGTCTTCCCTGTTTGCTCACGGCTGTTTCACTGATGAGCTCAGAGCACATCAACAGAGCATTAACACAGCCAGATGTTACCTTGCTCTGCTGGACTCAAGCCAACTCTCATCCAAAAAGTGCATGACCTCATTAGCACTGTACTGAGCCACAGCTTGATATCCCACTTCTCAGTAGCAGTTAGTCTTTCAGATTCAGCACTGCGATAATGCGATGGGATGTTTTTTATTCCACTTGGAACACACAGGGAAAAGACCTGGAGCTGGATAATGTGTAGACATAACTCAGATATTTTGTTTTTAGCATTCTGTAAAACAATCCAGCCAGCATCCAGGTGTTTTTGTAGTTTGAAGTAGTCTAAAATAATGCTTTTCTATAAGTTTGGGTGCCTGTTTCTTTTCTGCATGGATAACAGTCCAAATGCTTCCATCTATGACTGCTTAGCTAATCCCACTGCACACTGCTCACGTATATCAGATCACCACATTGTCAGTAAAAGCTGAAGAACAACCTCATGATTTGCCAAAAATTGAAAACTGTCATTAGTAAAATAGTTTTACTTTGGCAATGAGAATAATTACATATGATGTCAAAACAAATACAGATGCTTCTTTAGAGAAAAGGTCTTTTGAGGGCACTGTATCAGCAGTAATAACTGAATTTTTAACAGTTCTAAATTTTCATATTAAGTATATTAATCATTGCAATTTCTCTGGTTCTTGGTAAATATAACCACAGTTTTATTCACTTGCCAAGTGTGTTTTGGAGATGTATTATTTTTCCTTTTCACCCACTTCCAATAACAAGCTTTTTGTATAAATACTTGACCATGATATAATTGTCTTCTTTCAGTGGGAGAGGAATCATTATGTTACCACTGTGATTTCTTTTACTGTAAAGAATTCTGTTTCCTTACATTTGAACAAAGCTTAGAAAGCTCAACAGTGAGCTTTCTAAGAATATAATGAGAAAAGTTCTGTGAGGTTCCAGTCCCCACCAGCATCAGTGATGTGTAAATTGCAAAGGCATTATGGCCTTTACCTATGAAAATAGCTCTGGAAAATGCTAAAACATATTCAGTTGTTTGTCTCCATGAATGTCTCTGTGAAAGGAATTACAGTGATTTGTTGATGGTCTGTGGAGCTTTTGATACAGATAGAACTCTGAATCCTCTCAGTTTCCATCCAAAGTTCTTAAATGGTGGAGATGCATATAACTTTGTCTATGGCTGTCCACTGCTCAAAGAACTTTTCCTTATGGAGGTGATTGAGATCACACTGGCATGCCAGGTTTTTTAGTAGAGGCTGATTTTAAAATGATGCTTCACCAGTTTTTGAAAGTGATTAGCTTATATAGTATCTGTGGTTATAGTCAGGGGACTATACCCAGTGATCTGGGACCTCCTCTCTATTTGTGTGCAGAATAAGATGGATTTTTGCAGAGCATCTCCTCTCAATTGGAAATTAAAAAAGAACATGTTCAGATTAATCATCTTTATTGGCCTTTTGGCTACAGTTTGAACATCAATTATTGCAAACCCACCCTTTCCCTGTGTTGTAAAAGTACCCATGCTTGCTTTTAATGATGGTTAAAGAATAGAAATTGTTGGAATAGAGAGAAACGAAAGAATATGGTCATGTTCCCTTCTCTCTGCCTTTTATGACAACTGAACCTAAAGTAGAAATGTAACTAATAGCTTTACCAGTGAGCATTGCTAAAGAGGGGGGAAAACTCTTCGTTCTACATTCACTGACTAATGTAGATAACTTAATGAATCAATGTTAAATGTCTGACAACCTGGTCCCCACTAAAGAATGCATTTTAAGGCATTTTCAGGCTTTTTACTATTCCTTACGGAGCTGTGGAAGAGCTGCCACCAACTCTTCTGTGAACGAGGTCCAACAGAAATAACAGGTAGACTGTGAACCCAAATTTTCCTCAGACTCTTTCCAGCATGACAGAACATCCAGGGAAGAATTTCCACAATTCTTCACTTGATTTAGTGCCTGAAGACATGCGAGGAAATGGGAAGCAGATTTGATCTTTGTTTCTTTTTCATGGCAATTTTAATTCATGAAAACACTCCCTGTGCCCCCTAATCCAAGTCTTCCTCTGCTGATCTCACTCTCTTCTCTACAGTTATTAGAACAATGGGATATTACAATTATCTTCGATTGAGGAGAAGTTGCTGTGCTAGCTAAAAAGTTGGCACCACATCTTCTATTCAGAGTGCTGCATGCTGGTGGTGTCTGTTCAGATAACCTCTAGCTACAGTTGAGTAATACCACAAATGGGGAAAACCCCAGAGAAATAGGAAAATCCCTAACTGTTTGTGCATTGTGTAAGTATATTTTGCTTAGGCTTTTTGCCAAAGAAGATATGAATCAAAGATTCTACCTGTATAAGAGTAAAATGTACTATCATGTTCAGGATCTTATTTTTGCATAAAAGATGCCCTCGGCATTTGTAAAAAGGGAAGAAAATTTCCGTTCTGGTTTTAGTGTGTCATGTTTTTCTATTGCACTTATAACTGAAAATTCCTGAAAAAAAAAAAAAAATATATAGAAAGTGTGAGAGGAACTTGGTTAATTCATTTGAATTATTTTTTCAGACAAATAGTCTATTTGGACTGTTTTGCAAAATGATTGTAAGAGAAAATACCACCCCCACCCACTTGGTATTGTACAATAAAAAGAAACACTTAAAAAAATAAGAAATTTGGGTGTGACCTAATGTTGCTGTAACTGGCAAGTGTTTGTGCAAATATTTGATTATTTATGTAAATGTTCCCAACAACTCACCCAGAACTCAACCAAGTGCCCAAGAATGACAAAACATCTCCCTACCAGAACAAAAGTCACAAAGGATGTTTCTTTCTTTCCTGTGGAAAATACAAGAAAATAAATGTAAGAGTTCATATGATAGGATTCCTCCATGCAATAGTGAAAACTAGTAATTAATTAGGATAGACTAAAAGGTGTTAGAGGATTTCTTTATCATGCCACAGCTCACAGAAGGGGGTGTTTCAGTTTTCCCCCTGCAATATATGTAATTTAATTATTTTACCTTCAGTTTTCAGTTTTTATTTTTCAGGTGTCATAATAGGGAGATGACCTTCTCTAAGAAAAAGGCTGAATCCTCTGATTTTTATGAATTTTTTTGTTGTTTAATTCAGTGTGGTCTTGATTTTTTTTAAATGTGTTTTTTGCACTAAGGTTGTAACCAGAAAGAATGGTTAGAGAAGTTAAAGATGCTGTTCTAAGAAATTTTGACTGGCAATTGGGAACTCTGTCAAGCCACCTAACCAAAATATTTTCAACAGTCTGGCTGCAAAATGGGAAGTTAAAAATATGGAGGTAATTTGCTGAATGATCAGCCTCATGAGAGATTAATTTCTTCCAGTAAGTAATGACTGAGAAATTAGTTGATCTAGCAGTTAGGTTTTCTCAACAATAAAAGTGAGCTCTCTAACTCACTCACTTGATATTTTGCAGTGATTTTGTATATTTGGTTATTCCACTTCCTAGGGCCATAGAGAAGCTCAAAAGTGACTCAATTCAAGTTTTCTTGCAGCACACTTCTGCAGGATTTAATAAGAAAAAAATCAAAAATTAGACTTTGAAACAGCAGTTAAAAATCTGGTAATTTTATATGAGATGGCATGTTCCACTTCTGTTGGCTTAGTGTTGGACTGAATAATTCAGAAAATTATAGTCTTCTTTTTATTGATGAATGTGCAGTGGCAGCATCATCAAATTACCAATGAAGCTTATTTTGTGGGGAAGGGGACAGAAATAGTTAATAAATAACAAGTATTTATATGATACAGCAGAAATTAGGGCTTATCAGTTACTATTTTCAGTTTTTCATGGGGATTTGAGGAAATAATAAATCATTGAAATAGAATATCCCAGTTTTAGAACTGTTATGTAAAGAAGTTTGGTGTACTTTAGAGAATCATAAAATTGTTTGGGCTGGAAGGGAGCTTTAAAGGTCATTTAGTCCCCTGCAGTGAGTAGGGATAGCTCTAGCTGGATCAGTGTGCTCACAGCCTCATCCAACTTGGCCTTGAATGTTTCCACCACCCTGACTGTAAAACATTTTCTTATGTCTGATCTAAATCTACTCTCATTTAATTTAAAACCATTACCCCTTGTCTGGTTGCAACAGGCCGTAATTGGAGTGTCAATGTATTATGCTGTAGAAGCAGCCAAAAAATATCTTTAACAATGTCACAAATAATTTTTCTAATCTTCAGTCAATGACAGTATATGACCATGTTTGTTTTATTATAAAACATGGTTTAAAATGCCACATTTTATGCATTTGCACTTTTTTGAGTCATAGTAACAAATTGCCAATAGTAAAAGATGATAGCTTATCCAAAAGTGATTGTTAAAAAATAGAAGTGCCAAAAGGACAAAAACTGATTCAGGTTAGACAGTGGTCACTGGCTTTCTTAAGGCCTCCTTTAAGAAGGAGCTTATTTAGCTCAAATGAAAAGCTGTCATGAAGAACAGGACACACTTAGGTACCCCAGGCAGCTGCCACAGGAGAATGAACATGCTGCCATTTCTCACCTGTAGCAATATGGTTTTGCTCTACAGCTTTGTTTCTGAGCAGCACAGGATTTCTTGTGGATGAAAGCCTCCTGGAAAACCAAGCAATAGTTATTTTATGATGTGCTAATGCTTTCCCAGGCTGTAGCCTCTGAGTTTCAATTCAAGAACTTCTAGATGTCCATCAGAAGACTTTTGCTGGCTCTAAAACTCACAGATTCTTGGCTTCTGGACAAGATCCTAAAATGTTTTAAAAGGACTAAGAGCTGCCATCCCGTTTGAGAGCAGAGGATACAAGGCAGTGCCTGCTACTTCTGTGGGTGTGATAAAAGTACCTCTGTCAACAGGACACTGCTTTTAAAGGAAAGAAAATGGGAACATATATTCTCTATGCAAAAGAATACTGCTATAAGGGCTATGCCAGAGACCTGAATGCCAGAACAGCAGCAAACAGTATTTGCTGGCTAAGGAATAGTCCTTCTTTAGAATGTCATGCATAGCAGTCAAAGTAAGATTTGTTATTCCTGTACTCTACAAAATTTTAGTGTCTGGTTAAATGTTTATTCTAATGGGAAAATGGATGCAGTCTGTCTGAAAGATAGCTAGAAGCTTGTTAAAATCTCAATGCCAGGTTCACTTTGCCTCCCTTGAACACAGTAAGTAGTGTGGTAATGGAGTAATTTAATTTTCAGTCTTCTAAGCCAGATGTCAGAAATAAAAAGTCTTATTTCTAGACTGCTTTTTCAATTGCTATAATGCTTCCTTTCTAGTGGGATCTTCTAAAAATCATATAATATTCAATAATGTTCTATAATGGGTATCTTCCATTATAAAATTGTTGGGTTTTTTTGCTCTGGTGTGAACAATCCATTGTAGAGTTTAATGAAGTAATGCATAAACTCTTGGTCAGTAGGAATGCAGTATCTATAAAATTATGTCTGTATTTGATGGAACTTTTATGTTTGTTAGAACAATTACACACCTCAGTAGAAATACATGAAAATGAGGATAATGCTGATCCTGTGTCCCCATATGTATCAGGCTGTCATATGCAGCACTGATGTGCTTTTTTATGGTATTGGAAAATATTTTTTTTTAAATCTTGAATATTATTTCTGTTGTGGACAATGAATAAGTTTACCTGTTTAAGGTATGTTTACTTGTGTACAATGATTGAGCAATATTTATTTTTATTATTTCCTCAGCTCTTAAAATATTTTGTTTCTGTTTGCAGGGGATTCACTGTAAAAGCAAGCCTTCTGGTGAGTATACATTATTCACGGTTTTACTATGTTTGTTTTTAAGGATAATTTGTTAAAGATATTAAATCCACTATGCTAGTGACATCAGATCGCTGTCATAACAAGGCACTTACCACCAATTCTTTCATAAAAAACATTGGAAATTGGTAAGTTTTGATAAATAATAGGTTAATAATGACAATTGCTTTATAATTTTCCTTACCATAGTGAAGGAAAGAGAGTGTGCTAAGTCACTTTACATGTTTTTATTGCTTCTACTTATTATTGATATTGCCTATAGTAATAACACATGGGCTTGAATTACCTGAACCCTGAAGCCTCCATCAGTCACTCCTTCAGTGCACGCAGTCATTTGTAGGGAAGTATGAGGCAGCTGCCTCGCAAACAGTCCCCCCTGAGAGGACAGTCACAGTCCCCCCAAGAGGACAGTCACAGCCCCCCTGAGAGGACTGTCCTAGCTGGAGGCTCAGCTCTGAGTACTGCTGGTCTCCACAAAGCCTTTCCTGAATCCATGTGGCAGTGAGTCCATAGACAGGGAGAAGATGCAATGCTGAGCTCAAGCATGTGAGATGCTGATGCTATGACATAGGGCATGAACTGAATGTCAGCTGGCACAACTCCTTACTTGGAATGCGTGGTATTTATGGGATTGTGTTGAGATGGAGAGAAATAATGTGTATATGGAATGGATGCAGTTAAAAGTCTCACCAGAAAAAATCTCAAGGCTTCTGCCAGTCAGCAGAGTGAACTTTCGGTGGCTGGTTCAGAGGCTGTGAATGAATCTTGTTAGGATTAGGCAGCTGAGTTGGTAGTTGCAGAAACTATGTGGAAGATAGAAGAAGAAACAGGGGTGTTGACCCTTGCTCTGCTAGCTGAAGCATGCCTTCAAAGATGTAAATCTTTGAGCAGTTCAGGCTGAGAAAATCAAGCCCTTCAACCTGTTCTCAAAAGGAAGAACACCCGTAATTCTGTTGGTTATGAGTTAAAATCTGTTCTGTGCAGTTAAAAACAAATGCAGATCTAGACAGCGGAGACTCACAGGTACCACGAGGTGGTGATTCATTCCATCCATTTTAGGACAATGGGATTTATATGCTGGGAGAGAGGCAAGAGGGATTGTCACTCTCTGTTGGCTGCCAGAGTTGTGCAGATCACAGACACAGCCTGGCTGAGGTCAGAAGGGACCTCCGTGAGTCTTCTGGTCCAATCCCCGATGCAGGGACATGCAGATGATGCACGTCAGATAAGCTAGATGTTTCACTCTTAACAGGAAGGGCAGTGAAGGGTTCATTAAACTAAAGATCCATATCTTTGAAGATGATATACATGAAGCTGGTTGTAGGTTTTTCAGTGCTGTCTGAAAAAAAACTTATCAGCTCTCTTTAAGACAATTAACATGTAGGATGACTCAGCCTTACAGGGGTGATGAAAAAGCATTTTTTGTCTTCATCCTAATTCACTTGTGCAACAGTGGGTGTATACTCCTTTGCATACTTCCTTCTCTATATTATTTTTTAAAATTATTTGTTACTTGAGGTAAAATTACCTTAAGAGACCTTAACTCTATGGTAGAGAACCTTTGCAGTAGTTATTTCTTTAAGCTGCAACAAAAGGATATTTCCTAAAATTTGCAACCACCACCTCAGTAGTATTTGGCAGTGTGGCTTTGACTCTGACATCTTCCTCCTGCTCTTCTAGACTGTTAGGTAGCACATAAGAACTACTGTAGTATTTGAAATTCACTGTAATATATCCATATATTGATATCAAAGTATCGAATTTTAAAAAAATTACATTTTCAGAAGATATGGTTGGCACAGTATATCACCCTGTTGTTCAGTATCCTTGAAAGTTTGAAATGTTTTCTGAACACACAACCATGAAACCCTTTTAATTTACTGTACATTCAATCTATTGTGAAAGAGAGGCTGCCAGTCTAAAATTTAATCAATTTCATAATTGCTGTGAGTACTTTCAAGTAGTGAATTTTGGTACTTATTAACTGAAGTGCACCATGTGGATATGGTAGGAGAGCATGTCTACTTTGTTGATGAATTTTGGTGAATCATCCTAATGAACAGATGCAGCAGACACTGTGGTAAATCATATGCAAATAGATTTGAAATACTACTGTAATTTATACTCATGGAATGATATGCCAGTGAAGCAATTCAGATTTAGGCTTTAGAGATGCTCACAGATTTAGCCCTGTCAGCATCCTTAAGTAGCTCAGATTCTTACAATACTTGTAGGGAAGACATATCAGATAAAAAAAAAACAGTTAGGATTTTCTATTGGGTGTTGTCCCAGTTCTGTTATTAATAGGTTTTCTCTGCCTTTTTTTTTTTTTTTTCATGCTCTTCTCCAATTTCATCTCCTTACCTGCGGCTTCAAATTATTCATCTATTCATTTCTATTGCATATTCATTGCTCATCTCTGGCTTCTAACATCCAACTGTACATAAGGTGTCCTTTAATGTCATGACAATTCTAGGTTGATTGCTGCATCATCAGATTAAAAAAAAATTATCTGCTGTGGTTGACCTGATGGCAAAAGTACAAGGAAATGCATACATGCTGAATAATAAGCCTCTTTATGCCTGGGCTTATATGTGCCCATAATTAAGTAACCTTTTATTAAAGCAACAATCCCTTTCTCATGTAGGGCTAATTACAGCTATTATTCATAAACACAAAATTTAGGTAAGATTTACTCAGCAGATGGTTTGTGTAGCAAGATGTATTTTTATGTCTTCTGAGGTATAGATAAAACTATTTGTTGAAAAGGAAAATGGGGTGTGTTCCAGAAGAAAATATCTTAAGGGGGGATTAAAAGATGATAAAGTGGGAGTTTACTGAAGAGTTAGTCAGAAATGAGTCTCATACTGTGATGATTTATACAATGAAAATTATTTTCTGTCTGGTCATATCATGTATTTACTGTAATCCAATGGTAGTATCCTCATGCATGATATGATCCATTTACTTTATTATTAATGAGTTTTGCAACATATTTTGCAATTCTCAAAATCTATTATAAAATTAATGGAAAAAAATCCAAAGTGGAAGTGTAATTTCATTTCATTCAGTGCATTTGTTCTCAGTTTGATAGTAGAAACCCTGATTAAGAACAGTGTGTCTGCTGACAGGACAGCAGAGTGTTTGTGCATCTGTCTGATGCTGATCCAATATCAGTTATGCATCCAGGTTGACTTAGAGCTCTCATAAGATAGTTCCAACTCTGTGACTCCTGATGATATCACACCTCAGGCTGTAATAGCTAAGAAGAAACTTCAACTAAATCATGACAATATTCCCTCCCCCCAAAAATATGGCCAAATAATATGGTCAAATACACCCAAACAGAATGACAGAATGTTTTGTAACTAAGCATCCACTTTGAATATCTATCTATCTATCTATCTATCTATCTATCTATCTATCTATCTATCTATCTATCTATCTATCTAATCTATCTATCTATCTATCTATCTATCTCTACATATGTCTACATACATTGCCCTCCCCTTAAATAATTTCTATGCAGACATAGGACTAGGCAAGTTTATAAGCCTGGATCAAGAAATTTACACCAATAACCAAAACTTAAGCAGCAACAGTTACTCCCAGATACCACTGGGTATCCACAACTGCATCTCATATGATGCAGTCAGGAAAATATCTTTTTGAGCAAAGAGACAGAACTCAAACTAATCATCACTTATCACATTATTAGTAATAGTTATCATGTAGTTAAGCAATTCCCAGTTAGTTGTGGGTGGATTAATTGAGTGTTGTACAATAACTTTCCATCCTGAGATACCTTCAGGATTATTACACCACCCATTTTTGGAACATGGAATACAGTGTTCATATCCAGCTGCTGTGCACTGTACTCCTGAGGGCAGTCTCATTTCTGTGGAAATATTTATAAATTCTTCAAAAGCCAACATACTCTTAAAGCTTTATATGTATATTTTGAGTGATCTGTGTTTTTTCATTGGTTTGCATAAATTGTCCTCTAGTTGCCAATATTTTTTTTGATAATTCAGAGTTGAACTACTGCCAGTTGAAGTAAAGTGTCCATGTTTTCCCATGCTTTTCCACTTGGTTCATATCAGCATATCCTGCTGCCTCCAAAATATGCTCAATGACACAAAACCAGACAAACAGAGCAGAGATTCGGGTGTGAAGGGTTTGTCTCTTCTGACCATATGTATGTGATATGTATCATGCAGGACTTAGTCCTCCTGATATCAGGTGTGAGGGCACTTAAGGCCTAACAGATTTAAGCAAAGGTGCCACATTTATTTCAGCCTGTCTTGACATTCTGCAGTATCAGTATCTGATCTTTGACAATGGACACTGGGAAAATGATGATCTCGTAAGTTAGGAAGAAGTCCTGTTCCGGTTAATACACTTTCAGTCTTTGAATTTAGAGCATTTTCCTTCACTTGAGGGGTTGGAAGGATAAGTAAGGATACACTTTGTCTTTCCTTCTCCACACCCTACCTTTCCTCTGCGGGAGCTGTGGATCTGTCTTCCATGTGAGTCAATGAGCATCCACAGTTGACAACAGCTCTTGGCTTGACATTAACGGATGCACCCTTTCCTGATGATTCCATTAAAAGTGCTATCCTGAATTTTGTGGCAAGCACAGTATTGTGGAACTGCTGTTTCATACTTTCATACTCTTTGCCATTCTTTCTGAAATCCTTCTAGGACCATTTTGAACAGCTGAATTATATATATATATATATTTTTTTTTTGTTCTTCTAGCCTCTCACCAGGGGAAAGGATAATGGTCAATAAAATACATTTTTTACTTGGGTGGTTTTTGACTTTCATGCTATGTATGGAAGGAAGAAGGCTATGAAATATTTCAAAGAAATAATAGTTGTATAGTTAGAGCTAAAAAGAGCTGTGCTGCATTGCATACCACAAAGCCAAGGGACAAAACCCAATTCCCTGGCTATTTTTTCTGATAGTTTCTTGAATTACTAGTTTTCATGACTGCAAACAATGGATGTGGAGAAGCCCAAGGAATGCATTGGGGATTAAATCCACTGTACCAATATAAATTCATAAATAAACAACTGATTTCTATGTCGGGAAGACTGAGAAGTAGAAAGAGATGAAATATGCTAACTGATGGGGTTTGGGGCCTTACGTCTATTTTTTCCATTTATACTAGCCTACAGTTTTAGCTCTTCAAACCCATTTCCTAAGGCTTTGGAATGACTAAAATTACACAGCGAAATAGAAGAAGGCATAGTAGCTGTGTTCTTTGCCTACTGATTACTGTGTTTTGTGCCTTGAAGAAGGCCTGGATAATATTTATTCTGCTCTTGTTGTTCTGGTCTAAATCAGAAGGAAATCCAGTAGATGTAGGGTACTCTTCCATGACTAGGAATGCAATGGTGCCCTCTTGTGTGAAAGTGAAATTTTAACAGCAATGGAGACCATCAGAAAGTCCTAAAATTTAAGTACTATTATGAGAGTGCTCACAATATGCAGGTAATGGTTTTGAAAAAAGTTTATATAAATTATTAGTTTAGCCATGATCTAGCACATCTAATTAATTAAAAACAGTATTAGTCTAGGTGTGTTCTGCTAACCTTAGTTGGTAGAAGTGTGATTGCTTCCTCTTATGGGTGAACATTTCCCTAAGCCTAGAAATTTATTCCAACCCCCTAAAATTGCTAGTGAAGCCAACTAAGTATGTTGGCTGTGTGAAAGTCTTAGGCAAAGTACTGGCTTTGCTGGTCAGTGGTTACATTCTTAGTGATTTCAGGAGAGTTGGAACTTCCCCTGTAGTGCTTGCTCTCCCCCAGACATCCTGTGTATGATGAGTTTTCTCTGTCCTTGTGTTTGCATTTGCAGGTGGCATTTTTAACAGCTTCTGCCATGATGCTCCTGCATCTTTATCTTCTATGGTGCTGAAAAGCATGAAGATCTCAACAGTGATGAAATGTGTCCAAGGAAGCCCATGCTCTCTTCATTTAAACATTAAAGGAACACTGAGTCTGGATGGTAGGAATCAGTTTTGTTACTGAACCCTTTCTGTTCATTTTTTGCTTATTTCAGCCAAATTTATTCCATATGGTAATATTTTGGACCAAGCTGTTTTCATGTAACATCAGAAAAATATTTTTATGAAAGCATTTTACTACAAAACAGTTCTCAAAGTGACTGAGAACTGAGATAATGAATTCTGTCTTCCAATGTAACACACATAACTTGTCTTCTGCCAGTGCCCCAAGCACACAGCTGCCCTTTTCTTTCTAGCTCTGACATCCATGCAGGCACACACACTAATTCTGTCTGCTCTGATAATCTGGACATGAGTGACTGCCCTTACAGAAGGAGAAACAGTTTATTCATCTGCAGTTACAGTTCTGCACTAAAATAAAATGGAAGTGCATGACCTTCCTGTGCGTAGTCTATTTTTACTAACACCTTGTCATTCATGTGCTTCATGTTACCATTTAGGTATTTCCTAGTTGCTTCACTCAGAGTTAATAGGTTTATTTTTAAAATTTGCATTTAAAGCTTCATTTATAGCAATCTGTATTAAATCCTTGTTCCTACTCCCATGTGTGAGTTATATATAATGTCCCTTTTTTAGCAGAGATACAATACATGTGCCTTTCACTCAGAAGGAAAGCTTATGATATGGTGTATTTTAATTTAAGTTTTTGTTCTTCTTAAAGATGCTTAAATTATACTTTTGCAATCTGTTCCTAACTCGTTTCAGAAAATGTCCGTGGGCTGGAAATATGTTCTTTTTCACTGGACACGCAGCAATCTCAGTGCACAAATGTGAGATTCACTAGGAAGAAAAGCAAGATGCTTAATGGAAAGAAGGTAAACTTCTTTTTGTGAATATTTGGATTTCTAAAAGTGAAGGTGATAGCAACATCCTGGATTAGAAATTATGATACTCTTTGAAATCCTTTTATTAAGTTATATCTACTTTTACATTCCTAATGCTACCGTATTGACTGCTTAATGCTGCTTTTAAATGCAAATATATCTGAATGAAGAATATTTATTTCTTAAATATCTTAACCAGAGGTTTTTCTGTATCTGGAAGTCATGCGTGAACTCAGTTTTATAAATGTTTTAAACAGGTACAGGTCCAATTCAATTGCGTTGAAGTCAATGTAGCACAACACATCTATGTGACCATGAAAACTGTACCACATTACTGTGAAGTCAAGCTGAGTCAGCAATACTATGTTGAAGGTAGGAAATCATCTTAAATCAGATGCTTTTCAAGAAATATATTGCAAAATAAAAAAACTCAAACCAACCAAACAACAAAAAAAACCCTCAAAGGCAAAAGTACATCCAAACTGGGTTCTGATTTGTGGGATACACTGATCTAACTGATGGTAAATCACCCATGCCAGGACCAGGCTTAGTTTGTTTTTTTCATTGTTTTTTTTTTTTTCTTGTTAGCAAGTAAAAGTCTCGACTTGCTATAAAACCCAGAGTTTATATCTAAAAGTATGTGGAAAACTGAATTTACACAAAGCATTTATCCCAGTTGACCTTCTTGTGATTGGCACGTGCCCTTTCTCTGCCTGAAGGTTCATCCCTGCCTGCTCTCTGTGTCTTAGATGGATGGAGCTTCTGCTTCTCTGCATGGGTGGCCCAGGGGTGGCTTCAGAAGCTAAGGAAAGGTTAATAGGAAAATCTATGGAAATTTATTTTTTACTTTCATTAACTAGGTGTTCTATAGCCTGTTTACATGTAACTAAAAGCTTAGGTCACATTTTTCCATTTTCCAGTTTTTGGGGTGAAGTGCCTACCAATTTTTTACAAATGATTCCATGTAATTCCATTATTTGTACAAATAATTCCATGTCCATACAAAAATATATTCAGCAACATGGTCCAACCAAGATACAGTGTAGCCAGGGAAGGAAAAAGCAAAAAATGACATGAGACCCCTTGTCCTATCCCATGCCTGGGACTGTCCTGCCTTCCCACCTCCAGAGCCCATGGGTGGATGATTCTTGCCCTTGCCCCTTGGTACAGTGTCATCCCTGGTATATGGTTTGACATTTTGGTACAAGTAAGGCCATTTTGTGCTTAAAAAGCCTTTCATTTTCTTATAAATCCTGATTCGCTATTGAAGTATATAAATACTTTGTGAACAAAGAGGGGTGGAAACAAGGTTTTTTGAAGCCCAGTTTTAAGACACATTACTAGGGTGAGTGAGCAAATGAAAATAGGAAATACTTCTTGCTGGAAGAGAACTCTGTGGGGAAATTAAAGTGCTGCTCCAATACTGTGTTATACAAGGGGGAGTGAAGGCAAGACATGAAAATTTGTTTTAATGTTCTTAAGAGTTAAGTGTTAAGAGAAAGTGTTGCCTGGCTTCTAATTCTGGTAAGCTCCCTAGAAGCTAGATAGGGCATTTCTTTCTAAGGCTGGAGTCAGAATAGCAAAAATAGAGAATTAATGATAACAGAGAAATGAGCCTGGTAAACAACAGGAGTTGTTTTTCAAGGAAAAAGTAACTGAAATGAATATTATTACTCAAATTGTTGTTAGCTTCTGGGTAAAAAAGTGTACCATTATATCCTCAACTGCAGCCTTAACTGCTGATTAGGCTTCCCAGTAGAAACCCCAGACTGGGGAGATAGATCCTTAAGGCATATTGTGATATAATCTCTATGTGTGGGAAGAGTACTTCTCTCTTTTGCCATTTATCTAAACATGTATGTAAATCTGCCTTTAAAAAGAGGGATGAGAGAGGTTTCCTGCTGGGAATCTATCGGATATTTTGGCAGTTTGTTTACACAGTTATATGAATAAAGCAGCACTGAGACAAACTCTGCCTTCCACTTTGCAGACTGCAGAAACAGTGATGTGGGAAAATATATTCCAGCTTGTTCGGGTGAGCTGATCTTCTATGCAACCTAGAACTGAGATATTTTTTATAAAAAAAATTTTATATTTTCTATAAAATTACATGTTTTCATTCTTAAATGAGCAAGGAGAAAAAAATATAATTTCCAACTATCACTACTTATAATTACCCTGTAGTTGATAGATAATGTTCTGGAAATGTATTTCTATTGAAATGGTACATGGTAATGTTCTGAAAATATATTTCTATTGAATATGCTACATGGGAGGTAAAGGTTTTGATAATCTATTTGATTTCTAAACTTTTGGAAATAGATTTGTGTTTTTTTAATGCACTTTGGATTGCTGTTTTTATGTTTTGCCTATCGACAGACCTCATAAATAGATCAAAATTAATTTGCCAAATTACTATACTGCTTTTGGCATACCTGTGAATATATGTATAAAAAAATATTCCTTCCACATATTGCATTTGTCAATCATAGTTGCACATATTCTCTATGTAAGAAAATTACAATCTTGGGATAATCAGCCCTTATAATAGTATTAGTGTGTATATTTCAAATATTTGTACATAAACTACATAAGATTCCAAGTACTAAGGTTCAGGTAAAATTGGCACATGTCTTGGCCTCTCAGTATTACAAGTTCTAAGATAAAGAATGTTGAATGAAAATTATATCTCATAAAAAAGAACATTAGGATTATCAGTATAAAAGTAATAATTTCAAACGTTCTAAGTAATCTATAGATGTTGAGTTTCATCTCCATCAAGTTATGAAATATATTCTGTACCTTTTATGAATAGATAACATAGAAATATGAAAGTAAATAAAGAAACAGTTGTAATAATTTCATGCTTGATCTTTTTTTTCAGCTGGAAAGTTAGATTATAATTTAGACAGGGCAAGGAAAATTGTAACAGTGAATGTATCCAACTTTCCCCGAGATCAAGATTATTATGTTCGCCTGTGCCACAAATGGTTTACCTGTGAAGATGTTGGGGCATTTGCTGTGGTGAGTTAAAATCACACTGGTTCGGGGAACTGGTGGGGGGTGCCTTGGAGGTGGCAATGCTCATTAAGGTTATAATAAACGCCATCTATCTATATCTATATCATCTATATCTATATCTATATCATCTATTTATCTATATCATCTATATATCTATATCTATATCTATATCTAATCTATATCTATATATCTAATCTATATCTATATATCTATCTATATAGATCTATATCTATCTATATCTGTATCTATATCTCTATATATATCTGTATCTATATTTAATCTATATCTATATATCATCTATATAATCTCTGTCTATATTCATCCATATCTATGTAATCTGTAGCTATCATTTAGCTTTATTAAAAGTCATTTACTGTCCTGGATTTACGATCATCTTTTTAATTTCAGATAAAAGGAAAGGAATCTTTTAAATCCGTTTCTCTGAAATATTCTCAGCTACTCCCTTGTCTTTGCATTGAGGTAATGCGGTCTGGAATTTGGTATATGTTTGTGTTTCTTATTAAAGAAATTTTATCAGGCATTTGTGCTAAGAAAGAAGGAAAAATCTGAAGAAAAAGGCTTTAGATCCAAGTTTTTGACTAAGGCTTTTTTAACCTTAGGATTACATGAATGTAAGGAAGAGATTTTTTAGGAAATGCTAATTAAAATACGGCCATCAGAAGAAAATGGGATAAAATTTACAGTAATTTATGGAATTTGTTGTGTAATATTATTTTGACTGATCTTTTATAAAAAATGAAAGACAGAAGACTTAATCTGACTGAATTTCAGCAGCATTTGATATAGTATTGCATGAGAAACTAAAACAGGAATTGAGGAAACTGAGAGTGAGAACAAGATTTGAGTGGTAGATAATACCTGGCTGCAAGGCTAACTCAGCAACTCCTGTTGGATGGGCCTGTGCTGATAGGGAGGTTATTTAAGGATGACATGTAGAGTGATTCTCATATAAATGTTTTCATCAAGGACATGGGTAAAAAATGCATTTTCTGGAACACAACTGGGACGTGTAATCAAACATGGAAGAGGGTCAGGGTAATTGGAAGAGACTAGAGAGCTTCATATGTGACATAATTGAATGATGATGAAGTGTTAAGTATGATGTGCAAGTTCATGCACTTGCTCTAATAAAAAGAATTCTTTGTATGATGCAAGTCCTCATTTAGAAATAACAGTGGAAGAAAAAGATCTGGGTGAAATAGTTGATCACAGGGTGATTAACTAGCTTGCTTCCATGATGCAAACATGAACAAAAGTTAGGTTATTCCAAGCTAACAGAAAAGTATGGGCAAGGCCTTTGAAATACTGTAAGGAATTCTTGTATCCATATTCCAGAAAGATTAATTCAAAAGGAAGATGTACATAAGAAATCTGTAGTGGTTGGGAAAAGAAGATACTGTTTTACAAAGGAGATTCAAATACCATGTTTCCATTAGCCTGGTAAGACACATGCAAAGAGAAAATATGTTTGCTGTGTAAATAGAGACCAGAAGGGTCACTTATAAGGAAAAAATAAGTTGTGTTTTAAACAAAAGCCATTCTTTCAATGAGAATGAAGGGGGATAAACTTCATTCCATGAATATATTCAGGTTAGTTACAGATTTTTCTGATAACCCGAGAAGTGAGATTTTGGAATGTCTTTTATGCAAGGAATAAAAGGTCCCAAACAAATCTAAAATTATTTTGATAACATAGAAAGCTACTATGTGAACCTAGTTTTCTCAGTGAAATTTGGGGTTGGATTTACCTTGAAGATTAAGATATCTAAATGTAGACATCCAAATATAGATATCTACATTTGAATTAGGTGTCCAAATTCCTTACAGTCAATGGAGATGTAATTAATGCAGTCAGTTGCTCAACTGACTACATCATTAAGGTAGATGGCCCTTTTGGGATGTGCTGGACCGCGCTGTAGATTGCACAATAAGACTACTGTGACAGTAATTTGGGGACTTCAGTCACAATTAGATGTGTACATTGTGGGACCTAAAATCACATGCCTAAATACACAAGCTGAACCACCAAGTCTCTTCCAAGCCTAAGGATTTTTTTTATCCCACTCTGAATATATGAGACCACTAGAAAAATATTATTCCTCTCAGTGTACACACAGAAAATTCTGCAATAGGTTTGCTGAGCAAACAGATGAGAACTCTAAATAACAGAAACATTTGCACATGAGTCTACATAAATAGGGTATAGCAGCAGCCATGCACATACACTTGAAGATTGGGTTAAGTGTTAGCCTTCAGATTTTAAGGATGCATCCTTTACCATTGCCCAGGCCAGGAGATTTTATATTATGATTATTGAATGTTTTGATACTCCTAGAAAGTAATGTTGCTGTGAGAAACTTAATGAAAATTAATCTGGAAGACTTTCTAAATGAAATTGGACTAAATATATGACTTAAAAATAGTAGAAATACTAATAAAATAAAAATATAGTGCAAAACTTCTTTTAAAAAACAACTTCCAAAGCTTTCTAACAAACATAGCATCCTAATCCTTTGGTGGAAAATTTTTCTGACACATTCTCCCTGAAATGTTAAAAATGTGTCTGACAACCTCTAATGTCCACTGTTTGGTTGTAGGGTTGGCTGGCATTTCCAGATGCAAGGAGGATACAACTTTGCCCCTTTGAAAATGGCAAGTACTTTATGATTACTCTTTATAGGAGTGACTTTCAGCAGCTCCATTAGTATGTCACAATTTAAATTAATCTACAGTGAAAAAAATGTATTGCAAAACTTCAAGGAAATCATCATATTGGTTTGTTTTACTGTGAGTAGATAAAACAACTTACTTTCAGACCAAATAGTTCACCAAGTTCATGGCAACATAAACACTAAGTAACTTTCTAGATATTTCCCCCATTTTCTTAAGGAATAAAAGGTCAGCTTAGAAGTGAGCTGAGTGCTTGAAGAGAGAGTGCTTCAAGGAGACATTTGAAGAAGGTGTCAAGTACCCTACTTAGAGGAGGGTGCATGGAGTATCCTTGTGCCTTCCATGCTTAAGGGGAAATTACCCACAAAAATATTCCAGCAATGTCCGAATTTGTTCTGAGATGACAGCTGAAAATGAAATTCTTATTAGCACTTATGAAAGTAAATGTTTTACCAGACAAATAGAAATAAGAGTGGCCTAAAAAGTGTTTTATTGTGTTAAGTCCAAGATTTTGGTTTAAAGCACATATACAATAAGTACCAGACTTGTTAACTGTGTTGATTCCTGTCTGGACATTTTGAATAATGTTTTCCCTCTTTCTTTGTGCACAGATACACAGGTGCTATGGGACAATATTGTTTATAACCCATCAACACAAACCCTTGCTTGGGAGCCAGCCTGTCCTGTCCTTGTCATGGTTAACCTATGCAGGTTCACCAAGTCGAATGACCATTGTGAAGATATAGAAAACTCTTTCAAAAATTCTCCCGAGAAAGTAAGAGCTGTGTGGATTAATTCAAGCTGTGAGATTGAAGGGCATCACCAAAGGCAAAATGTGAAGAACTAGACTTTGGATTAACAGCAGTTGCAAATCCCTCTCTTCTTCTTTGATTCTTAAAACTATTCATAATCACAGTCTGTTCTTCCACACTAATCACATGATTTATTCAAAATGGTCACTGACTCATTATAAAGAAATAAAAAGTGGAGATGACTGGGCAGCTAGTAATGTTTGCTAAATTCTGTGGGGTAAATAGAATCTGCTTTTTATTTATAATTCATGTCAGATTTCCTTTAAAGTAAGGGAGACAGACACATTGTGAGGACAGCTCTTATCTGTAGATAGGCATAATAGGTTGAAGGGATTTCTCTCTGATGATACTGCCTTCTTTCTACTTACAAGGTTACAAGGGTCTGTTGTGATTAGAACAGATTTAGATATTTAACATTTAGACACCAAAAATGTAAATAAGATAAAGCTAAATATCTTTAAATATTTCTGGAGACATAACAGTACTTTGGTAGGGCACAATTGTTTTGTATATAAGATCTTTCTGAAGTGCCTTCCTCAACCTGGTCCAATGTCTTGAAATTATGGATGCTGAAATTTTGTGTCCCTTAGTTTTTCCAGCACTTTTTTTTCCTCAGGCTAAGAAGGGTTTTCAAATGCATGTGTCTTGAATGGCTTAACACTTCAATTTGAAATCTGATGATACTGAATGCTCTGGGTTTCTGAGGTTCATTAGAATTAATTTCATAATGAAAAGTAAGTTTCAGGCTTGCCTGATTGTGGAGAGAAGATAGTAAACTTAAAGTAACAATTGAAAAGGCAAATAAAATCAAATAATTTTGAAACTTTTGGACTAATATTGTTATTGTGATGACATGATAGAGGAGGGGGTGGGGCTGACTCAAGACTGTTGAATGCTTTTGTGATTAGGAACTCCTGGCCAAGCCTTTAGTGATTCTTCAGATTTATCATTTGTGAGTTCCAACAAAGCTTTGATCTCCAAAAAACAGATTAATTTAATTTTAGATGTGAGTGATCCCTGTGGGATTATTCATCTGCTGGCAACAACTTATTGCTTGCAGGAGAGAAAAAGAAAAAAAAAAAAATACTTAAATGAGGTCTGGCTGGTAATGGTTGTATCTGTTACCAGAACAAAATCCAACTTTATTATGGAGTATGAGTGTTTATCTGTATTTACTGATTGCATTAAATGGCTGAGCATTAAAATTAATCATAGAACCATAGAGTATCCTGAGCTGGAAGGGACCCAAAAGGATCATCAACATTTATGGATAGAATTAATTCCCTTTTTTTCCCCTCATTAATTCTGAGAAGTTTGATATTGAATTTGGTCCATTTATTGTACTGTAACCCTGAAAACCATCTCTGCAGTATGCTGGAAACCACTGCAGATTTCTCAGATAGGGCCACCTGCTCTGTAAATCCACACAAGGCCACCAATACTGTGCACATGTGCTGACTTAGGCACAAAAGCTGCATTACTCTTTACTGAGGCTGGGGCTTTCTCTGTCAATGACAATGCTGTCTCCAGGTCTGACAGTCAGACTATCTCCAGGGGCACTGTTATGTTCTCAAAGGAGGTTACAGGAAGGAAGAGTTTGGCTGTATATTGTGCTCAGTCACTTGAGCAACAGGGTTAATTTAAGTAGGATCACTTATATGTGTAGCAATTGTTTATATAAGACAAAGCTTTTTGTGGTGAAGCCCTTGGTGGGTAAAGAGTTGTTAATCAAGTAAACAACATTTTGTGGATTGCTTAAGTGGATTTCTAAAATTCAGCCTACATTCTGAAATATGGGTATGGAAAATGCAAAGATTTCTCAACTGATGGTGGAATATTTTTGGATGTCTGTTTAATTGTTCTGCTGAGTTATTCATGAGTGGCAAATAACGGGTTGATACAAGACAACTGTGTAATGACAATTTTGCACAAGACACCATGGAATCAATTAATTAAGCTCTAATGGGTCAGGTTGACCATAAAAAATATTACATGTTGCAGATAAAAAGAAGCAAATTATTTAGTAACCCAAAGCAGCAGTTATTTCTAATCATTTTATGCGATTAACTTCCTGGGGTGTTTATGAAGTAAATAAACCAGTTGCCTTCTCAGTAATCAAAGCATGAACATTTTCAATAGTTGATTTTGTGAAACTAGTTAATAAAACTAGCTAATGCTGAGTGCTCTATCTTCCAGCAGATTAAATATTCTCGTGTGGACACTCACCCAAGACTTTGCATGAAGGTAAAGGGATTTCTTTATAAAACATATATTAACTGTCCTTCTTCTGTCTCTAAAAAAATTGAGATGCTGATGGTCTTTATGACTTTTTTTTTTTTTTTTGTAGCTCTGGTGAATGGGTACTGAGAATGAAAGAAAAATGAAAGATTAGATTAGAAGGTGATTGTTTTGAAGTGCAACAGCAATGATAGATAGGACACAGGTCAGATTCTGCCCTTCATTTTTTCTGTTTAAGGAAACCAAGAAAAAAAATGGTTTTGGTCAATGCAAACTCTGAACAATGTGCTAAATTTAACATATAAAGTTTTTTGTAGTGAATATTTAAGAATAAAATGATCAATACAGTAAATTTAATGGAGAATCTCTTACTATTGTAGTTGAGAAAAAAATGCCAAGTAAGGCAGGTGTATTATTGTTTTATTTTAGAACACTTTTAAGTCAGTGGAACCAGGTATTTCTGTAAAATATGCACTATTATAAATACCTGAAGAATTAGGGGATCCAATTTATGTCAAAGGTTAGAAGATACCGTAAAGCAGGAAAGCTGTAAATTAATCTTCTGCAACTTTCTGGAATGCCCTGATCATCACTAGTTGAATATTTTGCCACAGATTGAAATAGAAAATTCATTTTTCCTAACAAGTTTCTCTGCTTTCAGTTTACAACCAAACGAGGATCTCGGATTAAATGTCCATTTTCTCATGGAGAATTTCCAGGTAAATATATATTTTTAAAATTGCATAACATTATATTGTGGAAAATATTTAAATCACTAGATATAACCTGTCTCTTAAGCGAGAAGTATTCACAATACTCTAAATTGTAAACTAAGTCAAAGAGATTTGACAGCTTGTTACTTCTATGTATCCTCAGAAGATCTAGTGTTCATTGGTATAAAAAGTAACTTGCAGGAAACAAAATAATTACTTGCACATTGTTTGATAGCACTTACAAAAAGCTTTTATTTTAGGCATCAATTTAGGATATAATGTATGGTATTTGTACATCTAAAAGCAAATCTTTTCCCCCAATATCAGCCTGGAAAATGAGGACTGCTGCAGTTGCAGAACAAATACAAGTTTTCTTCACATCCCAAATCAAGGCACAGTTCTCAGTGCTTGTGTGTAACAAGACGCAGATGGCTTCATGTGAATCTCTTGGGATGCACCATTCAGTCTCTGTGGTTTGTATATATTATTTCTTAAATATTGTAAGACTTTTAAACATACCTAACTTTATTAATCTTTGATTTCATTTATTGTTCTGCAGCTTGAATCCATTAATAAACCATGTACATATTGGAACAATTACTGGAACATTTTAAAAGCATGCAGTTCTAAATCTGATCTCTCACTGAAACAAGAAATAAAGATCCTGAAGTGAAATGAGTCACATCAGAGGATGTGACTATTGAGTGGTTAATATTCTTTTAATGTCATTTTTGTAGTGTAGTATTTGTATTATGTATATAGCAAATGTTACTGTTAATATTTCATACATGGGTCACTGATATAGCTGACCTGGCAAATCACACATCATGAAATGTAAGACTTGAGCCATCAATCCATGATGAACTCTAAATGTCACAGCTGCCAATACAAATTCAGCATGCAAGAAGGGTTAGTTTTCAGCCAAATTATCTTTCTGAGCTGACTGTATGGCTACACAACTGCTTCTTCCAATAAAGTGGGGACAGAGTGGGAAAAGATTATGGGAGGGTGAGACTTCAGTTTCAGGCAGCAGCTAATCATGGGAGCCTCATTCCTCCCTTGCAGCTTAGTCCACACCCCACACATTTTCAGTGCAGCACTGTGGTTTTCCCTTTAACTCTGCCAGGTTACCTTGTTGGCCCAAACTGTGATCTGCTGAGAGACACATTGGAAAGTGAGGTCAAAGAGCAAAAGAATGGCCATAGCATTATTTTTCAAACAAGAATATTAGCAGGATATATCCTAGTAGCTATTTGGACCACCATGCTGAAAGACATCCCTCTGGTCCAGCATCCAGCTCCTCAGTAGTCCCATGTCCACTGCTAAATAAGTGCTCCTGCTGTCTGCTTCACTGACCAGGTATATGAGATGGCATATGATGAATTTTGAGAAATTTGAGAAATCTAGATATTGTGATTTGAATTGTTACTCCTGTTACTCCTGCTGACTTCACTTCCTTGTGGAGGGATGTGCTTTAGAACACACAAACACAGCTCCTACATCTGTCCTCTCTTTAAGGTATATTCCAGCTGTACTTATTTGCCACTATGCAGAGACACAATGTGCCTTTTTCAGGTACTTGTGATTTTACTGTACTGCTGTAGAAGAGTGCACATACCAGGGCTTAGCTGATGACCAGGCAGTTATGAACAAGGATTTCTTAAACATAATGGGCTGGACACTGAACACTGAATTTGTTTTCTGAATAATGAATCAGTTTAGATCTAGATTTAGATTTAGGTGCTGAATGTAACTGTTAAAAACAGGGTTTTCCAACTCAGCTCAATCTGAGGACATGAATAAGCAGAAGATGAAAAATTGCTCCTCTAGGAGATCCGAAAGCTGAATAATCATGGGAAAGACCTGGGAAAAAACAGCTATCTTAGTTAATGGACCTGTGTAATGGACCACAGAGGGCATTAATGGTAACATCAAGAGTCTGTCCTTATGGGAAAAGCTGTCTGGAAAGTGCTGTATTACTGGCAGAGATGAAGATCTGCATGGTAGAAAAGTTGTCAACACTCAGGGAACATTCAGTAGCACTTCCCTTCAACTGGTCTATTTCACATGAAATCTGTGGAGTTTCTGGTTTAAAAGGTTCCCTGTGTGAATTGCTAAGTGAAAGGGATAATCGTGGAGCACATCTAGATATTGAAGTGTGTGTTTCATGAAGGCAATGATGCATTTAAAAATGATGTTTTCTTCCCTGTGGTACAAAGCTGTTATGTCCTCTGCTACTGTGACAGAATGAGACCCCACATAAATTACGTACAGTTCCTGTCTCAACACCATGATCAGTATAGACAAAGTTTTCATCAAGACCTAACTCTATGTTCCCATAAACCAATGTTGATCCTTTAACTATTAATTCCTCTTCAGTCATGCTTGAAAAAAAAATATATATATTCACTTAATTTCCCCCAAATTACTTTAGGAGTTTACCATGCTGAAGAGAATGGTGTGGGATTCATAGCTATTGGTGGAGTAACAAACATTATTTTGGGGACAAACTATAATCAATCAAATATTAAATGTCAAGCCAGTCATTTAGGACAATTTTACCCTAAGGCTCAGCTTGTTCTCTGCATACAATGGGATGGGAAGTCCAGAAGAACTGTAAAGACAGCTCATACACCAGGGAAAAGAAGTGAAGATGATGGGAGGAAGCAAACTGTGGGGGGAGAGTGTCCTCCTTATGATGCTTCATAAAATACAGTAACATTAGCCCTCTTCCTGTGCTGCCACACTGTGCTTGGTTAAACTCTGCCATCTGCTTATGGTCATTGAGATCTGGGACTGTCTCTGAAAATAACTAATCTCCCATTAATTTTCCATTATTGGAAACCAAAGCAATGAGCTGGAGAGACACAGTATGTTTTCATTGTTCCAGGGTATGCAAAATAGTGATTTTCAAATTTTATTTATTCTTTTTTTCATTAGGGAGATTCTGTTTTAATCCCTATGTCACAGGAAATGTGTGGGTCAACAATTTGCATTCAGGTATGTGTCTTACTTTTGCCAGGTACTCTGTACAAAATAAACTAATAAAAAAATCATTAAAAACGCAAGCAAACCAGCAGGTATTCTCATTGCTTTCTCCTCCCAGCTAAATCTGATTACTGTGCAAATTGAGTTGGCAAAGAGCATTATTTATAGCTTGGTATGCTGCCACCACCTCTCTTTGAGATGACATTAATTAACTGAGAAGTTGCTCTCCATGATCTTGCTCCTTTGTCCATGGCAGATAAAAGGATATCATCAGGATATTGCTAATTCTGTCTTTATATGTTCCTTCATAAAAAAAAAAAAAAAAGTTCCAAGCTATCAAAAGACCCAAGTAAATAGTGCAGCATCTGCATGGTGTCTAGAATTAGCACTCAAGAAAGTAGAAAAGAGCAAATTATTTTTGATATTTCTGCACGCCAATTCCATAGCTGACTTTTATTAAGAAATTTTATTCATAGAAAATGAGCATGAAGCTGATAGGTTTATGCCTCTCTGGAGTTAATGTTCTCAGCAGATGCTGAGAGAAATGAGAGTGGAGCTCTGAGGCTCCAGTAGCTGCCCTGGAAGGCCTCTCAGCTTCACTTTCTGCTGCTGGGAAGAAAGAAGCAAGATGAAAATAAGATTGGCAAGATCCTTCTGAGTAATGAAAGTAGTAGTTTCCCTAGTGAAAAAAGAAATTTGGTGGGGAGACTCCTGCATAAATTATTTATTTTGTAAATAAGACATTTTCTGTCAGACAACAATAACAACAGAAATTATGGTTAACTCTATCAGAGACCTAGAAGTGATTACACTAGACCAGTAATCTCCATATGTTTATGTTTAGAAACATTTAAAACTTGAGTCACTTGAGTAAACTAATAAAGTAATCTCATTTTGTTAACACAAGTGATTAGCAACGGTTCTACTGAAAGGGGAATAAGCCTCAATTCTTTCTTTTAAAAGGGCTGGAGAACAGATGTAGATTATTCAGTTCCAGTGCAGATCTGTGATACCTACTGTGGTAAGTATGCGTGCTAAGAAAAGGAGCATTGTGTCTTGGTTCTGTAGAAGGGAGCATTTCAGGTGAAGTGTGTTTTCACTGGGAAACTGAGGGATTAACCTGACTGAATGTGGATGTGTGCGTGAGAGCTAGATATGCTCTGATTCCTTTATAGACAATGGACAGTACCTCATCAGCTACTTTATTAAGCTCTGCAAGGGCAACTTGTGTGGCTGGCTTCTGCCTCTGCTTTTCCTGGGTGAATTTTCCACCCTGTGCCAGGTTCTGTGTGTCACACCTACATTTACCTTGCTGTCAGTACATGAGGTAAATAGTTAAAAGCACACCTTGGCAAGAGGCACACACTACTGCCATTGCAGTGACTGCACCACAGCCCTGCTGTCAGTTCCCCACCTCTGCAAATGGGAGAGCAGCATTTCCCTCCACTTCCCAGCAAGCAGAAGTTTGCTTCTGGATATAACAACAACAAAACCAATAATAATTGTTATAATTATTTTTATTATTATTTGATACACTACTCAGATACACTACGGAACCAAAATATTTTAAAATCTCCAAGCCCTGAAACTAAGGCATTGTAGAAGTTAGTGAGTTCAGAGCAAACTAAGGGGCTTTGTGGTGAGCAGTACAGCAGTGGATTGACTAATTTAGAACTAAAAAATCTTAAAGGAATCATGGTGAGAGAAGCCTCAATCCGAGCATTGCTGAAAACACTTCCCCAGACTCACAATCAATCAACCAATCAACATCCCCTTCTAGCTCACTGCAAATATACTGAGTCCTGTGACAGATTTTTCCTGTTGTCTAAAACCACCTGTCAGTTAACTACAGCTTTAGATTTGGAAGCCTGATAATAGAAAGAAGGGAGCTTGAAACTGTAGTCTGAATGTAGTTCCCTGTGTAATCATTCGTATAATGCCAGTTCAGGTTTCTTCTCCACTGAAAAAATTGTAACAAGCCCACTCAAGATGAAAAAATTAAATAATCAGAGTACTGTGGTTCATACAGTGTGGATGCATTTTCATTTTTCATATTTTCCATTTAACAAATGCAGAGTATGATGAAAGCATGTAAAATAATTAAAAGCTCTAGAGATGTCAGTCTTGGAATTTCCCTGCACCTCATAGTGGAGAGAATATGTCTGTGTATTAAATGAAAAAACATAACTTTAAAAGCTGACTAAAGAACTTTTTGGGCACAATATTTGATTTAAATATTGAACTTTTTGTCACAAGTTTGTTTGTTTGTTTGTTTTGTTTGTATATGTGTGGGTTTTTTGTTTGTTGTTGTTTTGGGTTTTTTTCTTCTGATTAGGAATTTGTGAAGATTAAGGAAAAAAAGGAGAAAATGTGCACTTATCAAGAATATCAGAAGTTTAATATGTGATCACTGTGTTCGTTACACATTAACCTTATGCTTCATGGATTCTGACATAGGTTTCAGGATAATGTGATTTACATTAGTTTGTAGAGAAATCCATCTCTATCTGTGGACCAGTGTTCCCAAAACCTCCCTGTAATCAAGATTGTACAAGTCAGTGTCAAAAGTAGGATACTGAACTGGGTTGGTCTGTCTCATTGCAATAATTCCAATGTTATTAATGACTAATTGGAAGTCACCAGCTACTTTTTTAATGTATCAGTAACAGCAAAACTAGTAAGGACTTTTGTATACTTAAATGCATATTTTCTATTACAAAGGTATTTCTTAAACATTAGCTTTTTAAAATCAGAACATGATGAAAGTTTTTTGAAAGAGTCATCGAGGGTGATAACTGTTGCACTGGGATGCTGTAACATTGTGTTTGAGCATAAGATGTTAAGAAAACCCATCCACATAAAGGTGAAGGCAGTATTGACCTTGAGATTTGTCCGTAATTTGTGACAATATGATTTATACAAATGTCAAAGCAAATGACAAATAATCTTGTAATGGCATAGTGAAACAGTGAAAATATATACTGTGTACACCTTTGTAAAATAGAAATGTGCATGTTAAGTGTTACTGTTAAAAATACCAAGCACTGTCAATGTGCACAGAAGACTCACGATGTTATTAAAAAACAAGATTCCAGTCATAACAACATCTATTATAACAAAGTCAGTGTGTCTAACCATCAGGAAGGCTGCTGTTTCCCAGGCTTCAAGAAGAGCTTTCTGGCATGTAGAATTTATTATTCTACAATGGATTTCATTTTTCTATAAGTATTTATGCTTTGGGAATTACAGTGGCTTACTCTTGTTTACTCTACAAAGGATGGATATGGGAAAATAATGTGGTGGTTTTTTTTAAATTTGCATTTAATCATTGACTTGGAGGCAAAACTTTGTGTTCCTTTTAAATTTTCTATTTCCTTTGACCACTTTTCTGGATTATATTTAATAAACCCATACATTTTGAAACATTATTTCACCTATAAAATAAGAAATTTATGTATTTTGTTTGAAACAATAATCCATATCAGTTACTCTGGGAATAAATATGTGAATTGTAATGAAAACGAAATGGCAAACTATATTTGAACTTGTTCCCTCAGGTTTTCATGGTCAGTCACACAGTAATGGAAACCCAGCAAAGGCCATGGCACACAGGTATCCATGTAATGTAAAGTTTAAAACATCTGTGGGAATGGATGGAGTTTTTAATCTTAAAACCGTATCACTGGCTTTGCTAAAGGCACAGAAGGAATAGCTGAATAAATTTTGAATATAGTTAGAAGGAATATCAGGTTCTTAACTCTCCCTTTCCCACTGAAGACATTCCTTGCTTCTGTGTTCTCTCTTCTCTTGCTTTCTCTCTTTGCAGTACAGTCTGGAATCAGAGGTAGCTGCCTTGCTACCAATGTGAGGAGAAAGGGAGACAAATAACCAGTGGAAGTGGGAAGTGTAAAGTAACAACACAACCTTCAAGAGCCCTGAAACAAGCTCAGATGTGCTGTGCATGATATTCACATTATTAGAACCTGTCCCCTGCTTTCTCACTGATGTTTGCATGCAGATCAGTTCCCTCTGTGCTCTCACTGATTAGACGTCTGCTCAGCTGTTTCAGTGCTGCTTCTTATTGCCACAGTCCTTTACGAAACACCTGTCCTAGCCTACAGACAAATCAGTAAATAACACAGCCCATGGAGGTATGACTTGGTAGACCCTGAGCCCTTAAAAATTCTCTTCCTTTAAGGATACCTTTCAGAGCCAAACTAGAAGAGTGGGAGCTACCTAGAACTCCAGAGAAAATAGAGATGGTCTGAAAAATCCTTGTTCAAAGATGGGGAAAAGATGCAGCCTTGCAAAAGCTGTGCAAATCGTGTGGTTGAGAAGGGGCCACCATCCTTGCTTTGAGACAGGCTTTGGCTTTTCCCTTGTCAGAAGATACCATTCAGAATAAAGTATCCTGGTTTTATTTGTTCATATAAGCACTGTTTGAACTGTGACAGTCAAATACACAAGCTGTAGACAAATGGTGAGATTTGTTACTTTACACCAACTATATATGAATGCAATGAATTTTTTTCACACTTTAGAGGAAATAACCTCACAACAATCTTCTTTCCTCTTCTGTTTTTCTCCTAGGATGAAGAGTGTGCAGTCCTTGAATTGAATTCAACATGTTTCCAAGGTCCTCAGTATCTTCTCAACATTGTATTTTGGTGCAACTTGCAAATCTTGTCTAACTGGTCCTCTCTCATGATAGTAGTTTCTAATGACTATTAGATTATACTCATGAGTGAAGAATTTAGCAAGCTGAGCCTACTCTAGTATGACAAATTCAGATTATGATTCCTTATTTCCCAGTATTTAAAAATAAGTCTTAGATCACTTAGAAAATCAGGTCCATATTTCCCATTTATACAAAACATGCTCTGTGTACTTTCATAGTACTTTGTGTACCTATAGAATAAGGATTTCAGATTTTCTTGTTTATAACCTTAATTTTTAAACCATAAGCAATAGTTTTTGAGAAATGAAGAACGGAGGAAGTTTTCTCAGCTTTGATATGTTATTTTTCTTTGCAATTTCCTGTTTCGATTTTGTCATGCCATTCTGATAATCTCACCATAACAGACCATGTTCTTTAAGTATATCTAACAACTGCTTTCTGTGTTTGCATTTGTGTTTGCCTTGGAGATAATTTTCCTATTTGTCTGAGGTGGTACATGTCTTTGGTTTGATTGCTATTTAAAACTCTTGTGGAAATCTGATCTAGAAGGAAACAGTTTAATGGAAATAATGGAAATATTTTTCCCCATTATATCAGTATTTATACTCAATTGTTCAGGATAATATTACACACTGTACTGATTATTAAACATTTGGCCTTTATTTCACTGAATAGTCCTGTCAAACATCCTTCCTGTTGTGTAACATTGGAATAAAATCAACTAAAGGATGATTAATAGCATATCCTGAAACCATGTGGAATTGATCATGTGAGATCAGGAATATGGGTGAGGAGTGAGGGTCTGGAACAAGAAGTTGATCAATAAAAAATATTTTCCATCTGAATGTGTGGGGTTTTAAAATTGTTTTGTTTTGTTTCAAGTCATTCATTGACAAATTTACAGAGTACGTTATTAGAGACATATCCACTGCATTGAAACACAAGAATTTTTGGTGTGCCCTGGAGAGGTCAAGTTCTGCTCGACTCCTTTTATATAAAAGCTTTATTGTTTAGACAGCACATCTATTAGCTCTAGTCTCATTCCTAGCTGTGCTGCAGCTCCAAAAGCAGAGGTGGCAGGGCAGCATTCCTAAAGCACTTAATTACTTTGTCTGTGAAGCTGCAGCTCTGAACTACCCTGACACACCTGCTTTTCCTCTAATGCCTTTCAGGCTGCAGTCAGGAACAAGGCACTCGACCATCCAGTTGAGAGAGCATGAGAACACTACTCTCTTCACTTTCTTCCAGTGGAGAAGTCTTTTCTATAGGAAAGGTTGATTTGTACAGAGTGATTTTTGTTGTCATGGTATCTTAAGATCACCTTTATGAATATGTCCTCAGACTGAAAATGAATTAAAATGATACAGTTATATCTAAGACTAAGGCAAAACACCACCTCCAATGACAAGCTCATCTGAGATCCTGAAGCAACAACAACTGTACTAAGCTGTATGCTTTCAATGAGAAAGTTCTGTTGCAGCTGCATAGATGCTGACCCTTGAAGTATATCATCTCTTGTTGGCTGCAATGCTGACGATACCAAAGAAAATATGACCAAGCACGGTCCTGTTTTACAGGAAAATTTAGGTGATGGATATAGCAGATGTCACTTAATCTGAAAGTAAAGTGTTCATCCAAAGATAGTGGTCTTTGGATGATGGATGATGGATGGCCACTGCAGAGAGACAGGTAGTTTCCAGGCATATTTCATTCTGCTTGGGGATTTTTTTTAAAGGGAGCCTAGGAAACTTGACCTAAATGCTTACCATTACAACATTCCTGCTTACAGCAAACGTTTGCAAATAATCCTTAATAATCCTTTGGCTCAGGTCTGCCTGTTTGCATTTGTGTATTGAGAAAATTGCTGGTAGCTTTTCTGACTGATTCCCAAGCAGATCTGTATGATTCCTTTCCTAATACTATGCTTCAGGCAAGCATTTTCTCTTCTAATTACAAAATTCCTGCTCCCCCTGGGACCAACTTTCCTGCTCTTCCAGATGGTAACTGGACCACCCCATACATGTAATACATTTGGAAGAAGGTCTACTCTATCTCCACACAGTGAGTGGAGATATTTTCTAGAGAAGTTACAGCCTCTTCTGTTCTTGTGACTTCAAAGCTGCAAAAGTAAAAGTGTTTAAATTTTTTCACAAGACATTTTAAACACTGGTAGGTTAGTGCTGAAAGAAGATAGTAATAAAATCTTTCCTAACCCTAAAAGTATTCATTACACTCTGCTGACCACTGAAATATTTTCTTTCTCTCACCCAAAATATGCAACAATTTTGCAATACTGACCAATGCACAATTGGTCAATGGTGTTGTAACGATAGTCAAATGCAAAAATCCCCCTATGTGTTGCTTATAGACTTGGCTAATTGTCTAGAGCCTCCATTCCTTTGTTGAAGGAAATTCCCTTCATGCTTATTGTGGGCCCAGTCCAAACACCTTATTTTGAGATAACCTGCATGTATTTGTTTTTCATTTAATATCTACATTCTTAGTATTATCACAGAGCATGAATGTCCCAGTTCTAAAATCTTAGCATGTATCAGAATATCAAAATATAGCAAAAACACTGATAAGATGCTTTTTAGTAATCTTTTAAAGACTTTATGTCTAGTGCATTGCACAAACCTGAACCTAACTTTTAAAGTTAACACATAAATTAAACCAATTTTGTTCCGCTTATTAATGGGCTTATTTTCTTTCTATGCTGATGTGTGGTCTGGTGTGGGAAACCAGCCTGGTGCTGTTGCAGTATTCTTTATTGGCAGTAATGCAACTCAACCTAAATACATTTCCTTGATATCAGCAAGTTACAGTTGAGTGCCATGCTTGAATTGCCACAGCTCTCATTAGAGTAGCTGTGTATTCATCAAGCTGTAACAACAGCCACAGCAGAACTAGTCCTGCTCTGCAGGCTGAGTTCCTGAGCTGTCTCTTTTTTAGACTTCTGATAAGCTACTTCAAAGAAATAAATGGGAAGAGAAATTATGACTTCTTTTGTAGGGTTATTTTACTGCTTATTTCACTTCTGGGACTACATAATCAGGCCTATGTGAGCCAGCAGAAGGGAAACAGCCCAGCTCTAGGGGAGTGCAAACAGTTTGCTGGTTAGGTCCTTAGCTGTCCTTAGTTAGACTTCAACCTGAAGTCTAACACACCTGTGCTTAACAAACAGAAGGAAATGTACTTGCTTCAACTTAGCGTGAAAAGTTCCCCTTACTCATATCCTGTAATAGCTGGCTTAAAAAAATGGTGAATTTATCTTATATCCCCTGTAAGTTTCTTTATTGTACACAGAAATGTCTTTCCTGGACTAAGAATACAATTTCTCTGTCTTATCCAGAAAGGCCTGTAGTGCAAACATGTAAAGCTGCTGTGAACAAGAGAACAAGTGAACAAGTCCAGTAGCAATGATGGGAGCTATTCCTCCCATCCTCCTGCTGGGTTTCCACCACTTCAAGCCACTGCCAGTATCACTGACTCATATTTTGCAGGAATAAGCCCTTTCAATTGGCACTACGTGCCATTTTTGAAAAACTTTATGAACAAGGGTCAGTTCTGGTATTGGGTTCACAAGCACTCTAGAAATTATTATTTTTTAGGAACCATCAGACAGATTAATTCTCCATCTCATATAGATCTAAATGGCTTAGTATATAGCTGATACAGTAAAACCAGGACATCTTATGTACTGAGAAACAGATGATCATTTCTATAGACTACTTTTTTTAATAGGTGAAATTTGTCAGATATTATATTTTCTGTCATTGACTACATTCTAAAGAATGAAACCTAAACTATCCTCTTTTAAAGCTATATAAGTTCCTATCTAACTTCTAAAAGTCAGTTCTCAAAATCAGCTGTGGATGAGATTGTGTTCTCCATTTCTGTCTCCACATGAGTGCTCTAAGGTTTTTTACCTTTTCATGTCATAGAAAATAGACTAAAAAAACTCTTGCCTTTGAGTTGATAGCCACTATTCTCATATATTTCAGAGGTTCTAGTGTCTGATCACACACTGCAGAGATTTCCAAGCTTTGTTTACATTGCTTATATGCATTCAGAAGCTGGATTTGTGCTTGATGAACAGTTTTGTCATAAGAGACTCCCTGACAGGATGTGTTTGGAAATGGAAAGGATGAAAAGCAAAAAGAATGCCCAGAGATAGGATGACTAGATAAAGGATGGGGAGAATGTGCTTTGAGTCATCTATGGGCACAAGTGAGGAGATGCACTCAGAAGGAAAAGCTGTATATGGAGCCTGCAGAAGGAAGCCCATAAAGGATGAAGAATGACCTGGAGCTGCAGAAACTGAGGTAGGGGTGACAGGAGGTGGGACAGGGGAACTCTTGACAGCTCAAGAGGGACTTGAGGGGACAAAGGCTGTGAGGCAGGGGAGGGAAGGGAGAAGTGAAGTTGGCCAGCCTGGGTGTGATTCACATTCCTGACTCACAGCTACTCCTCACTCAGAACCTCCAGGTAAAATGGCAAAATGAGTGGAAAGTAACCACAGATGTGCTGCTCTGCACCCAATATATACATTTTCCCTACCTGGTTGCTTCTCACCTTCATCCCTGTTATACACTATCTTGTCTTCTTCTTCATGGGGCACAACGCCAGGATGAGTGGGAGGCAAACTGACCCAGAACCTCTCTGTAAAACTGGGAGTCCTTCAGTGAGTCTCTGGGCTTCTTATCTATGGGACTTCACAGTTTGTTGGATCTTCAACAAGTCATCTAACAACACCTTGTTGGAGCCTGTGGAAACAGCCTGTCATTTTTATTCCCTTCTTCAATAATAACTGTCCTACCAGTGGTGAAGTGGAAAGAAAAGGTGGTTCAAACAAGTGGAGAAACACCAAGATGCACAACAGCCACACACTCTTGATAGTTCTTTCATGACCATTTACCCCCTTAAAACTAGTGAAACTTTACCGAGCTTTTTCTTTTCTTTCTTTTGCATTAAGTCAGTTTCCCTTTATTTTTTAGAAGAAAATTTTCACTTTCTTTTTAATGACTCTGTGAATGAATGCTATAATGAATCTTATAGCATTAGACTTCTGTGGCAGTCAGCTTCCTTTCAGGTAGCTCTCTCTTCTGTTCTCTGTTCACATTCCTTGTGAAATCCAGAATGTCTTTCTACACCTGTAGTTTTCACTCACTGATATTTTTCTGCAAGGCCCTGGGCAGCTGAGAGGCTTCACGTTGGACTGTTGCCAGTTCATTCTGGAAAGGCATGGTTCTCTGTATGCAGATACCAATATTATCATAATGCTTGAATGCTCTACTTGTTCCACTGATGTGTTCTTTTGTCTACCCTGTTCCTTATCTATGCCCCACCCAATTAACACTAATGAACCATGAGTATCTGAAAATTTTGGACCATTTCTAGACCATATAAGCATTTTCTGTCTTTGTTCTAAGATAACTGAATGCGTAGCTGAGTATGAAGTCACATAACTATATTTCTATCATTCTGAATATGGCTAATCTGAAAAGATTTACTGGAAGTCAGGATAGATTGATTGATCTGCACTCATGTGGTTTCCAGATTGAGGATAACTTTCTCTAGCCAAATCAGAGCACAGACAGCAATCTGGTATCTATCCTCACTTTGTTATATAAACAAAATGCCAGCATGTCTTTCTGGATATATGTCCAGTGTTATTTGAGATATATTTCCCAAATTCACACTTTTTGTCTTGGCTTACTTAAGATATGAGACTGAGCAGAGCCAAATGAGCTACCTAATTTGGTGTCCCCTCCTTCAAAAACTCAAGCTGAGGCTGTGAGTTAATGATGAACAGAAAACTGTCATAAATATCAAACCTGACTCAAATCCTTTGTCACATTTTCAGGCAGCTCACTTCTGTGGCTTTTCTGTTTTGTGACCAAGTTTCTTTCTAGAGGCCCATTTTTAGCTCTTCAAGGTTATGATACAGATGACATTTATTTGTAGCATCAAGGTATGAGACTTTTATCTGCTTCTAAGGCCAGGGGAATATTCACCAAATAACCAGCTGTTGCTGTTGCTGTGCTGCTGCACATATACAACCTAGGCTGCACAAGCAAAGTAAGATTTACTCCATGAAAAAGACCACAAAGATGATATAAATGTACTTGTGAAGGCTGTTAATTACTGCTTGGTGCAGAGACATTGAATATCATAGGAAATAGCTGTACAAAAAGTGCTGCTGTTGTGTTACTGCCTCAGATGAAAGAGGATTCTGTGATTCCTGAATGGATGCTCTTCTGTACTCCAGCTTACCAATGCTCTGTTTCAAATACAAGACAAAATTAGAGACTGTGTTTGAAGAATGTACCATGTGTGCTTCTGGTATTTTAAAAGACCCAAACACTACAAGTTAATTTATTTTGGATTTTCACAAGGTTCCATTCTCTTTCTCCAGCAAATACACCAATATATACTTTCCAGCCCACAGAAATGAAGAACCATTGCATCAAGTCTTTAATGGACATAATTCTTGTATGACTCAGCATATAGGGTAACAGTATTCCCTTATCTATTTCTTAAGGTCTGCAAAGAAATGTCTTTTAAATGTAATCGGCAATTTTATGGAATTCTGAAAAACAACAGCAAAGCGAGTGTTACTAAAAGAATGTTCATTGTAATATAACTCATAACCACAATTCCCCATGTCTAATCTGACAGTTGTGAATTTTTGTGAAGGGTGTCTGCTGCTCATGTGTGTGAAGCTTGAGACAAAGGGAGACAAAGAACGAACAATTGCAAGAAACTTTCTCTTGCATATCATCTGCCCTGTGAGCCACTGCCTGACAGCAACAATATCTATGCCTGCCAGAAACAATACTGTTCCCTGACCACATAGTATTGTCACGAAGAAAACAGATATTGTCCTGCTCGAGGAAAGCATGCCTCAGGTCTGTAAGTCATCTGTAGTAATTAATAGTAGATCCCAGTCAAATATGGATTCAATTTTTCTTTTGTATTACTATTTGCTTGGCAATATGTGCACACTACTGAGTTTCATTTCCCAGAAGCACAAAACTTTTAATTCTTCTATGAAGTCCAGTGATTCATTTCCAGGTAAATGGAAACCACGTTTTTAGACTATGAGGCATAAGAAGCAGCTTTTGAAGTGTGGGTAATTATAGGTTTATTTCAGAGAGAACAAATCATATGCATGAGGAATCAAACCTGTTTCTCACTAGGCAAATTTTAATCGGCTTTGGATCAGAAAGCTTCTGTGCTTTTGTTGTCATCCTTGCTAGTTCCTCTAAAGGCTAAAATTTATGTCCCCATGGATACTAGTCAGGGCAGGATGCTGTTCTGATTTTTGTGGGGTTAGCTACCATTTCATCATGTCCTGTGACAAAGATGTTTCTCCTTCAACCAGGTTGCATCTCATGATGGGACAGGCTTTGTGCCATCTCTAAATCAAGTCCATCCTGAGGAAGGATTGTGAAGCTGGAGCTACGGGCACACATTCCCACTTTGCCATACAGCAATACATCTTCTCTCCTGTTTATGGAGCCCAGAGGGTTAATATCTGGGAAAACAGAGGGTAATGAGCTGGAAGAAGCAAAAAGTAAGGTCTGGGGAAAGTAGGAAATCCCAGACAGTTAAATCTTTTCCTCTGTAAATCTCATCCTGCCCTATCTGTTGCAGAGCGCTCCTAGCCAGGAGCAGAGCTTCTCTGAACCTTTCATTACCTTTTCCACATTCTATCCAGTCACCTCGGGCTTCTCTAGCTTTGTGTAAGGACATATGAGAGTTTGTACTGTGTCAAATCTAATGTTCTTCTAGTATGCACTCTGTCTTCAACAGGTTCATCTGCATTTCTTAAGAACTTAATGAATGAATTATTCTTGTGCGCTTAGTATCTATGGAAGGTTTTTCTTATACAAATTTACCTAAGTGTTTTTTTTGAACTCACATAAATCTTGTATTTTCTATTCCTCATTTTGTTAAACTCCACAGTTTAAGCAGGTGATGTGTGAAGTATCTGTCCTTGCTCTGATGTCACCTAGTTTATGACAAAAAGAACAATGAAATGTTTCTCTGTACTTATTTTCCCACATTCCTTATTCTTTATTGACTTCTACGTTATCTTCTCTTCATCTTTTCGTCAGTTTGAAGAATTTATTCTATTTAATCATTCTTTATATGGCAACCACTTGAACTATATACAGTATTCAAAATATGGAAACATGATTTTATACAGTGGCATAGAGATGTTCTGTTAATTTCTCTCTTCCCGATCTAATAATGCTGACAACTACCTGCCTGTTTTTAACAAGTACTTCTAAGTACTGCACTGTTGACAACATGGAACTCTTAGAAATTCAAGATCTCAATCCTTAGTGCTTATGTCTAAATCAGAATATAGCACTATATTACAAAAAATACAGCTTTATGTTTTCTTCAGACCTTACTTCTTGTAGACTGGACAGAAGAGACAGATGTTTCATTAAAACTCCTTCAACTAAGCAAATTCATAAGGAAAACCAGACAACTTCTCACACTTCCCTTGCATTAGACAGTTTCTGGTAACACTTCCATGAATGTTAATATGCCCTATGCCAATCTGCAGGAAAGACCCAGCCACAGGATATTCAATCTTCACTGGGATATTTGTACAGTAAGTAAGTTGCTCTATATGGTATATATGGTGTGGCCATGCAGTCTCTACATAGCTGGGTTTGAAGGGAAAAGAGTCCTGATCCCCTAGTCCAAATCACTTCTTTCTAGAGAAGCAAGCTCAGATACAGCAGGCTGAACCTGACAGTATCAGATATGGAGTGTAATATTTTTCTGCAAGACAGGCAGCTTTAGAAAAGTTTTGCAACTTACTCATAATAGTAGGGTTTTTTTTTTCATGAGTCTACCAGGTCAGAACAGGACACATTCTGTATTAGTTAAGGTTCATGCTAGGACTGGTGATGGTTGTGGTGTTGTCAATGGTGTTTTCTGTAGATACAGTTAAGATTGTTTTTCTCCCCCTACACATCACTTGATTTATCAGCATTGAGAACCACCTACTATTTTATCATCAGCTGCACACTGTTGCAAAACCCATTTGTAATTTTTCATGTTCAGCTTGAATACCTTAGGCTCACTGTCAAATGTTTTATACTATCAGCTGAATATTTTACAAGCATGTTGAACAGTTGAGAAACCAACATGTGCTTCCTCTGTAGCAGTAAAAATGTAAATCAATATCTCTTCTCTAACTGATAACCTTTTCCACACCCTCTATCTTGTCCTCATATTTTTCTCACTAGAGACATCATTGTCTTCAGACAGATTGTTAATAGCACAGCTGGGGAAAAAAGGGAAAACTGTGGAATAGCATTGCACTTACTTGCAATTAGCCATGGAGTGCTCCAAGGGGAAGTGGTCCAAAGGGAAGTGCACTGCAGTGAATGATACATCTCCCTGTATTAATCTCTTAATTTATGCAAAGTAGTGTTTGCTTTGGATTAGTCTTTCTCCTTCCCCTTTTCAGCTGTGATTTTTATCAAGTGTTTCTTAACAGCTGTGTAGGTTTGATTAATTGTGAAAAACTGAACACAGCTTTTAAACCATAATGGCTAGTAGGGAAAGAATAGACTACCCATTGAGCCTAGGCTCAAGTCTTGCTGAATTTGGGAGTCTGATGGGGAAATTTCAACCTGTGTTGAAAAGTAGTTCCACAATTGCATAGTTCCACTGAAACTGTGTCACAAAATTCTCCACACAAGATCCAGGACACTTAGTTACCTGCTTGCTTGTTTTTCCTTTAATTTGTTTAATCATTCCTTGGTATTCTTGACAAATCTCTGATTTTTCAGTCAGACCATTTAGAAAACTGTCTGGATGTCATTGCTCTGTGTGTTTTCAAAGCCCAGCAAGACTCCCCAGCAGCAATTCAGCTTCTGTTTCTCTTAAAAGTGACAAAGTGAAGAGGAAATTAAGGCCTTCCCTCTCTTATTGCACTGGAAGGGATGTGGCAGGTGAAACCAACATGTGTCTGAGTTCTGGTATTGACTTTTTATAGTGCCCTGTCTCCACAATTTGGGAATTATGCTAATTACCTATTGGGTCTGAGAGAAAAGAGGAGAGAGAAGAGAGACTCCCATCCAACTGTGCAATAATAAATGCAAAGCAGGGTCTTGAGGTACAGTGAAGAGAACAAACAAGGTTGGAATCTCCCTCTGGGGACTGGTGACACTGAGCTTCAGTGCAAACTTGTGATGGTCCCATCCCCACACTGATGTGTCTTTGAGCTGCCTTTGCCTGGTTTGAATAACTCATGGGAAGGATGCCTTGGTCAGAGCTGGCCCCAGAGCACATGGCTGTGCTGGGATATTTGCAAAGGCAGCACTGCAGCTCAGTGGCAGAGACTCTGGGGCAAGTGGGGAATATAACATTGTGGCCGAGAGTGCTGGAAATGGACTTCAAAAGCTGGTGTCTGAGACAGACTGTAGATTGAGAGAACCAACTGTGTGCCAGGAAAACATCTCTGAAGCATTTACTTGGAAAAGAGTATATATAATAAATAGACAAAATGCTCTGTCTTCCTGTTCTAACACGCTTTTCATAATACAAACACACGCACATACAATGTTGGTTAACAGATGAGGAACAGGAGGCAGGCCCAGGTGTGGCTCTGTTTTGGCTGCTGCTCATTCCAGAGGTGAGCTGCTCATCCTGAGGTGGAAGGATTACGCTGGGCATGACTTGCCTGCTGCTTCACAGGAAAAGAAATGTGGGTTCATATAAGAAGATGAAAGCCAATTACAGATTAATCTGTTATATTCTATTGTTTCATGTTATTTGTTCCTGAGAGTGATTATCCTCATGAAAAAGAAGTAGTGGCTTTGCCATGATGGCTGGGAGGCTTTGTGCCACCCTCCATAGATTTGGCTTCTTCTGGTTTCTTAGTGTTATTCCATGTATAGCTTTCAGAGGAAAAACAGGCACAAGGCTGTGAATTCTCATAGAAGTTTTTGCAAAGCTTGAAATCCACAGTTCCCAATTTTTTCCTCTTGACAAGGCAGCTAAGAACTTTTTCACATCCCTTTTGTTTCTCATGTTTCTTCAGACACCCATTTCCCATTCACCTCTATCTATCCTCAGCAGTTTCCTTTTCATGATGCTTCTGTTTCAGCTTCAGGGCTCCAACAACATTTTTTCAAACGGAACACTTAACCGCAGTCGAAACAAGTGCTGCCATTTTTTTACCTCACAGGTCTCTTACTCTTGATTTCTAACTAACTTTATTTATTAATATAGTAACATCAGACTTTGCAGGAGGTCCTTTCACTTTGTAAAGGCAAGCATGGAAAGCAAATGCCAGTTTGCAAATTTTTTTTCCCCCTATAAAAATCTCAATTCCACTTAGATGCAAAGGGGAAAAAGAAGGTTGAAAGGATATATATGAGAAGAATGCACATGAGAGGATTGTGTAATGTATGACTAATGGACTTTTAAAACAATACATAAAAGATATATCTGCTGTCAAATTATCCCTTCTTATGAGGTTATGACTGAGGTATGAATTGCAGAGCCAAGTCATCAGGGACCACACATGCACACAATAAGACATAGTTTCTAAGGAGAGGAAATTGCTTGAATGTGAAGCCTGGCTTCTTATATTATAGAGGTATTACTTATTAGTTTATATTAATATGTCTCCCATTATTGCATAAAGAATTATCTCCATCTGCTTATAGCATCCTTGGATCCAGCCATGCATATCCAAGATTGGCTTCCAACTCTGCATTCTCACTAGCCCTTCTTAGTTTTCATTTAGTAAAAAAACAACAAAAAAGCCCATAGAGATAATATTGTTTTATTGCATTGTGATGATACACTCTCCTTCCTACTCTATTTTCCCAGATATAGTTCCTTGTGCTGAAAAACTGGCTTCAGATGTAGGTTTTGTGTTTTCTTCTTATCTCAGCCACTTTTCTTTAGTAATTTGTTATCTGATTTACATTGTATAGTAATTTGCATCCTCCAACTGTTTATGTGGGAATACATAATCTGTCATTGGGTAGGAAAAGGTATATAGTATCAGTATTTGTCTTTCAGGTGAATTTAATTTATTGACTAGTTGTCAGAATTTCTTCCCTTTTAGGTAAGAATCTAAAAGGTGTAATCAATCATCTTTTCTTATCTCTTTCTTTATCTCTTTCCTCATTTATTTTTTTCAAGACCTCCCTGAAAATTGTTCCAGTTCTTGAACTTTTTTGTCTTCAGGCTGAATTCATGGACTGATTTTTAACTGGATCTTCACCATCAATAGAAAGCATTTCAAGGTAAATTCTCATTCCAGAGTTTTGGTTTTTTTTAGCTTTAGCTGATTGCAGAAGAAAAAGCTTTAAGGTGAATTCCAGGTACTCTTTTAAGCAGATAATATGAACAAGAGAATTATGCCAGAGAATTCAGAGAGAAAATTCATGGAATCAGTGCCTGTTCCATGGTGGCTGTGCCATTGCAGGGAACAATGATTGCAGCTCCCAGGTAAATAAGTTACTTTCTTGGCTCTAATGGCTGCATGCAATGTTGGAGAACTAAGCCTCAGTACAGAAATGGCAATAACCAAGATTATCAGCTGACATAAAACCCATTGTAAAGCTGGTTATCTTTTCCAGTTACAATACAGCTTCTTTTCATTTTCAGGGGATGGTAACTCAGGGAAAGTTTTCCTACAAGGAAACTAGGCAAATATAATATCAACTGTAATCTGTGTAAATTTGTTCAAAGTTGGGAATTTCCGCTTGACAAGCAATTCTTGGTGCAATAATAACTGGTACAATAAAAAAAAAAAAAAAAAAAAAAAAAAAAAAAAGAATTCTGTGAAGAGTAACAGTGGGAACAACAGTTTCCAGTAAGGCTGTCATGATAAGACCAAACCAGCCAGTGCTGGGAACCGCTGACAGAACTACAGAGCAACACAGAGTGACAAAGGGAGAAACTGCCGCAATGCAGCACATGCCAGTACTGTCAATCATTTTACATATGGCTCTGTGAGGAAGTGTGACTTCCTCTTCTATGCTGGTTACGGGTTATTTCATATGGGAAAACCCGTTGAAATTTGCATAGATAACACCAAATTCTGGCTTTTGCAGGCTGGGATCTTTCTAGGCTCCCCAATGGACTGCACTGCTCAGGGTATGCTCATCTGAATAATCTTTACTCAGTAGAACTGAACAAAAGTAGTTTGTACTATGGAGGGAGAAGGTCAGTCTGGAAGGTCTGAGTCACTGGGGTTTTTTTTGCCATGCTAACCAGTCATGTTCTTAGCCAGTTACCAGCTACTCAAATTGCAAGATTAATGACATTAAATTAAAAAAACACCCAAACATTAAAGACCTCTACAGATTTTATTTTTCTTAATGCTATCCCATGAAGGGAGCAAGACAAAGAACATTTAGAGGAGGAAAAAAATATGGTATATCAGCTCCCTGGGTATTTGGGACATGTGTGAGGAGAAGAGGAGGCTTTAAGTGTAGTATCATCTAGCCTGTGTCCTGCTGTTGGAAACTACCCCTTCCAGTTGGGTGCTTTCTGCAGAAGGTAGGTGGAAGGCTTTGCAGTGGTTCAGCTGATGGTTACCCACTCACATTTTACACTGGTGGGATTTTGAAATGGATATTTGGGGTTTGCCAGAGGATCATACATGGAATTCCTGCTTTTAAGCTGCAGCAGTCAGAAGACGCTGTAATAGTTCCATCTTCCACAGAGCTCCAGCTGTCTCAGGGATCTGGGCATCTGAGGACACTCATGATGAGCACACTCCAAGCTGTGTGGTTTATAATCACTCCTCTCCACTAGGCGTTGCAGGAATGAACCACCATTTTCACTTTTAATGAGGCATAGTAAGTATGCAAGTTGAGAGAGTGATTGATTACAGGCAGAAAAGCTCTATTTGCTGTAGATGTTTGCCCTTTTGCAGGCCAGCTCCTGCCAGATTTTTGGATGATGACACACGAATCTGAATTATGGAAATACTTAGCAGGAATTTATTGCTGATATGCAGTAAGCCACAGGAATGTAAGCAAGTTGAGGGTGATAGGAATGTCTGCTTCCTCTTTTGGGTGAACTTCTCAGCTTTCATGTGTAGGCTGAATTAATTATGCAGTCCCAGGTACTGAAATGTTGTTCCTTGGCTAATGTACTGTATAATGACTTTTTGGAAAAATAATTACCTCTGAATACATCATTCTGATTAGAGCTATCTGAAATATCAGTGACAAACTTATGTTAAATTGGAAAGGACAGTAAGTTTTTTTCCAGTTTTTGAATCATGATAGTGTTGATCACAGTTATAAAATACAATTCAAATCCTTTATTGAATGGGAAAACAGGATTTTTCCCCTCTGTAAAAACTTCTTTGGGATGTATTTTTGATCAGCTGTTCTGGTCAAGAGTCCTCTGAAACAAAAAGGTTGCTAGTATGTATTTCCATAAAGGACTGTGCCCCTTAATTAATTTCTTAAATAGGGTTAAGTAGGAAAGAGTAAGTTTATTATGAGTTCTATTTTCAAGCAGGAGCAAGCACAGCTAAGCAGCAGAAGAAACGTAACAATTTCTGCGCAGATGCAGGCAGTAAAAAGTCCTCAGGGGACTATGTAATATAAATAGAGGATAAGGCAAATTTGTAAAAGTTACCAGGATTTTTAAGACCTAAGTACAACCTGCTGGTTTGGTGGTATAGATAGAAGTGACAGTGAAGCGCTGTGATTTTACTTCACGAACAGGTCTGAGAATTAGAGTGTAGGTATCACCAGTCTGTTACCCTATGAACATTCCCTTCTGGCAACACCAGCCATGTGCCATCCAAAAGCTTTTTAAGGGGTATCCTCAGGCAGCTGCTCACTTTTTTTGTCATCCTGAATGTATGCTGTGTTCCTCTCTGTAGCTAATTCCAGCAAGGAGCTGGCATCTTCTCACCAAATGACATAGTTATTTATAGAAATTCTTCCTTCTCCCTCAGAAGCTAAATATTTCCATTTGTTTTCTTTTACTTCCTTACTTTCCATGGATATGGTTTAGTGGTAATATGGTATCACTGGGTTAACAGTTGGATGTGGTGATTTTAAAAGTTTTTTCCAGTATTAATGATTATGTAGAAGATGGTAAATTTTTGCCATCTGGCAAGACCAACAAACATGTTTTTTTGGTTTTTTTTTAAATTTGGTTTCCTGTAAATCATGGTTGTTTCCATGCCAGCAGAGCTACATCCTAATCAGTTGATTTCCCTTCTTACTAGCTTTTAAGAAATGCTTAGATGCAATTCCTTTTCAGTAGTGTAGATAGATGATTTGACTAATGAGTTCATTTGAATGACTCCTCATTTTATCTTAATCACAATATTTTTTCAATTTCCATTCTTCCTAGAAACCAAAGTACTTCTGTGTTACCTAATTCCCAGCATGAACTTTCCCAAGCTGTTTTTTGGTTATATCATCAGGTCATTGCACCCCTTGAAGCTTCTTTTGGTTTATTTCTGGTGCTCGCTCTCTTCTCCAAACCAACTGAACCACTCAGCCTACAGACTGTAGTGACCATGGCCAATGCATGGCCAGTGAATCTCCCGGGGTGGCCTTGCTGCACAGCAGCTCGTGGCTCTGCAGCCCTGTGGCTCTGTAGCTAGCAATCACCTGGCTTTGCAGATAAGCACCACGGATCTACAAGCAGATAATAGATTTGCAATGAGGAACTATACAGGGGACTGGGCATTGAGACACCTGATGACAGGTGGGAGGCAGTGCCTGTGGTTCTGAGAGAAGTGGCCATTAGGAGGGCTAAGGATTAGATAAGGTTTTTGGGTGATGCATAAGGGAAGGCAATGAATTGGTACAGTAGCAATTTTGGAGGTAGGTCCAGCTGTTGGGTCTCCGGAAAGTCTGGGGAAACAGAGACTTGTCTGGGGATGTGAATATCTACTTGTGCTTGGCCTGGCAGGTAGGGCCCTGCCCCTCCACCTCCCAGCCCAGGAAAGTGGGCTAGGTGCTGCTGTGCATGAAAAAAAGAACTCTTCATAGAATCATAGAATAATAAAATGGTTTGAGCTGGAAGAGACCCTAAAGGTAATCTAGTTCTGATGCTGCTGCCATGGCCAGGACACATTTCGCTAGACAAGGCTGCTTACAGCTCCACCCAATGTGGTCTTGAACACTTTCAGGGATGGGGCATCCACAGCTTCTCTCCGCATCCTGTTCCAGTGCCTCACCACCCTCACAGTAAAGCATTTCTTCCCAGTATCTAATCTCACCCTAGTCTCTTTCAGTTTGAGTCTATTCCCCCTTGTCCTGTCACTACATGCTCCTTTGTAAGAAGTCCCTCTCCAGCTTTTTTATAGGCTGCCTTCAGTTACTGGAAGGACACAACTAGGCCACTCTGAAGCCTTCTCTTTTCCATGCTGAACAACCCCAATTTTCCCAGGCTTTCCTCATAGGAGAGGAGCTCTGGACATCTAACCATTGTGGTGGCCTCCTCTGGACTCGCTGCAATGGGTCAATGTCTCTCCAGAGCTGTGTGCAACACTGCACATGGGATCTCACCAGAGTGGAGCAGAGGGGTAGAATCCCTTCCCTCAACCTGATGGCCATGCTGCTTTTGAAGTAGCTCAAGATACAGCTGGCTTTCTGTACATAGAGTTGGCTTAATTGACATATGATGCTGAAATGATCATACAGATCTGAAATGATTTCACATTTATTACATTATTGCGTTTATGTAAAAATAATTTACTATTTTTATTGCTATTGCTCTGAACCATAGTTCTCTGCGAGGAGTCCCCAGTCAGTCTTTAAACATAAAAATGTAAAAAAAACTGACTATGATTCCTCAGGGTGTCTTCCAGTATGAAAAACCTGTATCTACAAGATTTTGTACAGAATCTTAGTTATAGTAATTAATATTTTTACAAAGACAATAAAAATTATGTGCTTGCACAGAGCTGTAATTTGGCTGTGAACAACCATTCTTTCTCACAGATTTATTGGTCCATAAAAATTACAGACATAAAACTAGCCTTTGGATTTTTATGAAATCTGTTAAAAAATCTAGCAATATAAAAATGTGCTATAATTTGTGGCATGCCTTAAGTTACCAAAAAAGACTGAATCAGGGCAAACCAATTCAAATTTAAACATACTGTCTACAGTGCTGCCAAAGATAAAATCATGCTTGAGTGCCACAGCCTTATTTTTATAGCTCATGCCTGAAGATAAATTTTATGGTTCAGATAAGGTCTTTTGAAAATAGACATTTATGACTCTTTTATTAAAGAAAAATCTTCACTGGGCACCACAGTAATAAAATTGTATCTCTGCAAAACAGATGATAGTGTCACTTTGACTTTTACCATGCAACAGAATGCTGCTTCAAAGCCTGGCCACAAACCACACACAAAAATACTCCAGTTGGGATAGGCAACTGTCTGTGTTATTCATTGTGTGGAAACTGTTACATTCCCTTTAAGGCTAGTTGTCCTAAAGTCAAAAGTGAAATTTTGACATTGGAAGGTTTTGGTTTTAGAGAACTTATGAGCTAAGTATGGTTTGACTAGATTCCAGCTCTCCAATCCATGAGGGGTTCCCAAAGCTAATGATGGACCATTGTTAAATATTTTATTACAGTCTGAAGGTACTACTGCTACTAGATGTGCAAGGGCAAGGGAGAGAGACTTTGATCATTGTCTGTTTAGCTGTAGCTTAACATGGCTCTGGTTTGTCTCTCTCCTATCTGCTTTAGCAAGGACACACACAGCCCAGGCACAGCTCTGGGGATAGTTCACTCCAGGCTCTTTTCCCCAAAATAGATGGAACTATCCCGTCTCTCCTCCCCTCTGCAGTGATTCCATAATACATCAGCACTTTTGCCCTCTACTCACTAGTGCAGTGTATCCCTGGGCATGCAATACACACACTACATCAGTCGTTATCAAAATACCCTGATGTGCTGCAAAATTCCCCTTACCTTATTTTGAACACTTTCAGATGAAAGCATCAGATCATGTAGGAGCAGCATTTTAGAGGCACCAAAGTATGACTGAGGCACAAGGATTTCGGCTCTGAAGGGAGCTAACCCTTCCTGCTGTGGCCACGAGCCAGTCTACACTGCTTAGAGGCTTTTACTCAGCCATAGTGAACTAAAAGCAAACTGCAAGCAAGCTAAACAGCGCCAAGGCATTGGCTTGAGAAGTAACATCTATCAGATGTACTGTTTGGTGTTTACTAACCCCTGACCTGGCCCACTTTTGCCACATGACCTTTTAACCAGCACTGCTCCAAAAGGTGGCCAGGAGTGGCTTGAGGGATAATACGAGGAAAGAGGCTGGCTGCAATACAAGGTATAGTGAAGACCATGCTGTGGAAAGGATCCAGCTGTGCTGCTGTAAGCAAGACAGGCTGTCCCACTCATTTGCATGGTCAGAAAACATACCCCAGTAATCAGCTGTGGCCAGTATTTTATTGTAATCAACATGATGGTTTGCTAAACAAATGTGAAAGGAAAACACAAAAAGCTTCTTAAATGTGGTAGGTTCTCCTTTGCTGTAATGTCCTTTTGTAACTTGGTGATGCGACCTAATTGGATGAACTCAGTATGATTTTAGTGTTGTTAAACAGAGCCCAGTTTCAATCCCAAGAAAAGTTCCAACATTTCAATATTGTTTTTATTACACGTGAATAAAAACTGTGAGCATGTAGTACTCCAAGAAAACAAGATGTTCCCACAAAAGTTTAATTAAAAATCTCAACGTTTTCCTGCTGTTTTTAAAATCTAAATGAAAGGTTATCATAGACCACAATCAAAAAAATCCACTTTGGTTTACTGAAGTGAGCCCAAATGATTCATTTTCAGGTCTTCACCTCCCATCATACACCCAGCATAATGAAGTAGTGTGACTATGTAGAGTTCTCAAAAGAAACATGTATTCACAATGAAAAATTTAGGGATTGAGAAGCCTCTAATCTAGTAGCTGGGGCAAAAATTTTGCTGATGGTTCCATCTGATCAGGTGTAGACATCTACTGCTGAGCTGGTTGTCTGCTCTCTAATTAGAGTCACTGGAAGGAAAAACTTTGGAAAGTGAACAAGGTTCAGTTTCTGAATGTAACTTAACCACACAGACTGGGCTAACGATATAATTCTAGGTAATTTTAATGAATAGAAACAAGCCTTTTGGAGTGAAATCCTTTGCCAATATTAACTTCAGATTGAGACAGAAAAGGACCCAGAGGCAGGCACAAAACATATTTAATTTACATTTTTTATTTTTTCATACTTGGGTAAATTTCTGTCAGGTATTTTACTGCCCATATTGCCCAAGACACAGACATTCTTTGCAAACTCCTCCAGCACTGGAGGAGCAGCCCAGAAAGCCTGTAAATGATCTAGCACCTCTCAGGTTAATCAGTGTCAGTAATGACAGATGATGATAATGAAGTGAAAAGCAGAAAGAGCTTTTCTGAATGCCAGGAGGTAATGAAACTTTTGAACTCATGCATATGGCATCAGATCACTCTGTGCTGCAGTTATTAGAACAGTCTGGTGGATAACTTAATCAGGCACATCTTTAAACACAAGTGAACAATCATAGATTCTGGACAATATGGATTTTCTTTGTACTTGCTGTAGGTTTGACTTGTTTGCAGGACTCACCAAGAAGAAATGTAATTGTTTTCGTTTCTGAAGACCTCAGAGTAAGGAATGCCTTGCCAATGTCTCCTGGACAATGGAGGAATCTCTGTAAGCTTGTTCTCAGATTCTGATTGCTACAGCTTTTTAGAAAATCAGAGGGTAAGCACATCACTTCACTGAACCCAAACTATCTGTACGCTATTCTGTTGTCCCAGAATGGAGGTGGGAGGAAGAGTACCCCATCACACATCAGCCTAAAGCTATATGGTTTCCGTGATAAATGAAAATACTCTCTCTACTAATCTTTGCTACCTTAATTGTCATCAGCAAAACCTTGATAGGCAGAACTACCCAGCTTTATAAAGAGCTTTTTATGTCAGAAAGACATTATCTAAAACTGTGTGACATACTGCAACTCTTTGACTATTGTCTGGACACATAAGAAGCACTGAAGCAGCCTGTTCCTAAATTGCATCATGCTATGATAGCAGATCCTGACTAACTGGACAAGATATTTCTTAAAAATCCACTCTGTTGAAAGAGAATGGAAAATCTTGGATAAGATTAAAAAAAAATCAATGATGTTTTCCCCCAGAACTATTAGTCCCATACTTCTCATACAGGAATAGTGGCATCAAATTTATGTATCCCATGTTTTGACTTTTGGATTCTATGTTTTGTCTTTTCTTGTGAGTGTTGCTATTGGCCATGATGGTGGCAGAGGGTATGCCAAGCTCCAGTGCTAATCTCCAACTATTCTGAAACTCTCCAAAAGGATATTAGGTTGCATAAAGAACTCTTATAAGATGGTCAAGGTGGACTTAGTTGTGAATCTAAGAGTACTTTTTTCATGGACATTTTCTGTTGATGTTACCATATTTACACTTTCCTTTGTATGCAACAAAACAGAGCATCAGAGACGTTGCAGCAGTGACAGTGATATAAAAGACATTTGAAAAAGAAAATCTAAATCTCTGGTGACATTTTAATTTACAGAAGCCTTTTAATTTAATAGTTGGCAAAGCACTCCATACTGTTCTCCTTCACTTCTTCATATTTTGAGTTTCATGTTGCCCACAACAGAAAATCCCTGAAAGGGCTTCCCTTTTGAGATGATTTCTTAAGGTAACTTCTGTTACAGTAGCTGGAGTTTTTCAGACTGTGCTGTCTATTTTTATAAGCCTTGTTTTCCTCTGCAAGGGAACCGAGATACAGGGTGCACCCATCATTACCCCCACAGAGTGCATGACCTCTGTGAGTCGATATAGACAGGCATAGACAGTTAAATAGTCACACTACTGTCTGCTGAATATACACAGCAAAGAGGCCAGGTATGAATGCCATACATATGCCTAGAGTTCTTCACATAGTTAAAATGACTTCTCACTTCTAAACTTGCTTTCTTCTTATAATCTCATTGCTGTCTTACAGCCCAGTGTGATGGTAGCTCTGGTATCATCACTCATGTAACTTTTCTGCCAGGGACTGACTTGCAGAAAGGCAGTCACTGGTCCAAGCTCAGACCCTCATTAATAAGCAGGTACACCGTTTGTCACTTCCATGCAGAATGGTCAGAAAATTACATTAACTTGAGTACAATAAACCAAAGTATCTAGGCTTTGAAGTAAAGGTTTTTCCTCAGTCATAAGCAATGCACAGTACAAACGGGTATAAAATAAGGGAACATGGGAAGAGAGAAACAAAATACGTCACAAATATCCCCAAAGGCAAATTACCACCCCAGAACATACCAGTGCCAGGATAAATCCAAGTTACTCCCCTGTCAGGGTGGAAGCAGAACAGTGACTCACCTCAGACAACCACAACAGCCATCATCTTGTCTGCTTGTTGTAGTCTTGAAGCGCATTTTTCAGGTCATATCTGAAAATGAAGATCTGGATTTTTTTGAATAAAGCTTTGAAATTCTTTTTCTCTAAGCCAGTTGCCAGTGGATAAGTAAACCCATTCTCACCTGTCATACAACACCTGAATGGATGGCAAGTCACCTTATCAAATTGTTGATATTTTATATGACATAGTTTGAAAGAAAATAATGCAACAAGAGCAAAAAGATACATTGATGCATGAAACAGCTTCTCAATTCAACTTTTTCCAAAGACAAAGGATAATCCCCTTTATAGGAGCTATTGATCAGTAATTTTTCCATGGTAAAGGCTTTGTAGTATTACTCTGTTTGTCCAAGATAGAATGGGCTGTCTTTGATAGGCTCCCAGGAATTGAGGATTAACTTCAACTGTGGCAGTCTCAGCTCATGTACAAGAATTTAAATGGCCGTGGAACTCTTAAAGTTTTTAGTTTACATGGTGACTAGAAATTATCTGGCCAACTTCAGCCCAGAAAGAATATAAACTTGAGAGTTCCTCTGCATTTCAGCGTCAATTTCTTTCTGTACCTTCCTGCACAGGGGAGGTTTTGAAATGTCTTAGGTATCACAAGGTACTCATATGATTTAGAAATCTCTAATCAGAGGCCAGTCTGAGCTGTCTCCCCCACTTTCCCAGCCTCTCACACATAGTCCCATGCTCTGCTCAGAACAGTTAATTTTGGTTGTTTCAGAAAGCTGTGTTGTTTATTCCAAGAACCGGTCTGAAGAATTTACACATTGGAATGCATGTTGCCAAGAATATGGAAATTATAACTGCAATACAAAGGACAGTTAATAAAACCAAGACATGATCCTAATGAGATAAATGCTTACTTGTGTCCACTCTAGGAAATAGGAGATCTTTATGCGTGTGAAAGTATAAGACAAAAATTCTTGCTGCTCAAAATGGAGGCATAATTATTTTAATAGGATAATAACTAGGTGAAGACACATTCAGATGATGTCAATGAGATCTATCTTTTACAAACGGAAGTGCAGAAACTGCTCCAGTGAATGGGAAGACAGTATTCTCATAACTTGTTTGTAAACTGCAGACGTGGTCTTGCAGCAAATAGCTTTAATGGAATAGTGGTTCTAGCTGCGTTTGTGGAAATTTGTTGAGTTGCACATGAGATTTAGTATCCCAAGTGGATAATAGTTCTTTTCCACCAATGCAAGGCGTATTTCAGGATTAGTATCTTGCCAGTCTTGCAGTGAAATTAAAGCTGTGGTAAAGTAGAACCATTAGAAGCATCAAAGAGTGTGACATGAAAGGGTGTGAATCGCTCCAAAAGTACGGTATTAGTGTTTGGTGTTGGACAGGAAGTTGGGCTAGATTCTGAATTCTGGCCGTCACTTAGTTTTTGACCTAGAATAGGACACTCAATTCTTTTGCCTGTAACCACGTGTACAAATGGCACCAAATCGTTATTCGCTTCTTGCTTGTACACCAAGGAATTAAAAAAAACCCAAACCACCCCTTATGCAAATGATGATTAGTGCAGCTCTTGGACCCAGGACGCTCCTGGAGATCACCGTGCCTTGCGTGGAATGCCCTTTTCCCGAGACAGCCGCTTCCCCAGACCCACGCCGCGCCTCCAAACACAGAAACTCCCTGTGCCGAAACGCACAAATTCCCGCGGAGTTTCGTCCCTGAGACGACCCTCGACTCCTGAAACCCATTACGACTTGCTCAGTACCATCTGGGAATATTCTGAAATTCCTGGGATTCCAGCTGCTCTTGCCTAGGAAAAGGAACACCAGGTCCCGGTACCGAGGAGGCTCGCTGCGCTGACCGCCTCCCCGCGCCAGCCGCCGCTTTCTGTGGTAAGAACGTGCCTCTGGCTCGGCAACACGGACTCCTTTCCGCAGTGACTCCCCGTTATGGAGACCGAACCAGCCGGGAAGGGGCCTGCTTGCGGCCTGTGCAGTGAGCGCGGCCGGGAGGCCCCTCAGCCCCGTCCCGCCGAGCCGCGGCCTCCGCGCTCCCCCTGCCGGAGGCGCCGGGGCAGGGCCGCAGCGAGCCCGCCGTGCCCGCCGCGGGGGGAGCGGCCCAGGGCAGGGCTGCGCGTGTGCCGGCCCCGGCGGCTGTACCGTCAAATAGCCAAGAAGAGTGAACAGAAAGTGCTCTCATGTCTCTCAGTGTTCATCAGAGTGCGAAGTTTTCTATAGGTTGTTAAATAAAGCTGCGCTGTGCAACAGTGGCAGTGCTCCCTTCGCTTTCTGAACGTTCTGACGTTACAGGATAGGCCAGCAGTATTCAGGGGCGGCCAGTGGGGTCTGTTAGGGAAGGGCCTCATTCCTGAAAAAAACACAAGTATTTTCCATGCTGAGCTTTCCAATGACTGCCAGCTACAGTGGTCTGCCTAAGTGGTGACAGTGGAGGGCAAAATGAACACGCACGAGGCCTTGCACTGGTTGTGGAATTACTGTCTGAGCTGTGGGCCAGGTAGGTCCCCCTGCACCTGGGCCGCTGGGGATTGACTGGCTGGGTGACTGCACTGCCAACAGGACCTGGGATACAATAAAAGTTATTGTCCAGAAATGCATCCTTTTGCAACGGTGGCCAGCAGCATCCTGGGCTCTACTGGGCACGGCACTGCAGCAGATTGAGGGAGATGCTACTTCTCCCACCTTGGCTCAGCTTTGTCAAGACTGCAGTCAGAGTGTTCTGTCCAGGCCAGCGCTCTCCACGACAAGAAGGACATTTACATACTGTGGTGACTCTTGGAAAGGATCACTGAGATGATTAGGGGATTAGATCCAATCCTGATGTGTAAGGATAAACTGAGAGAGATGGGACAGTTTAGACTACAGAAGAGAAAATTCAATGTGTGCAAATAACAGCAGGGACACTAAATGAGATGGACCCTGCTAAGTGGATCCAGTGAAAGAACAAGAGGGAATTGGCTGAAATATGAGAAATCCTGCTTGAATGTAAGGAAGACTTTTAAACTGTAAGGGTGCTGAACATAGGCACATGTTGAGATATCCTGTGAGTTTCTGTCCTTGTAGATGCTTGAAATGTGGCTGGACATCATGTACAAGAACCTGCTGTAGATGACTGCTTTGAGCAGAGAGATTGGACCACTTAATCTCCAAAGGTCCCTGCCAACCTCAGTCATGTGTCTTCTTTTTTAAAAGAAATGTAAAGAAGAAAAAGGCAGTAGGAGAGATTCCCCTTACTCTCTGTATGCTAAAGGCTGAAACAGATGAGAGCTGTTTTTTGTTTTTTTTTTTCTCTTTTGTTGTTGAATTGAGTTAGATGAAAACATGAATAAGGATGGGAAGGGCACTGGTAAACAGAATACTTCTATAATTACTCAGTCAAAAGGATTGCAAGCCTGTGAGGGTTTTTTTTTTTTTTTTTTAGGCCTGTAAATCCATTTGGAATAACCTTGTGTTTTGGCTGGCTGCCTTTTTCAGCAAGGAGATTAGAAATACATTTATTTGCCATCTTCAGGCAGGTATAAGCCACCTTCACCAGTGAACTGCTTGCTATATGTGGACTTGTTAACTGCAACCTTTTAAAAATTAATTTTGACTATGTAATTTGAGTGTCTCAGAAATGGAAATTAAGTTTTCAGCTGTAGGTCTGAACATGGATTTGGAACATCTAGCAGTCATTTGCTTCTGCAGTCCAGTGTCCAACTGGATGCTCCCTGAGGAGCACCTGGAACATAGCAATCAGCCTCTCTTTGTTAAACTACACTACACTGCACTACTATACTACAAAACTACTTTAGTTTTGTTAAACTAAACTACAGTGTAAGATCCTTGCTCAAGGGAAATCTCAGCTTCTGGCTTTGGGTAACTATTGATCCTCTTCATAGCTTTTCCATAAATACCATGTAGCTCGTAAATACATAGGCTGACTTTCGATTGTGTTTGTCTTTCAGGACATGTATATATGATCTATTTATAATATGATTTAATTAGGAAATGCATTGGTCACATCCTGGTGTTAATCCCCATTCCTTAGTCAAAATGTCAGTGAAAGAAAGTGTCATGCTCCATAATCTGTCTTTGTGTCTCAGAGTTTGTTGTGGACTGTTACTCTCTGCTTATGAAACCATACTTTCTATACTCTTGCAGTCTGTAAAATGCGAGTCCAGATTAGGCAACATGGTAGCAGAAGTTGCAGAGTTCCCACGTGAATGCAAGAGGAAGCATATGCTTCTTTTCTGGGTTGTGCACACTTGTGTTTCATGAAGTCAGTCTTCCAAAGATTTTGATTTCTTGTACATGAAGATGAACTTTGCATGATGAGCGAACTGATTGCTTATGAGCTAGGGTTTGTGGGCAACCAACATGTGTGTTAGAGTGAGTGTCTGTTACAGAAGGGAAGAAGTAGATGAGGTCTCCTGACTAAAAAATGCAATAAAGGAACATAGAACAAGTAGAAGCAGAGTCAGGTTATTCCTCCAAACCTTGAAGGAACAAAGACACTGTGTAGGTGTGTGGAAAATCAATAAGGAAAGTGAAAGCCCACCTGAAGTTTGCCCATTTCACATTAATTAAAACAAACCGTAGAATGAAATTTGAACGTAACTTAAATTTGAAAAGGTAGAAATGGTACTGAAATTCACTGTTTGGAGGATTTTTCTGTATTTTAAGCTATAGAGAACTATAGCAGGGAAAACTGAAAAGAGAAGAGCTGAGGCTTAGCTTTTCCCTTGGGTGGAAAGAAGATTGAAATGGCTTTTGCCTGATTCTCCCGAAGTTGCTTCTTAGACTGAAACACTTCAAGAATTTGTTTTTGCATAAAGATTGCCCATGTCTGAAACAAAGTTGAAAGCACATGCAGGTCAAGATGCTCACATTAAAATTTGTGGGAATTACAAAACTAAGTAATGATATTCTTAAATGTACAGATTTTAGGCTGATGTACTGTTTTGGAATACATCTGTTGGACTCAGACGCTAAAAATGTTTAGACCCTCCAATATAATCTCTCACATTTTTTCAAAAGTACTTGAAATTAGTAGGATTATTCCCCAGAATCAGAGCAATCTGCAGGTCTGCTCTTTCCTCTTCTTTAAATGAACTCCATTCCCAAGAAACTTGGAAATATTCAAGTTTATTATTGAATATAGCCAGTGGAAGTAAATATTCATAGCTTGGGTAAGAATAAAGTTTCTATAAAATACCTGTTGCTGAATGTTTCATTCTGCTTTCCAAAGTACATTTTTCCTCTTGAGGCTGATAGGATTGGGGTAAAGCTGGAAGATAATTTTCTCTTACTTTCATAGATGATAAAAAAAATAGAATTATCTCTTGCTTGCAGCCTGTAAAGGAATTTTTGTAGATGTTAAACCATATGCACCTTTTGAAATGCAATGTGCACTTTCCATATTTATAGTTAAAACACCTTAGGTGTGTATTTTAAACATAGTTCTGATCTTGTAGTATCAGGAAACTGTAGATTTGCTTTGAATTGTATGTTGGTTTGGGTATGAGAATCAGGCTAGATCTAGAATTGATGACAGTATGTTTTGTAGCTGGCTGCCTGTTTCTCATGGCAGGGATTTTAGTACTGTTCTGGTATTTCATACACTTATTTAGTGGGAAGACCAACATTAACAACTCTCACGTGAAGCAGCAGTGCAGTAAAATGATAGCACAAAGGCCTTCCTGCTTGTAAACAAGTCCACTAGATGTCCCTCCAGCTCTTTGTGAGACACAGCTGATTTACTCAGGCTAAATGGATCTAAGATGAACAGCCCTGCATTTTATGTCCATACCTTGCATAAGTAGCTCCTTTTGGATTCCTATAGCAGTTATGGATACAACATAAATCCAGTTTCAGAAGGTGATGGTAGGTGTCTTCCTTCTGTATGTGTACACATGTGATTTTGATCTGTCAAAAGCAATCTTTCACTGTATGGATAGTGGGCAGATACTACACTGGGGTGGAAAAATTAATGCATTTTTAGGTTATGCCTAATTTTTTTTGCCAAAAAAAAGGACAGTTTAGCTCAGTCTCAGCATTTTCACACAGGTGAAGACTAGTCTGGGAGGTAATGTAACAGTAGTTTAGTTGGTGACCCTATCAGATATTCAGTCTTACTATGAAAGTGGTCAGCTCAGAAAACTCAGAAGAGTTAAGATGCTTTTTCACTACTCCCTGAAATATGAAGATTAATCTCCTCAGAAATGCTGTTAGCTCTGTTCTGTATTTTCAGCTGCTACCTCTGAATCTGTAATCTTTTCAAGCATGCTGCTGTCCTGATGCTTGTGACATCTGGAAATGCAGTTCCAGAGTTTGGGTAAATATCATGTGAGATGATAATGTATTTTGATTGAATATCCATACTTCTGTGGTTTGATGCAGAGAAAATTAATCTAAGTCTTGTTCTTTGTATTTTTTTATCCCATAGTCTCTTATTCACCTGTTTTCTAAGGAAAATAATCCTCATTTTTTTTTGATTTCTACCAATACCCCTACTCTTTTTCATCACATTTTCCTTGACTTTTCTCCTTCAATTTCTATGTGTTATGTTTTCCATGGTGAGGTGATTAGTGTAGCATGAATTTCTTTCGATGACAAAACCACAGATGTTGGCAAATTAATACACTAGAAATAATAGTTGTTGGCAAAATAAATTAGTTAATATACAGAAAAAATAGCTCTTTGTGCAGCATTACTCATATACTGGTTACACAGACTGATAGTTATTTTTAATAGAGATAAAATTGTGTTGAAGATAAGGTCTGTTGCTTTATAATTAGGAGGTGCTTCTGTTACTAAATTTAATGTGACCATTCCATAATCTTTTGCTTTCTGTGCATTTTGCCTCTCAAAGCACATCCATTGTACAGTAGCATAGCAGTTGTATCTAGATAACAGAGAATAAGTGGTCTAGGAAACCTTTGCTAGGTGTCAGGGATGTAAATAGTATAGGACAGATGTTTCCATTTTAATCTTGTGTTGTAGGTGTATGGTATAATCTGGGACAAGTGGTCCTTGGTTATTTGATGTGGTAACTAAAAGCAAGAGACCTCAGACTAAAATCCTGGTGGTTCAGAGCTGTACGAACAGTGCTGTTTAGAATCAGAGCAATAGCTCATCAGATCAGCTTGGTTCCTTCTGATCCAACTGTGATCAGCATAGCCCAGTTATGTAATTTAAAATTATTGACCTTAAGATGTGGGTGACACATGGTGGAAGGAATTATTTTCTCTGTGTGGGAATGGCAAATGCCTTCAACATATCCAATGATCACAGTGAGTTGGAGGGAGGATGATGGGAAAGAGAGTATACAAGGAGACTGTGCAGATTTACTTTGGTAAATCAGACCTCTGGACTCTGAATCAGCTCTGACTACTTCAAGCCCTTATCAATAAAATGGGCTAATTTATATCCATAACAGAAGCTGGTAAAACTATTAAAAGAAAAGATCAGTTTTTATTTTTCACTGTAGAGGATTTTACCCAAATCATGTAAGACATTTTTCTCTGATCACGGCCGCATAGCAAGTTGAGAAAACCACAAGTTAATTCACTGTGGGAAAAATACTCCTAGTTATGTATAAAAGACCTCCAACCCCAAGCCAACAACAAGAAGAATATCTCTATGCTTGTAGGATTCCCTGAGTAAGAAGAAGTGTTGAAGCTAGTGTTATTGTCCTGGATGAGCCTATGTTCATACACAAACTGGGCTGCTATGGAGTTTCTTAAGGCGTATCAATAATAAGGGATCTGGTGATTCCCACATCCAAATGGTACCTCCCTCTTGGTCCTTCTAGACCACTTTGATCCTTTGCACCTGCTGTTATAATTATTGTTCCTGTGGTATTTCCTGTCATGGGTAGGAAGGAACTAAAACCACATTTTCCCCTTTCTCTTCTGCTTAGTGTTTTTTCCAACCTTCCTCTCCTCTTTTCTACCATGATAATGGGAAAGCAAACAAAGGAAGTAAGATTAGGGAGGTTGATGGGAAATTCCTTTTCTCTCTCTACTTCCCTTTCTGATAACATGTGTCTGTTCTGCTTCTCTAATTCCTTCTGCTCCTGAAGTTGTCACTTTATGTCTATCTCTCATTCACTCACCCAACTCTGTTTTCCTGTCCAGTTCCTGGATAGGCTAATTACTCATATCTATTGTAGTAGTCCTCAAAAGGGCAATGTCTAAATTCTTTGCTGCTGAAGTTAATAGTTCAGATCTTGACAAGTATCTCATTGGCAATTTTGCAAGTCTACATGAAGGTAGATTTGAGGATCAAGTAATTGTTATAGAAATTGGCGTATGTTATTCAAGTACTAAGTTGCATCACCTACACCAAATTTTTTACTTTGGGTCAGGGATGCACTTGTAATAAATTGAGAATACTGTTTGCCAACTCAGACATGTAAAGATAGATGCATAAACTTCTGACCTTGCCTTACTTTGTAAGAGAATCTGTGCTCAGTAGCCTGGACAGCTGGTCATCATTTATCATGTGAAAAGAAACATCAAACTAGGTAGGATTCTCTGAGTAATATTCTTCAGGGTGGTTGCCACAGAGAAATAATTTACTTTTATTTATTTATAAAATGGCTTTTACTAAATCCCTGCTGGTTACAAGTCTTCTTTGCAAAACATGACAGAGAACAAATCAACCAAGATAATAACATAGGCATGTTTTCCTGTTGAACAAAAATGTCTTGTTTTTGGATTGATTTACAAGAATAATATATTCTTTTCCTTAGTAGTATTTTAGAGACAAAGGAATATTAATGTGATAATGGATAATCAAAAGATAAATATTAGTTATTAAACACTGAAATCTCTTTTGTTGTTCAGACAATCATAACAGATAAATAATTCATGACAATAAAGCCAAGAAAGAACAATATTAATTGTTTTAGTTGGAAATATTTCCATGATGAAACTTGCAGTAAGACATGTCTGTTTTTATTATCTTTTAGAAAGTCTATTGCTTGAGAAGTCAGCTCTATAAACTAACTCACAGTAATTGCAATTCTAGTACTTTGGAAAACATAGGTTTAAAGTTGACAAAATCCACCTCAAATATATCTATTTGGAGTCATTTTTACAGGCAAAAAAGTAGTCAAGTATAGGCTGTTAGTGATTTCAGATTGCAGACCTGCAATCTAGTAAATATAAGTGTTATACAGGACTGTTACAAAGAGCTAGTCCCTCTGATGACACTATTTTTAATAACACAACTGTAAAAAGCTGGAGAACATGGAGAAACCAGATTGCACCTAGGTCGTGTTTTTGGGATTGCCTGTACATGGAAATTTCTTTTGTACGTTTGAAGTTCACACAGTGCTTATACTCATGATCACCTTGGTGAGATCATTTGTATGCCCCCAGCTTTCAGCAAAAAAGGACACATTCATGTTTTAACAATTAATTTCTCAACCCATAACTTACTTACCATGTCACAAGAGAGAGGCCATTGAGGTTTATTTTTCTTCTTCATTCTCCCATCCCTTTCTGTTGGTTGATTCTCAGGAGAAAAAATAAGGTGATTGGAAGTGAGCCTAAACCTCTCCTCACTGCTCTTGGAGACATTGTCAACCTGAGTTTTTATGATCCATTTCTTGTATTTAGTAAACTACCAGAAAAAGAAATCTAGTTTGACTTGTCACAGCTTCCATATTACGAGTAAGGGTTTGTAGTATATTTGGTGACACCATTAATAAATTACCTGCTTTAGGAAGAACCTTAGATAGTGTAACAAAATATGCCGGTTTCTTAAAAATAACTGCAAGAAAAATTTCTCCACTCTTCTCTGGCCTGAGTTACCTCTTTTCATAATAGAATCTGTGCACATTAATGGATAATTGCTGTGGGCAGTCCTGGGCACCAAGTGCATGTCTTGTCTGTGTCTAATCACACTGGTGTAAGTTTTAGGTGGCCCCCTTCTCTCATCCTCCACAGGCACGAAACCCAGGCAGTGAAGGAGGAGGATGTAACATGTTCCTGCATCTCTGCCAGGACAGAAGATTGGGACAGCAGGGTTAATGGTGATTCTGACATTCTCTTCTCAAATTTAGGAAAAATATGTGCCAATAGGTTTACTTGTTATAAAATATATATTGACCTTTTCTCTTTTGCACCCTACTCTACCACCTACATTTTACACTAATGAGAGTTTAAATTGAAAGTGTGGGGTATCTCCTGAGAGGAACCAGTTCTTGTTCCCCTTGTGAAGTGATGAAAATGTCAGTAGCAATTATGTAGAAACAGATTACCTTTACCCTAATTTCATCAGATCAAAAGCCAGCTCTTCACAATTTTATGCATGAGTGTGGCATTAGCAGAAGCTCTATTACTCTGGTTATTAATGGGTGTAAAGGATGTTTATTGAAAGGTGTATAGTTCATTGAGCACTCTCTGAACTGAGTTTCTCAGAAGCCAAGGATTTGTTTTCTATGCTGAATGTCATGGAAAACGCTTTCCATTTTAGTCATTGTATTCATTATGTGCTACTTCTCAAATCTGTCATCATGCTGTTCTTCTTGCCTCATGTTTTCATCCTTTTCTCTCTGTACTTTAGGTTATTTTGATCCAGGCTTTTATTTTCTTTCAGTTTGGTAATTAATAGGGCTGACTTCACTTCTTTTATGCCCATGCTGAATTTGCCTCATTTCTGTTTTGCTTTTCAATTCATACGTCAGCTGAGATCTCTAGTTACAATAGCTTCATTTTTCCTGGAAGCTTTGCGTCATGGGGCCAAATTTATACCTGGTGTATTTTCCATTGACACAAAATTACTGCAAGAATGAATCATCTTCATGTTTACATTCATCTGGTCTTATTTTTTTTTCCTCAGACACTGTTCATTTGTACCAACCATGTAACACCTGCACTCCTTTGAATTATATGAAATCAAATGTTGTCTTGGGACTTAGCAAAGACAACAACAATGAAATAAAATTATGAAAATCACAGATCCAGGCTAGACCTGTTTCTTTGACATAGTAGTACTCACGGTAAGCACTGTCTTACTGCAGTCTATTTTTCACTGTCTTGAAAAAAAAGCAATGTATGATGGGAGAACAGATTTTAGAGATAATCTTGCTTTTTCGAGTACAAAAGCTCAAGATATTCTGACTACCATGTAGATCAAAAAGATGGCTAGCAGTCAACTAGCTTTAAAGTGATGCACATTTGAAAAACACAGAACAACCATTTTGTGATCTGTTATGGGTGCTTAATATGGAGGTAAACAATGGAGCTTTTAATTTTGTTTGTTAATAGTGCTAGAAAACGAAACATAAAAATGGTAAAAATATGACCAAAGTTGCAGCTTACTTAAATCTAATGATTCCCTCCTCCAACGCTTGCCATCAATCTTAAGAGACAAGCATAAGAAAAATTAATTTTTTTCTTTCTCAGTTCAGTGCCAGCCTTTGCTCTGTTCCTAAGTATCTGATAAAAAAATAGGCTTCTTCTCTGCATCTCTTGGCCATGGTACATTCAGTGACTCTGTGGGGATGGTCCCTGCACCACTGACACAGCAGAAGGAGTTGTAAGAGAGCAAATGAGTTTCTGAACCTTTTTCATAGATTTCCACCTGAGAGGCCCCAGTACCTGGTCAGTTTTTGTATACTCCTTGCCAGCTGGCTAATATACCAGTACATGGTGGGGCAAGCTGGGTGTGAGATCCTTCCCTGCCCAGTCCATCCCATCCCCAGACAGTGAAGGCAAAAGAATTCTGGAAGGTAATCTGGATTTTATCTAGATCATCATGATGACAGACACTGTTGTCTCCCACCACACTGAGGTTGAATTTCAACCCACCATGAGAAGTTTTCGCTTTGGTGCCTTGCAGAGAGCACTCTGCAAACTAAAAACAAGTTGTAGAATGTAATAGTTTGATCGATGAAAGAGGAGACCTTCACATATTAATAAAATATAGTCTAAAAGAAAGTCTTCTCACATCTGTTCCTCAGTGATGGGTATTGCATAGCACCCAGCTGTTTCTTGTGAAGTCTATTTAGATTTGGGCTTAATAGGTGGGTCACACACTATTTACAGAAAGAGAAATTATGGGATGTCTGAAGCCTGCTTTATGCATTTTAAACTCATTCTGTGGCTGTTTCTGCCTTGTGGTGGGTTAGAAAATTACTCTTAGCTTTGTCATTGAGGTGGAGAAGATTGGGGCAGGATAAATACTCAGGTGGATACTATAGTGTGGTGGGAGGTCTTTGAAAAAAGTGGCGGGTGCAATAGGTCCCAAACCATAAGGCACAAAGGGAGAAAGAGATGCAAGGAGAACTGGAGGGGGAGTCAAGCTGAGAGTCTTTTTAAATGCGTATCTTCAGTTTCTTTCACACGTATTTTCACAGAAGTAGAACTTGTGATTTCTAATCCTTGCATGCTCTGGTGTTTTTTAAGCTATAAATGAAGCCAGAAAAAATAGTTTGGGATTTTATTTTAGTTGTCAAAACTCAGCAAATTTAGTCCTAAATTCACCAAAACATTGTGCCTAAAAAAAAAAGACAGGCTTTGACAACTGTATTTTTGCAAATTTGTGGTAAAAGTGAGAAGTGACAAACATTGTTCACTAAAGAGCCAGACAGAAAAATTACTCTTTTCTTACTTCTTCCTACCCATTCATTCTGAACTGTAATTTTGGAAGATGTGAGAAACCCCAATTCAATTCTCTTGCAATTAAGGGGATTTGAACCCATTATCTTACAACAGAGATCACCAACCAGTATTGGATGTGTTACTCCAGAGTGGATTTCTCTCAAGTACTCTATCCAATGTTGTTCAGCATTGCACAGAATACTAAACTCTTTCAGGAGAAAGGTTAGGAACTTTGCTGTCTTGCCTATTTTTCTGACATTACTTACCCTGGTGGATATTTCATGTAAAGTGGACCTACTGCAACAGGAGTGATTAAGACCAGCGCTCAAGTATACCTTAAACTGGTTTAGGCACTCCCTGGGAGGTGGGACATGAACCTAACTGATTCTAGGAAGGGGAGGGCTCCTGTATCCTTCCAAATAAGGTTAGCTCTTGATATCCTGTGTCTTTCAAATACTTTAAAGCTTCAACGTTGGTGTGTGTGATATAAGGAAGAGGTGCTGAATATTTATTTCCTGGTATCTGCATCCTCTTGTCTTGCAAGTACCAGCGCCCAGATACTTTCCTTGTTGTTTCCTTCAAGGTTGTCCACCTGTGAGAGACCCAGAATGAAAGATGTAAAACCTCATTGTGAAAGATGCAAGACTGCACTCACTAAAGCCTTTAGGGAACAGACACAAGGGCCCATCACAACCTTATTGTATCAACCAAGCAGGAATGAACAAGCTGTTTTAAAGTAATATTTCACTTAGCCTTAACAGGTCCTGCAGGCATGTCAGAAACACCTCCACATCAGAGACTGGTTAGAGATCAAGTAAAGTTGGCAGGAATACTTAACTATTTTAAAAGATAAGTAATTATAATGGAGAAAAGAAAAAAGAAAAAGCAAAACCTGAAAACTACAAAGACTAATAGGGGCATTTTTACATGAATGTGACTTGCAGTTATTTCTTTCCAAGTGTGTGATCTTAAGCAAATTCAGACCAAGTACTGTCTTTGTTCACTGCTTTAATAGCTACAAGTCTTCCTTAAAGGAAAGATGCATTTACTTTTATCATGTTACCAACTTCATGTGAAACAGAACCTTTCACTCTAATACAGCCTTGTACTGAAGGTGCTTTGCGAAGTAGGAGCTCTGTAAAGACTTATTTTGCACTGACATATAAGCAAATGGAATGGGCAGCTGTGTTTGACAATAACTTTTACACAGTGTTTTGTCTAAAAGTCTGGAAGAGCTGTCCGGCTTTGCTGCATAGTCTTGTTCCTTTTTTTTTTAATGTCAAAAAGTCAGTCTGACAGAACTAGGATGTGAGGAAAAGAAGCAGCTCTTAGATGTTTAAGTGGACCTCTAGCTTATCAGGCTTTTGCTAAACAGTGACTACTTGGATTATATACAAATGGTTTCCATGTATTTGTGAGGTTCTGACATGGGAATGCTGTTATTAGTATGAATTAATGTATAAAAAGCTGTTAACTGGTTGATTAAAAATTTATGTCTTGCAGAACAGCTTCTTCAGTGTTTTCAACTATTATTGACACAATGACTGCAGTTCCCAAATGCAAGTATTCTTGCACATCGGCTCAGATAAATGTTATTTAGCTGTTGTTTAAATTTTAAATAAACTAAATTTTAGTTTAAAATTGCAGACATCATGAAAGATAATGCTTGTTTTTAAATGACTGAAAAGGCAGGAGAGGACTGAAAGGAGTTATTCTCAGATTTATTTTGAAGTGGCTTGCTGACTAGGAGAGTGCATTTAATTTCAGAGTAATATCTTTGTTCTCCTTGCAGGTTTTGGAACATGTCCATGATAAATATTTCTCGCCTCCCTCTTTCAAATAGAGATCCAAGGCACAGCATGAACAAATGCGAATTTTGTATTTGGAGAAGCATGATAAGTATTTCAAAATTTATCCCAAATGTAACCAAATATATTCCTTGTTGGAAAGAGAGCCTATAATTAACCTACTGAAGCTTTTTACCATGGGTGATCATGGCTGTTTTAATTTCTTTTATGAGCATGTTGCTGGAACTATGTGGCATTTTAAACTATGGATAAAACCCATGGTTTGTGTTTTACTTTGAGAAGATATTTTTGCCAAATTTAAGAGAGTGCCTTCTCAGAGGCGCATCTTTGTAGGGAATACAGATTCTTTTATGGAAAACCTGGGATTTACATTCTTTCAACTATCTTAGCATGTCTGTCACCAGCCGTGACTTCTTAGCACCTTATTTTCCTTTTCTAGTGCTCCACTTCTTTGGACTTTATTAGGATGGTTTCTCATGGCTCGTGATTCAGTTACATTCCCACTGATGCTTAAAGGTGATTAAGCTATTCCCTTCCAAAACACGCAGCCAATAGATGATAGCTGCTGATACTGCAACTTTACCCAGCGCTCATTCTATGCAAAAACAGTTCTACTGGGAAGAAATGGCCATGTTCTTTTAGAGAAGGTGAACAACAAGTTTGTACTGTTAGGGCCCTCTTTGTTCTCTTCTGGACTTAGAAACCATGAATTCCATTCTTCATGGAAAAACTGTTTGAACAGAGAAGGGTTGGAGTGTGCTAATCACTTTGTTGTAGTTCCAGGCTTGGTTTTGAGGATAGTCTTTTGGGAAAGCAAAGCACCTGAGAAATGCCTTGCATCCAGTTTTTGTACTTGGGATATGTATGGAAAAACCATAGCTCATAGCGTCGGTCATATGTCAGTGAGTCAAGTGGATTTCTGAGCCACAGCTGGCAAACATGTGCCATCTTATTAGAAACAATTTGAGATGCTGAGCTTCAGGTGAGCATCTCTTCTCCAATGCAGAGAAAAATTTTAACCCTGAAGCTGTTGCAATGTCATGCTCCAGTTTTTTGGGTAACTGACTTACTCTTTTCTGTTTGCTTGTGGGAATGATACAGATTGCAGGAAAGTTGGATTGTCTACACAGTTTCACACAGCATACATGTGCTGGAGGAAGATCCCTCCAATTTTGGGAGAAGTGGCATCCTATTCACTAGCTTTTTATATTCACTTATGTAGATAGTGTACTCACTGTTTATCTTCCATATATTTCTATAGTGCTGCAAGATACATATTATCTGAAGTTTACACTTACCAGTAGTCAATTATTTCTCTGCCCTGAAGAATGAAGGGTGTACCCATCTGTGCTTTATCAGAATAAATGAGTGCTTTTTTCATGCCCTAATTAGTGCATTTGGAATAACGTGTAGTGCTTCTTTTCCACAGAGAAATGTAATCTAAGTCACAATCCTGCTGAAAGTGAATGTTTCTCTACAGCCTGGCATCTTTATCTAAGAATTCAGAGTCTAATTACATGAACTATTATCTATCAGGTAATAGTATATCATAAAGCCAGAATGAGTGTTCCTGGATATTCAGTTATGATTTAACTCACAGGTTGTGACTTGCAAAATACTAACTGGGCTCAGGTTCCTGCTCGCTGATGCTGCTGTGGGCCTGGGCTCATGGGTGCTCTGATTCCACTGAAGATAGCAGGGGACATATCATACTTCATGTCATGTTGCAGTTTCAGGGGAGTTTTTGTTACAGGCATTCCAATGATATTCAGAGCACGTATCTAATTTCAAACAAGCTCTGCTAGTCTGGTGCCATTAGACATATTGTTTGCACAGTTGGTAGAATTTTGAGGAGTGTTGAAAGTAACAAGTGGATTCACTTTGGTCTTTAAATTGCCAGGGTAACACAACCATGCAATCACTTCTTCCTATGACATTGCCATCCTCAGCCAGCTTTGTTGAAAGTATGTAACTTCAACATGTACAGTATTGATGACTTAAGTTATTCTCTATCAAATTTATAGTGAATAAGAGAACACTGTGTTTTACAGCAACTGAAACAATTCAATGTACATTGAATTGTGATCAGTGAAGTCAAATGGAGTTTTCTGTCTACATGAGGAGTAACAGCACCTTCAGCAAGGCAGGAGGTTTGGATGTGGGACCTGAAATATTCCTGGAGAAAGGGAAGATGAAACACTGAGGAGGTCATGGGGAAGGAGCAACAGCATTCAGTGAGAATTTGAGAAGTGTGTGCCCCATCTTTGCAAGTAGAGGGGTCTGACTGTTGTTCTTACTCTGAGTATAAAGACTTGGGGAAGCAGCTCTAGGCAGCTGTTTGGGAATGCTCCATCAAGCAAGGCAACTGACATATTCAGGAGGGAGTTTAACTTCTGAATCATCAATGAGTGACTGAGAAAAATTGTTAACTCCTTTTACTGACAGGGACTATAAAACAGATTTCTGTCTTCTTTTTGTTGTATTTGTTTAAGTTTTTAATCTTTTTGCCAGTAGCCAAATTCTTTGCAGTATGCTGAATGCATATCAGGGTTTTATTTCAGCCCCTCTCAGGATTTGAGTAAATAAATGGTCGAGGAACTAGTCTCATTGATACTGATTCCAGAGAAAATATCTTTCTCCTGCTGTGTTTCCTTCATCTGTTATAGAGGAGATTGTGAAGAAATTTTTAACCAACTGTGTCTTTTGTTTGCATTTAGCTTTTGTCTAATTTTATAATTTCGTTGTCATGGGAATTGCATTAACTCTATATGTTACAGGTCTCAAGAGGAAGCATCATCTTCCAGTGTGAGAAGAGCACTGTGGAACCAGTGGAAATACTGATGTTATGTTTATGATGCTGCTCATGCACTTGCAAGGCACAGTCTCTTTTTAAAAGAGGTACTGTTTTCAAAGTCTTTAACTAACTGAAAATTTCACTGGCATGGTTGCACAAAGGATTTAAGAACTGGTCATCTGCAAAACAACTTAAATATATGTGTATTTTTGAACAAGTTCACTCCTCTCTATAAATGCCAAAATTTAAATTATTTTTGCAGTTCTATAGGAAACTCAGCTGCTTTTCTAGATTATTCTTATTTTTGCTCATTTCTCCTTTCTCCTTTCTCCTTTCTTCTTTCTTCTTTCTTCTTTCTTTCTTCTTTCTTCTTTCTTCTTTCTTATTTCTTATTATTTATTTCTTATTTATTTCTTATTTCTTATTTCTTTTCTTTGGCCACCAAGAAGTCTGACAAATCATACTGCATTCTTTAGAAAAAACTCGTTTAGGGGATAAAAATGCAAAACCAGCCTGTAGGAGCTTCTTTATTTTCAGCATTCTTTGAGGCTGACTCATGGTTTAGCTTTTTGTTTATCCTCAATGAATGACATCCGCACAGAGCAATCCCTCTAAGCAATATTGTTCCACTCACTTTGAATAATCTGGCCTGCACAAGGTCATTATAAAAAGCTTCACATAGAGCAAGAATTTTCTGTCCTGAAAACCTCTCATCAGTCAAGAAGCCAGAAAGAATGTGAACAACTTCTGTTTTGAAGTGTCAAGGGAATTGGTTTGAGTAAGAAAATACTTTAAAATGCACAGTCTTGCTCCAGCTGACCTGTGATACAGCTTGCTGTCCACAGCCTTTGTATTCCATAACAATATTAGGATATGCTGGGGCTTCTGTGGCCTAACTTCCTATTGTAAATCACAGAATCATTTAGGTTGGAAAGGACCTCTGAGATCATCAAGTCTCAGTTGTTAATGCAGCACTGCCAAGCCCACTACTACCTGTGTCCCTAAGTTCTACATCTACACATTTTAAACACCTCTAGGGTTGGTGACTCATTCACTTCCCTGGGAGCCTGTTCCAGCGCTTGACAACCCTTTTGGTAAAGAAATTTTTCATAATGTATTGCACCAAAACCCTCCATCATCTGAACTGCTATAAACACTGGGTATTTATATACAGAGAAGGAAATAGTGGCATCTCTCTTATGACAGAGGAGGTCTGCTTCATTGCACAGAATAATAAGCATTACTGTGGATGCTTTTATGAACAAATCAGATGAAAATCCAATGTTGAAACCACATTCCTGTGAGTCACTAATAAATAAAGGACACCTGCTTGAATGTATGGGTGCTGCATATGTTTCAGTTCATTTCCATAAACCTTCTCTTATTTCCCTGCAAAAGGCTAATTTCCAGATCTTATGCATTTCTCTTTGCCTATATCAGCTGTGATATTAGTGATATATTAGTGTTGTGCCTTTTCAAACTGAGACTTCTGCCTATATATCAACTCTTAGTAAAAGGAAGATGTAATTGCTGAAAGGATTCTTTTGGCATAATGGCTATTTAAAATAATTACCATTTAGTGAGGAAGCAAGCATTAAAAGTAAGTCAAAATTTGATCACAGTTAAAATCTTCTTTAATGAACTTAGAAATTGACAATATTTATATGGATCCCTTTAAAAACCACCTATGTTGTTTCTAGGTATTTTATGTAAAGGGCCTGGATCAACTGCTGTTCCAGCTGCTGTATATCCAGTGTTGTCAAAACCAGAGCTGATTTCTAAAACAATTTCTGAAACAAGTAGTAGGTGGAAAAACTGTTTTCCTTCATAAATGTGTAACTTCCCACCTGCAATATCTGAGTATATTACAAAACATCAGGTCAGATTTAAGGATACAGTATTTGCTAATTGAAAGAGATGGTATTGATTAATGAAGTCCACCTGATATATAAATAAATTTTTGTTTGTTTATTTATTGTTTAAAAATTATTTTATTTTTATTGGCGATAGACCTTTTAAATACCCTTCAAGGAAAACTTAAAGTACAAACACCAAGGTATGCCACTTCCAAATTTCCAGGATCTGTTTGCTTGCATAAGTTCACTAAATATTTTATGAAAAATAGTATTTGGAACTATGATTATATATTAATTTAAGGAACAATTGAAGATCAAAATCATCATTGATTGAACTAAAATTGATGTTACACTTTTATATTGGATTTTGGGATTTTAATGATCTGCTTGCCTGGCTTTTTTTTCTTAAGTTGATGTGTCCGTGAAGGAAGACACTTCTAGCCAATGAACAGTTTTTTTATGATAATAATGAATTAGTTGATTTTTGAAGGAAAGAATAGAGTCTGTGGAAGAGTAAAAACACTTTTTTATAGGCTAAATGACCTACAGGTCAGAATATCAAAGCTGAAATGTTTGAAAGTACATTTTTCCTTCTCCTTTAATATAGCATCAAAGTATTCTTAGTCTTTTATTCCTTATGCTTTCTATTGGTGGCATTTATTGAAGTAATTCTGGTGTTTCTGAGGAATGTAAGATTATGGATTATTTCATATATATTGATCTTAGAAGAATAAATTGAAAAAAATGAGACAATTTTGTGGAATATCTTGACAATAGTTTCTCCAAATAATTTAAGATGAGCTGTAGGTTTAGTCCTCATAGATTCCATATTAGGGTAAGTAAATGTTCTTAATAGAAAATCTTTGTGTCTGCTTCTCAGAAGCCTTTGTATTTGTTGGGAAATTTTTAGACTAGTGATAATATGTTAACTAAAAAGGATGATGTTAACTAAAAAGGATGACTGTTTTATGTTTTAAAGGGGGAAAATTATTTAAAAAATCAAACAGACAAATTTGGCTTGCAAATCACATACTGGATCCAACTTACTCATGAATAATCACTGTTTCCTATTGTTTGTGTATTTTTTATCTGCCTCTTAGTTTTCAGTCAATGGATTATAATTTATGTCAATATTAATGTCTTCCTCTCTCCTAACATACTATTTTAGGGGAAGACAATAAAAGAATGTAGTATATTTTATGTCACATTGTTCACTAAATTGTGAACAGAGGGAAAGTATTTTTTATTTAATATTGGCCCTTCCTGAAACATACCACTCCATTTTTTCTTAAAATGATTTTTATGTATACAAACTTTAAATGTCTGAATTCTTATCTCTGTTCTCCCATTGAATACAAGCAATTGTTTTTAATATTTTCTTCATATTTATGGTACTTACCAGGGCATATGCTCATCCATTCTGAATGTTAATTGATGGCAGGGTTCAATTTTTCTGTCATCACATGGGATTTGTCAAGGACAGACAGTAAAAACTAAGACCTGGGAGACTGCAAAACATATATCTTAGCTGAGAAAATAGAGAAAATATTGTCTTCCATCACAGCAGGCTTTCAAGTGTATTAGAAAAAAGCTATTATTAGGAAACTCCCTTCAATACTTTTAGTAGTTTGAAACAGTGACACTCCTTCTACAAGTGTATATGGTACAATGTTGCTGAGTGTACTAACACTGAAGCCAACCATCCCACCCCATTTGGATCAATTATGTGTGCACGTAATTTATCACTCCAAATCTGCATATATTGCTTTTACATGCAAAATACAGGTTCTTGCACAATGCTTCCAAGTTCAATGTATCATGTATTGTAGCGTCGTATTTTGAATGTCTGTAGTAGCTGTTACCTGATATTTATACAATGCAGATGCTGGGCAGTCAGGTATGTGGGACTGACAGCAGTTTTTGACTATTATTTCTTAAGGGAGTTTGAGAAGCTATGTAGTCTTGAATGGCTTATTCTAGTCTTTTCCCTCCTGTGAGCAGTTCTATAATGCGCCACCCTGCCATGGCCCAGGACACATTCCAGCCCCCCTGGGACTATCATTCCCATCCCAGTGACACTGGAACAGCACTGGTCTCCAGCTCCCCACAGCCTTCCCCTCCTGAGCAGGGCCCACCCACAGCTCTGCATTCCCAGAGAGCTGCCTGATGCCCAGGGCTGGGGGTGTTCCTGCTGCCCAGCTCCTGGCTAGGGTGGAACATGCACTGGCTGACAGGCCCTGCTCAGATGGTTCTCCTAGGGAGCTCTCAGCACCCCAAGTGTCTGACCCTGTGGGACCCACCAGCCTTTGTGGTACTTGGGTAATGGGAATGTTTATTAAAACCATATTAATTAAAAAAAAAACTTAAAAAACCCAAACCAAAACATAAAAAAAATCCTTAACTGAAACATTTCCCAAAAGACCTTTTCTTCCAAGCCAAACCTCACATTCATAAGACTTTTTTCTTTAAATTCAATAGTACAATATGAGTTGTGAGTCAGCCACCATACTCTGAATCATCAAAATACTGCTGTATTATTACCAGACGTTAAAGCCTACATCTTGTTTGAGTAGGAAGAGTAATGTAAGTTTAAGGAATCCTTATGACTCAGTGGTGTGTGTAGGAAGCAGTGTGGTGTTGTGTAATGGGACGAACAGCCTGGAATTGATCCTGCCAGTTTTTCCTGGGGAAAACCGCCAGAGACTTGAGTTGTTAAGTCAATGTTGCGTTTTAATGAAATTTTTGGCACATCTAATGCTGAAAGTCCCCTGAAGGGAAAATATTGTAAATCCAGCTGGTAGTGCTAGAAGTTCGGTTCGTAGGTTGGGAAGGAGGTTGTTGCTTGTAGTGTTTGTTGGGAACTGGGGAGAGGTGCTGCTTCCTGTCCTGTGGGATTGGCCCTAGGGAAGTAGGGCTGGGAGCTGCCACCTGGTTCCTCACTGTGAGGGGGTGTTTGCTGTGACTGCTGGCGCTGAGCCCTGGACGTGAACAGGGGTGCAAGAGTACTTGATGGAACCACTGCATGAACACTTGTGTCATAAGTGTAGTAAGTGAAACGGACCATGAGCAGATATAAAGGGGAATATACAGGCCATGTGGCTTGTGAGATATATGTGTGTTTCAGTATGGGCCAATACATCATGAACTTCATGACTGTGTACATAAGTGAGAAAGGAAGCAGTTGACAAAATGTTTATACCGAAAATAAAATTTTACTTCGAAGTCTGCTTGTAGGCATCAGTCAGTTAGGCAAAACATGCTTTTTTAGTTGCTCTATGAGTTTCAGAAACTCTGTTTCAAGGATGCTTTCAGGGTACTTGCACTTGCGAAATATAGCTAAATATACTAGTGAAATATCTATTTAATAATGATACAGTTATCAATTGAGACTAATGCATATGATAACATTAATTTTGTGTATGTGCATGTGTGGGCTTTCTCTTTCTGATGCCGCTGAGAGTAGTTCATTAAATTAGCAGCCTAAAACTGGAGTGTTAATAATTTCCATATTATTTATGTATACCTTTGTGCATTGTACAGGTTGTAGACTTTGTAGAATTATCATTTCTCTGTTGGGTTCTCTGTTATTTAACTTTTCTGCAGGATTCCACTGAAAGAAAACAAAAGCACTTCTGTCCCTCCCAGTTCTGGACCCAGAAACAATCCCACTTCTGTTAACTCCTGATTATGGAACTGGGCCAGCTCAGCTACATTTCTCTGTTTCCAGAGTATGCAACCAAATAGTTCTACTAAAAGTAGGAGAAACTTAGCCTGTGAAACAAAAGAGCACTTTAGAGAGATGATTTTATAATCTTAAAGTGTATATTTTTCTCCCATAATATTATGCATCATCAAAAGCTGATTTGAATTATATTCTTCTCCAGGGATAAAGAAAAGGAACAAATACAGCCTGCAGTCTTCTGGCCAGCCCAGAATTCCTTGAGGCTTGTTGCCTCAAAGCCCTAAGCCTGTTTTACTCAGTTTTTGATTGTTTTAACTGTATGTTTCTCTTTCCATGATTTTTTTCATCATCCATACAAAAGAGTTGATTCTCAGAGTTCTATAGATAAAGCCTGGAGAGGTTATTTTGCAAAAAACATCTACATGCATGTTGGCCACCCTGTAGTGTATTGAGAAGTCTCTCTTTAGACAGGTAGAAAAACTCAAGTGATAACAAACCATTTAAGAGTGGGAAAGGTTGTGATGGAGCATAGTTGATCACATCAATATGGAAGCTTATGACATCTCAACATTCCAGACAAAATATTTTATGTGGAAGTGGAGTTCAGACACCTAGAGACTGCTCTGTTCTGTGACTCAAAGTGGGGTTTGATTTATGAATGGGAATGATTAGGAAATTCCTTTTGAAAGCTCTGTTCTGGTCACACTTAAAACAGTTATGTGCACATATAAAGTTCCAACTGCTGAGCCTATTTGCAGCCTTGTGAATACTCATGACAGTGAAGTCAGCAAAAACTGCTGACAATTTTTCACATGCAGTAGGTGCTTGAGTCTTTGCATTTTTAACTCATTTATGAACTATTGTACCTTTTTGACACTTGCAAGAGGAACATTTGAGACTACAGTATCTTAATTGAAATCCAGAGTCTCCACCTACATTGTGCTGCGGGAGGCAATCATGAAAAAACTTTGACAAAAATAAAATATAAACCTGGGAGCAGAAGACAGTTTGATCACTAAAGCTACTGTTTTTGATGGTCTATAGCGGAAGAGGAATGCAATTTTTAATCTCATTAAGCTGATGAGTGATCTTTCTCTCTTGCTCTCTTCCTATTAAATAATTTTGAAATACCTATGCTGAGAGCACAATTTAACAAGATTCTAATCTGCCTTCTGAATATCCCTCAGGGCAAAACCAATAAACATTCAAGTGTGATTTCTAAGTTTGCCAAGACAAAACTGCCTTGTATTTGAAAGTACTGAAAGCCGCATGCTTTATAACTGCTATGCAGGAGAAAGGTGGGAAAAATGGACCTTGTAGACCACCTCTACTGGAAACTAAGAGTGTTTGTATGAGCCTTAAGAGAAGGTTGTTCTGTGGTACTGACAGCGTTAAAATGATACATTTTTTTAATGTATTCTGGCTGCATTTGTTTAATAGTCTATAGAATAAACTCTAGTTTACTTATTTGATCCCAAGATTAGCTCTGCTCCTTAAAGCATGGTGCTAACAACACTGAGGGTGTGGGTTCAATCCACATATGGGCCATTCACTTCAGAGTTGGACTTGATGATGCTTGTGGGTCCCTTCCAACTCAGAATAATCTATGATCTACTTTAGGTTACCATACTTATATTTGGAAAGAAATCACTATCTTTAGACCCATAGAACAGAGTCTTGGTTTGTGGTCATAGTGCTAAATTATGAAGCACTCAAGCAACTTCAGTGTCTCTACTGGTCTTTTCTGTACAGGGTTTGCTAATGAAAACAAAAGCTATGGATGTGACATTTCTGTTCAAGATATTTGTATGGAAGCAAGAGGGAGAAAAATAGAGATTAAAGAATTATGCTTCAAAATATTAGATGCTAAAGCCCATAATAATTTAAATTCTATGAAATACTTTTTTATAAAATGGTAAGATATTTCTGAATTTTGTCTCTTAAAGATAACCAAGAATTTCGCCATTGCCAAAGTTAACTGGGACACTTTGTTGTGCTTTTAGGGACATAACAATTAAATGTAAAATCATAATCTCAAAGATTCAATAATTTGGGGTTTTTTACATGAAAAATGAAGTGAAGTGCTTTTATTCACCAATTTAGGTACAATTCCAATGTAATAATGAATTCAGTAAAGATCTTTGCCAGGAGTTGGTTTGGTATATCCTAGGTGAGATGTTCAATGAGATTCCCAAGTAAAATCTAAGGCTCTTAAAATTAACAACAAATCCATATTTTATTATAAAATTTATATTTTATTTTTTAATAGAGAAAACTAAAATTGGAAATTTAAGGTATTCCACAAGCCCTGTTTATTCCAGTTTTCTCCTGCCCATTGTAAGCTTGTGTGATAGATTTTAATCAGCTCAGTAGCCTTCTTGCCTTCTTGGTTGTAGCAAACTTTGCACAAACTTTTTCACTCTGGAGAGTTTATTTTTTTTTTTTTTTTTTATTTTTTCCCAGACATGTTAATGCTGTGGTGTTAAGGATGCATTGGTTTCCTACATCCAAGGAACTTTCTGTAACCTCCTGTTTTCAGAGATACATGGCATGGAGTCAAAAAGCTCTTCTGTAGTTCTTTGAATCCAAAGTTCCGCTGCAGTCCTTTCACTAGCTTGGCATTACGTTCAGGAACACTTGCCTGTGTTGTCAGTTGTTCAAGAGGGTGCATAAGAACTTGTTTTTTAATAGGCAAATATTTTATTGTTTTCTAAAAGGTCTTTTCCTTTTTGCCCTTTTTAATGTTTGAATGTAAAAGTGAATTTTCTAAAATGCAGGTTGAAGGAAAGCAGAAGGAAAGGTTCTCAGAACTGTATTTCACAGTCCTTGACTTTTTTGATGCTAGTGTTGTCTCTTTTGAAACAGAAGTTTGCCTTTATTTGCAAGTCTCCTGAAATTGCTTCAGTTTTCTTCATATTTCAGTTAATAAATGAAGCATCTCTACTCTCCCCAACCTGTCTTTTATGATGCTCTCCATATATGTAATATTCAGTAAAAGTGCATGCAATTTTTCTGTCTTCCACTGTTTGCTAATTGTTTTCAGTGTTTAAATCAATATTGAGGTTTGCTATGAACAGTTGTGGTCAATTTATCTATGATAAATTATCTTTTCATCAATGTTATTAAATGCAGCATTTAGACTATTTGCCAATGAATGTGCTGTCATCTTGGAGGAATTTGTGTGAAACTGGATTACACTTGCAAAAAGAATTCCTGTAGTTTCTTCAGGATACAGATAATTACATTTAGGATTAATCTTCTTTTCTCTCCACATCTTTCTCCTCCCCCAACAACTTTTTTCTTTTCTCCTCCTTCTCTGTTGATGTACTCATTATTTTCTGAATGAATGCCAACACCGTAGCAGATTTTTCAAAGACTCTCATTGTAGCAGACATTTTGAGCTATGGCTTTGACAGATTGCACATTTTGAAAGTGCGATACTGTAGCAAGCTTTTTAGTAAATTTGGCAGACTACATACTGTCTTGAAATCCACTGATGAAAAGTGAAAAATCTATTAGATGTAGGTTGGCAGGATACATGTGACCTGCTGACAGGCTGTGTACATTTTTTATTTGATTCTAGGAGCAAGGAATCCAATTCTCAGGGGTTTATGAAGAATTGCAGTAAATGTCACTTACAGAATGAAAAAACATATTGGAAGAATTAGATTGAAGAGATGACTAAAAAAAGTGTTGCAAAAGTCTTTGTCTTACATACAGGGATTTTACTTAAATTATAGCTGCTGAGTTAAGAACTTGTTGGACAGCTGGGTCCAGAGAGTGGTGGTGAATGGTGCTGCATCCAGGTGGTGACCAGTCACTAGTAGTGTTCCCCAGGAGTCTGTGTAGGGCCCAGTCCTGTTTAATATCTTTATCAATGATCTGTATGAGGGGATTGAGTCTACCATTAGCAAATTTGCACAATGCCAAGCTAGGGCAGAGTGTTGATCTGCTGGAGAGTCGAAGGGCTCAGCAGAGGGATCTGGACAGGCTGGACTGATGGCCAAATCCAGTAATATGAGGTTTAACAGGACCAAGTCCTGGGTCCTGCACTTTGGCCGCAACAGTCCCCTGCAGGGCTGGGGACAGAGTAACTGGCTGGTAACCAGAGAGGGACCTGAGGGTTTCAGTTGACAGAAGCTGAATATGAGTCAGTGTGAGCATCCTGGCCCATATCAGGAATAGTGTGGCCATCAGGACCAGGGAAGGGCTTCTTCCCTTATACTCAGCACTGGTTAGGCAGCATCTTGAGTACTGTGTCCAGTTCTGGGCCCCACAATTTAGGAAGGATGTTAAGATGCTGGAGCATGTCCAGAGAAAGGCAACAAGGCTGGTGACAAGTCTGGAGTACAAGTCTGATGAGGAGCGGTTGAGAGAACTGGGGGTGTTTAGCCTGGAGAAAAGGAGGCTCAGGGGAGACCTTATCACTCTCTACAACTGCCTGAAAGGAGGGGGTAGCCAGATAAGCATTGGTCTCCCAGGCAACCAGTGACTAGACAAGAGGACAGTCTTAAGCTCCACACAGGGAGGTTTAGGGTGGATATTAGGAAGATTTTTTCACAAAGGGGGTTATTCAGCATTGGAATAGGCTGCCCAGGTATCTGGTGGAGTCACCATCCCTAGAAGTGATTAAGAAAAGACTGATGTGCTACTCAGAGCTATGGTCTGGTTGACAAGGTGGTATTAGGTCACAGGTAGGACTTGATCTCAAAGTTCTTTTCCAACCTAATTGATTCTGTGATTCTGTGATTCTGTGAGATGATTGGTAGAGAATAGATAGGAACCACAATAGTAGTATGTTATAGAGCTAAAGAGCTGCTGTGATGATGTCCCTTGATGATGTTCTTGAAGAAAGAATTTGCAAACAGAGGAAATCCTTTCATTTTCCAGTGCTTAAAATATAGGCTTACACTTGGAGTTTCAACTTTCCATTTTTGATGTTGGGACTGGCATACTCAGCATTCCATGATTAAACTGCAGGAAAGAGCTCAGCTTCCAAAAGCAGAAGGGGTTTCACATCAGTTTATTTGCAGGCAGAATGCTGCTCTGAGGAATTTCCTTTCTGTCTTTGAAACCTGTTACCCTTGGTGGCTTCTCAAAAGGTTTATCTGTTATACACGGTCCTGTATGAAAGGGTTAATACCCAGTGCATACAGACACAAGAAGCACCCTGTGTGTGCCTGTGGTTAACCTGCTGTATCATGAGTTTAGTTTGTGTACTCAGTTCATGAATCTGTCAGGTGACAGGACCCTCCTCTGCATCCTTGACAACATATTTTTGCCTCACCTCCACCTTTGTACTGGAATTGCCTTTTGGCAGCATATGGTTAGTTGAACCAAACTGTTAATCTAGCTCAAAACTAATAATAATGCAAAACAATAAAGAAGTTAGCTCACAGCTGGATTGGGGGGCTCAGTGACACATGGATAATAGTACATATGCAAGAAGAGGAGGAAATATACTGTTAAGGAGGACAAAGAGCTAAATTTTTGTTAATGCCTTAACTTTGCAGGTTTCTTTAATTCTGTGATGCGTACTCATCAGAGAAATAATTGGCTTCCTAATTCTTACCAAAACTGTTTTAGGACTTAGGGTGATATTCAAACAATCACATGTAATAGTGAAGAATACATTGCACTTCATTGAAATGTAAATGAATCTTAATGGTTGTGTTTTCATTCCTGTCATAAAATTTCTACCCTGGATAATAATAGTAGTGGAATATTAAAACAGATCTTACCAAAACAGGTAAATTGTCTATCACATTTTCTGTCTTGTATGTGTTTGGGTCTTTCACATTTCTTGCACTGCAATAAGAATGTACTGTTCTGTAATTTTAATATTCTATATTTCCATTGAAAATATGTATCCTTAGCACTGTTGTGATGTACCAGTAAAAAAAGACATAGAAAACTTTACTTATTATGATTATTATTTACTTATTATGATTAACATTTACACAGGCAGGCTAAAGCAGATATATTTCTTTTCTTTTCAAGTTTTAGGAATATTAAACTGGAAAGAGGATTGATAATGAAATGATGAAACAGACTGTTTAACAAGAGAAAGGATTATAAAATTTTTTAAAATTGAAAACTACTGATTTTGGAGTCCATAACTTGGGTTTTAATATTCAAAACTGATTCCTACTTCTAATACTAATTTTGTGTCTCAAAACATGAAATAATGAATGCATTTCTCAGATGAGAAACAGGATATAGGAATTATGATTCCTAGCAAATTCTCTAAGTTAAAGCCTTGGGTTCTTCTTTTTAAGACTTGAATAAGAGACCTTAGACTGTTTTAGGGAAACCTAGTCTGTTTTAGAAACTGGCACTGGCACTGGATATAGTGCATAACTTAAAATGTCACAGGAAGATGCAGATAGAAATATTCTAGGGGCCTGGAGGTGTTTATAGTTTCTCTGAGTGAGGATGTGAAAGAGAGAAATTACAGACTTACAAAGATGCTTATAATGAAATTCATACTGATTTTTTCATATGAGACATGGCCAACTGCTGATACTCAGTGTGGGTCTCACCTACGAGGCACTTACACATAGCAGATAGATATCCAAGAGTAGTGTTGCACAACTGTAGACCACCAAACAAATCATGGCCATGAGGAAAGGATCTGAAGATGCAAAGAAAAATATGTGGAAAGGTGGTCAGATTGTCCAGTTGGTCACTGATATGTGAAGTCACCTTGCCAGCACAGAGTCCTCCCATCTCACCCCAACCTTGCATCAGAAGCTGCTTGACAGACAGGGGTCTGGCAGCCTGCTGCTGATGTGTAAGCACACTGGAGAAAATTAAATTACAAATTAAAAATAAGTGATACAGAAGGAAAGAGGATGGGGCAAGGGATGTTAGAAGATAAAGGTAAGCAGACATTGCTAGTAGGGAATTTGGAGACACTGGGGTAAAGTGAAAGGAGTATGCATATAAGAGCAGAGAAGGAAGATTCTGGTGTTTGGCGTCCTTCACCTTGAAATACAGGGGTGTCTGATTAGTGGCTAACTGTACAGAGGTTAGAGAGATAGAGATGGTCACTAAAGTGGTGACATTCATGAGGTTGGGTCTGACAGGGTAGATGGTCACACACAATCAACTATAAAAATCAAGATGACATTTCAGTTTGTGTTATAAAGGAGATATTTGGAAAGAGTTAAGGTGATATTTTATGTGTTTGCTATAAACAGCATAGTATTTTTCTCTGAACCTCCTGTGTATTCTATTGTGAAGGGCAGCATATCAGACGGAATACAACTTTTCTTTTTTGCTTAACTATGTCAGCTCCCAGTTTAAGTATGAATTTAGAATAATGTACCACCCATCAATCACAACCTCCACGTCTTCATACTTTCCTTTGTTGTCATGTTCAGTCTTAAACTAGCATGTTCCAAATATGTGTCAGTCTTTAATCAGTGTAGCCAGAATGGCATCCAACCTTTTGCAAGTTCTAGTGTACTTTTTCTGAACTGACATCTGATCTGTCAAATTCACACCCCTTGAAAATGTGAAGATGTAGGCAACAGGGTTAGTTTAAGAATTATGTAATTGTGAGAAAAAAATGTATAAATACTTTCCAGTAAATTATTTTTCTTAACACCATATATAATAATTTTGTTATTTCATCATTTGCATTAAATGTGTGTTTAAAAAAATAATTCCCCAAATTAAACTCATTCTCCCAATATAAATACATAAAATTATCATCCTTAGAACTGAAGGCACTATCTTTGGGAAAAAATAAAATCACATTGATTGCAGGTCCTTGTTTTAAGGAACAAGGTAATTATGAGGTGACTTTCAAAAGGGGTGACTTTCAAAAGGAGAAAAAAGAAACTCCACAGATTTCATACCAGTGGTCCTTGTTGCTCTTAATTTTTTCTTAAATGCTCTTTCCTCTTTGAATGCACACTAATATATTTTACTGAGCTATGAAACTACTTTCTTCAGTTCACTGGGGAGGAACTGACATTCTTGCAGATGCATGTGATCAAGCTACTTATAGAAAGAACTGAAAATTCCTTGCCAGCTGCATGCATTTGTGTTAAATTCAAATGTACAATATCTTTGGACTAATCAGTTTTGCCCTCATATGACATATACAGAGGCATCTGTGAAGAAAGACTGCCACAAAATATATTAGGGACTGAGATGAAGTAGGTGTCCACATGTGACTAAGTGCTAAAATTGCCACGTGAACTGTTCACTTGCTCTCAGGTCACTGTTCAGAAATATGAAGCTCAAATCAAGGCCTGTTGTGTCTCAGAGATAGTGACAGATGTGATTAAACTGTGCATTAAGTCCTTGGAAGAGCTTGATTTATCAAGAAAATGAATGACTGAAATATAGTAATATATTATATATATATAATATAATACTTAAAATGATGAGTTCAGTTTATGGTAAAGAAACACTGACTCCTGAGTAGCACAGTAGTTGGAGTACCTATTCAGCAGTGGAAAATATAGGGCTGAAATTATAACTTTTGTTAAACTGACATGAATCCTGAACTCCCACTTCACAAAAGAATGCCATGGCCTGTATCAGGGTACAAGCAGGCGGGGTGAACAATTTCACCTGTGACAAAGGGTATAAGAAAGAATGATCAGCTTGAGACACCACAGAAAAACAAGTGGAAACCTAAGTATGGACACTCATGGGGAATGTTAGAGAATGAGAAGAAGGGATGTGGCTGGTGTTGCCTATGTGTTCTGTGTTAAGGACTTAGAGAAGGGATACATCAGCAGCACTGGAAAACAGGATCACTTCTCACAACAGCAAATCCACAAAGAAATTATTTGATTTTATTAATATAAAAATGCCACTTGAAATGTTTACTCATTCATTTACATGATTCTTGTCCTACTCTGAAGCCCTCTGAATCTAATGAGCTTTTTCATTTACTTTTACAGTGTAGTCTTAGACTGTAAATTTAAAATTGCCTGTGCCTCTTTCCAAGAAGTGCTGTATTACATTTCAGACAATGTTTACTGGTGATGATATGAGATGTCATTTTGATTACAAAAAGAGGCTCTGCAGGGAATTACTAATAGTAACTCTAATAGAGAGTCAAACCATGAAAGACTAGAAGGACTAAATATAAATTATAACTGTGCTTTAATTTACAATTCTTGTCTTACAAAAAGTTCTCTGAGGAATCTTTTAAAAATAAGTCATCCATACAGCTCTTTTTAAAGGAAAAAGGACTCTGTCAGAATGAAATATTGCATTGGACCTGTGGACAATAAAAATATTCAGATTATTTTCTTTTAATAATACAGTACAAAATAAAATATTTGAAATACCAAATAAGACATTTAAAATTGAAGGACTGTAAGTCTGATTCTTTTTCTCAGCAAAATGTGGTTTCTTCCTTTATTGCATCTGAGAGCAATACCATATTAACCCCAGGCAGCATCAGCCATAAAGTTAAAGTGACAGCACTATGTTCCTCAAGGGAGAATGTGAAGATGCTTCTTACATTTGCATCAAAGATCAAAGCACAGTTTGGGATAGGTGCTGACTGAATGTACAAAATTCAAAGGACATTTAAGGCTAATAGCTCTAATTAGTAGTTCACCAGACTGCTTTAGTGGCAGAATAAGAATTTCATACAACATAACATAAAGAAGGGAGTCTTTGTAGCTGAAACTAAAAAAAAACATGATTTCAGAAAAAAATTTACAAACTTTTTGTTTTTGTTGCTGTTTTTTATCTACTAAACATAGTAGAGTATGAAAATAAGAATAAGAGTCAAACCAAGATTTATTGTTGTTGTTTGGTTTGTTGTGGGTTTTTTTGGTCAATATATACTTCTCACCTTTCAAAATAGTAACAGCAGTTTAAGATTATAGAAGTAATTTTCAGAGTATGACAAGAAGCCATATGCATTATCAGATAAGTGATAATTTGTCATTAATTACGCCCTGTTCCTTTGGGTATGGCAGGAATAGGCAAATCAAATCCTGTCCACAGCTCATTAATAGTGGTCTGAGTCCTTGGGCAACAGGAGTGCTTGCTGCAGTCTGTCATCCCGACTTCTTCTTTTCTCTCCATGCACTAAGCAATATTTAGATTGCAATCAAGAAATCATGCTGCTTAAAATCATCCTATTATCATATTTATTTCTTAAATTTCATTCCTGTGGTGAATTTAACTATCTGCTATTTTATGTAATTTCTTATATAAAGCCTCAATTTTAGAAATAAAACACTTAAAACCACACACACTAGCATGGTTAAAATGACCCTTTGTTCCCATCTGCCGCTTACGCAATTTGAAATTCTGTATGCAGGAAGTAAGGTTATTTAATACTCTGTGAATTTGCACAGAAGATTGACCCAAAGTGATATTATAGTTTTCCTGTAATTGCAATGCATAAAAAAAAAAAAAAGTTCAATGACTTCTTTGTCTCTGCTGTTGTTTAAAATTTGTCTTTTAAAATAATAAAAAAATCCGCTTAGAGAAATGAAGAGAAAAGGTATCAGTTGTGACTGGAGTGTAAGAACTGTAATATAATATATCTAAAAACTTATTTGTCTTTCTCTATTGGCTAATATCTGATTTGTCTTTTTCAATTGGTAAGCTTTCCTAAGCTCTGAGCTCAAGCCAAGTAATCCTTTAGGGATGGACAGATATGCCTAAAAAGGCAACTTGAAGCCAGATGGCCCTGGGGATGTTGTAAAATGAGTACATGTTTCAAAAGAGAAGCCCAAATAAAAAGAAAAAAATCTGCATGTTTTGCATTGCTCTTTGAGCTGGCATACCCAGTCTGGAAGCACTGAGCTGCTTAGGCATTTTGACATATGAAATTACACATGCAGTGAGCTGAGATTCTTGGTCTAGAAGGTTTTCCAAATGCCTCTTGAAACAAAGGGAATATTTTGCATATTAAATAAATTTTCCCTGTAGAAACAATAAGCCCATGGTAAAGTACGGGATTGGTGTGGAGTGGCAGCAGTATCTAGAAATCTCATACCTGACTTGAGTATTCAGCAAAGGAGTTACTCTGAGAGACTTGAGATGTCCCACAGAACAGTCCTCATTTCTTGCTATTTCTCTGAAATTCTGGAACAGGCTATTTCCATATCTCAACATATACTTTGCAGCAAGTTTTGAGAGTAAGCACTGGATGCTAAATTATGAACACTAAAAATATGACCACAGAAAAGAATGTTTTTTGGACCTTTCTTGCTCCCTCATTAAAAGCACAGATAATGGAACATTGCTCTTAGGGGAGAGCTGAAGGTGTGCATGAATCTTTTAATTAACAATTTAAAAGAAAAATTATTTTCTTTGTGCATATCAGCTTATTCTTAACAGTGATCAAAATGTTATTCAAGGGACAAAAAAAAGGAAGTCTGAAAGCTGGCATAACATGTTATACCTGTGGTTAGATTTCAGACATTTTCTGTATGCAATTTAAATACATTATATCTTTGTACAAAAGAAGTCTGACATGAAGAAATTATTTGGGGGACTTGACTTACCATATTCTTATGCATTTAGTAATCTTTGAAAAGTTCCTGTTAAAATGAGTGTCCAGAATTAACAATAGTTTTGCCTTTTTAAAAAATTTCCCAATGTAACTGCAAAAATTAAATCTACTGCATTTTTGCAGAAAATCCACTGTGTTTTTTATCAATCCAATCCAATCCAATCCAATCCAATCCAATCCAATCCAATCCATTCCAATCCAATCCAATCCAATCCAATCCAATCCAATTCAGTTAATTCAATTCAATTCATCCCAATGAATTTTTTCAATAAGAATGCTATTTTTAAAATATTGCCTTTATAAGGACTTTCAGAAAAGAAAATATCAATGTAAAACTTGGGAACAGTGACTTACTATTTATTGGTGTGAGATGCTCCAAACTTTCTTATAAAATAATGGGTCTTTTCTGATGTACATATCTTCAGTTTCCAGACTCAGTTATTACTTAGGGATGGATCAGCCACCAGTTGCCTTGAGTGTCCTTTTTCCTTTTATCTTTCCAAGGTGGCATTAGTAGTTATGTCTCCAGGCACAGCAGGAGCAGAGAGAAACAGGGAGGAAAGAATATCAGCCAGTCTGTAAATATCGGGGCTATAAGCACATTTTGGTGTGTTACTATGTGTTAACTGGTTGTTAAATTTTAGGGGCAGCCAGGAGCTAACTTCATCTAGTTAATAAATGTTAAGGCACATGGTCATGGAAATCAAAATGGTTTCTCTCCACACCAAGTAAATTTATTCACATTACATAAATAAAAAAAAATCTTTGATCAAAGCCATCTTGACACTCTATTAAGTACATCTATTGAAGTTATGTTTCCTAATTGTAGCAGCTGTTAATGAAATCTTAGGCTAAGAAAGTGACTATGGAGAGTGTAAGTTCCATATCTGCTGAATGCCTACTTATAGTTTAAGGGGAGGGTTCAATTCACAGCTGTCACATATGGACATGTTGGAATACCATCACAGACCCTTGCTCTTTTTCCTGTCTCTACTATACCTCAGAATCGAAAAGCTTTTTATTAACAAAACAAGAAATTATAATGAAAGTCTTAGCATAAGAAATATTGGTCAAAATGCAAAAGGGCTTCAATAATTATTTTCAGTAAAGTGCTCTGTCTGTTTTTGCCACTTATGACTAAGAACTGGCTTCTGTGTGAAGTAGAAGAACCCTGCTGATGCTGGATTGATGTTCTCCATAGGAACGTGAGCTGCAGAGTTTTGGCAATGAAAGCAGCTTCCATTGTGGCCTTTTTTTTCATTTTCTATTCCTCTGTGTGTATGTCTCAAGAGCCTAGCTGCTAAATTAAAAGCTGTGATTTGTATTCAAATTGGAGATGGAAGAATATCTACTAACTTTCAATTTAATTGCTTATGTTGCTGAGTGGGTTGTGTTTGAGGTGTTTGTTACATTGCAGAGTGATGATTCTGAAGCTAGCAGAAGACTGCTAATACCACTTAGACACTGCATGTTTTGCTCAGAGGGGGAAACCTGAACATATTGATTTATTCCTATGTTTAGAATACAAAGAATGAAAACTGTACCTTATGCATTCTGGGATCTATGCCTGAACTGAACAGACTAGATGAACTGTAACAAATGCAAGAACAAAGCAGTCTGTTAATGATCCAATTTAAAAAGAGAATGGAAATATCTTTTGTCAGCTGACAGAAGTGTCTGAACACTTAACAATACGAGTTTTGATTCAGTAGAAGAATTATCCTATGAACAGCTGGGAGGTCAGTTTACTGTTGTTTACTCTTGGCTTTCTTGACTTCTGTAGACCAAATAGGCAAAGGGAGGAACTGAACTTGTTTAAAAAATTGAATAAATTAAAATTGATAGAGTGAATCCTTGTCAAAAGTGTATTTATAGCTCTGTTTCAGGTAGGAAAGATGAGAAATTCATCAAAATGAAATAATTGAATAGATATAATAATGAGGATGTTCCCTATATATTACATATATAGTTCCATTCCATTACATTTTAGATTTACAGATGTTTAATGTTGTACATTTTTGCTTGTGGAAATGAGACAAGAAAAACTCTGTATTTTGTTCACCAAACTGAATTGAAAGTAAACAGAAACCCACTTGTAAGTTCATTCTGCTGATTTGCCTAAAGTTTGTGAATTCAGTAGAGAAGGCTTGTGGTGGTGTTTCCACAGACAAGAATGCATGTGGCTTACACTACAGGTAGAGATGGTTCTCTTTTCTGGGTTAACCACCTGATTCATGAAATGGAGGCAAACACTAGGGGAAACTAGAGAAATGGGACTTCTTTAAAGGCTTTTTCGAACTACTATATGAATGTCCTTTTAATCCTCCCCAGGGATTTGTAAGCACATGCCAGAAATAAACAGCTGAACTAATGTCATGACACCTAAGGAAGAGAGTTCTCCCCTGTGCATCTGTTTGTGCTATAGGTTTATGGCAGTACTGAGCTGTGGAAATCAATCTTTTGTAATCTCTGCCCTTTATGCTTTACTCAGAGGGCTGCTGTCACATCTATAAATAATCAATTTGTGGATCTGTTTGAAGATAAAAGAGGTTGGCATGCAAAAAAACTTTGACGTGCTCTGCAGTTACTTATCCAAAAGTGAACGCACAAAACCTGGTCTTGGGTTCACCTGATTGATTTAGATGTTTTTTACTCTAAAATGCTGTTGATGCAGATTGCATTTTCAAGACAAGGCTTATAGTACAGGCAAGAGTTAAAAATTTATGTTGCCTATAAAATCTTAGCAGAATAAACCTGTCTAACTCTATCCTGTAAGCAAGGGCCCAGTGTATAGTGGTAACACAAAAGAAATATAAAAACCTGCAGGTAGAGCTGTTTATGTCTGTGTACTGTACTTCCCCAAAGCTATTCAAAACAGGGGGAGGACGGGTTGGTAACATTTTGTTATAATGATTGTATTATTCTCAAGTTTTTGCAGTTTCAAGTATGTTGACTAATTGAAAACTAGCAATCTTAGACTGAAAAAACCCCCCAAAACGCCAAACATCTGTTAGTGTGGCTCCCTTTCCAGAAATGGCTACATTACATGATAAGCTATTTTTTTTTTTCTTTGTTAACAGCATTTGTTTCGAAGTCTTGTTCATTTGCCACAATGTGGTCCCTCCTCCTTTGGCCAGGTGGAACTGCTTCTGCCTTTTTGCCTCTTCTCTGTTTCCTTGGAAGAGCAGAAGTTTTCCATATGTATTTAGGTGACAAGCCATGGATGAAAGATATATTTTATTACTTTAAAAATACCTTTATTTTTCCTTATCTTTAAGAACAAGACTGTCTTTGCAGTGGAGCACAGAAAGCTGAAGGGCCCTATGACTTAATATAGAGAAGGGAGAGGACTTTTACACTTCAGAAGTGTGGTTCTCCCATTGTGGGTGTGAAGGGCAGGGGGACCTTTATCTTACAGTCTTACTGCTTATTGAACTGACCTTCTGATAAGTGTCCTGTCTCTTGTGTTTTTTTCAATGCTGGATCTCTTTGGAGACAGAATTTGTTATTTTACTGACGTCATAGGGACTTCTAATGATGCAGAAATCCAACTCTTCTCCACCGTTTCCTTTGAGACTCTTAGTTTGCCTGTTTGACTATTCTCACAAAGCCTTGTGTTGTCTTTTTCTGACTTATGATCGCTTAGGAAGATATCTTGAAAGTTATGTTAGCATAGGTTCTCTGATTTTGCCACAGTTCCCTTCTATATGTTTGCTTTTAAAACCAAAAGCAGCAAAACCAGGTAGCTGTTTAATGCACCTCTTCCATTGGTGGGTAAGGGCTGGAAGTGCCATGTAGACAAAGGCTGTTGTCTTCTGTGGGTCACATAACAGCTAAGTTTGAGCTAAAAATGGTGCTGTGGGGTACCTCATCTTGTTTTCAGTTTGATTCTTATCTGCTGTTTTAGGTACTGCTGTTACTTTTGGCACAGGTAAGATCAGCACCCTTAGTGAAGTGGATGTCCTCAAGTTTCACTGACTTTTGAGTTTGAAGGAGAATTTAATTTTTCAAAGATATTTTGTAAATTGAGTGATTGATGTAAAAAGGTCAGAATTCCTTCCTAGAAAAGAAGGATAAAAAAACAAAGATGCCATCAAGGCTGGCACATTGAAAAAGATTATGTAGAAAAACGGTAAGTACAATGCTTCCTACAGCGAGGATCCAAATTATTCAGGCTGATGAACTGACTTAAACTACACTCTTTGTTCTGTGAAAGTGTATTGAAAGCACACATTTGTTTCTTTTATCCTAGGTTCTAAAAAGAACTCTATAGAAATAATTGGATTTGCCATTGTAAGGCTGGCAGCAGCACTATCACCTTGTGTAACTATTGTGTTTAGCTAAGGTTGTGTTGATGTGATTACCATTTTGTGAGGTTGGACCTTCTTCATCCATGGTATTCTTCACAGCAGGCAGTTCTACCAACTCTGATCTCAGCTTCCATTCCATTCCAGTTGTATTCCTTCCCCTCTTTCAGCTTGTCACTTGGACAAGGAATTCCTGTTTGAGGAGAGGTCTGAAATTAAAAGTACAGCTTACAGAATTTAAAAGAAATTTTAGGAACTATGGTTTAAAAATATTTGCTTTATTTCCTTGCTTGTGGTGGACTTGTTCCTTTTAACATTCTCAGGAAGCATGAGAATAGCCACTGGTCAAATAACTTGTTTGGATGCAGTGAGCTCTGCAATAGCAGTGACACAGACATTGGAGTCCTCCAAAAAAGCCCAGGAGTTGTATCTGATTGGAGCAGCTGAAATAGTAATGAGCAACTGGATAGGGCAGAAAGAATTTACAAAGAACGCACTCTCCAGATCTTCCTTGGGTGCAATGAGTTTTAGGCCAATGTTAATGCCATAAGCAGCTCCATACCGTAGAAACCGTGTGTCTATTTGTGTGCAGGCAAATATCTGCTAAAATTTGACATATTTGTAGGAGCTACAAAATGCCTTCATAAAACTTCTTGCTAAGTATATTTGGGTGACTGTTCTAGGTTAGCTAGCTCTAGAGATAGTTCAATATTAGATTTCTCTGGAATTAGTGGGTTCTGCTGATTACAGTTCTGTGTAAAGTTTTCAGGAGGCTTGATATTAACCTGAAAAAAATTGGAACTTCAGCTCTAGCTTTCATCTACAAGAAGAAGGATGTTATTGACCTATTAGGGCAAGTTAGAAAAAAGTGGCACCTTTGAGTATTTGATTTTGGTTTATAATTGAGTTTCACAAACTCTACAGAAGTTTGTTTAGCTTTTGCCTTGACCTTTCTGGATATTTAGTATAGGTGTTGTTTTAATGGCATACACACCTGAAGTAACTATTTAGAGCCCTCATTATTCAGAGACTATAACATAAGTTTCCAACTAAACTTTGTACTACATAACGTACCATAACATCTGGTAATAGAAGACAACTGTAAAGGGGTTTAGACAAACATGCTGTGCTTTACTGTTGACATAACAAAGAGACACATATGGAACTTGGTGTTCCTAAAGGAATGTGTTGGTCTGTAAATAGAAATGCAAAATGAAGAAATCCAAGCAGTTAATTTCCATTCTATGTTATGAAATTAGAAATATGCTGATCTGAATAGGAACTGTAAAAATGCATAATGCCTTTTGACAGAGATCATAAATCATGGGCTTTTCAAGGCTATTAAAACAAATTCCATCCACATTGGCAGAGCTGGTTTTTAAGTGCTTTTGTTAGCTAATGACTTGTGCTATGTTCTGAAAAATATGGTCTCCCTTATCAAATTATTCAAGTTTTTTTAAAAACTTTATTTCATACTCAAATTTTCTAATGCAGTGGATCTAAATTTATTGATACATTAACTATAATGCTTTTAAAATCAGGAGGAATGCCGAAGATAAAACCTATGTATACACTGATATTATTATACGGTCCACTAGACAGTAAAACAGAGATGTAACCCCAAGTATTAATGTTTTTATGTAATACTTTTTCTCTGTAATTAATGTGCCTTGCTGTGATTTTTTTTGTGTGTCTAAATTTAAAAACATTTTCAGATAAATTATCTTGGAAAGGCTTTACGAAAAGTTCTGACACTAACAATCTTTCTTTTTCAGAATCTTATGTTGAGTAATATTTTCTTCAGAAACCTGTTAGTTAAGTGTTACTCAGCATTAATAAGAGTATCAAAGTTTTCTCCAATGATTGCATGGAACATATTGCATTACTGAAGACTGTTAAATGAAGAGAAAGGCTTGCAATGTTTGTTCTTCAGAAAACTGAGAAGAGCTTTGGGTGTCCTGAAAGCCTACTGAAAATCTTTCTTTTTATCTCAAAAATGAAACACTAAAAAAGCTTTTATATGTAATATAGGAAAGGGCTCAAAGGTTCTTAAAACTCTCAAATGTTTTTCTGGGGGTTCATATGTGTAACAATAAAGACTCCAGTCTGAAAATGAAGCTTTGCTAACCAGACAGGACTAAAACTTTTTTTTTAGCAGTAAAAGATAATAAAGGGAGAAATGGTTAATTTGAATATCTATATTTATGAAGATGGCATTTATAGACTTCGATGTTTTTCCCAGAAATGTCAAAGCATTTTACAAACACTCATATAACATAAGCTGCCAACTAAACTTTGAAAAAACAAGTGTGTATTAGTACTTCTACTTTACAGAAAAATGAGAAAATAGCAGAGCAGACACTGATTTTCCTGGGGTTGCACACAATAATCACTGTCAGAGTAATGGAAATAACTAAAATTATTAATTCTTGTCCTTTTTTTTTAAGCATGGAACAACAGCTTCTTCGTTGTGATTGAAATCTGAGATTAAATGGGGCAAATGACAGAATGAAGAAAAAACCCCACATTTATATTTCAAGATAGTGAAGTCTGACTTCAGGCAAAATATATGTGAAAAGTTATGTTTTATGATTGAAATAGTCTTTCTTAGGGCTTTTTTGGGACATGGAATTTATGAAAAGGTGTTCAAAACCATCCTTGAGTTGCTGAAATTTGCTCTGAATAAAAAAGTCTGTGCAACTATTTGTGAATAAAATAGCCTAGAAGATCATCCTGCATTTGAGATGTAGATTTATAAGACCATACTTGTTTCTCTTAACAAGAAGAGTTAAGCTAAAGCAGAACTGTCTGCTGGCTAGAAAGAAAGGAATGTTTCAGCTGGCAGAGTTTATAAAGTTGGTGATCTACCTCCGTGGTTTTATGTCCTCTATTAGCCCACAGCTATGTTTATAAACACCCTTAGGTGAGGGATAGGATCTCAGGCTCAGAAAAAGAAGCCAGGGAACATTGTCTTGGTGGTGTAGGCAGGAATTGAGAGTTGTGGGAGTCTCTTCTCTGTCTCTTTATTGCATGATCTAAACCAATGTTTACCTGTATTTCCAGGAAAAAGAGGAGGGAGAACAAAGGAAAGCACTCTCTTTTCCTGTTACCCTTATGCATGTGTCTGTAGGTCATTTCATAAGGAAAGTTTAGCCCAGAAGCTTCTTGTTTAATGCAGATATTGATAGATGCAGATATTGATATGGCAATGACAATGTAGACCTACAGATTTTAGCCAGCTGGTGACTAAAATCCTCACATCATGCCACTAGGAGGAGTTTTATTGTCAGTCTCAGTTATGTTGTGCAGTTATGTTATTTAATTCATGTTACTATCTTGGCTGATAAATACCACCTACACTACATTTTTTACATTTTTACGTGGTTTTTAAAATTTTCCCCACTCTCCTTAGCTGTCAAGTCAAGCTTGCTGTCACTTTTAGCAAATCTCTTTCAGCAAGCAGACCTTAAAAGCCTGTACTAATACCTAAATACGTATTGCGTAGGTCCTGGCTTGGTTCAGAAGAAAATGTCACCCTGATTCTTTTCATGTCAAAAGAGAAAATTGCTCGAGTATCATGAAGCAGCAGCAGCTCACAAAGAAAGTGTTTTCAGCTAGGCCAGAGCCTATCCTTTTGTCTTGTGTCACATTAATATTCCAAATAGGATAATCAACAAAATAGCCAACAAGAACTGTGAGTCTGAGAGTCAATATCCAAACCCTCACAATCCACATGATCTCCCCTGCTTCATCCTGAATAAGTGATACTGGTGGATGCAGCAGTCTGGTTGTCTTTTTTAGCGGTCTCCTCCAGACGGGTAACCCACTGCTGTTTCCACTTTGATTTAGTGAATATTTAAGCACTTTCAGGACTTAGGGTGAGATGTTTTTTTACCTGTTTCTATGTCAGTGCATCCACATTCTTTAATTTCTCAGAAGAGGCTTCTGAAAGAGTTAAAGATCCAGGAAGATGGAGATTTAGAGATTTTGTTACACTAAGCTTAACTCCAGTGCAGCATGAATGCTGTATAATTGATTGTTACTGTCAACACATTACTTAATATGTCCCTTTTTCCTTCTTGTTTTTTAATAGCTGAGAATATATTTAGTTCATAGTCTTAAAAATTGAAAATATCCTTAGACTTAGGATTTAAAAATTACATTTAAATAATAATATGAATTGTTTAGGGGGAAAGAGTTTTCTCTGATATTCCCTGATTGCAGTTTATAACTTCTCTACTTCTCAAGCTGATTTTAATATTTTTCATTAAATTTGGTATAGTCTTTCTTCCCAAGAGACCTGCCTCTTCATTATAACCATTTCCATCAATGACAAGATCACAGAGCATTTTTAATGTTAAATAGGATAGAAGGATAGAAATTAGTACTTAAAGGGTGAAACTATTAGTATTTCTGAGTGCTTCTATGTATTCATCACTGCCTGATACAGATCAGTATTAATAATGGGACCAGCCAGACAAAATCCATCTGCTGGATATTCCTTTTCTTTCTATGCAGTGACTGTCTTGTCTTCTTTCTCAGACAGTGCCTGCTCTGGTCTCCAGACAGGAAATCCAGACATGGCCATTCATCAATGCTGCTATAATCTGTCTGATTTTATTAGCTTTTGAATTTTATCACCAAAATGAAAAAGAAGGGGGGAAAAGAGAGCCCAGTAGTATGATTCTCCTATTCCTATGAGTTCTTCTCAATACAGTGGATTCAGAACAGAAAAAAAATTAAAAGTGAAAATGTACCTGGCAAATTAATAACCCCCTTCTATCTCTTTCTCCCATACCCCATCTTCTGTTGCTCCCCCCCCCCACCCCACCGCCCCCACCCCTTACTTTTAAGACGTTGATCTACATTTTTTTTTTTTTCTTCTTCAACAAATACCTGCAGTGTACTGCAGTGGGGGTTTCTGGTTGATTGATGTTTTTCCCTTATTTTAGGTTTCATGGTGGATATTGAATATTCCCTGTTGTTAGAAGACCTGCCTAGGATTGGGTCTTGTTTCGGAGAGAAGACATGAACAACTGATGGAAATTGAGTTATTTGGAGCTGCTCTATGGGCTGAGGAATTCCAGTGCCAGTGGTCCCAGCTGAATAAATTCTAGTTGGAATAACTGGTTGAGGCAAGGAATACTAAAATATGTAGAGACCAATGGAGAGAGAGGATAAGTGGTCTAAAGCCTTTGATTGTTTTTGGCAAAGTGGCATAAATTGTTTCAACCCAGGGCACAAAACCAGGAAATCACTGAAGACAATTAATATTTTGGTTGCCTTTACCCCCATTACTGAGTTTCTGGTGAGGCAGGGAGGGTAAAATTTAGGCTGTGAAATAGTGTCTATCTTGGAACTGTGTTGAAACGATTAGGTGTTCTCAAGGCGAACAAGTCATTCGCAGACTCCTTTGGATATCCTGCTGTGGCAGTCTAGCTGAAAGATGAATGTGGATTCATAGAAGTGTGGTGTGTGCATGCAATGAAGGAATTCCCTACTTACTGTCCTTTGTAGAACTGTACAGAAATGACAGAGTAGTTGCTTGTCTCCAATTCTCCTCTCCATCCTGCTGTTGGGGAGGGAAAGGGGTGGAAGGAAGCAGGGGAGAGAGCAAGCAACATGTGTTTAGGAGTCTCTCAATGGAAGCACTAAATCGGGATAGTACTATCCCTAAGCCACAAGAAAGAAACAACATAAGAGTAATAAATTAGCTTTCAAAATTATATTTATTTGTATCTCCCTCTGCAGGGTTTTTGAGCACCAGCCCAGTACACATCTGTTCTCTTATGCAGAGATTAGAAATGCCCACTTTATTGAAACAGAATCTGGAAAAGACATCAAATTGATATCTTTAAAAAGAGGCAGATTAATTTTGGAACTTCCTTGATTCCATGATGAAATTAAAACATTCAAAAGTTGAATGACGGCAGTGGGATTTTTCCAGAATGATATATAGCAGTCTGTAGAAACAGCATTGCTCTGTGGTTTGCTGGCTTTTATAAATTCACTTGCCATCACAGTGTTAAAGTGCTATTACTGTGGCTTTACTGATTTTGCACTTTGGCATAGCATATGGAACAAAGCAGTAAGTATTCTACCAATAGAGATCAAAACAGCTTTTGTAGTACTTGATATGTCTGGTGTCTTGGTATGTTAGTAATTCTGTAGAGAAATGTTCATGGAAACATCTGTAAAGAGTCTAAAGTTTTGTATAGACTTATAGCATAAGTCTACAAGCAGTAGAATCACACATTTATATAAACCTTGCATAAAATGGAGCCTATGAGACAGAATTACTTCTATATTTTCAATTTCTCATTTTTTTTGAAAACCAAGAGCTGCTCCATTGCAGTTTATCAGAACTGGAAATACAGAAAATATAATTATTTGGCTGATAATTTGGCTGATCATTTGAAAAATCATATAGTTCAAAACTCAGTCTTTTTAGGTTCATAACATAGCCACCAATGGCTTGTGGGGTTGAAATTTTGTATACAGTGACTTTGTCCTCAAAATACCCATGTAGAAAGTGGGAAACTCGTATTTGATCTTTTTGCCCTAGAATGTTCAAAACTACTCCTCTGTCTTTCAGAAATTAACTCAAAATATCATGCTGCAATCTGTTTTCAGATTTTGCAGCCTCCACATCTCTTCTTGGAGATGAGAGAGTATTTAAAAAAAAAGAAGGTAAGATTCCAGGGACAGGAAGACAAGCAGGAGAATAAAGTGAGGGCTGGTGCACAAGAGCACCTGGCTTTTAATTTGGTTGTCAGTAAAGTCTTGTACGGTGAAGAGCAGTAGGTCACAGGTCTTGCTCTAAGGGCTGCTCCTTATAACTGAAGTACCATCATTGCTTCAGCAGGTCCATTTTGAGAGAAGGCAGTGCTTTCTAATAAACCATGTGTTTCTAGGATGTGAGAAGTGTACTCCGTTATTCTGGAGTCAGGCATTGAGTAATTGTTATTGAAAAAGGTTTTAGAACTATAAAAATACATTGTAGGATTACTAAAGTGTATTTGAAGTCATTACTGCTTAAATTGTGGTTTTAAGCTGTATGTGAAGATAGGTGGAAGATCTGTGAAGTATTACAGTGCACACCTTAGAAAATAGCTCTTGAAGAAACAGTTCTTTAAAAATTTATTTTTGTATGTTTTGTTGTCTTTGTTTTTAGCTAATTAAAAAAAACTATTAATGTTCTTTATGTAAAAAGGTATTTAAAGTAATAACCTCTAATCAAATAAAATGCTCATGTATGAGGGAGTATGTAAGACTGATTATTAATTTGAATTATATAGATGGTGTCTCAAGGTATTTTTCCAGTTTAAGAAAATGCCTGGTTATAGTGGTTTGACTTTGACTGTCTGCCAGATGCCCCACCTAGATACTGCTCTCTCATTTCCCCTCTTCTTATTCCCCTTCCTCTAAAGAACAGAGGAAGAAAATCAGATGGAAAAGCTTGTGGGTCAAAATGAAGACAAGGAAATAATTTACCAATTACTCTCACAGCAAAACAGGCTTGACTTGGAGAAAAGCAATTTAATTTATTACCATTTAAAATAAATTAGGATGGTGGCAAAAAAACCCCTTTCCTCCCCTCTCTGATTTTTCCCCCAGGATTAACTACTCTCCTTTGTTCCAAATCCTCAATTTCTTTTCCCACTTGAGTGTCACTGAATGGCTAGGGAATCCATAACAGCTCCTCGTGACTGCTCCTTTCCTTTCACACTTTCTCGTATTCTAACACGGGTCCTCTCCAAAGGCTTCAGCCCTTCAGCAAACATCTGCCTTCTCTGCTTTGGGGCTGCAGTGTGGATACCTGTGCTCCACCGTGGTCTTGTCCACAGCTGCAGCAGAATCTCTGCCCCAGCACCTGCTGCCAGCAGTGGACACCTGTGCACTGGTAATCGGGGAGAAAGGGAGGATGCACCTATATAAGAAGGTGTATTTATAGAATCGTAGATTCACAATGTCCCTGGGGTTGTCTGCCAGATTTTTGTTTTTTTAACAAGAAAATCCTTGATCACATGAAATTGATAGAGTGAGGTCTCCTACCAGCAATTTAACCTGCAGCAATTCAACATAAGATCTGAGTTTAGAAATGGGTGAGCATGAAAATGAAGCCAGTGAAATGCACATCTGGTAATTACTAGTGTATATACTTAGCATTCCATAACAGATAGTTAAGCACCCACCAGTTTCTCTTCTAAAGAGATGAAGTCATGCACTAAGGCATGCCACTGTCTGGAGCACTCCACTTCCAGTGTGGATTTAAGTTTCTCTACAGAGTGCTTAGCTCTCTGCCCATGCATTTAGGACCAAGGACTGGAGCAAACTTATTTTCTGGTTAATATGTAATGTGGACATAATAGACTAGAACAATTGGATGGCAGCAAATCAACTTCCAAAGATACCCTCTTCACACCACCCTAAAAGGTAATGGTCACATTCTGAATCCAGCATATCTTAGTGAAATCACATTCCCAAACAAAGAGTGCATATGGACCTCTCCTTCTGCAAGATAGTAGGAATAAAGAGAAAGCAATTATTTTTAGTCAGAAATCCTCATTCAAACATGCAGCTCTGAATCATGATACTTTATTTCTATAATTTCCCAAACTTATCCTAGGAAATTAGTCACATTAACTTTTTTGGGGTTTTGTATTACTTTTAGCTTCCTACATACATAATTAGTGTCTTCATTTAGGTGTTTCTTCAGGAAATTTTCAGCTTGAATGGCTTATTTTTGCTTAAGGCTACTTAACAGGGATGCGGCTTTCCTTATTTCGAGCTAGTGTGCTTAACAAAGGTATATAATTGATTTAACCTACATACATTCCAGTCATAGATTAGACAGATAAGAAATTCTTATCTAAAAGAAGAAGTCAAGAGAAAGTAACTTAGGATGATTTAAAATGGGAAGGATGGAAATGAAATACGTGTGAATGGGCTGCTTTACCCCCTTGAGACAGGATTATTTACTTGTGTCAAACTACAAGAAAACGTTTCTAAGCTTGAAGATAGAACAAAAACATATAGCAGAGAATGTGATCTATATTCAACTGCAGATTGCTCTAGTTAGTTCTTAGTTACTGTCTTACCTGTCGAAGTGATATGTACAGGACTGGTACAGCAGACTTTAATCCCTTCCCCAAATGCTACAAAATATGTTAAGGGGAACGTAAATGTTTTGTAGCTGTATTGTTTCAGGAACAAAAAAGTTATTACTCCCTAAACAAAAGAATTAAGTAACAAATTGGACTAAAAACTATGTTATCCTTCATGTGAATATCTATTCCCACTTTAATGATGATTACCCCTTCACTGTAGTCTTAAAAGGTCAGAGTTGAAAAAGGGCAAGACATTAAAGTCAACATTTCTTCCAGAAGATGAAATATGCATAGCTTGACTGGCCTTTGCCCTGCAAATACAGAGAAGTTTAAAAAATGTCATCATTAAGTATGACAAATACCATTGATTTTTCTTGTTAGATGGACCATCTGCCTTTTTGATGCTAGGATGAGTTATGTCTACTTCTTGTCAGTAGCAGTGGTGGTATTTGTTTTTTTTTTTCCTCTGGAATGCTCAAAATTTTTTCTCACTGAAGGTCTGCATTCCTAGAGCACTAGAGGTTTCTGTAGCCTTATGGCATGAACAAACCATCTGGCTTTGTTGGTGGTAAAGGTTACTGCTCTCAGCTCCTTGTTTTTCTGTCAAATATTATTGTCCTCAGACCTGCCTGCACACTGCTCATATGAGCACTCCCTTTTTATTCCAGAAAAAATGAATTAGGTTAGCTTAAATAGTTTAAAATAATAGTTCTGCTGGATTGCCTTTTTTTTTTAATGAGTGACTTTTGATGACTACAACCTTTCAGAATCAGCATCATTTAGGTTGCAGAATACCTTTAAGATCATCAAGTCCAACCATTAACCCAGCAATACCAAGTTCTCCACTAAACCAGGTCCCTAAACACCGTATCCACACATCTTTTTTATATTTATATATATTTATATTTATATTTATATATATATATATATATATATTTATATATATTTTATGGGGTGGTGACTCAACTATTTCCCTGGGCAGTGTGTTCCAATACTACCTTTCCATGAAGAAATTTTTTCTAATATCCATTCTGATACTATTCTCCCTTGGTGCAAGTTCAGGCCATTTCCTCTTGTGCTATTGCTTGTTTCTTGGGAGATGAAATGTACCACAGCCTTCTTTCAGGTAATTGTAGAGTGGGATAAGGTCTCTCCTCAGCCTCCTTTTCTTCAGGCTAAACAACCCCAGCTTCTTCAGCTGCTCCTCATAAGGCTCATGTTCCAGACCCTTCACCAGCTCAATTGTGCTTCTCTGGACATGCTCCCAGCACCTCAATGTCTTTCTTGTAGTGGGGGCCCCAAAACTGAACACTGGATTAAATATGTGGCCTCACCGGTGCTGAGTAAAGAGCCCTGCCTTAATCCTGCTGGATTTCAGATAGAAACCTGGATTCTGTTTGCCTTCTTGGCCATCTGGGCACACACACTGGCTCATGTTCAGCCACTGTCAACCAGCATCCCCAGGTCCTTTCCAACTGGGAAGCTTTCCAGCCACTCTTCCCCCAGGCTGAAGCTCTGCATGAGGTTATTGTGATTGAAGTGAAGGACCCATTACTTGGCCTTGTTGGACCTTGGCCCATCAATCCAACCTGTCCAGATCCCTCTGTAAAGCCTTCCTACCTTTCAGCACACCAACACTCCTGTCCAGCTTGATGTTGTCTGCAAACTGATTAAAGGTGTCCTAGATTTCATCCGAATCATCCATTAATATATTAAATGGGACTGGCCCAATAGTGATCCCTGGGGAACATCATGAGTGACCATCTGCCAGCTGGATGTAACTCTATTTACTACCATTCTCTAGGCCTGGGTATTCAACTATTTTTTACCTAGTGAAGTGTATTCCCATCTAAGCCATGAGCAGCCAGTTTCCCCAGGAGAATTCTGTGGGAAATAGTGTCAAAGGCTTTGTTAAATTCCAGGCAGACAAGATCAAAATACTTTCACTCATCTGCTAAGCAGGTGAAGTTTGTTGAGAAGGACCTCCCTTCCTAAATCCATGCTGTCTGGACATGATCTGGTGTCCTGCACATGCTGTGTGACCACACTCAAGGTGATCTGCTCCATGACCTTCTCCTGCAGTGAGGTTAGGCTGACAGGCCTATGGTTCCTTGGATCCTCCTTCAGACCCTTCTTATGGAAGGGTATTGTTTTCTGACCTCTAGTCAACCGGGACCTCTACAATTAGCCAGGACTGCTGGTAAATAACAGAAAGTGGATTGGTGAGCACTTCTTGGATGGATACCTTCCAGCCCCAGAGACTTGTGTCTAAGTGGTGTAGCAGGTCATTGGCCATTTAATCTTGTAATATGGAGGCTTCATTCTGCTCTCCATCACTGTTTTCCAGCTCAGGGGCCTGTGTACGCCCAGGACAACTGGTCTTAAAGTCTGAGGCAAAGAAGGCATTAAGTACCTCAGTCTTTTCCTCCACTTTTGTCACTATTTTTCCTGTTGTGTCCAACAGAGGATGGAGATTCTCCTCAGCCCTCCTTTTGTTGCTGGTGTATTTATAGAAATCTTCTTATTATCTTTTATGGCAGTGGCAAATTTAATTTCTAGCTGGAATTTGGCCATTTTGGTTTGCAACATCCTTGTAGCTAGGCTGAGTTGCCTTCCCCTTCTTTCAAAGGTCATCAACTCTCCTTTTTATTCCTGTGTTCCAGTCAAAACTTTCTGTTCAGCCAGATGAATGTTTGCAAAGAGCAGGTCTGTGTATACCTGAGACAACCACAAGTGTACTTTACTCTTCAATCAGAATTTAACTAGCTTGTTTGCTGTCAAATAGTATTATATTATAAGTTCTAACTATTTACTTTATCTCTGCAATAATGTTTTGGAGTATTTCCTTTAGAAAAAGATGCACTGATGCACCTGGAGTCTGTGTGATGTACATTTCCATTTTATAATTACTAAGTCAATCAACTAGAACTTGGATAAATTATAAGCTGCCTTCTGAAGTGCATGGGCTTTATGCATTCAGAACACTACCATGTGATTTATAACACTGAATTACTGTAACTTGCTCAAAATGGGTTTGAGAGTAAACAGATTGTTTGCTACAACTTATTAGCACAGTGGTCAGTAGTGCCATAACAAAGTAGTCTGGGTGTGTATTATTATGTCACAGTGGATAATGAGCAGAGCAAAAATAGACAGAGAATTTGATCAAATAAGCCCTCAATGGAATTTTTTTTCTAAAAGAGTTTCCAGACTGCTGTGAAGCACTAAATTGTTCTGCCATTCTTGGCTTACAAAAATGCACATACTACTCATACTTTCTCACTGCTCTGTGAGGTATTGAAGTGGAAAAGTGAATTGAACTGTCACAGTACTTGGAGCACTTCTGCATTTGGGACGTGGCAGGGTGTTTAAGCCATCTCACTAAGTCAAGCACTAGGCTACTGCTGGAGTTCACTTTCAATTCTAATTTTCTATCTATCTCAGTATTATAACTGTAATTTTAACCAAACTGCGAGTCAATGATAAGCTCTAGACTTCTTGGCTCAGGCTCAGACATTCTTAATATTTTATTGTATATTCAAGGATTATGTTAAACATTATGGAATTTTATAGTTTATGAAAGCAATTTTTTTAGGGAGGAACTCTTTCATTAAAATGATTAAAATGAGCAGAAATTTTTCCTCTTCTGTCAAATTCTGTCATTTGAACACCAAATTCTAATCATGCCAATCTTTGGAAATTGAAACTTTTGTCTTAGCTTTTTTGTCTTACACTATTTTCTTTTCAACTTTTGGTGTTTTTTCTTAGTTTTAGTTCCTGAAGAACCTTTGTAGGCAGATGAAACTGACATCAGTGTAGTTTCAAAAATCCCCCTGATTTCTGTAGAAACATTTCACAGGTTTTCATACTCAGCAATGTCTGTACAAGTATATAAGAAGTAGCCAAGGAGCCCTAACTCTCAGGTTCTGTACTCAGAAGTACTCAGGGTACTCAGCAGTACTGTAGGGTCTTGGACCAAGACTCTGAAACACTGAACTTAATAACAGTTTGTAGCACTGTCTCTTCAGGGTTTTTTCTTTGACAGAGTCTCCTTGTGTTTTCAGCTGTCCCATGACAAGGGTTCCATGTGGAAAAAGATACATCTTTTATTGCATATCGCTTAGTCCAAAAAGTAATAACAAGTTTTGCTTTTCACTGAACCACCCATGTATCTAACATCCATGGAGTAGGTGCTAAGGCAGCTCAGGGTCAGAATTTGGACAGAAATTTAAACAAGCCTTTCTAATGTCTTTTTCTAAAAAGCAGAGTTCGTATTTCTGCGGTCTACTCAGGAGGATTGGGTTGTATACTATGTATGGTGGCTCGTACATATCACCTGAAGGTATGAAATCTCCCTTTGGTGGGTTTCATGGAGCATTGCCTACATGATTTGGACATACTCCAATTGGAATCAGAAAACTGCCAACTGCTGTTTCCATTCACACTTTTCAGGCCATTACATGTTTGATTTAGCTTTAAATTTGGGTTCTCTGACTGGTAAAATAGTTCTAAAATTTTTTATTTTTTATTTTTTTATTTTTTATTTTTTTTCATGGGTTGTCTGACCATGCTCCTTCATAAGATCACTGCTCCAAGGGTAACTATGGAGGTTTGTGCAGATACATAATAGAGAAATGTAGATTCTTAGATTCTTCAATTCTCACTGAGCTTCTGTGCAAGTGATTCCACATAGCTGTATATACTCCTCTTTTTGCTGTCACCTTTGAAATCCTGCTAGTTGCTGCATGAACCGAAGCAGCCATCTGTTTTGAGGAGTGCCTGCCCTGGACTACACAGAGGGATGTATGACAGTGCTCCAAGAATTGTCAGTGTGTGCAGTTCCCACTGTGATCCAGGGTTACTTGTGAATAGGTTGAGCATGCCCTTTATTGTGTCAATTCTCTTCCCTTCACTGATACAGAGGTGATCCTGTCAATGTTTTCTAATCGCACAGCCACAACAAACAGGTTTAGGTGCTCAGATATCCTTCTTTCTGCTAGCCACTCAAAGCAGTAGAGGCAAGTAAGCAAACAGAAAGTTGCTCTGTATCTTACTGTTCACTAAAAGGCCTGAAGTGGGAATGCAGTGGGAAATCTGTTTTAGCCAGCTGAATGTTACTCACCACTCAGCAAATACCTATTAGGATCACGTGAATTCACAGGCTGAAGGTAGTTTTAAGACTCTGAAGAGAATCAATGTTCTTAAGGAGCAAACCTCAATTCTGGTAAAACATTTGTTATTTATTATTAATTTCTGTTTAAAATGCCACTGAAAATTTAGATATAATATATTTAGATTTTCCTAAGTAGTTCTGAACCATGTACATCGATAGTCACATTTAAGACAACAGAGACACTCATATGACAATTTGATATGCCTTCCTTTTTAGAATGGCATTTTGATGTACTTAGGAGTCTTTCTATGGGTTATGTTAGCAATTTTCTTTGATAATTTGAGAATATTAGCATTTACTACTGCTGAATATAAGATTTTCCTTCTAGAAGGGTTACTAGGGTTATTTCACTTTGACACTTTGCTGAAACTGCTAGAAACAAACTTGCAATTATTTTGTCTGCTCTAGAGTTTGATTTGAAGGAATCATAACAGGTTCAGTTTTCTTCACTGAACAATTTTGTTTAATAATCTTTTGCCATTTCTATAATATAGTGTTATATTATTGATGCTTACAAGTTTTTCAAGACAAAATATTTTTCTAATGGGTTTATTATGTATTTTATTTACGCAAAAGTAGCTGTAGAGCACAATCAGTATGCTCAGATGAAATCTTAAACACTCTAACTTCCTGTAGTACCTGCAGTGCTTGTGTTGCCCTGCAAGCTGAAATTTTTTAGGTGCTCAAACTCTTTGAATACAGATTTTATTGAAGCAATTGAAGTCAGGATATGATTATATTTGAAGGTAATTTTTAAAGTGAACTGATGATTTGTGGTCAGGTATGATGGTGAAAAAAGGGTGAATAGTTACAGATTTGGTCATTTGTGAATTAAAATATGTTTGTAAGTGATGTTGTGGTTGCACACAAATCAAGTCTGAAATGAAGAAGTGTGTCCAGACCTTGCTCATCTCATGCAATCACAACAGCTTGATGTATATAGGCTCCTAAATGAACATTTCCAAACAGTAAGGGAGTTGAAACAGAGACATTTTTTTATCTATCTCTAAAAGAAAGTACAAAAGAACCCCCAAACAACACATACCTGTCTGATAGGGACATTTATTAAATGTGATGAAGGTTTTAGGACTTGTTTGTGTGCTTGATTTGGAATCAATGCATTTTTTTTCTCAAGTAGACTGTGAGCCCATGCCTGCAGTCTTTTAAGAAGTGCATTTTTAGTAACTAGAACACAACATAAAAGCCAGTGCTTGAAGAGCAAAGAGAAGTTGTTTGCTTTATAAGCAGCTCTTTTAGGTTATCTGTCTATATGGGTTCAATAATCCTCTGTCCTTTTTTTTCTGCAGTCGTCACGTGTGCTACCGTCATCTCTGTGGATGTGAAAGGACTCAGGGTTGTGATTGCTTTCCATACTTCCTTTTCCACACTTTGGAAATGGCAAGCTAATGGTGTACTGTGAATAAAAATGTACTGTGAATAATTAGATGCAAATAGGTAAATAACCTTTTACTCTCTGTTGATATGTGAGTACAGTAATCAAGCACATGATGGTTCTCTTTCACACATGATGGACACATTTAGAAGTGTATCAGACCAAGAATATGAGATGTTTGAATATAAAGGCAGTCACATGGGCTACTTTGCACCAAAATAAAGCAACAAAATATAACATCTATAGGTGTATGCATAGTGATTATAATGTGATAATAATGCGTGAGGCAGAAGTGTTGGCTGTATTGTGCTTGTAATGACAGTGTGATAGTCTGGTATGTAGGAAGAACCAAATGGTTCATGACCCATATAATCATGTATGAAAGATCATTTCTAGCCCTGCCTTGAATTCTATGAAGAGTTTTTGCTCAGCTCTGGGTTCACAAGGGTTTAGAATATGCAAATTAGCTGGGGCTGCATTTAGGTTTCCCATGTCAGAAGACCAGACTGTGCTTTGAAATGACATTTGGGCCTACTTAAAAATAACAGTAACTGAAAATTAAAGAAATCCTAGCTCTAACAAAGCTTCTTGTATCAGCCAAGATGAACTACCCCATTCCTGTATGTTACATTATGTGATTAAAAAAGAAAAGTGCATTTCCATGAACACAAAGAAGTCCAGAGGAACTATAATATTGGCAAATTTTGCTAAACAGTTCTAACTGAACTGTTAGGAAAAGTTTGCTACACAGAGAACAAGGCAGGATATTGTCTGGGGCAAGGATGTACAGGACCATTGTTGAAAGTGCTTTGGAGTTATCATGCAACAGCCAGGGACTGTGGGAACTGAATAACTTTTGATCCTAAAAAAATTACTTTCCCAGATGCCAGTGAAACTATGTAAAATCAATCTACCTAAAGTTTCAAGAAGATAGACTATCATGTTCTCTGCTTTCAGTCTGAAAATTTGAATAATATCACTGAATCCTGTTATGTGCCTGCCAAGAACCATCTCACAGCAGGTCTTGTTAGAAGAGATAATTCATTAATATAAAAAAAGTACCATAGACTTTTATAGTGCCATAGACTTCTTTGGGGTGACAGATGCTGTAAATACAAATCAATATTTTTAATTGCAGTGGTTCAAAATTTTCTGTTCCTGTCCATAAATTACTTTGGTGTTGTTCTTGGTGTGTGTGTGTGTGTGTGTGTGTGTGAGTATTGTGTGTGTATTTTGGGGGCTAAAGTGAGGGGGAAGAGAGAGAGATGGAGAAAGGAGAGAGAGAGGCAGAGAGGGAAGGAGAAAAAGAGAAGGGAAATTACTTTCCTTAAGAGATCTGAGATTATTTGCTGTACAGAAAATATGTTTGGAAATGGTGAAAGGTACATTTGCTAAATAAATGATATCGTTCTCTTTTCTACAAGGTTTTCAGCAGGGGAGAATGGCTTTAGTATTTGGTGACTGGTTTTAGAATAATGTTGAGAGGCTGTAATCCTGCAGAAAATTCAGATATTTTGAATGGACAGACGTGGAATAAATGGTTTATGGATAATCCCCTGTGAATAGACGTAGCATGTCTAAGGCTGGTTATGGATCTTCTGTGTTAATTGGTGAGAATGAAGTTGAGTTCTCCAGGAATAAATCAGAGCTGTCAAACAGTATCTAAAATGATAGTCATTTCCTGGTTGGCACAGATAATAATGCTAATGGCTGTCAGTGGAATCTTTGTACAAAAGATATTACATTTCCCTACTATTTTATTTCCTAGTAACTTTTTTATTTTGTTTTCACTGGTTACACTCTTAAAATATCTTAGAATCCTCTAGTTATCTACAAATAAAGCAGTGGACTGTTTTTTCTGGACTGGTTTGTTTGTCAACAATTGAAGAACATGCATTTTGGAGTGAAGTTAAACTGATCCCATTTAGGATGATCTCAGCTCTTCTTGAAGGCTGTTTTCTCAAGATATTTCTTCCTATTTCAGAGATGAGTTTTGAAGATTTCTGGCCTGCAGGGTGCAGTGGGTGTACCTGACATCTTCTTCAAGTCCTGCAAATGGTGAGACATTTATTTCCAAGGCTAGATCACCGCATCTAAAATTAGTTAGAGAAAACAGATCATTCCTGTTGACATGGTACAACATGTCAACATGGCACAACATTGGGTGAAGCATAAACTCCATAGAAACACATAGAAAAGTGTAAATGAGCTTATGCATTGCTCAGGATTCTTGCAGATATAAAACTTTCCATTTTCTTATGTCTGTGTTATTCATTATTAAAATTTCAGGTTCTGTTTACCTTACTCCATGGTGTCTCCCTGGAATAGTATTTTCTAACATGAATTTTTCAGAGTCCTCAAATTTATTTCTTGTTTTGATAATTTTGCACTTTTGCATATGTTGTGAATAGAAATTTGAGTCTATTGACTGCAATCCCAGATAGACAATCAGGAAAAACTCAGAAGGATTGAGAAAAAAATTTGTCATGGATTTCAATAGGACTTGCCTCCCTAAAACTTTAGAGACTTCCAGATCCATTTTTTGTGTCTTATAATGTGTCCAACCCTCTGGATTTCTTTCACTCTTTGTCTTTCAACTACTGTAATTTGACTTATGATATCTAATAATTAGTAGCATTCAGGCAGGATTGGGCAACTAGAAACAGAGTTGGAAAAATAAAATTGAACTTTAGACTTGGCTAAGTATTCAAAAATTATTGTTTTTTAAACTTATTTACTTACATTAGATTGAACAAAAATTCAGATGTTGATATTTCAGATGCATCTCTATTTACAGCAATGCAACATTTGAAACTGTCTTCAGCTGTCTAAAAATATGTTTAACAACTGGAAAAGAAGGAAAGCAGAGAGAGCCTTTATTTCCTCAAGTGGAAATAGTGTGTTTAGATAACTGGTTTCTTAGTATGAGCAGGAGATAACATTGTTAGAGCTTAAAGGTTTGGTTTTTGGATGTTTCTATTTTTAGACTCCCTTAATGGCTTAATTTCCAGACAAAATCAGCAGTTTTTTAAACAAGCAAATATTAAGAAACACCACCTGGCCAAGGACAGTAATTTGCTAGCCACCTGTGTATGCAAATGTGCCCCAAACCTACTTAGGACAGAGAGTTATGACAGATGCCACAGCATCTTAGAGGCTCTCTGTCATCTCTCTGTCTCTCAAGGTGCTAAAACTCCCATTAGAGTCCATGTAGATGAGACCACAGGAGCTTGAGGCCATCTGAACCACTTAAGTCACATTCAGATATTACGTGAGAAAAGTTGCCCTCTGTGGAGTGATTCTAGAGGCCAAGAAGAATAACAGACCATCTAGATGGAATTATACTCTTACCTTTGGATAATTGAATTTAGCACTCTGTTAGTATGGTGCAAGGAGAGACTAGGAATAGTCAAGGATTGTTGTCTACCACTGGGGATAACACATACTAGTGATACTGATAATGTATTAAGATGTTGCAAATGTAAAGCTTTTAAGACCAGTATGTTATGACAATAAATGTGTTTTAAATGAATGTGACTCACTCTGATACTACTGTAATGGAGGTTGTATAAATGCTTAAAGTGACTTAAAAGTGGCTTAAACTGCTTAAGTGAAGCAGTTATGCAAAAATCAGCTTCTTCATCAGCAAAAAGGAGCTTCATTAGCTGAATAAATAATTAACTGAAAATAATTCCCTTGCCCAAAATACCAAAATTGATTTACACAAACAATGGAATATATTGTAGGAAGATGTTCTGTTCTGCCACTTATTGAGGAAAGCAGCAAAAAGTCTTAGAAATTAAATAATTTTCAGACAGAATGTCTGACTTCACTCTAGTAACTAAAATATGATTTATTTGAAGTCCCATTTAATATAGGCGTTGCCTTGACATAGGCAGATGAAATATATAATTTGAGTACCTGTCCAAGCTGTTTGCTTCTGACCTTTCTGGGTATGCACTATTACTGTCATTACTATTATTGTCATTACTCTATAAATAATGGTCTGTTACTGATGAAGAAAGCCTGTATTACTCTCTGAGTACAGAATGTGGTGTGACCATGGATTATTTTTATCACATATAAATACTGGAGGTAAAACTTGGTTTCCTCAAAGACTAATTCTACAGTTGGGTTTCAGCAGTATTATGTCTTGTGATTTACTCAGCTGTAAAGAGTTCTTGAAGGTAAAATGACATATGATACAGTATCGTCTTCAGCATGTCAAGGACTGATAACATTGATTTTACACAAGTGTTTATTGAAAATTTTGAAATCAAGTATCTAGAGCTTACTGTATTACAGGTACAGGAGTGCTTGGACTGCTGTGAAGAGTATAGGCATCTTAAAACACTGGGAAAAACAGCAATTCCACTGGAGTCTGAGTTCAGCCAGGGCAGAGCTCAGTGAGATAGAATTGTTTTTTGTGCTAGTATTTGTACCTTTTGTGTTGGATGGATGTCTTGTAAGGTGATCTCTTCACATCAGTACAATATGCCGGTTGAGTGTATTCCAGTATTTTACCTATAGATACCTACCACTGATTACCCAAAATCTACTGATCCTGTTTAGGTTTTCACTCCTTTTTGTGACAAAAGAGCTAACAGGTCATAGAATGTTTAATTTTCTTTCAAGGCTAACAATTTCAGAGGTGAAGAAACAAAAATATATCAAAACTTAAAGAGAAATAAGAGATACAAATACCAAAATTTGTAATACTGAGAAAATGTCTTCTTGTAAATGACAACTTTAAATTTCTAATATCATGTATGTGAAATGTGAACTCATTTAGCATTAAATTCTCTCTAAAGAGATTATGGAAGTTTTATTCAGGCAAAACCTGATTTTATTTATAACTGTTATATGCATATTTAAAACTGTCATATACTTACTAGTTCATTAAACTATTTTTTCATCAAAGTTTTTTTAATTAGCAGTTATAAATTCTAAACTTTGTGGGTTTCTTTTCTTTGACTTTTATGGTGATTATCATATAAATATACATACAGGTATTTCGAATGAACGCAATTGGAAAGTACTTTCTTAATTTCACTGTAGTATGAATTGCTACCTTTAGAAAGGTTCTACAATAGCAGATTGCTGGTCATATGCCTTCCTGTATTTTGGGGAAAAAAATGCTATTTTTGATACTCAACAAATTCTTTGCTTCATGCTCTTTTCAATCGAAAGCTACCCTGTGCTGTGCAAATTGCAAGAAGTTGAAAAGATAACACACTCCGTCAGGAATGTAGTGTAATACACCGGATACTCTTGAAGTGAAGCCATGAAAATGAAATGTCATTAACCCTAAATTTGTTCAGTTAGATAAACTCTCCTTTGAAGAAAAGGAGTTTCCATAATATAACATTATTAAGCATCTATTTGTATGCTCACTTCTGTATAGATTTTTCATTTATACATTGTGCATTGTATTTTCAGATGCAACTTGAACAGGTGTCTTAAATATTACATTGAAAACTATAATACAATAATATATTAAAACAATACTACATCCAAAGCTTTAGGGTATAAACACTAAGAAAGCTGTAATGATTTCAGAAGAAAATCTTACTATTAAGAGAAATTCAGATTGAGATATTCAGAGCAAGGAATCTAAATATCTGAAAGATAGAAACAGGTATATTTATGACATTGGAGGGAGCAGGATCTATCCCTGCGAGAACTTTATAAACCTCTAACACATCCTGAGTCTTAGTTCCCTGCTGTATCCAGTGTGATGGACAGCACCAGTCAGCCACGATGGCCTGGAAAATACACTGTACCCACCCAGCAGCCCAGTGTGTGGGACTTCCTGCCAGCATTAGTCAGCATTGAGTGAGCACACATGAGAAAATACAAACTCTGTAGCATTTAATATGTAGAGATAGGCATTTTAGTTAAACTGAGATTATTTTAGAAACATTTTAATTATTTTTAACTTGCTTCAGGTTTCCACTGGAATATCACCAAAGTTTGAGCAATATAATTTGCAGGGCCACAGGTAGATATTATTGACTTGAGCTTCTTACATGCCTCAAATGTGTCTTTATTACTTTGAAACCTGATATATCATATGCAGGAAGTTGAGCAGTTTATGTAAGTCCTTGAAAATCCATCCTATTGATTAATGCATTCCTAGATTTAGGATTCAAATATGATATTATTGTACTGCTCATTTTCTTAAAATAAGCAATCAGTTTGCAACTGCCATTTCCATAACTATGCAAATACACTAATGTGCTTCTAAAAGACAAAGGTACAAAATTATTTTCAAACACTAGTCATTTAGATAGCACTGATTAGAAGCTTTATACATTATTAAGATTGTATAATGAGTTCTTCAGTTTAAAAAATGATTTTACGTCTAGATTTATTAGATGCTTAAACTTCTCTGTTAACACTAGAACCAGATGATCCACCCTGGTCTCTTCCAACTTTGCCCATTCTATGATTCTGGTAATCTTTGGCTTGACTTGAAACCACACTTGGTTACACTTATTCCTTTCCCTAGAAATACTTATGTATACCTTGTAAGTTCCATGTCTTACTATGTTCTCAAAATATGTAATGATATATATATTATTTATATTTTTATTTTTCAAGACAAAAATGATGTATAGATATATTTTATGATTATGTCTTCGGCGATGATTATACACTAAAGACCAGAGATCATAACTAAAAGTCTCAAATTCTTCAGTTCAGGGAAAAGATTTTATCACTATCCTTTGTGAAGATGTGAGTTGAATTAAGGACTAAGAATAGCTTTTAATGTGCAGATATTTTTGGTACTAGATAATACCTGAAAGTATTAATTAAATGGAAGTGAGAACTGCAGCAACTTCCCCAAGAGGTGTCTTCTAGTAGAAACACGAATGTGTAGGGAAGAAAGGAACTTATTTTTCAGCTCACTATTTCTAGAAATGTTCTGTATGAAAGATATAATTGTGTTAGGCTTACATTGCTGAGTTTTTATTTGCATTAGGACATTCAATTAGTTTTGATTACTATTATTTAACCAAAAAATGTAAATGCTTTAAGCCCCACTAAATTATCTCTAACAGAGTTGTGAAACTTTCAGAGAAATGAGATGAAAAACAGAGTGATGACTTCACCATTTTTTCTCAGAGTTCAAATTTAAATTTTTCTATAAACTCTGAATTGTCAGCCCTGAAATGTAGATTATGATATAAATAAATCCACCTATTTTTTAATTGATTAATTATAGAGCAGGATTTAGAAGGTAGTATTTTTCCTGCAGTTTAAGGTCCAGAAGTGAAATCAAAGCTATCTGCATTGTACCTGTAGCACTTGCTCAGGATTATGTGAAATAGACTTGTTTCCTTTTTTCAAAATGCCTTTTATGCATTATATGCTTATATGCCAAGCATATTGAACATTCAAATAAGGTGAAGTGAAATATAGGGCATTTGAAGTACACAGCAGAATAAATTTGCCATTGAAGCATTTTAGAGTTCTTGAAGCTGCCTAAAGTGTATGTATTGAATAAATTCTTTTGGTAAGTAAAGAATTAAAGAAAGTTGTAATTAACAAAAACAGTAATATCAAAAAATCAGTTCATCAGCTTCCTGGAATAACTCAGTTTGACAAGTGATAATTTAGAAAATTTATTTTGATTTAAAAACAGCTAGTTAGAGAAACAGAAATGTAACTGTCTAGTTTGCCGTAAAAGAGAACACAATCTGAAATCAGCTCATTAATTTTACTGTAATATCTGATTTAATTTGGTTAATTGCAGAGTAGCACTGATTAATTATTTAATTACCACAAATCAGAGTCCTGTATATCAAGCCCAAGAAAAGTCTGCAGCTTTATTTAAACTCATTAAGATGCTATTGTGTGGGCACATGTGAATGACTCTCTGGAGACTGAGAGCAGAGACAAATGGAGCAAAGATTTCCACCTCCACACACTACAGGTCAGGTCTACTTTGTGCAGGAAAAGTCACTGATGGCTGCAGTTTTGGCTTTAGTATTTCCCATTTTGTGTTAATGCAAGTATAACAAGATGCAAAAGGAAGGATTCTTCTCCAAATGAAAGCATGGAGGAGTAGGTCTTCATGGCACATACACATGGCACTTAAACATGGACCGGATATCTGAGCACTGTAGCCTTTGGCTAGCTAAACAAGGGAGTCTAGAAAGAGATTTAGGTCATGCTGACACTAAGTACTGCATTGCTTTAACTTTAACTGGATATGTAGAGTGGGTTGGGATCCCTTAGGGTGTCTTGCTTGGATTCCATTTGCCACTCTAGAGGGCTCCAGAAAGCTTTTTATTGATCCCATGTCGTATCTGCCGGTTCCCTGAGGTCTGGCCTTACTCAAGGTCTTGGGCTATCCTAGGTGCCTTGTCCTATTTAAATTTGTGATGTGGTTTGTGAAAAAAGGAGCACAATCTGTAAGGAGCCAAGTATTTCTTGCCTGCTCAAGTGAAATAGGACCACAGCATGTACTGTTCTGGTTAAATGATGCTTCTGCCAACAGTACAAACTGACCAATTTAAATTATGGGGATGAAATTAATAATGAAATTAAGATATATATCTCTTTATCTGTATATCTTTATATCTCTGTCTATTGAGGAGCAGAAGAAGCAGAACACATCTGTCAGGGGGTACAAATGAGGTGCCACAGGTGAACCCTTCTCTGGCTGTGCCCTCACTGAAGTGTGCTGCCTTGAAGACCATGAGCAGGGTGAGCAGAGCTGCAGTGGTGACAACAGAGACCAAACTCTAGTAACTTGACTGTTTTGTAACTAAAAAGATCAGAGCAACTTGTGCTGTATGACCTGGGTGCCAGATTTACTGGCAGCAGGACTATGTGTGGGCAGCAGAATAAAGCTCTGTATCCCAGCTGACAGTGGCTCATGGAGACTGTTTTGGGAGTCTTTATTTAAAACTGCTCCACCCAACGTGGTGGTTGGCAGCTCCTGTCCAAAAATAGTACTGAAATAATCACTAATGCCATTCAATATGGCATAGTATCAAGCAACGCTAGGAATATTTAGCAACTGTTTTAGCATGCCCTCAAGTGAATGTTTTTAAACTTTTCTTGCCACCAGTGCTATAGATGGGAAAAAAAAAAATTTACGCCAGATCTAAGAATGGAGATCAAGTACTTGGGAATTTATGCCCTATTCAATTTACTAATAGTCATTAATCTTCAGTGTAACGTGAGAGCCAGTCCCATTTTCTTGGAAAGACATTCCAAATTCTATATGAAATAATGGTCTAAGCAGAAATGTATGATTCTGTAAAATAGTGTAATTATACAGAATGTGAAATCTAGGAGCTCTTAATTAATGAAACAATTGTATTTTACTTCAATACTTTGCATAGCTATTTGATGTACAAAACAGCATGTGCATATGAAGATGTATATGCGTTTCCTTTATGAACACTGTGTGACACATTCAGGGAATGCAGTTAACAAAAAGATAAACTTGCTGTGCCAACATTTTTTCTGCTCTTCCAGACTTAGCAGGGCATGTATTTTTATAGTTTAACAAGCTTTCCTATTAAATTTTGAAAAATGAATCTATTATTGACGTACTTGAAACATATTCAATTAGTCTTGATTTGGTATATTTGATTTAAAGGCATTTGATTATTTGTTCCATGTTCTAACTTGACAACTTAGAAATGGAATGAAATTAACCTGTCAGGATGGATTAATGAACAGATTTTTTTCACAAGTTTAGATGATTTACAAGAATTTCACTGCAGTTGATCTTGCCATTGAACCAATATTCATTTCTGAAAATGGATTAAAGGTCCATGTGATGGAATCCTATACTTTCATATACATATAATTAACATCCATTTATCAGAGGAGTGAAATGACACCATGTAAAGCAACTAACTGTTCTATACTATAATTAAAGCTAAATTGTTTCTTACATTAAAAAATGAACACATTTACAGATTATTAGTATGTGCATTAAATAGAAATAAGCACACCTGGTGGAATAACTAATTAATTGAATGTTCTTTGAGCCTAGTTTTATTGCTATAAATATTCTGTAAATGTACTATTTAGCTGCAGTACAGAACTATTTATTGACAAGGTGTGTTTCTCTGAGAGGCTTGGTGAACTGTTCTTAATAGCTCTTAATGAAAAAGTACATCAGAAGATGCTTCTGTAGTCTGCTAGTAAACTGTGAATAATTCAATTCTCAATGTTCAACGTTTTTCCAAATTCAGTTATCTCTAGCTTTGATACTCTGATAAATGGCAGCAGTGGAGGGAGCAGGTTTGAGTGTGCCTTTAAAAAATGGTTTCCATTCTGCCTCATCTCAGACTCCAGCTGAGGAGGAGTAGGGGAAACACCTTTTGTTGTAAATCATGTTTGGTCAGATTACCAAGGAAGAAAAACTTTAAGTTGTAACTTTACCTGCAGTAATTTTCTTCCTTCACTGCATATGGATTATTGTGGACAATAGCAGCAGAAAATAGTTCTAAAGTATTTCATTTTCTGTAAAAACTCATTAAAAACCTTTATTTAAGCATTAAAAAGCATATTTTCTGTCTGTTCAAAGGAAACATACAGCACCTGACCTATATGTGAAAATACGTTCTTGTTCTAAAATCTAGTGATTGCAAGAAATTTGTTTTGCAGTTGGATTTTGATTGAGGCAACTGACTGGCTCAACTGAGATGCCTCAGTGACTTTAATTTAATCACATTTAATGTGATTAATGCAAAATAAGTATCTTATTTCTGTGTTGGGATCAGCTGAATAGAGAGACACCTCCTTTCAGTGGATAGATACAGTCAATCAGGTGGTTACACACATTGACTATTAATGCCTGAATTACTGCCTAGATTATATTAGGGGCTGCAATTTGGTTGTGGTCTGTAGTCAGGCTCAACTACTGGTATAGAAAGGTGAGGAAAAGATGGTAGAACTATGGTGGATAAATTGTTTGGGGAGCAAAACAGTGGATGGTGGCTTTGTTAGAAAACAAGAGCAAATGGAGAATAACAGCTGAACAAGGAAATCTGTCTGAGAAGCCAAAGGGAGATATTTTATCAAATAAAAACTATTTCCTCCACATCTTAAACAAAATGGTACAAACTCAGTGATTTCAATTTTTGGGCAATAGTTGTAAGCTTGTTGTTCCTAACAAGCTGCATGTCAAAGGTTATGTTAATTTTCTTTTGATTTACATAAGAGTGAATTTCATTTTATGCACAGCATGTTCATTTTGCATTGGAACAATACTTTAAAAAAGACAGTTCATTAAGTAATTTCAATGTATTGACAAATGGGCAGGATTAAAGACTATTAAAACAATGTCAGTGTATCATTCCTACCACAATGCATTTTAATATTAACAAGAAAACTCTGGATCTCTTATGATGGTAATTTTAGATACAGTGATTTCTCCAGGACATTACTCTTGTAAATAGACTTTAACTATTCAAGTTCAGCAAGTTGTAAAATATAAGTTATCCTGATAATTTAATTGAAATACAATATAACACATCAATGTTAGGAAAGAAGAGTCATACATCTAATATATTTTTGCATGCTTTCTGTGAGAAGACTTGAGCTTTAGCCAAGACATTTTCTGTGACTTTTCTTTAATAAAATGAAAATAAACTTTGAAGTAAGGAAGTACTAGTTAAGGAACTTGGTAAAATTTCACCAGCAATTTGCACAAATGACTATGACTGCTTAAATTTTAGGTGGATTAGTACTAATATTTTATCTTGAGTAATCACACATTAGTAAAAGTTACTGGACAAGGGTTAAAATAACCCTAAATCTTATCTACCTTGCAGTATAATGATTCTATTGAATTGATAGAATTCAGGTTCTATTGAATTGATAGAAATATCTTCTAATCCTGGGTAACCCTTTATTCTACAAATGGTCCAAGTTCCCGTTGGTCTTTCCAGTTGTGTTGTCATATAGCCAGGTGGCTTCATCTTTTCTTACGTTCATTTAAGTGTCAGCTGAATAAGCAGCACATGCAGAACATGGGCCTGAGTTCCTGAATACTCTGGATCAAGCTTGGGCAGATAGGAAGACCTCAAGGAGATCTTCAGATTACCATTCTGCTCTGTAAACCAGACTGGGATTGTTACCTAGAATCTAACTGCACTTCTGTGTACCTTCATGTACCTTCATTAACCACAGTAGAACTTGCCTGTGTGTGTTTCTGAACCTTCAGCTCCCTCTTGTCCTGTGCTCCCTTCACTAGAATCACTGCTATTACTTATTCACAGTGTGGCAGTTGAGAAGTGCCCTGGAGGGAGACTTATTCTTGGTATATGCACACACCTCATCATGTTAGTGCTGAAGGAAGGCCTGGAAAATCTGTTCTTCCATTTGCCATCTTACCTTCTAATTGACCCTCACTTGATACAAAATTTATACAGCTCAAAGTGTTTTTATTTGCACTCATCACTCCTGAAATGCTGAAATAGTTTATATCTAATAAGAAGACTCAAGTAACAAAAGTGCAGATGATTGATTTTGTGCTTGTTTTGCTATAATGAGATGGTATTGAGGTACATCAGATTTCTGTTTATACCAAATTAATGGTTTCAGTGTGATTTTACTCTGGGATTAGATATGTAAAATTGAATAAAGTAGATATGAATGTTGAATATAACTTTTCATGTCTGAAAGTCTCTTTTCAGAATCAAGGCCTTGCTCTGAGGTTTTTAAAATTTAAATAATTTCTATATTTTCATGTCTTAGCATAAGGATTATGAAAGTGAGGGTCATGCCCATATACTGGGATCCATAGCAAGGGCTATTTTCCACAGCTGGGCCTTTGGGATTTATAATTTATAAAGCCACAATCAAAAGAAAATTGCAATAGCAGAAGCATTTTTGCAAAAGGAGATAATCAAACTGTTTGTACTGTTTTTTAATTTTTCTGCTTTGGAATCATCAAAAAAAAAAAACCAACAAACAACAATGCAAGAAGAGAGATAGATAGATAGATAGATAGATAGATAGATAGATAGATAGATAGATAGACAGACAGATAGATAGATAGATAGATAGATCTATCTCCATTTAAATTGCAAAAGTTCCTGGGGCCAGGAAAGCAATATGTGAAAGCATAAACATAAACATTTTTCACAGAGGAAATTAATAAAATGTTCCCCAGTGCATCTGAAATGGGGTTGCTAAAATATTTTCCTGGCTGTTCTTGGGATAATGGGGTCATCATAGAAACACATTTGGACCAAAATGGCACAATAGTTGTGCTTCCAGCAGCATCTGACAGCTTTTTGCCCCTCTTCCTGGGGGTAGGATGGTCCACAGAACTACTGGCCCTCAGCCCAGGTCTGTCCCATGAGGGTGCTGCCATAGTTATATCCATAGGAATTTGGAGAATCCTTCTATGGCTATGCACCACTGGAGGTTTACATTTTTGAGGCCAAATGCATTACTTGCATGTAGGCTGAAGGTGAAAAAATCTGTCAGGCTTCTTACTTCTGTCACTCCAAGTGTAACTGTATTTTCTCCCATTATTCCTTTACATACATGTACAAAATGAAATTTTCAGTGCTTTCAAAAATATGCACAACAGTGCAGCAAAATAGGACCACCTCTATCAAATGTATCTGGTAATAAATATTAAAGAGAAATTGTGGAATAACAGAAAAAACGTGTAAAAAATGTGAAATTTCAGGGTAATAGAGCTTTAGTTCTACTTGGTGGCTGTCAAAGGTTTCACAACATATATATGACAAATTGCGGTTGGTCAAATATATTTCTTGTTAGTACATTCCCGAGTAAATAAAGAAATTTAAAGGCTGATTTAAATTGCAAATCTTGCACAACTTCTAACAAAACTATTACAAAACTATGTTTGGTGGTTTTTGGTTGTGGTTTTTTTTTGTTTTTTGTTTTTTTTTGTAGTGTGTGAATAAGAACAAAATTTAAAAAAAAAATTCTGCATCAACATGTGCCTGCTATTGCATGCACAAAAGGAAGGGGTAAGGCTTATTTTCCTGTTTAAAAAAATGCAGAAGTGAACTGTTATTAATATAAAATTATTATAATGTAAGTAGATGAATGCTTTCTGTGGAATGGATAAGCAAAGAGATGGGTTGATGGAAACTTACAAATTTTATAAAAGAGATCTGCTTCTGCTTTAGAGAAAAAAATATAAAAATAAATATAAAAGAAAAGGTCAAGTGGAAAAAAAAGAGAAAGTAAAAGGGATGTGTGTGTAGAAATTGAGACAAAGAAAGATCTGTTACACAGAAAATTTGGAATAGAGTTGCATGAAAGCTTTGATTGTTTCTAACTTTCTGTGGAACCAGTTTGCTGGAGATCAGGACTTAGTGCTTTGCAATCTCCCTTTGGGCTTACTGAGACTGTTTGGACAAGTTCAGAACATTTTATGAGTTCAGGCTTTCCCTGCAATCATGTTCACTGTAATAATGAATAAATTGCATCTCAGAATTCCAAAGCAGTAACAAGTGACTTTATTCAATATTCATTTCTGTGCACATGCTGAGAATTGTGCAGGGGAATTTCAGTTTTTCATAGAAGTGAGAAACAATCATTTGGCTGGAAATGTTTACTTGATCATCTCTCTTTTTTATTGCCTAGCTTCAGGCCAAATCAGTGTTAAAAAAACCCAACAAACCTTGAAAACTATAACAAAAATGAATTCTGTGCCTGTTTTACCAAAAAGACACAGAATGTGAAGATTCTCTGGAAAGGGCACTCCTTTATATGAAATTCCTTATTATCTTGCATTTTTACCTCATCCAAACAAAAACTGTAATACTACCTTAATTGTGAATCCTCTGGGCGGGAGGTGAGAGGACATTCAATAGTACAGATCTGTTAAAAGGCAGCTGTTATATTTCCATGGAACATGATGACATGGTACATATTTCTAATCAAAATGTTTGGTTAACAAGAAGGTCAAAGAAGCAATTAGTGGTGGAATACAGTTCTACTGTGTGCCACGTACTATTTGACTAAAATACAAACTGACAGCAGGGTGATTTCTGCTGTTGGAATCACAGAGGTGACCTAGGGCACTCTATCAAGCTTAGTTTGACCCTGACAGCTTTTGACCAGCTATTTGTTGTCATATCTTTCTGGCTGAACAAGATGACAAATATACACAAGACCTCATGCTCAAATGCTGCATTCTGTGAAGTGAGACAGATTTTGACCTTTAATTGGTAGAGGTCTCTGGGTCTTGTGACTCCACATCTGCTATCTTTTTTGTATTGTAGTGGACAGAAATTTTGTTAACTACTGTAGCAGTATGTGCTCCAAGAATAGGAAAAATGTAACTGCAGTTAAATGGCATTGGAAGATTTTTTATTCCACAAGACAGTCCTTTTTTTTAAAAAAAAGAGATTGCTATGACTTTACAGAAGAAGAGAGATTTTTGCTCCAAGTAATAAGACTCCAAAAATTCATGCTACTCAGCACTGATGCAGAGGCCTAATGTGACAAAACAGAAGAAAGGATTTGGGCTTGGTTTGAAAATAGTTAAATAAATAAATATTAATTTTGTCCAGGACTAGAACATTTGAATAAATGTATCTTTACATTTTTTTTTTTATAAAATAAAAATATCATCAGTTTCAGAAGTTAACCTTTCAAAAAAGAAGGAAGAAATTAATATTTTTTTTTGTGGCAATAGCCAAAATGAGAGCACAGTTTCATTTAGTTTTTCTATAAAGGATTAATATTTTTCATTTGACCTTTAGGACATGTAGATTGCCCAGATGGCATCATTTACCATAGATGTTTTCATTTGCCATCAAATAAAAGTTGACTAAGCCTTGAAATATCATTTTAAAATTTGACTTCCCTCTGTTTTGTGTGCACTTGCATTTTTCCATGCCTATGACATTGGTATCTGAGTAGGTTCAGTTGTTTGTGGACTTCTGTCTCTCTGAAAACTAAATTTGCAAGCTACAAGTTGAGGAAAACTGCCTAAGATTAATGAAGAAGGCTCTTGGCTGGGGAGCTGACTTGTAAAAAGTGGGTCAAAAATCAGTGAGCAACACAACAGAGGATAGCTTATAAATTAGCATGGAAGAGTATCAATAACCATGTGGCCACTCATTCCTGCTCTTGGACTGCTTTTGTAAAGCCTTTAATGGGTGAGCTGGCTAGATGAATATCTTGTGATCTCGGTTCCTTTTGTTTTAGCCCTTCTACACATAGCAGCTCCAGGAAGGCATGAAGAAGGTCACTGCTCAAAGGGACCAGGCATTTTCAAGGTACCATTCATCTGCTTCTCAGTGTCAGAGCTTCTGGTCTCCTGCTCTTACCAGATACTTTTGCCTGGAAAAGCCCTCAAATAAGTTTTGTTTGCCACTTTGCTCTGCTTGCTCTTCCCAGAGCTTGCTCTTCCCAGAGCTTGCTGTTCAGCCCTCACTTTTATTGGTCCTGCATTCAGCAGCTACCTGCTTCTCTTTCTAATGACTGTTCCTAAGACTACTCTTTCCTAATTACAGACTGCTGGCCTATAGCTAGAGTCCATCTCACTTTCAATCACATGCTTTTCCCACTGAAAATCTGGTTTGCTATTTTTTCCCTGTTTCAGCAAATACGCCCTAGAATGGTGCCTTGGTCCTACCTATCCTATTTGGGAAGCACAGGACTACCAGTATATTAACACATGTACAACAATATATGTGGAAGTATACAGACTTACTTGATATAAAAATATATCTATATTATTTAGGCTCTGGTGAATCATTTAAGATCTCATAAAACACTGCTTCCAACATTAATAGAAATCAAGAGCGATTTGAACATCTTCACATTACTTATTATTCAAAGCTATTTTAAAGTGTGGAATGATTAATGGCAGTTACTTATGATAGGACTATGTCTAGTGGGTACCATGCTGTCAGCACTAAGTATTTTTGTCTTATGAGAATGTAGTTTCTCCATGGAGTCTTTAATCATATAGTTGATTTTAGTAGGCGTATATATCCAGTCTATTTTTTGGCAAGGATTTCCAGATCCAGAAAGTTGTCTAAGAAAGATGTTAATGATAAAAGCAGGATAAGAAAATGTTTTGACAGTAAAACTCTTAAAGTACCAGCCTGAGAAGTATTACAAATACTAGTGTCATCTAGGTAATAAAGAGACACCTGTAGAGATCTGCAGAAAAAGATACTAGAAATATAGAATAAATCTATAGTGAGAGAGACTGGATGAATGTGAGGAGAAACCAACCTATAAAACATATATTTGGCAGAATATATAAAAAGAAAATAGGGCAGAAAAGAAGACATTTTTTGCATAAAAAAGACCCATAACTGGATTTGTTTCATCAGAAATACCACAATTCAATCTCTTATTCCAAGAGAAAGCTGTAGTAACAGTCTTGATGAAGTGTGTGCTGATGAATACTCTGTAAATAGTAATAATTTGCAATTATTGCTAGTAGTTGGATGTTGTCTTTTTCTGTTTAACATTTGGTTCAAGGGGGGTGTGAAAGGAATCTTCTACTCCAGCGGTTTGGCTTCTTGTCCCAATTAAAGCTGCATGAAAATAAATAAAGTACCTAACTACCCAAACTTTATACAGCTTAAAAATGTTAGTTGGAATGAATTTATTTATTTATTTTTAAAATTAAAGTCCCAGCAAATAGGCCATTCTCTCCTCCTAATACATTACCTGCCTGTGGTTGAACACTGGGGATTTCTGTTCTGAAACATTCAGGGCTTTATTCAAATGTCTAAAGATAGATTTCTAATTAAGATACCATGACTTAGTCACATGGGGCTGGTTGGGTGCCTTTAAGAGCCATGGGATACTTGTGCCCCCCTGAAAAGGCAGTTGCAGTATCTTACATGGTGCAGTGTGTCTGTGTCAGGCAACTAATTTGTTAGTCAGAAATGCTGAATTTGGAAGCAATAAAACCAACAATATTTCTTCAAACAAAATTGAATTGTTTCTTAATACAAATTCTTTTTTTACTCTCTGTTAAAATGCACACACTAATGGATTTACAGAAGACCTACATTCCTTGTGTTGGTCTGGAAATGTATATGGAAGTGTGTAGGTCATTTGGTGGAACAATGTCAAAAGGGGGATCCAAGCTGGGCTCTTCCCAGAGCACTTCATTGGGATATATTCTCAAAGGGCCCAGAAGAAATGGGGTATTGAAAACAGACTTCAGGGCTAATTGATTGTTGCTAAAGGACACGGAATGATTCAGACAAACACGTCTCAGTGGTATCACAGGAAAAGAAACAACTTTTTTTTCTGACTCCAGTATTTATAGATTCTTGACAATGACCAGGGATTGGATAACGAAGTTATCACCTTCCCAATCACACTGGTCAAGTGAAACGTCCATCAAAGATATTTCTTAGAAGGAATGTGCAAACACTTATGTTTACAGTTACTTTCCTGGAAAAGTAACTAAAACTATGAAAACAGGATCAGAAGGTTTAGTTTTCAGGGTGACAATTGATGACCTCTTTCCCAGCTGATCTTTCTAAAGCAAAAATATTTGTTGAGCTGATGTACCACCTGCCCGGTGGTCTTGCAAATCCCTGGGTCTCCAGCACCCATACCAGTAGGTCCTATTGTGATGGAGGGGGAGCACCATGGTCTCTGCAACAGTCAAAAAGCTGAACAGGTCACTTGTTGGTAAGGCATCAAATAGGAGTCCAATACATCTATTTGTTCAAAAGTTTATTAGCCAAGTACTGTCATGTACACAATGCAAACCATGGCACATTCAAACCCTGTGTTTTTACACCTTTCTAAGATGCTCATGTTTGCATAAGGTTCAAAGCAATGATTATTGCACTTTTAGAACATTCTTTTTAGTTCTGCTCAAATTCATGCTGAAGAACATCCCCATCTACAGCTTTCTTATGGGTTATTGTTGGATTTCCCACCATCTTTATGTTAAGTTCAGAATTTTAGCTGTTGCTACAATCCTAGTGCACACAGCAAGGGTTCTGGGACAAATTTGCCATCTGCTGTTTAATATTACAGTTGTGAATTTATGTTTTGCTGATTTTGTATTATACACCAAATCATAGCAAGTTCATTGAAATTCCAGGAATAATAAGTAGTAGTTTTTGGGGTTTTTTTAAGATATGAACCTGAACAAGCTTATTCTGGGTCCTTTGATAACTTTAACAGCAAAATAAGATATCTTCCTCCCTTCTCCCTTTATCTCCTGCTTTTACCTTTCCCTTCGATGTAATTTCCTGCTCCTGTATGCCATATGCCAGGCCCTACATACTCAGGTTCTTAGACTGAATCCCCCTCCAGTAATATAGAAAACAATTATGGCTTGACAGTTCTGAAGAGCAGATATTTTTATGACTCAATTTTCCAAAATATATTTTTAGAAATATATTTTTCTGAGACACCATTTTTAACTTTCATTTCTATTTATATCCTATTTAATATCTATTTAATATCTATTTATATTCTATTTATATTCTTAACATTACTGTTACTGTGTCATTTAGCCCATGAAAACAGGTTACAATAAGAGGGGCTGCCATCTGACTTATGACTTACTCCTGCTGCTGATTCAGTTTCATTTCACATTTTACTTACATTCAACAGAAACCAGTCCAGCAGCCCCAAATAGTTTTGATTTAAAATCAGCACGTAGAATATCAGCCCAGAAACAAATTATAATGTATGTTTCCAAACCAGATTAATGCCTTTTTTCTCTGCTGCAAGAAGTAAAAAGTGTCTTCTTGGCATTCCCCAGATAGTAGCACTTTACAATAGAGCAAGATGTTATGGTGCTGCTTTGCAGTCAACATATGTAAAATCAGATTCTGTCTAGTCAGGTTTAGACACTGAAAAAGACACCTCTTTTGGCTGTGACTGATATTCAGAGATTATGTAGTTTTGTGTTTATCTTGGTTTTCTTTCACTTTGTGCTCCCATGCCAACTTCTGCTCTTTCCCACTTCTTCAGGTGTTTCAAAAGCAAGATAGCACTGTAGTTTGCTCCAAGAGCAGTAGCATTACTTCCCATGTATAATTCAAAAGAAATTGCTAAAATATTTGGAATTTCCTCGGTAAAGATTTTCAGCTTTTGGTGTGGATTTTGGGAATTTGTGGCTGGCTCTGCTTGCCCTGCCCAGAGGTAGCTCTGCCCTTGGGATGGGCAGTGAGGGCTGAGGGTGAAAGCCCCCAGCTTTCTCCAGTCCAGCTCCCCAGGGCTCCCAGAGGAAGACTTTGGGGCATCAGAGGGAAGCAAACTCCTCTTCACATGCTACATGCAATCACATGTATGTACAATTTATTCAGGATTCAGAGCCTCTTAGGCAGAACTGATGTGGCAAATTAAGACACAAAGAGCAGATGCATTGCTCACTCTTTAAACTGCTCTCAATCTCTGGCTGATCAAAATCCTGCAATAAACAAGACCAGTTCTGTGCATACCTCTGTTCAATATTCAGCCTATATTGTCAGTGGTGTCTTGCTGAATTCTTTGAGGTTCAGCACCTTTAGCACCTGCAAGATCAGATCCTTGGCTGTAACCAGATGGTGGCATTGTAGCATTACAGCAGTTTTCAAAGTTATCAATCAGGGTAATCCAGAAAACTATGAAAAGCAGTGAATCTGTTTCAAAGTGGAATTCACTCTAAAAATGATGCATGTGCATCTAGAGCTGAAAGAGGGTGCACAAGCCAAGGGTTCCTTTAATCACTAAAAATATTAAATAAAATTTAATTTTAAAGAATAATCACCAATAATAATAAATAAAATGTTATGTTTAAAGAATAATCAATGTGTAGAAAAATCCAAGCAGGCAGTAATACTTAATTTCTTAATGGAGATCCTTAGTATTTAGAAAAGTTTATGCGATCAATATTGGTTGGGAGAGAAATTTTAGCAAAAAGGAAGGGAATTACACTGGCATATGTCTAAAAATGCCTTAAATATGAAAAGATAAAAATAGAGAAATAATATAATTTTATTATACCTAACCTAATTTTTAACTTATTTTTTTTAACCAGGAAAATAATGATATGCAGATTGTGGCACGAAGCACAAAGTAGAAACATAATAATTCTAAATGCAATTCTACCACATTATTTCACTGTCATTTCCTATAAGTTATTAACCTCCTCAGCTTCATTCTCTTCAGTTCTGAAGTAAAGTGCTGCTTTGTGCATTGCTGCTTGCAATGCTTTCAAGATTGAAAGTACCTATTAGTTAATATCTGCCAAACACATTGGAAAATGTTGTGTGCTAACAACATTTATCATGTTTTTCACAAATAAGGGTCACAAGGGAACCACCCATTCTCTAAAACAGATGTTTTCTGGTACCTCAATACTTGTACGTGGTTGGTGACACTCCTGGAAGGCAGCACTCAGCCTCAATTCTGCTCACTGCAGACCTGTGACTCTTTAATCTCAACACCAGCCTTTCTTTCTTACTGTTCTTTTACCCTGATGAGAATGAAAGCATACCACAAATCTCAAAACTCAGTTTGCAAGAGAAAGCCTTTTTTTTGGGTCTGAGAATGCTCATGGGTCTAAATGCAGGGAAGCAGTGCAGCAACTTGTGGGCTAGCCACTGCTGTCTCCATTTGGGTGGAGTGGTGTCTTAGGATAATGCTTTTGAAACAGTAATTAAACCCTAGCCATACCATTTGAAGAAGTCATGATTGCCACCTCATAGATTTTCTGAATGGTGGGATTTTGCACAGGGTCTTGATAAGTGAAGAAACTTTATCTCTCCTGCTCAGCTCCAGTCCTACCTGTCCTCTGATCTGCTGCCTGCATGACTTGTCTGGTTCTTGTCAGTTGAGCAGCTGACTGGGGATGCTCAGAACCAGGTAGTACATTGCAGAGAAAAAAGGAAAATGTTGGCAGGCAGTGCTAGAAAGAGCCCAGCAGTTTTGAGCAGCTCAGCCCACTGTTACTCTCTTAACAAAGTGCCCGGCTGCTAACTGGAAGATGGGGAAATCTTTGTTGCCAGCCCCTGAAAGCTGGGGAAAGACCACCATGTAGGAATGGGATTGAACTGAAAATGGGAATAATTGAGATGGAGGCTAAAGGTAGAGGGATGATTTGAGCTTGTGATACTTTATCACAAGTGTAAGGCCTACTGCAGCATCAGATCTGCTGTCTCAGTAAGTCTGTGAGAGAGGATGCTGACAGTTCTTACTTTCTTACATAGTACAGGCGAGGTCGACAGAAATAAAAGGAAAAGTGAACAAATACAAAATTTGTGATGGACTTCTAACTGAAGTTACTGATTCTAGAAGGGACTATGTCCTCACCATCACCCTTTCACTTTGGCTTATTTTGTGCAGGAATTCAATGTAATTGTGAGGTGCACCTTTGCTGTAGCTAGCTTGTATTTGCATACAAATGAGTAATTTCTCTCAAATCAAATCAGTCTGAGTGAAAACAATGTCAGTGTGAAATACCACCAGTCTTTGTAGCAGGACTATAGGCACTAGGCACTAGTATGTGTAGCCTATGAGACCTGGAGGGGGAATCCCACAGCTTTTTTTTTCAGATGCCATATGCTGATTTGCTGTATAGTGTATTTCCTCATGCCCTGTGGCACTGGCTTGTGCTGCCAACCTGAATTTGCCTGGTGGGTGTCAGGTTTCACTAAAAACCAATCAAGCAGAAATAACCTCTTTAAGATTTGGCATGTTTGCATGAGTTTTAGGCCATACCCTCAGTGAGCTTGTGTTGAACTCACCAAGCTAAGGCATTTACTGCATGGAGAAAACTTGACACAGGAACTACTATAACTCAAGATAACTTTGAAGTGACAACAGTCCACAGAAAATGTGATTTTGTCCAGGATCACACTGGAGGGAATTGTGACATACCTCTCTATAACAGCTGGTAGATTTGGCCCTACCTTCTTGCTCGAACTGGATTGCAAAAGCATTCTCTCATAATTCATCCAAAAATAAATGAAGACAAGGAAAAAAAAGGAAGGCAGTTTTCTTTCATTTTAGCAAAAGAAGGGGTTAGCATATGGTTTTTGTTTTACCATTGATTTCTACAGAAGCCCATTGAGTCTGTTTTGTATCTGAAGCTGAAAGCTCACCACTTGGTCAGCTTTTTGTCTCTTGTGCTGTGGGTTCAGGATGGTGTTACATGACATGAAGGCAGAGATAGGGACCCAGGTGTTGCTTCTGACTAAAAGCCTCTCTGCTGGAACTTCCTGACTAATTTCCCTGATTACAGACAGCAGGTGTCAAACATATCAGAAAAAGAACAAAAGACTTTATCTGTCCATACTTAATTAAAGGCAGAAGTGCACTCAAGCCTGGCTGGCTAAACCAGAAGGCTGTGAGGGTAATAATGTTTTAATTTATTTTAACTGTGCAGGAAGAAATTTAAGATGATTGCTGAGAGCAATGCAATTAAAATATAGAATTATTTTCCAAATATGTTTTTTGGTTCTAGTTTGATTTTTGTAGAAAAGGATTGTTTGGATTTCCTCACAGTGGCTTTTTAAAAAATACCCACTTTTTGTAAATACAGCAAATGATATAAATTTAAAATATACAAGGTCTCCTGATAAATATGCAGAATTATATCATCTTAGCTTTAGTTTAAATGTCACTGAAGGAACAGGCTTTTAACTCCATAATGTTCAGTGATTACATTATTGGATTTTTACCAGTTTAAATTTTGTATTACATGAATCCTATCTATTCATCAAGTGAAAATGTGGCTCACATATCTCATGTTTCACCTCACTACTATATGTTCTGCATGAATTCAGTCACCCTTTCACTTCTGTAAAGGTTTTCAGCATAAAGGATTAGGAAAAGAGATGCAATCTTTGTTCATAAAAGGCACTTTCCAATGAAAGGCACATTACAATGAAAATGACAGTCATATGTTAGTAGCTTAACTATGTAATGTTGTTGTGGAAGATCACTGATTTTCATATCTAGCTTGTAAAATTTGCACAAATTATTGTACAAGGAAACCTCATCTATGCATGCCCTAGAAACATTCTGAGAAAATACAGTTGTAGTGTTTTAATATTATTTTCTTTTTTCATTGCAATTAAAAGACTTAAGATCACTGCATATTGCAGTATATGTCATTTCCAAGTTAATAATTCAGAAGACTTATATTGTAGAGTGTTTTTATAATATTCATTAAAATGTAAAGGATCTGCTAAACAGCAGGGGTTTAGCAGTGCAGCAAGGGAGATACTGCTGTAATACGGTTAGCAAAATACCATGAACAGACTATTCAGAAGTGTAGCATCAACCTGGGGGTTCAAGATGCTTTGAAAACGACAATTACTCTATATGATATATACATATATATATATCTGTATACATATATACATACATACATATATACACACACACACACACACACACACATATATATATATATATATAATATAGATATATTATTTCACTAGATTTGTAATCATTCCATAAAGACTATGGACTCTTGTACTTAGCTTAATGATTTTTAATATGCTAAAGAGTTTAGTACCAGTAAAAGTAACAGTCTGAATTTCTGATTCAAACTTCAGTGACCAGGCTGGAAGGGCTCTTGACTGACTTTGACTCCAACTCCAATATTCTGACACAAATAAATGAAAATATTTCAAATGTATCCTTAAAAAGATGCTTGTATGAGAACAAAGGAACTTATATTGGACTCAAGCACTTGCTGAACTTATTTTCCAAAATTAAACTATAACTCACAGTTATCCCATGGGATACTTTATGGCATCTTCAATGAATATCTGCAATTAGATTCTGCTACCATTGGTTAATGTCCAAAGCCTGAAGCTTTTGAAGAATTGTCATAGATATAATTTAACTGGTCTTCTAAGTTTAGTAAGCAGTTGTGGTTATGCTGCTTGGGAATAATTTTGGCTGTACTTCACTATCACTTATGGGAATAACTAGGATGAAAAAATAGACTTGTCACTGAAGGAGTTGAATGTGACATGAGAATACTCCTAAGGATCCTCATTTAATAGAGAATGCTACGTTTAAATTTTTTCTTTTATAATCTTTTTAAAGATGAGAGCAACACTAAGTACTTAGTACTAAGACTAAGTATTTATGTCTTTTCAGGAAATTTAAGAAGCTGGCCTATTTCTCAATATTGAACATTTAAAAAGCCCCAACCCACTGGATTTCTAGAATATGCATCTGAAGTAGAAAAAGCTATTGTAGACCACAGAGAATTGCTCTTTAGTGGAGGAATATGTTTAATAGGAAAATTCTGGATTTTCTGTTCTTTTGCTCTCTTTTAATAATGCCACAATTTAGGGCCCTTGATCCAGGGTGTAAAACACATAAATGGTAATGTACACTTATTTTTTTGAGTTTGTCATGATGACGCACTGGATGCAAAATGGGAAAGCAAGTAATAGCAACAGATTGCCCTAGCAGTTGAATGCTACAAGTATCCATATGATAACAAACAAATAGAAATTAATAACCTGCATGTCAAAATAGTAACTTAGATTGCCTAGAGAAAGTTAGTGCTCTTCCTTGGAGTGTGGATGAGAAAAGCAAAGCAAAATGTTTTCTATTCAGAATAGGAAAGCTGAGTGAAACTGTGATTGAGAAAATTCTTGAGTTTTCCCCACCTAGAATAAATGTTATTCCTCTTGTACTTTGGATGAAGACAAGAAGTGACCACAGTTATTAAAAACATGAACACCAACAGATTCTCAAAATACAGTTCCAGAAGAACAGTGTGAGACCAGTAAGGTGATAAGCAACATGCATTAAGCTATACCAAGATAAAGCTTCTGACTAAATTTTCCCACTAGGATGCCTGTGGCTGGGCAGCTGAAAACATACTTTAGTTAATCTCTCAGGCTACAGTTCAGGGAAGCTCTTCAGTAAATGCTGAATCAATTTCTATTCAGGAAGACTGTATGTACAAGACTAAAATTAAGCATGCATTTGTACCCCATTGATCTCAATGGGATTTAGGCACAGACCTAATATTAAACATCTGTTTAAATATTCTCTCAAATAGGGACATTATGCCAAATGGAATTCAAAGTATTAGTTTTGCACGTTTCTTTAATTTGCTTAAATTCAAGAGACAAATAAGGAATTTTCCTTCTGCAAAGCATTTTATGATCACATTATATCACAGTCTGTTCCACCAAATAACAGTTTAACTGTTTTCCATTCAGCAGTTAAAATGCTTGGTTTTGTGAAGCTGAGCAGGACCATGGAAAGTAGTTCTGGAAGTGCGGCTGCCAGGTGTATGATTGATGCATTCCAGTGCATGCCTGTTCTCAGAACTGCATTGCTGTAAGGAAAATGTCTATAATACAAAGCTCTGAGAGTGGACTTCATGTCAGTCACCTTTAGTTGTTGAAAGCCCTGTGAAAAACTTTAATGGGTCATCCTACTCTCCTCTTGTAACAAATGGAGAAATGTGGATATCCATGGAGGATCATTCACCTGACTTGTCTCAGATAAGCATTTTAGATGTAATAAACTGCCCTGGGGAGGTGGGGAACATTTAACTATTTTTTTTTTCCTGGAAATTGCAGGAGGGTTATTAGGTGAGGCATTTAGACACCCACTCCTCAGTAGGGTCAGAGTCCCACTTCCTGTGCATTATATATGTTCACACATCATGCATTTGACATGGTCATTAGTTTAGCAATGTTGAAGTAAGAGAATTATTTTTTACTAAATAAGTCTGTGAAACATCTGTCTGGCTTTAGCTTGCTTGGTGTTTTTTGAATATTACATGTTGGCAAAATTCCAAATGCTGGAAATTTCTATGAACTGCATTAATTAAGAATATATACAGAAACATTTTCTTCTGGTCAGTTATAATTTGACTCCTATTAAAACACGAAGGTTTTGTGTTAGATTATAATTTTTGCCCTGAAATATTTTGGAAAATAAGAGTTTTTTTTTCCTGTCACTGTTTGATTCAAGTGGTGGAGACTACACCCTCCTAAATATTGTTAGGAAAAGGGAATGGTGAGAGTGTGCAGTACTTCTAGCTGTTCATCTTCCTTTAGCTGGTAGTCTTAGATTAATTTTCTCTCTCTTGCTTTGTCCTGATGTTTTTTGACATCAGAGCACAGAGTACTAAGTGTGCATTCTCTGATCCATTATAATGATATGACAATTTCTTGTAGGAGTCTTGCAGTCTAAAGGTGATAAATATATTTACTTTCCCTAAAGGAATCAATTAATCACAGAAGTCAGAGATCAGGGAATCTATTTTCTCCGCTCTTCCAAGCATGGAATATATTCACTCATAAGCAGTCCTAGAACAGATTTTAGACAGAAGATCAAGAGGTAGGTAAACATTAACACATTTGGCAGGAAGCAGAATAGTTTGTGGTTTTTTAGTGTTGAGATTCTTACAATCAAACACTGATGCTGTCTTAGGAAAATTAATACAAGAAAATTTTGAGAAATATAAAGCTTCCTCAAGTTAAATTTAGGCTAATCCAAGAACATCATACAGTGTCTATTTAAAACCAGACCATTTTGATGTTGCCTCTTCAGGCACACACATTTAATATGTGTGTTTTCTGCATTGAGTTTAGACGTATTCTTTAAACCCATGTATTCCTTTATATTTTTGTATCCCTGCCTACGTAAATATTACATTAAATCAGCTTCCCTTTGATTTTCAGAATAATACATTTCTTTACTTGAGCAAAGCATAATGATCTGTTATGTTTTTTGGTGATGGATTGCCACCTGGCCCTTTCTGGCATAGCATTGCATTCTTCACTCCTAAGAGTTGAAATCTCTTTTCCATTTTAAACAGCTTACATATTATAGAGGTATATTATGTAAGAAGTGTGGAGTCCTAAAACCAAGATACCTGATAAATAATCTGTACTTATTGTTGTGAAAAGATGGTAAAATATAATTAAATGCTAAGATTCATGAATTTGTGAACAGTTCATGGAAAGAAAGAGTAGCTAAGATTTGCAAAGTGAGTTTGCACAACTTTTCCTTGTGCATGCAGGCATGATCTTGAAAATTCATGGTAAATTGTATCTCAACAGTTTATGACGAGCAGTAATATATGCCTGGAATCAGTGCTTTAATGATGCTGCTGAATTTGGCTGAAATGAAATAATCTTTGGTTGCCACCAGAACACTGGGCTCATGGTTTTTCCAGTTCTACTCTCACATGAACTGTCTCCTGCAGAACTGTGCCCTCACTGAAATAAAATAGGGGATTGTTTTCATTTGGCTGTTCACTCCTAACTTTTGTGTGTCAAACACACCACTGGAAGTTCTAATTCAGAAACTAATCAGTCCACAGCAGATGTAATATGCTTTTCTGACCCCAGTATAGGGAATTTTGAAGGTATGTTTGTCAGGTGGGACTAATTCCAGATTTGTTTTTTTTCCACATACAGACTGGAATGATTTAATAATTTTTTTTTGGTATCTCTTCTATTGATATAGCCTCAACTACAATATCAATTTTTCTAGGTAGCAACTTGTTAGTTCCTTGACCTCAGTTAGGTGCAATAACAGTGAGCAAGATGTAGCAGCACTCCCTGGAAAGTGAAACTGGTGTATTCCCACATATCTATATATAAGAATTGTTTTAAGACTTGATTCTGACATGCCAAGCCCTGAATTTTCTTGCAGCCAATCAATTTTGTAATTCTAGAGCTTTTTTCAGTTCAAAGAACTATTTCAGGGAACCAGGCAGCATTTCTCACATATTTATACTTTTGACTTTCCCTGACCCTGTTGTATTGGCATCCCACCACGCAGAGCTGGGAGCTGGAAAGGATAAATGTTTCCCATCCAGCTCTCAGAAATGCTGGGCTGACTCTGTGGCAGTCGAAGCACACCTTTAACAACAAAGGCTGACATCTAATAAACCAAGGGACCTGAGACAGGGTTATGTGTAAAACTAGTCATTTTTGTATCTTATGAAAAGTGTGAAACAAAATATGTTTGTGTAACAAAATATGTGAGATATGACTAATAAGACTGCAGCTGTGGAGGGGATGGACTTTCTGGTGTAGAATGACATCTTTTTACTTGGGAACTGAACCCACATAATATGGAATCATCACCTTCTTGAGTGCTTAAAACAGCAATGAAACTTTGTTGCGTAACATCAAACATACTTATAACATTCACATTTACTATCACTATCTGGCCAGAAAGAATCTATGTGAACCACACAATTAGATTCTACCAGTGGAAATATCCTAGGTAAGTATTTATGGATATAATTGTTAATAAGCAGAAATTATATCTGTCTGGATCATCCTCAGTTTAGTTAAAGCCTTTTAAAACAGTGTCCAGTATAACTGTCTAGTTGAGCTATGGTTTTTCCTAGCATGACCGAGAAAATGTTCTTTATGGCAGATCATGGCTGAAAAACCTTCAGGAATCTTGGTGAAGATCTCTAGGTGGTTTGTTTGTTTTTTGTGTGTGCATGTATGCTTCTATAGCTCCTTTTGTCAAAATTGTAAATTTTAACTTGGAAGAATCTTTTATGCTTTCTTTAAAACATCTCAGATAATAATGAATCCCACAATTCTTGTGATCTCCAGTCCAAAGAGAGAAAAGGCTAGACCTTGTCATAAGACGATGCAAATTTAGCTCTCACAATCCTTTGCACTCCAATAATTACTTGCTGAAGTTAATATCTTCCTATCTATTGCCCTCTGGAAAAAGAAATACAGACACAAATCTCAGGCCCAGTGACAACTCCCTTCCCTTCTGGACAGATAATATTTATGGATATAGAAATTAAAAGCAATGGGAATGCGGTCTTTATTCTGGATTTTTTCACGTAGTATTAGCAAAACCTATCTTGATTTGACTTAAAAAATCAACTAATTTATACCAATATACCTATATATTACCAATGTAATTAAAACTTCTTATGGAACTTACCAGATGAATATGAAAATGTCTCAACAGTTTAATAGTAATCAGATATTTTTAACCACAAATTCTTGGGGATTTTATTTAGTTTCAAAAACAGGTACTTAAAAAAATGAAGAGAAATGTCTTCAGGTTTGGTCATTTGATTTGGTTCAGTACTCCAATTAGTTCCAGTTTCTCTCTTGAGAAGAAAGTATTGACAAATGTATTTGAAATAACAGTGCTACCTAGGCAAGCTGATATTGGGACTGCCGTGCTTTTTTTTTAATGCAAAGTATCCTCAAAATATAATCTTATGTGGAGAAAGCAGTAATTCTGTGTAGAGGCATTCTAACTAGTTGGTTTAATCTGCCAGCTACTGTGGATGCTAATTTTGCAGTGCTGCCAGGATTTTATGTTAATGTTATTGAACAAAAGCCTGAATTATTTTTTAATTTAAAACTACTGAACTATAAAATTGAACTATTAGACTTTCCATGAATTTAAGTGGACAAAGGGAATATTATGAAAGGCTCAATTCAGTCACCTTCAAGCCATTACACCTTTTGCAATGTGAGTTGTAAGTTGCTGTGGTCTATTATTTTAGGCTGAAGTCCTACCATGGTCCCTGCTATTACCCTTAAATAAACTTCATTCTTCCCTGCACTCAATGCCAAATATTAACATAGAGAACTTTAAATGAATACACCCCCTTCTTCTATGTGTACTCTCAGCATGCTCAGACAACTTACTTCAGGGCAGCCTAATCACATCAAAATTGGCCATCAACTTCACCCTTGCATGACCTTGCGATTCTCCACACCTTGGCAAGCACAGGATTCCAGAATAAGGTGGAACATGCTGTGGACACCCTGTCCTCTTTCTTGCCTTCTGGGTGTAAAGCAAAACTGTAACTGCACTACCTGGGCATTTACATTTATGCACTGCTTTTGTTCTCTGCTTACTGTCTACAAAATAGACAAGAAAGCAGTAAGTGTGTCATTGACATTACCTGTCTTGTGTGCCTGGTTATGAAGTCTGATGGCTTTATTGACCTTGTGCTACAGCTGGAACAATGCAAGAGGAAGGGACCTAGGGATTGGTGCTCTTTGCAGGGTGAAATCTGAGTCTTTTCCAGAATTTGGGAATGGGAGTTACATCTCCAGAGAACAGGGCATGAAATCGAGGTGCCCTCAGCACTGAGGGTCAGGGCACAAAAGATGTCTTTGACTTCTGCAGCAGACTCTGAACCGCAATACTAAATGCAGAGCCCTATTTATGGAACTAGGCAAGTGTGTGTATGCAAGTGTAAGGAGCGGTGGCACACCTGTGGGAGCAAACTGTGCCTCATTGCACCCAGCAACCCTTCCCCTTCTGGCAGAACTGAGCCATTGGGTAAATTATTGTGGTTTAACCCCAGCTGGCAGCTAAGCCCCACACAGCTGCTTGCTCTATGTCCCCATTTGTCATCACTTGGTGGGATGGGGGAGAGAAGCAGAAAACAAAAAATGAGAACACTTTTTGTTTTGTTAGGTTGAGCTAAAGATAGTTTAAAAGGTAAAGCAAAAACTGCACATACAAGCAAAGCAAAACAAGGAATTAATTCACCACTTCCAGGTATTCAACCTGGCAGGGAGGTATTCAACCATTCCCAACAATTCCCAGGAAGGCAGCAATCCTGTGTTAAAATTACTTGGAAAGACAAAATGCCCATAAATCTGTATGTCCTCCCTTCCTTCTTCTTTCCCTAGCTCTTTGTACTGAGCATGACACCATATGGAAAGGAATATCCCTTGGGTCAGTTGGGGTCAGCTGTCCCAGCTGTGTCCCCTCCCAAATCCTTGTGCATCACCCACGGCCTCCCTGCTGATGGGGTTGGGTGAGAAGGAGAAAAGACCTTCATGCTGGGTAAGCTCTGCTCAGCAGTAGCAAAAACATCCCTGTGTTATCACCCTTGTTTTCAGCACAAATCCAGAATACAGCACCATGCTATTTCTATGAAGAAAAGTAAATCTATCCCAGTCAAAACCAACACATACAGTAAGTGATTTTTCTGACCTTTACATGTGTCTGAATTTAGAGACTGTAGCTGAAACAAGAAAGATATATACACATATAAATTTTTAAGAGCCTATCTTATTTGTTGCTGCACAGTAATTTTAGAAAGAGACCTAGATGGATTGCAATGCAATCACGTGTGAAGATGGGACAGTGGACTGGATCAATGATTTAATCAAAATGCTTGAGGCTTTTATTGCATTCCAGTGGAGGAAAAATGCTTTTGAGTACCATGTGTTCAACACTTGCAACCAAATAATAAATGAAATATTTGATTCATTTGCAGCAGACCTTTGGTTACTTTCCAGAAAATGCTTGACTGTTTTTTTGATGAGATCACTGCTAAAGTTATTGTTGAGGACATATTGTGGCACAGGGTGAATGTTATTCCAACTGCAGTTTTCTACATTTTCTCCTCTTAAGGAAGAGTAGACTACAAGGTTTATTATCTTCTAGTAAGCAGTTAATATTTGAATTATGTGGAGTCTAGTGTAGGGTATAAAACCTATAGGAGACTGGCACAAGCTGACAATTCATAGATCATTGGATAATCTGGGGAGTTTGTGTGTTCTCTAGAGAGAGGCAGGCTTCTGTGTCTTTTGGCCCTTGAATCCAGCTCTCCATGTTGTATTTTTCATTTTTTGTAGAAAAATACCTGACCCTGGCTCTGTACCTATTGCTGACATCAGCAAGAGTTAGGCATAGATGCTGCATGCCTCATCTAACTAGTACAGGAAATAAGCATCTTAGCTCCCTCTGTGAATCCTACTCTGGGCTGCATGATTCTCATAAAAAAAGTGGCATCTCTTTCCTTTATCTCTATGAGGCAGTGCATGATTCACATGTGATTAATTTGGGGAAAGGAAATAGGATAAAGTAAAAGTAGTGCAGCAAAAAGTACACAGTACATGTAAACTCTAATGATTACACAGCAAATCCAGTTAAGAGAACATCATATGATATGACAAAATTAAACTAGGCTGAACCATGAGTGTTTGAAAAGGCACTTCCTTTGTCTGCAAATTTAATACAGAAAGCTATATGTGAGTAAAATGTATTCTGCTGTGGCCATATATGTCTTATTTCTCTGTGACATTTCTCAATGAAATGAAAGATTTGTTTCTTTAGAATATATTTGTTCTGTGAACTAATGATTTTGCAAAGGTGTTTCCTTCTACATTGTTCTTAGGCAGATCTCCAGAAAGATGATGATTAAATCCCCCATTCCTGTCTGGCTTTGATTTTTATCCCAGAAGGGAAATCTGCAGCAAAAAGGGTCAAAATTCAGTTCTGCATAACTGTGGCTGAGCATGCAAAATGCCGCAGATCTATTCAGAGGTAAAATGTGCCATACTGGTACCTAAAGAATTAGCTATTCTCTTCCATGTCGCTATAACTCCTTATTCAAGGATTTGTATGTCTTACCCCACCTCTTCTCCATCTTCTTGGGCATGGTATTAGGTAGGATGAGATATTTGTTGCCATTTAGTCTGTCTTATAAAGTCAAGGAATGGGTATATCTTGTCTGTCCTACCTGTGTATTTGTACATATTGAATACATTTACCTAAGCCTCCAGAAAAATTAATATTTATAGGAGAAAAGCCTCTTTATTAGAACCATACATGTACACATACATTCAGTAATGAGTGGAAGAAAGTGAAAAGAAGGATTCAGAAGCATGATGTTCTTTACCAAATAGCAGCAGATGCCAGGAACTAGTGAGTCGATTTAGTTTCCTGTTGGGGAAGAAAAAAAATCAATGATTCAGAATCTTCATAATTTCTATTTTCAGTTATGTTCTCTGGTTCCCAGAGAGAGTTGTTTACACTTTTTGGTTGTTCCTTCATACAAGAATGAATCTCAGTAATCATGGTGAGCAAGTCAGCTCCAAGAGTAAGACTGGAGAATCTATGTCTACCTGAACTGCCTAAGCCATTCTCAAACTGAACTCACCTTGCCACTACATATAAAGTTCTGTTAAGTTGTCTTAGAAACTGAGTTCTGTAGAAAATCCTTGGCCTTTCTGAAATAGTGGGCCCAGTTCCAAGTCAGAGTGCTGCCAATCATCTTTCTCTTTCATGGATATAGTCATTAACTATGTACTCAGTATCCTAAACATGTGAAAATCAAAGACACAAACAAAATCACCAGGAAAAAATATTTACTCCCACTTTTTATGTCCTTTCCTTCACATCTTTAAATAACAAAGTCATCACTTCCTGTCCACTTTTCCTGTCCAATTTTTCCAGAGTTGCACTATTTTTAATTTTTTTTTTCTTTTCCTCTTTTAATTGAATTGTGCAAATTTTTTCTCCCACTTAGATTTTCAGACCTCTACCTCATAGTGGAGGCTAAGGAATGGGAGGCATAATTCCAGTTCCTCTCCACAGGCTATGTCCCTTCACGGCTGGAGGAGAGCTGCACAATGCTGCTGGTAGAAGGAACATGCTGCAGAATGCACAGGGCGGGTCATGAATGATGGAATTGCTGAGCGGCAGGAAGGGAAAGGTATAAACTGAAGCAGCATCGGGAGAAGGCTAAGAAGGTGACCACAAGTTTAAGTGTCTGAATAGTAATTTGAAGTTCATAATGTAGAATAGCCTTGCAAACAAAGTGTGAAAAAATGGAAAGCTTTCCTAGTAGAAAAAGAGAGTCACAAAAGTTGGATAGACTTTGCTCTGTAAAGGTGAAGAATGGCACTGAGCTTGCCCATTAAAGTATCTATGTTCTGATGTCTCCTTGAGGGTGAAATGTCAAAGCCTCCATTAGAGGTAATAGCAAGTCAGTCAATACAATCCAGCGACACTTGAGAACAATTTGTATGACCAGCTGACCTATCAGTTCCTGTTTTAGACCAAGCTGAAAGTATAGACTAAATCTCAGTTGACTAGAATGGAAGTCATTCTGCAGTCTAAGCTTTCAGCCAAACTCTCTTTGCTGTCAACAAAGAACAATCAGTCTTGCAGAACTCTCTCATTATAATCAGTCTATTATTCTCTATTTTGGGCTATCTGACTCACTCAAATTAAAGCCTGTTGCTCATCCACTAGCATTCAGTGCCATTTGAGATATCTGAAGGTATCTTGTCTGGTTGCCAGCCACCCCACCAGAAAGACATGTCATATCTGTCAGATCTAGGGCTTTCAAACAGGACTAAATAACTATGTGTAGATGGTGGTACTAAGCCTGAAGGTCAAATTTTAAATTATTAGTTGAAGTGACTTTCACCCTTAATCCTGTTTTATGACTTGGGTGTTGGAATTATTCAGTCATGAAAACTGCTTTTCATCTTACAGCTAAAATATAACTGATTGATTATTTTATCTCTGGGTGTATCAACTGACAAAATCCCAACACCTTGTCATAACTAGAGGGATCAAACCATCAGCTGATGATTTATTACCGGTGGTGTGGTATAGACACCAGTTTAGCATAGTTGAAAGCACTTTTCAGTTTAATTATAGGCTGATGTAAAAGCAGTCCATTGAGTGACAGCAAAGTTACTATTTACAAAAGGGTCTCAAGAAAATACTGTATATTTCTTCAGCAGTCATAATATAAGCACCTAGAAGAAGATCTTGTTTTTGTTCTTATATATTCTTTGGTCTTATTATAAACCAAATACATGTAAGAGGTATTAAATGAAAATACTGTAGTGTGCTTTTATTGAGTTGTCTGTAGAACAGATTCTGCATTCAGGTATATTCAGAAAAAAAAATGACACCCTGAGAATTTGCGTGCATCACTGCTCAGAGTACCCCTTGGTTTTCACTAGGACATAAATGAAAATGTTCAGTTTTAGTGTGTTAGAAAAATATATTGCAAAACAATGAAAATAAAGGAAAAACAAGCATTATATGTTTTAAATAGAAAGTAATTGCATAGCAACTTTAAAATTACTTTCTCACTCATGAAATTGAGAACCTCAGTTCAGTATTGTTCACAGTATAAGGAATTGAAGATAATTTTTCTTAATATGGGTTAACCGGAAAGAAAAAAGACCCGGTTTTAATGGGAAGGACTAATGCCACAACCTTAGTGATTTAGTTGTTGAAAGTGACACTGGCAATGGATCACATTCATAATGACATTCTTTAGATGTGGTATTCAGACCAAAAATTCTCATTGAAGAAATGAAAAAGCCCACACTTGCATCACACAGAAAATACAAATTTCCTTAATACATTAGTTTGCTCCAGGGCAAGTTAGGCCAAGGAAATCTTAAGCATATTACTCTGCCTGCTGTTCCATATTGTTATAATATTTTATATATATTATTTTATCATATTGTTTTGTCTGAAACATAACTAATTTGGCAGAGCTCTAACACATTATTTCTCCATCAGACACCTGAGACAATAAAAACAAAGGTGTTTGGGGGGCTTCTCTGTGGCAATTTCAAATAAAGCTACAGTGACTATAGGTCTGAGAAGGAAATACATTACAGAGATAAGCAAATTAAGTTCCACACTATTAGATACTCAGTGTATTACTAATTAGTGGATAAGAAGTGCAACTAGTAAAGAGTGTTAAGAGCACAAACACTACAGACTCGCTCAACTTTTGTTTTGCTCTATGAATAGTTCATCAGATATCAGAAAACACAATACAGTCTATTTTGATTTAGAAATGACTGTGCACTTTTGTATATTTCACAGCTGGTGACTTGTAATTAAAATCATTACTTCTGCTAATGACAACGAAAATAAGCTATATAACTGTTTACTATCAGCAGAATAATAAACATTTTTTTCTTCAAACTATGCAGAACAAGACCTGGTCAAAAGAGAAAAGAAGACTAGTATTTTTAATTAAACCGTAACTTGGAAATCACCCAACGATGACACGTGATAATTGACAGGGGTTATGATACAACAAGCCAAGGAGTAATACAAAAGGCTGACACATCCGGCTGTGAATTGTATGGCATGTTTTGTTTTCTGTGCTAAAAGAATATTCCTCCAGAAAGTATTCAGAAAAAAGTATTTTAAAAGACCCTCATTAAGATAATGAAGGACATGCTTCATTATTATATATTCTATCTTTCTGTCTCCTTGTCCTAGTCTCTTCAATCAGACGTCACAACATTTTCATAACTTTGTCATTATTATACACAAGTGGAATATCAAAGATGAAAGAAGGGATGGAAATTAGACGACTGCAGAGTATGCATGTCATTTGGTCACGTCAGTAGTTGCTAATTAATTTATCCCATGTCTAATCACTGTACAGTACAAGCCATACATACAGCCCAGTGACGAGCTGTCCATTGAGTATTCTGTTAAAATTAACTATGGCATCTTAAACCACAAAAGCGACCAGTTTGAGAAGAGAACATTGCCAATAATTAGGTCCTTTCGCCATTGTACTGGTAACCACCCAGATTACTATAAGCCACATCCTACATGGCCTATTTTTTTGAGCACTTCTCTCAGTTTGGTCCTGCATGACAACATATAAGTATATTGAATATGGAGCTCTGCTACTGGCTAGGTTTTCTTTTATAATTTTGTTTAAAAAATGTGCATAATTTTTAGTAAGCCTTGAAGTGTTTGATCTCTGCTGTCTCCTGAAAAAGAAATATCTGAGATTGTATGGAGTTATTTTGTTTTGTCAGAAGAGATCATGAAAATAGAGAGATTTAAAGTTTATTAAATTATAAAATGGGAATTTATTGTGTCAATAGAATTGAATAATCTGGTCCATACTGCATAACTGAAACTGTGGAGAATAGAAATACTCAGGTAGACATACCTAATCATTCTTATGAAGACCCTACTGACAAAATAACCAAGCTTTTAAAATTACCTTGGATGGGGTAGTTGTCTTTATGTAATTTATAATATCTTAGAATATCTCCATGTTTATACTCCGCGTGGTTGTGCTGAGGAAGGAGTCATGTTCTGACCTCCTGCCTGCAAAATGCCTCCAGAGTTCTGGCAAGCACTTTTTTTTCTTTCCATTTAGCACCTCATCACGTGTGAGTAAAACCGAACAAAACTTTTCTGATGCTATTTCCTTTGGGCAACACTAGCTCTGTAGAGGGAAAATTTTTGGTAAACTGTGCCAATTGTGTCAGATCTCTGAGAGAGGTTAGTATCTGGAAACCAGGGCCTGGAGGCCCAGAAGTCTCCATCTCCTCAGCAGCTGCAGTGCCAAGGGACCACCCAGGCAGCCACAAGCATATTTTGGATTTTCCCAAACTCTAATTTTTGAAATTCCTATTATGTATCTAATTCCTATACATTTTGCTCTCTGAATGAATATTTTAAAAAATTTGTCTCAGGGTAAGCCTGTACTGGTTGAAGTTGAGGAGCTGCTGGGTTGAAAAGGAAAGCTCACACATAGCTGCCACTGAGTTGTGCATGTGCATTGTTGGGGACTCTGAAAGCCCGTCACATTAGGAAACTGCTGCTCTGTGGCAGGGTTTCAATATTGAAATCCAACCAAAAACAGTACAATACTTCTGCATCAATGTCTTACCTTTTCCACTGTATTACAAAAAAAGCCTTCCAATCACAAAACCTCTCATTTCACCTTTTTCATAATGATTCTCTCAGAAAAAAAGTATTATTATCAGAATCTTTCCAATAAAGTGGAGACTCTTTTTTTCTTCCCTGTTAACATGAAATGTTCCCCCTCCCCACCAGCCTACCCTGCTAAAATCCCATCTGGACAGTTTTAGTGGGATGGGGATGAGTTTATAAGGGAAATGTGACTGGGACAGTTGTGCATGTGCAGGCCGTCTGCTCTTGGGGTGCTCCTGTGCTAGTAAGACAGTGATGAGTTAATTTGTCACCCTTAAAGAGCAGTTTTGCTGAGAACTGAGGACAGTTTCTGAGGCAAAAACAAATTCTGTAAAGGTCTGGAATAAATTACCGGCAGACAGAAACCCTTAACAAAGGTGATGTCTGCTACCTTCCATGAGTGGGCTGTGAGGATGTGAGGTTAGAGCTTCCTGGCTGATTTACATCTCATGGTTGACCAAGGGGAGTGTTGGGAGAACTAGAGGATTATCTGAAGTAAATGCTAATTACCTAATTACTAATTACTCAGATTACTCAGATTGTACCCGAATAATTGGGTTTTCGTTTGATGCTGGGTGTCACTCCGTTCCCACTGAAGTAGAGGAGAAGGTGCTCTTTGAATTCAGCTGCTGTTGGAATAAGACTGTGGGTGTAATGCACTGGCACCTATTTCAGCTGTCAAAAGTTTCAGCCCCTGCCATAGAAGTGACAGGAGATAAAGCAGGATTTAAAAACTGAGAAGGAAATTTAAATATGTTTCAACATTTGCTGCATTTGGAAGCTGAAATGCTGCCAGCAATGTGATGTGTGTTTTCATCTGCTGTACAAGCTTACATTTTTGTTTGTTTTTCACAATAGAACAATAATCAACAGACTGTGGCCTTAGACTGGGGCTCTGACAATTCTTTCTGCTTCCACTTTATGATCATATGGAGCTCTGGCTTTGCATATTTGGTATTTTATTCTTATCGCAGCATAATTATTCAGATATTGGTCTGAGAACCACCAGTAATAATGCATCCTGCCATTTATGATCCTGTGGTTTTTCCTAATTCCTCCTCTATTCTACTTACTTTTCTACTTATTAAAATGGTGGCAGCCTGTGACCACTGACCCATTGTTCTAGGAACTACATACAAATACACATATGTACAGTTATAAATAGTGCAGGCAGTCAAACATATGCACCTAAGGTTTAACAGTGAAACTATGAGTCGAAAAAGCTGATGGTTGCAGTGAAGAGATGGATAAAGTTCAGTGTCACGCATTTATTGCCTTCTTTTTCACTCCAGTGGAAGGAAAAAATGGTCTAGCTGTTTTGTGTATAGGCAGCTGTGATGTATTTCAAAGAGGTACAACTATTGTCTGTTGATTTGAAGAAAAATTAGGAAGCCAGTTTACTTACCATAAGCTTGTAAACCCTGAGTCCAGGGGCAGACATTATGATATTTCATGCAAAACTAGAGGCTTAGTTTAGGGTCAGACAGAAAAATCAACATATTGATCACAATGTAAGCAATAAGTTTAGTAGAGTAGATAGTTAGATGAACTTAGAATCATCAAATAGAATAGTTTGGGTTGGAAAGGATTTTTAGAGGTCACCTAGTCCAGCCTTCCAGCAGTGAGCAGGGACATCTTCAAGCAGACCTGTTGCTCAGAGCCCTGACCAACCTGAACTTGAATATTTCCAGGGCAATGGGGCATCCACCACCTCTCTGGCAACCTCTCTTTCACTACCCTTGTAAAAGGTTACTTCCTTATATCCATTCTAAAACTACTCTCTTTTAGTTTAAAACATTCCTGTCTGTGCTATCACTACAGGCCCTGCTAAAAAGTTTGACTCCATTCTGTCTTATAAACTCCCTTCAGTTACTGAAAATAGATAAAAAAGTCTTGCTAGAGCCTTCTTCTCCAGGCTGCTCTGTCAGTCTTCACAGCAGAGGTTCTCGTCCCCCTTATCATCTTCGTGGCCCTCCCCTGGACTCACTCAAACAGGTCAATCTCCTTCCTATGCTGAGGACTCCATGCACTGCAGGTGAGGTCTCACAAAAGCAGTGTCATGATCACCTCTCTTGCCCTCTGGGCATGCTGCTTTTGATACAGCCCAAGATTTAAATGACTTTCTGTGCTGCAAATGCACATGGCTGGCTCATGTCCAGCCTCTCATCCACCAGCACCTCCAAGTCCTTGGCAGGGATGATCTCAATCCCAGTTCTCCCCCAGCCTTTTTTGATACCAAGGGTTGCCCTGACCCAGGTGCAGGACCTTGCACTTGGCCTTGTTGAATCTCATGAGGTTCCTGTGACCCACTGCTGGAGCTTGTCCATGTCCCTCTGGATGGCATCCTGTCCCTCAGGCATATCAATCACACAACACAGCTGTGTGCTGTCCTTTTCTGTAAAAGAAAGGGCGGGAAAAGGAGTAACTAAGATGACATTAGCTCCTAATTTTCCCCTGTAATAGAATTACATTGGTAAAACTGTCCTTGTTTTGGAAATGTAGTTCCTGTATAATAAGGTTTCTCAATCTGCATGCAGAATAAATTGACCTGTTTTCCCCCCAGGAAGCTGAGTGTAATTGTGTGTACATAAAATTTGGCAATTCCTGCTCTCTCAAATGTGAGGGAGGGACAGTTGCACACTGTGATACTGGCTCTTCAAAATGCTGTGTGTGTGCCTTGGAACTACTGCAGTCCGTTCACTGAATGATATGTAGATGCATGTTTCTAACCAAAACCTGTTTGTAAGAAAAGAAAGAAAGCAGGTAGGTAATCTGGTGATAAATGTATTACATACGTTCCTACATCAGCATCTGCATCTGTGTGTGTAGTTCCAAAATAAATGAGCAGTGGCTAAAATTTTTGTGAAAAGGAGTAAAAAAAAAGTTGTTGTTTTTTTTTAGAAGAAAAAGAGTTTGCCTCAGAGCTATGAACACATTTGCTTTTATTTCCTTAATTACTCTAATTTACAACTTCCATTGCTTTATGGTTATTTTTTCTCACTCCTTCTTTAATACTTTGAATTTTTAACTACACAGAAATTGTGGAAATCTTTATTTTGGAGAAGGGGAGTACTTTAGAGGGACTTAGAAATTAATTTTATGAAAAAAAGCCCCAAACAAACAAGCAGGCCCTCCTCCTCCCTCAACAACTACTACAAAAATGAAAGGTCTAAATATGGGGTTAGCTGGAACTGGAATTCGTAACCTGGATATTATTTATGAAAATTCTATTGTGTTTTTATTTCTGTCAGGAGGAAACTTGGAAAGGATTAGAAATATCAGAGAAATGGGACCCCTACCACTTGGGAATTTATAAAGAACAACATTTTATTGTACTCACACAGCTTTCCTTCAGTCTTCTAAATTATGTCTAAAGACAGATTGATTTAGAATACTTTCTTTAGAACGTGAGTGTAGGAAGCTTATTTCATTTTGCCAAAAATGTTGTGTGTGGGAAGAAGAGGGGAATCTTGCAAAGTAGGGAGACCAGTGTATTGTACACAAGGACCACCCTTCAGTGAATGAAAAGGCAAAAGTTTAAAGCCTTTCAGGTCTTTCTTAGGTAGGGTATGGAGCTGTCAGCATTGTCAGTACAATTTATTCACACTGTTCCAGTGCCTATGAAAGCTACTGAGCAGCCTGATCTATAAGTGATTGAACAGAACAATACTCTGCAGCTTTGAGTACAAATAAAAAGCCACTATTTCTGGCTCCATGCACCACAACTAGTGCTTTCTAGGAACACTGCCAGTCTAAATAAAACACAATCTTGCTGTAATTTTATACAACACTTGAAAAGAAGACTAAGGCTGTGCCCTTCATGAATGCTGCTCTACCACATTTTTCCATAACCAAGTGATAATTTGACTTGATGATATGCATGCCAGATTTAATTGTGCTTTCATATTCTGCTTTCCATCAACTATTACACTTGTCTTTGTTAGTTGATTATGATACAGAATTTCACTTTATTATGCCAGGATTTCCTGATGCCTCATTTACTCAATTGAGTTGAAAAACTAACATCTAGATGAGATGTTTGATCCATTATGCATGTGAGGAGTGTATGTGCTATACAATGCACATTTCATTCATCAAGTCTGGCCATTCTTCAAAGTATAAGCCTGAAAGTGCAAATGCTCTTCAAGGCTGAAACTAAGACACCAGTGCCAATCCTTTTATCTCTATTAGGTCCTTATAACACTCTCACTTGAGGTGAGGCTGGGAGTAGCCATGGAAGGCAAATCTTTAGTCCTCATTCACCTGAGAACAACTCTCTGTAATGCACACAACTTACTCTTTGTGTGGCACCTTTGTGTTCAGGAGAGCTGTAGCAGAAAGTTTTTAGCAGACTGTTCAGAAGATAGGAACTTAGTTGATGACATACAACAGTTTGACAGTTAATGAATGTGATATATCTTGGAAGATGTACATTGGACTACAGCTGTGGAATTTATTATTTTTAGTTCAGTTGGTAATACAAAGACTTCTCTTGTAAGCTTAGATACTTTTCTATTAAATTGAATGAAAGATTTCATGAGCAGAGGCCTTTTGAAATTCTCAAGATTTTGTTCACTTACATTTTATGGTCAAGACTTAAAATTTTATGATTGTCATGTAAACATGCTTTTCCACTGTTATAGAATAGTGTATCTGTGTAATACACTCTTTAGAAAAATATTTTAATTGCAGTTTTTTGGCAAGTTCAAATTGTCTAACCTGTCATATATATATATATATATATGTAGATAGATAGATAGATAGATAGATAGATAGATAGATAGATAGATAGATAGATAGATAGTTACCCCAAATATATTGGGGCAGTTTATATTTTTGCCCCAGATACAGGTCTTCAAAATAAGTAGTTTTATGTGAACTAATTTGTGATCCTATATTGATAAACCAAACCCATTTTTTAAACTGTTCTTTCCAACTGTAATCTCTAGTATTAAAAATAATGGGACTGACTTAAAAATCATGAGCTGAAAACAAACAAACTGCAGACCATTTTTTATTTAACTTGTGTTTTGGTCATTTAAATTTCATATTTTCGGGAGTTTTTTTACTGAAACTGCAAATGTGGATGATTTTTTTTATTTTAACAGAACAAAGGTGACAAGAGGTAATTGTAATAACATGACTTCAGAAGGAGAAAACAATTCTCATGAGGCTAAGATATAATAATGAAAATTTGCACTGTTGGATTCTTCAAAAAAGCTGATTTTTATTAAGATGCTGAAATAACTCTTTAATTGCATCGGGAATCTAGTTCTCTCTGTAAACCAGATTAAGCTGAAATTGGCTTCCATTAAATAAGCAATGAATGTCAAGACTTACTGACATGAGCGTTAATATTTTGCTGAGGTAAAGCCAAAGTCTACATTTATTTTGAAGGACCCTAAATCTCCAGTTTCTCACATTAAGTTAGTACATGTCATATATTAATTTCCTTAATTTATCTTACTACCAACACTAAATAAAAATATACTGCATATTGAAATAAGGTATTAAAGTACTTCACAGACATCGGGCAACAGTGAAGTAAATAGATGATGTTTGAAAAAACTAAGTACTGCTGCTTCCTGAGCTTGATAGCTGTTATCTGTTCCTGAAAATGCACCTCTTTATGTTGACTCTCCTGCAGTGCTGGTGACATGGTATTTCTCAGGTCACCAGGAAAGCAGCCCAAATGCTGTGATGAATGGTAACACCTTGTGTATGCCAAGAGAAAGGCAATGGAACCTATGGCAGGGTCTCGTTTTGCTCATGGGAGAATCCAGACTGTGTATCTGTAGAATAAAGAGTTTATAAACTCTGTGTTTGTAAAGAGAGCCCAGAATAGCTGGATCATTTCAGAAGCCACTGTTTCTGTAACTAGATATGCAAAGAAGATGAATCCCCCTCTAGGTCTTCCTGTTATCAATCTCTTTTGTTTTTTGTTTGATTCTGGAAATCTGAGAACATGAACAAAGTTGCCCATTAAGCTAGCTCAGCTAATATCGACCTGACATGGCTGGGCTAGGACACCAGACATTCCTCTGTATTGTTTAGTGTTCTACTGTTAAAATAAGGGTTCTCATGAATTTATATGGTGTTTAAAATTGACTGAAAAAGTAATTAGAAAAGAAAATTTATTGGATGCCTTCTGAATCCTATGTCCCAACCTAATAATGGGAAAATAAATGATTTCTGATAAAATAAACCTGCAAGCATTGGCATGCTAATATAAACATTTCTCTCCTCCCAGTTCTTTAAAGAGAAAGTAATTAATTACACTTGATTTGTAACTTTTATTCCTACAGCATGAATATAGCAGAATAGAAGCTACTGTGATATAAAAATGTCTGGACTCCATTTTTGTGAAAATAAAACAGCTGTTTAGAATGTGGTAAAAAGGAAAATGGGAAATATGATGCGACATAATCTTAGCTCTTGAACTGGCATTGTGTTTTCATTGCAATGAAATTCTTTAAAATAAAAGGACCTTGTGGTGATTTCACCTAGTTTATTTGCACACTCTTATAATGTCTGTAATTTCACTCGCTTTCTTAGGTGTAGTTTCCACTTTTTATATACTATCTCATTACTAGGACCAAAATTTGCTTCTTTGCTGTCTTTCCTTTCTCTGTCTTCCCCAATGATGTTCAAAAAATATAGGGCATAAGTAATATAAATCAATTAGTTACAGAAGCAATGAAAAATATAGATAATGAATTTCATAGCAAGTCTTAGGCCTTGAAGACTGAAAACAACTGTGTAGCAATATGCAAAGGCATGAAAACAGGTCTGATTGATAGGCTTCATAGAAGGTGCCATCTTGAGGTGATGGAAATTTTACCAATGATTGTTGATAACAAGTCCATATTCCCTTTGGGAATATGGAGATTTATAGTAATGTTAGTGGAGGATTATCATTGTCTAAGTTTTAACACTGTTGCCAAAATTGTACATACTGCAAAGGGTTATACAATAAACTGAAGATGACCTGAGAGCACCTTCTGGAGAAGCACAGTTAATAGGTAGGAGGGCTGCATTGCAGGCTTTACTCAAACTAGTGATGTTTGAGTAAGCTGACTCATTACATCCTTTTACTCTCTGAAGTTGGTTACAACTATTTGAACACCTGTCCAAAGCAGTTTTGAGGGGAACCCTTTCTATTCCTGGAAAAAGGGGTATATTCTGCCCCACTAACCACATGCCTTGTGCTTTGTGGTTGATAAAATCTTTCACATGTGTGTTTCCTTCTTTGTCATGTAAGATTCTCCTCTACAGTTGAAAATATTTTGAAACCTGTGAAAGTCTGTGAGAATACTGTGTATTTCCCATCTTGCAAAATTTGTTTTGGAAAAGTCTAGAAAAAGGAGAAAGTGGTTTGAAATGAGAGGCAACCTGAGAATAATAAAGAGTAATAAAAATTGCTGAGATGTGTGGTACTAAAGGGAGGGAATTAAAAACTGAGGTGAAAGGAGGCACGATGGCATGGGGTATTTCTTGGTGTGGGAAAAGAAAAATTTGGAAATATTTTCTTGCTGAGAATGCCAAAAATAGTTTTGAGAGAGAGAGATTTTTAAGTCCTCTCCATCAAGGAGGACATTTAGATTTTGAAGAAAACACTATGACACTGTTTTAATTTGTTTGCTTGAAAGTATGGTTCCAGTAAACTTGGTTGAGTAGACTAGAAAGAAAGATCATGAAAGTCAGGAAAGGGCTGAGGCATAAACAAAGGAATATTTGTAATGACTGTTTCAGATGTTACTCAGGGACTGGCTTAGGATAAACTATACTACAGGCTGTACTCCTCTACTACAGGAGGAGAGTTTATTGCTAAAATGTGATTGAAAACTTTCCATGCTCTCAAAATTTGGAGGAGCTCTCTAAGAAAAATAAGTGAGAATATGGTTAGAGGTGGCTTTTTCTCATCAAACACTCATTTTAGGGGGCCATGGCTTTTAATGTCATCAGACTAGGACTCTGAATAATGAAATATTCCAAGAGAAGAGAGAAAAAGTGTGGCAGATGATCACACAAACTAATATGGAATAAAATGTACTGAGATAGGCATGGTTTAATAGGACCAGTCTACTGACTGACACGACAACTACAGAGGAGTGAAATAGTGTTTCTTATATGTGTGTCTTATGACATAAAAAATATATGGACTATTCAATGCAATTATAAGCCGGCAAGCCTAAACTAAAGAAAAACAAGCATTTCCCTCAATAACATGTAATTAAAAACACCCCAAAACTTGTCACCACAATGTGTTGTGGTAGTCTGAATACAAACTGATTGAAAAGGGCATTAGTCAAATTATGAAATAAATCTTGGTGACAGAGGTCTAATTGAAACATTCAGCTCAGGAGCTCATAAACTTCTGATTTCCAGAAACAGAGTTAAGTGAGTCAAAGGTGTATTCACTACCTATATGGTTTCTGTTTATCTTTTTGTGTGCATCTGCCACTGGCTACTATCAGATACAAGATATTGGAGTAAGCAGAAAATTTAGTCTTAAATAAAAGAAAACTCATTATATCTTAAACTCAAAAATGATAGATTAATTTTCACAAAACAATAAACTTGTGAAAACAGAAACAGAAAACTCTTAGAAATGAAACAAATGGCTTTTTCCTCAATGGGAGGGGTTGAATGAAAAGCCATTTGAGTTGAGTATCCCTTTTCATAAGCATATTGTAGTAAATATTACTGACCTGCCAGGATATAATTTTCTTCCTTGTCTGTGTTTAGAAACATTAAAGCTGAAATAAGTTAAATCAGTTAAAATATTTTCTACGGATTTATTCTCTGATGAGAAAAGAGAGATGGATTGCTTTTGACTGCTAGAAAAATACCGGTCAAGTGAGATGGGTAGCAAAAAGTTACCATCTGTCACATGTTATTTTAGTGTTATCCTCAGCCTCATAAAATGGGCCCTCCCAACCCTCCTGTGGTAGTGTAAAGCTATTTCAATTCTATTCACACCCTCTGGGCATCAGTGTGATTTGGAAACCTAATAAAGTAAGTCATCAAAGAACAACCTATGTATCCAGAATTTGTATTGCTACACTATGGGGAGCTCAAGCAGTGCTATCCTTTAAGCCATATGTCTTCTAAAGCTTCATTTAATGACATAGAAATCAATGTGATTTTGGTGAAAAACACCAAAAAAGACTAAGGAAGAAATATTACACAGGATGCTGAGTCTGCACTAAAGTACTTCTTCCAGAGGAACAGCAATGTGCTGGAAAGCTCTGAGGGCCAATTGTTCCATCTTCTTGGATCAGAGGCATCAGCCACTGTCCATTATTTCTGAATTCAAGAATGCAAAAATGAAACAAGGCTTTTCCTCCCCTGACCCACATTTAAAGTTATTTCTGGAAGGAGGAAAATGAGAACCCGTTAACTTCTGCATTTTGGTGTGACAGTTAAAAGAGTCTTTGTCCCTTATCTTCATAGGATACCTTTGGAAAGCCTCTCAATGAGAAATTTGACTTGTCAAGAAGAGACCTGAGAAAATGCTGTGCTGCAGACAGTAGTTATTTCATGTCAACACATAGGCTTAGACTTCCTTGATTGCCATGGGAACCTAGTCATTTTAGCAAACTACAATAATTATTTTCATCCTGAACTAGCAGTTTAATAAAGCTTAGATGAACTACATGCCGAAGATGTTAATTTTCCTTCATCAACTGTAATGGAAATACATGATGACTAGCTAAGATGCAGCTGTGTGTACTCTAGATGTGTAAGCATATATAAGATGAATCTTTCATGTATTGTTCTCCAACTTTCCATGCCCACCCCCTGGAGCAGGTGAAATCTTGTGAAACTGCATAAGGATTCAACATGAAAGTCCCTTCTTGATCATGAACGCAGTCAATAATAGGTATAAAGATACATCTGGCAACAAAAGCAAGATGATTTTGGATGATCAGCACTCTCATTTTCTCTGATCAGTGAAATAGTAAAAACTTTAACATTTGGGAGGCTCTCTCTCCTTCTGGAGTGCATCATCAGCCACAATTGCTATAAGTATGAAGACTGTTCAGTTCTTTTAAGGTTCTTAATACCTAAGAACCTCCACATTATTTCACTATGTGACAAGCCACTGGGTGACAAAGGGGTCTAGAGTCATGGGAAGTTCACCTGTAACATATCAGGGCATAGAAACAGTCCAGGTCTCAAATGATCCTTCAAATTAATTGAGGAATTAGAATTGAGGATGAGCATAAATCCATTTAATAGGTAAATAAGCCTATTTACCCTTTACATGCCCTTTAATTCAGTATTAGTCTAAATTAGGCTTCAGAATATTGTTCCACTTTCATTACAAATTCAGTTTGTAAATCTTTAATGAAAACACATGCATTCTTCAGAATGACATTATTATACTTATGCTTTTTGAATACACTCATTTATATAAAAGATCTAATTCCCAAGGAGAGTGTCGTAGCTCTTTCATTCCATTTGTGTGGTACACAAACATTTCTGAAGCAATATATTCTCAATTTTCTTCATAAATATTAAAGGTGAATGTTGAGTGAAGCTAGAGCTGAGTCAGCATTTGTTAAGTTTTGTTTGAGCTCTCATGGACTGGCAGGTTTAACAGTGATTGGAGTAGGAGATTGCATATCCAGGTTTATAGTCTCTTTTCACTAATATTTTCTTAAATTCTTTTGTCTTCAACACATAAATAAAATTATGTAGTTTCTTAGGATTTACAAAAGGCAGACAGAAACAAACCCTCCTAGTTCCTCAGCTTTCAACTACAGGTAGGCCATGTGAGAGAATCTTAAGAGAAGGCTGAGTTTAAGTGCTGATTCTAACTAGAGTTCATAATTTTGTATCCTTCTTTGATCTTATGTTCATTGAACCCAGAGGTTTTTAATTTGTGGTCCTAGGTGAGGTCAGGACCTTCTTGCCGAAGAACTTCAGTGGTGCCAAGGTTTCACTGTTGTCTACAGAGGAAATCAAAGCAAACCAAAATCAAAGGGTCTGGTTCATTACATACCTGAAACTTTAGGGCAAATTAAGTGTCTGCGTTAAGTGAATTGGATCCTATCTTTGAAGCTCATCTCATTTAAAGACTGAAAATACTGCTAAAGAAACTTTCTTTTTATTGAAATGCCAAGTCACTTCTTAAAAAAGGAAAATTATTTTCATTGCCATGGGAGATTTAAAAATCCCTAAAATGTCTTCTAGTATTTGAAATAATTAATTTGAAATGCAAAATCATTGAAAACACTTTATGAGAATAAAAGTAGTTGTTTTCAAAATTACATGAAATGAAACTTCAGTATGAATTTTGGCATCTGTTTTTTTGTGAAAAATATTTTCATCACTTTTTCAAAAGGTTTATTCATCCTGATCACCTGATTATCTGATGTTTGCTACTGATATTTAAAGTAGGAAGAGTAGTTGAAGAAGAAAATACAATGAAACTTTACTCCCAAGATGAGGAAAAGCTGTGGCATTAGTTTTATTGCTTTAGTTGGAACCAAGACAATTTTTTGTAGTTAAAACAAAGAAAACTGGGAAACCTGTGTGCCTGTGGTGTTCCTGTTGGTTTCATGCCAGAAAACTCAGAGTGAGACAGGACAAACAATGAAGCTCTGACTGAACCTTCTCTTCTAAGCATCATGATTCCTGAGACCATAAACTCTAAACATGTCATAATCAAAGCAGTTGACATACAATATATCCTGGGTATTTTATCCCTCTCTCTGTGGAGGCAGATTACCAGGAGCTGATAGAAAGCCTACTGCAGTCAATATGGATCTTTTAAATGACATCTATAGACTTGGAATGAGTTCTTCAAACCATTTGTAGCTCTGAGGAAAGTGTTTACACTTTATCATCGCTAACATGTCACAAATTTGAAAATGACATTTGCTCAGAACTAGATCTTCTGTGTCATAAATTAGAAAATGTGTTTATATTTTGGAGGAAATTCACAAACTGGAAGACAGAAAAAATGTTTTGCTAGTAGATGGAATTTTTGCTTAAAGGATGTTTTTTGGACTATCAAAATCAGTCTGGTGGAAGTGGACTAGGACAAGTGGAGCAGGAAATAGAATAAAATATACTATGGCATGTTCAAATTATGTTTATGAAATTTAAAGTATTGTTTATTCCAACAGCATCAGCTTTGAGTGGCTGTGACTTCTGCCAGTCAGAAATGATTAATACTTTGTATGTAATAGCAATCCATTTTTGTACAGATAATAATATAAATTTATGCTGGTAGAGATAATATAGTTGTAGCTAGAATAATTTATATATAAATGTTAGATAAATCCTGCATAATATGTCAGAATGTACGAGTGCAGTAGAAGATTTTAGGATCCTGACAAGTGAGACTGACACTGGCTTTGGAAGGCTGATCCATAAGGCTTGCAGCTTGATCTCTTCTGTGGGAGAGAATGCTTTTCTATAACTGTTCAAGCAAGACAGTCAACCAGCTGTGACCCACTGGGTGCTCCAAAGACTCATATGTTACACAAAAGATGTGCAAATTATAACACAGTCTTAAAATGATCTCCAGGGTTTAATCATAATAGCAGTACAGGAAGCAACAGCCTCTGCTCTGTGCTTTCAAATCTCCTTAAATCTCTTTCAGTAGTCTGCAGTATAGGACCAACACAAAGTAATTGATATGGCTACAGTGCCAACCAAAGAGAAGAGGGAACTCTATTTATTATAGGATGAATCCCTTCTACCACCTTTAGATGTTGCAAGAAGTTATGCAAAGATGTCCTTTAATATGACTAAATTCCTTATAATTTCAAATTGATGTGCATTGTTTCTTAGATAAAAATATACAGAAATTAGGTTATGGAAAGTAGCTTGTGCCTAAGATAAGACTGCTCTAATTTTTGCTGAGGAAGCTGAGGAAATTCCTTGTCTAAATGCAGGGATTAGAAGTAGGTAGTTAATAAATCTAATTTTTGCAGCTTTTATTTTTAGGCCTTTTTTTATTTTTTTATTTTAACTTTTCTGCATTTAATTAAGCTCTGTTGCTTTAAAAAGATATTTTAAAATTTCATTATAATCTAATGTAGACAGTTATATCTCTGTAATTGTATGAAATTGTGAGTGGGAGAACAAAAGCTTAATGTTGTTTTGGGGAAAGCAAGCCAAATGTAAATTTATCCCTGGGGCTGATTCCTCAAGGGCATTGGCACGTGCCACTGTGTATAGCAAAAGGAACATAACCCACCTAATGCATGCATGATCTCCATAATGGAAAAGAAAAAAGACTAAGGTCTACTGAGGTCTAATAGAGGGCAGGGACCAGAATTTTGAGCAGATGGTATTCAGGGGCCCACTGGCCGCTTGAAAGCCAGGGAGTGGAGAGAATAGCCAGATAGTAATTAGCAGAAGGTGATAAAAAAAAAGGGCAGCTAGGATCCCCCAAACATCTGTTTAAAAGAATAAAGAGCCCGGTCTGACCCTGAGCTTTAATGATCTTAAAGGATACAATTTAATTGTTTGAAAAAAAAATGCGCACACACCACACTGAGCAACAGTGAATTGTGTTTTGAGAGCATTGCAGGAGTTTGAGTAATTATTAATTTAGTGTATTTGTTTCAGAAAGATTATATACAGTATTAAGTCAATAAATGAAGTCGTTACAATAAAAATGCCAACTGTCTTTTCTAGAGAATCAGCAAGCTCTTAACTAAAATTTGAATTTCAGATAGCTTACAAATTAATAGTACTTGCACTGCATTCTAAAATGGCTATTTTGACTTCTTGTCATGTATTTATATGGCTACATCTGTCTTTTTTCCTGTGTTTTTTTCTTTCTTGTTTTACATAGAAGGATCCTTAGTTTGTTTATTTGAAGTATTTTGACCTCTGCAGATAGTTGCTAATTACAGCACCAGAGACCTGATTGAAGATGTCATTATTTACTAGTGACTACTTGCTTAAGAACTACTGCTGAACGTGACCAAGGAAAGTGCTGATTCACAATGAGGTTTCTCCTGATTTTCTCTCCATTTCATTCTAGCAATAGTTGGATACCAAACTCCATGAACAAGGTGTCAGAAAGCATTGTATACATGATAGTTAATTCTTTGTTTCAGACAATATTTGAAAATGTAACTTACAATAATTTAAAACAGTCAATTTTGCTTTCCTTGCTGTTTCCCAGAATGAATAGCTTAATTCAAAGGTAATAAAAAACCCACGAACCAAAACAACACAGACTTTCCCTTTCCAAACCAATGATAAGCAGCTGTGCATTGCAGTATAAAGGTAATGACTTTCTGGAAATGTGTGCTTATGTCTCAGTGTGAATGCATGTGTAAGAACTGATTGTATTGGATGTTTTAATTTGCATTCTGGAAATGGGGGTAAAAAGCTCTTTGAGAAAAATCACAGGTGATCCTAAACTGGATGGTGCTGTAAACATTAGAAAAGAGAAAAATAAGTCTAAAAGGATCTGAAAGATATGAGGAACATGAGAAGAAAATAACAGGGTATGTCCTAAGGAGGTTGAAGTGTAGTATGGTTAGTTGATGCAGTGGAGGTGAAGTAATTAAATGTACATGGTTAAGACAGCTATCATATAAAGCTATTTCCTTGCTCAGCATTGTTGAAGTCACCTTAATAATGATAAGAATAAGTAAATTTTAAAACAAATATTTCAGAAGTCAGAAATGTATTCAGAAAATCTGCAATAGCATACATGGAAATTAAGGATAAGCAAGACAGTATTTTCAAGATTCCTCATTACAGCACTGTATTAAAAATATCATTTTCCCATTTCAGAGATGAATGTAAATTAAAGATTGCGTACAAAGCTTGCTTCATGACTCTCGCATATCAAATTTATTTATTTAATCTAAACTTATATTTAAACTCAACTTTCATATATAAGCACATCATGAACCCATCAGCATTGTGATCAGTTTACTTTGGATGATTTAAACATGTTTTATTTGTTAATTGTTAAATTTGGAAAAAAAAACCCCAAGCAGTGAAATTCCAGTAGGTTTTAGAAATTCTAAATTGAGAGCCTGAATATATTAAGGTAATATCTGCAAATGTGACCAGCTCCTTGAAAAATCGTGACCTATGCAGTTTCTTTAAGATCATATCTCTGAAGTGAATGGAAAAATGTAAATAGATTCTTGGACACACACTGACCTCAACAGAAGTTAAAAAGAGCCCATGCACTACAGGACTCTCCTTAATTCAGAGTAGCATCAGATAAGAATGGGAATGTAACTGTGATAATATTATTTTTCTCTGTGATTCATTACTTTTGTAATAAGCTTTCACCACAATCAAAGGAAAAGAAATGGGAAATTTAGCAATACAAAATGTTAATGAATGGAGACCCCAGTTTTTTGTTGTCTTTTGTATGGATACATTCCATAGAGTATCCTTTCATTCTTTCATCTCATTCCAGCTTGGGAAGGAATTCTGCTTGGGAAACTGCAACACTAGACAAGAGGTGCTATGAAATGGTGTGAGCCACACATTGGTAATTAGGTGCAAGTCAGTCTGTCAGACTTTGTAAGAGCACCCACATCAATATAATTTACACTTTCTTGTACAGTGCCCTTGGCTGAGTTAACCATGGGCTGAAGTGACAAATATAACAGCATGGGTTTGTGCAGCAGTCAGTACGGGAGTGCATCTACGCAAAATGCAAATTGCTTAAAATTTACACAGTTCTTGTTTTTTTTCATTTGTTTTTTATTCTTTTGGGAAATTTTAGTCATCTTAAAGGACTAGAAAAATATTTTTTTCTCTAGAAAATGTAGTTCTTGTGTAATAACTTTGTTGAAAATCCAAGGCATAAAAAGAAATACTAGGAATGGTGAAACTTATTAAACTGGGGAATCTGACCACAATGTATACATTATACAAGGGCTGGAGGAGAAAGCACACCAGCTCCTTTGTGTAAATCCTCTCTGAATTTTCTTCATATTTTATAAAACCTTATTTCCTCCCTATTTTAGTTTTTCCTACTGTTTCTAAGAATTATTACATATTTGGTTTACAGTCCTTAAATATTCAGAGTTTATAGCATAAACAGAAAAAGAACATAAAAATAAAAAATTATTTGTGACTCTAATGATACTGCATTTATTTGTTCCTATTGCAGTACAACAGTCTAAACATTTTTCACTACTTGAAAGAATTTACATAAAGCTTCTGATTTCTCCTGGAATGTGGCTTTTTGTGATGTGCTTGCATTCTTTGTGTGTGAGCCTCACAGGCGTATTTTTCACATCCCAGGCAATGGAATTGCAGGCATAATTGTTATAAACTTTGTAGTACTTACATAATGATCAACATTTGTGGTGTAAAGCACCTGGAATATATTTTGATAGTTATAAGAATACTTAAAATGATGAATTTCAAGGCTTTGATTAAAAAACAAAATGTAAGAGCCCCTGATTTTCATTTTCTATAAGTACCCCCTGTACCACTTTGACAACGAACAGTTACTTTCATGCCTTTTTCTAGTTGCAAAGCACCGGTGAGGGGCATCAATGTAAATCTGCTTCAGAGTATACTGGAACTCTTTGAGTAGAAATACATGTGAAAATGTGGGCATTGCACAGTGTCAAAGGCATACATCCCTTTGTGGGGGCTACTCTAGCTATAGTTGAAAGCAATCCTGTCATCAGGCTGTTGTGTGTCGTAAACTCAGTGTGTCAGTTAGAGGATGTGACCTGGGTTGGAGGGCATGGGCAGGGATGGGAGAAGCGGGATTGCACTGAGCTCTAGGGATGTGTTGGCAGCAGACAGGACATGCCTGGCATGCCACTGGGTGCCTGGGAGCTGTGGGCGTGAGGGGTGAGCCACAGGGTGACTCCTTGATAGCAGTGGGATTTTCTCAGGGAGAGCCCTAGCTCTTCCACCCAGTGTGGATTTGGAGGAGAAGTGTGTTGTAGGTTCTGGGTGGACCACTTCAGGAAAACGCTAAAGGCTGCTGGGTGAGCTTGCTGGTGGCCAGGAAAGAGCTGTGGGTCACTGAGGGCCTTGCGTGCTCCCAGGCTCTGCCCTGTGCCCATCCTATTTTCCCCCCTATCTGCCTTTCTGCCTGCCTGTCCACCTGATTGCCTGCCTGTCCACCTTCCTGCCTGCCTGCTTACCCATCTTTGTGCCCTGCTGCCTCCCCACCTGCCTGCCCACCTGTCCCTGGCTCCTGCCCAGTGGGCAGCAGGTGAGATCCCACTCCAAGGTAAAACAACTTTCAGTTTAAATAATCTCCTTGGCTGCCTTGGTGAATTAGACCCACCTAATACAAATAGGGGAAGGCTATGAATGATCTTAGTGAATGAATTTAGCATCATTAGCTAATGACCTGTTAATGACTCCCCTGACTTCACCCTTTCACCTGCTCTGCCACATGTGACAGAGGCGGCCCGTGGTCAGAACACCCCTGGCAGGGTGGGCAGCATGGAACTGACTCATCAAAGACACCAGTGCTAAACACAGGATGAAGGGGCTCAGGCACTCCTGGCCGGGTGAAACACCATCTGCTTAGAAAGTAGATGAAATGAAAGTAGATGATGTGACTTAGAAAGTCATACACTATTTGCCTTCCTTAAATTCATTAAAAATCAGTGGGTCAAAGTCAAATGTGACAGGTAAGAGGTGGAATGACTATAAATCATGACGAAAGGAGCATCATCTGAGAGAACAGGTACTGTAGTTCATGTGTAGCAGGGGCTTTTGGAGGATATTTATGCTGCATTTTCTTAGTGCAAGTGGGACCTGGCGTAAACTACGGAAACAGACAAGGGAGATGCTCACAGTAAGCATTATTAAAGCACAGATGCTTTTTGCTCTGTAACTCTAGGATTGGGACTAGTGTAATATACTCCTGATGTTGTTTTATACATATATATTTAGCTAGATAGAAGGAATATATATATTTTCAGGTAATGTGAATAGTTCTCAAAGAATGGGAAATATATATTGGCATGTATTAGGTCAGGAGAGACAATGCTCAGTCTGGGCATCAGTGATCCTTTCCTGGTGAGGGACCCAGATGCTCCAGCACTCTAAAATCCTGCTTAGGCGCGAGTCTAATCTTTTGCATTTCAAATTAATTTAAATGCAGTTCTTGCTTACTCGTTATACTCAGTACTTGGGCTTCTGTGTTTTCCTCACACCTGCTGATGACAGCATAATCCATCTTAAAGGAGGAAAAAAGTCATAGAAAAATGCCTGTACTCAGACTTGTTTGGGATGTCATTAGTCATTAGAGGAAAATTCAAAATCTGCCAGAGTGAACATAGAATTTTGATTAGTCCTTAAATAATCAGAGAAGAATCTAACAAACTTTAAGTGCTATAAACAATATTACGATGCAGACACTGGAGATTAGCTGCAAGGGTTTCAGTAAACTAGGATCTGAAGAATCCATTTATGTTTTCTACATGCTTATTTGACTACACTTTTTTTTTTTAGTGTGTTAAAAGCCATGCCATGCTCGATTGCACTGTATTTCATGTAACCTACTGTACAGTACTTCATATAGCTGTGTTCAGGAAACCTATCTACATAGATGCCCTTAGAAGTGTACTTGGATGAGTTCTGTCATGCTGGGTTTATGGGGAAAAAAGGAGAAAGAAAATAAACCCACCACACCTACACCTGGCAATCTGTAAAGAATAACTAAAGTCATGGTCTCATCATTAAGTCTAGACTGGACATTCATGACCACAAGCTGAGGTCAGGTGTGAGCACATGCTCGTACAGCGGTGTATTTCAGTTGGATCAGCCAGAGAGCCTGATGTGGTATTTATGCTGGCTGATCCTATGGCTGCCCAAGATACCAGACTGAGTTACTCCCTAGCTCCAGCTCACTCGGTTGCTGTGTCATTGGGAGGCTGTCCACCTGCACTGGACCCATAACTGCAGCAGATGTCTCCAGCCTGTGGGCAGCCTGCAGTGAGGAGGCCTTGTGATCAGTGTGCTGGGGCCCCAAAGCTCTGTGCCTTCCTGTAGCTCTAGGGCAGACACTCCACGTCCATAGTCAGTCCCATCTTTGAAAGTGCGCCCTAGAAGATCAGCGTGAGGAGGATGCCTTTGCATCTGCCTTACATTGCTGTCCATAGCACACCTAGGCTGGCAGTTCTCCACATCTTTGATCCCAGCTCCAGGACTCAGTATTATGCCATGTGAGTTCATGATTGGCAAGGCCTGTGAAAGTCCCTGTTTCCAGCAGAATCAGGTGATGAAATTGTGTTTGAACAGGCTCTTCTGGGAGAAGCATTGTCTCCTTTTCAGGGAAAGCATACAGTGACAGGATAAAAGCTGGGAGAAAGAGCAAGAGAAGAACCAAATGTCCTGCTAGGCTTTTGTCCTTCTGCTTGTGAAGCAATACAATTAAGGTTGGAAAGCATGTGTTTCTGACTCCATGGGACACCTGCAGCCATGAGAAAAGCAATGCCTATGTAACATGTCATTCTGAAAATATGGGAAGAGCACCAGTGAATGGGGAATGCTGAGGTGAAAAAGTAATTTCATGGAGGTCTTTGCTGTGTGCATTTGGCAATGCAGCAGAACATCCCGTGCTCAACTTAGCATTTAGAACAAGATAGAATTTTTCATTTTGGAAGATGACAGCTCCTGAATGTACTCCACTTCTGGCAGCAGAGATTTGAGGTAGGAATCCTGGCATCTGTTCTGTGAATTAGGAGGCAATATTTATCTCTTGTAAGGTTCTTGGTCCATGGTACTTGTGGGTCGCATGCACCAAGAAGTCACACACATCAATTACTCAGGTATTTCCTTAGTTTATGTGATGATCATCATATGTTTTGCCATTTCCCAGTTCTTATTTTACAAGGAGTGGTTCTCTGTTGTACTGATGGCCATTATAATAATCAAAAAGTGCTTTACTGTTATTGTTCTGCTTGATGACTCTACCTCTACTGATCTTGCTTTTTAGGTAGTACTCTGCTAATGATGGAAGTTCCTGAAGATGGGTGGTCTACACCTAACCATCAATGACACTCTTCTTGATGCACTTGCAAATGCAATTATTTGCCAGGAATTGAGCAGATGGATCCCTGGAAGAGAGTCTGACAGATTATCTTTGAGTGTTATTCTTATGATATCTGTGCAATGGTGCTGAAATAAATTTTTAACCCATTGAAGGGAAGCAGAGGGATGTGATAGTCAAATGAAGCCTGATACTGATTTCTACACCAGGATCCTACTTTCTTACCTTAGCTGAAGCAATATGTGTGTCATCAAAGAGACACAGATACAATTGGCTGCTGAAATTTATTTATCTTTCTCTGATCTGGCAGATAATTTGTGCTTGACTGCTGCTTGTGATTTTACTGATAGATATACTGCTGAGTTTCCACAGCCTTCTTCAGGGCTCATTCTGACCATCCAGATCCATGTGCATTCATTCCAACTGTGCCTGTCCTTGGCCACTTTCACCAGTAACACTACTTTTTCATTAGGCTCCTGAAATAACTCCTCTATGAATGGAAGTAAAAACCTTTGAACAAATGAAGGAATAGTGTATTTGGTTTAGACAAAAAAAAGTAATTTTATTTATGGAGAAGATATTATCATCCAGTCTAAGAGCAAAAATCCTTAGGTTTTTAGCAATGAAGATTAAATGGAGAAATACAGGGTTTTAGTAAATAAAAAGTGGCAGAAAATCAACACACTTTTCAGGGTTCCTACTAGAATTCAGGAGGAGTAAATTTTTCATCCATCTCTGAAGTGATCTAATGACTGTTTAAAAGAACAGCAGAATGATGGGATGCTCTACGGAGGCAATGAATTTTTATTAATGCAAAAAATATCCTATAGCAAGAATTACTTTAAAGTACTCCAATGCATTTATGAGAGATGCTTTAGAGAAATCATAAAATACAGTCCTTAACCTAGAATTTTAGAGGGTTTTGAAATCATGTTCTTGACAGTAGCCACTTTATATCTACTGGCTTTGCAGGATTAGGACTGAAGACCATAGTTCTGCAAATGTTTATGCATGAGGCTCTGAAGGAAGGTGTAAACCAAGAAGAAAGAGCAGTGGTGAAGCGTATTTTGAGAAACAGATTTAGCACTGGAAACAACATATCATCTCCTGCCCTGTTGCTTCATTCTCATCTCTGGCTGTTCTTTGTGTTAAACATTTGCTCTGCTAAGATACTATTTTAATGTGTGTCATTAATAGTGACTCAATTTTCTTTTATAGGAAGTGTAGTGAGTAAAAGTCTCTGTGGTCAGATTCTAAGCATGCATAAACATACATATACTTTTGTTCATTCCACTTTGGGACTGGCAAGTGCCTTCTCAAATACCCAGCAGCTGCTTGAATATTCCATGGCTAAAAGTTCAGGTGATGACCCTGTAGCTCTCAGTATATTGACACACAAATTACATAGTTCTGGCTCTGTTGAAGGTTAGAGTACATTAATTAGTATGCTACAGCATCAGGTTTCTCTATATTCTTCTTATCTATTTATTAAAAGGTGCAGGCTTTTGCTATTCTTTGACACTGAGTTTATAATTTACCAAACTGATTTCCTTTATGTGAAACTGGCCGTTTTTATTGCTGACTTTTATATGGAAGAACTGGGGAAACTGGTGGTGTCTGAAGGGTTTTTGTAGCCCTGAAAACACTGGAAAATGTCTGCTTCACCCAGCTTACGGTCACACAATAAGCAGTCTCTAAGCATTTTGCTGTGCCTAACATTTTGCTGCCATAGGCAACCACTTAATCTGCCTACACAAGAGGTAGCCCTGAGGGGATGCAATATGTGTTGGAAAGGGTAGATTTATACTAAAACATTAGTTTTCAGGGCTGGTAGAAAAAATAGCTGTTCATTTGAGATTTCCTGCTTTATTCTCAGCTGCTCCAATAACTGAAGTGTTAAAGGTTTCTACAATCAATGTTCCACATGGATTCCTTCTATAAGCAGATTTGTTTCCACCTCAAAATCAGTACCGTATTTCTGCTTTAGGTTCTACCCTTTTATCATATAAGCATCTTCTGTATAAACCAGACTTGAAAGGGACCCTTGTGAACCATGAGGAGACCAAAGTGAAAATCTATGACAGCCAGTTGGAAATGAATTCAGCTCTCATGGTTTGACTCTCCTTTTTGTTTACATTTGCATTAAGTAGCACAGCAGAAGGAGGCACTGTGCCCAGGCTAGAGGGGGAACCCCTCTCCTTTGGGAGGCAAGGTAGACACTGAGTCTCCATTTAAACCTCATTATGACATCAATTCATGTGAAAAAAGAAAAATCACAGGTTTGCGGTTAATGCCTGTAATAAGCCCTTTAGAAACAAGCTGCCCTGGCAACGTAATTTAATCCTTGCTACTTCCAGGTTTTTTTTATAATTACATATTCCTCTGCTGTAAGAGACCAGGATCTGTTGTGAATCAGGTCACCCTGTAGCTGTTTTACTTGAATGAAGAACTCAATTCACACTGCTTCTTAGAGTCTGTTATGACTCCTCTAATTTAAGACTATTACCTGAAACAGACGTATTTTATTTGGCTTTTTCCATGTTGATGGAATGTGAAAGCTTGCAAAATTATCTCCAAGTGCCTCTATAGAATAAGACTCATAAGGCTCATTGTGGTAAGTGAGAGCAAAGTAACCATAAAACGTCTCAGGCTGTCTGTGCTCTACTTAAGATATTTGGATCTCAGTGGAATCAAGCATCCCACTCCTCTCACTGAGTGAAAGAAGAGTGGCTTGCTAAGGCTTTTTTGTGAAAGATAGATTTTCCAGGAAAGCCCGGTTCTCCCAGATGTGTGTTAAACCAGCCATGAATGACCAGAACTACTGCATTCCCATGTCTTAAGGGCCATGATTCTTGGAAAAATGAGTTTTCAGCATCACAGTGTTTTGTATGTCTTATTCTTATCCTAATTAATTATTATGATAGCTAATGAGCATGCAGAATGGACAGGAAAGGTGTTCACTGGCAAAGAACAGCCTTGGTTTTGAGATTTGAAAAGAGCAGGCTGGATCTCTGGGTAGTGAATACACTTCTCTCTCCTTCTCCACAGGCTGTGGGCTTGATTTTTAGCTCAAGCTGAGATACAGACATTACAAATGAATGAGAACAAGTGTGGTTTTAAGCCACCTTTGTGTTTTGTTGTATTTGCACTCTGGCTAGTGGTGGGGTTGGCCTGAATTACAGCAACTCCAAGGCGAATCTAATTTACACTTGGATTGCCAAAAGTTGTTCTGGCAGTTGAAAGTAGTGACATCTGCCAAGGGTGCAAATGCAGCCCTCTGCTTTTTTCTGATCACGTTGCATGGTATAAGAGCATATGCCACATCAACTGCTACTACTGGCAGCAAAAGCAGTCACATTTTCCTTCCATCAGCAAGCCTTCAGTCTCCTAGGCCTCACTTGATGCATCTTTTACAATGGATGTAGTAATCACGAGTGTGCTGGCTTTGTCTCACTGAGAAAAGTTTCAATAAGCAGGACATTTCTAATGTTCAGTCTTTTCAATCCTCTTGTCCTCTTATGATTAAATGATCAGAAAGAGACCATTAAAATGTTGACAACTAAGAAATTATGCTCCTGTCTTGAATCTACAGATTTATGAGTAATGTGACCTGGCTCCTATATCTCAGTAGAGGAAGCTGTTTGTATATATTAACAATATTTCAATGTAAAAAAGAAATTTAAATCCTTCCTTCAAAGAGTATTTTTCCTTTTTTTATCTAATTTTTGTTCTTAATTCTCCCCCAAAGTCTGGTACTATACTTTTGCTATGTACTTGTGACTATCTAAGAGCTTATTTTGGTCATTCTGGAGAGTTAATTCATCTGAGTTCATAAATCCTGCTAACAAGCATGAGTCAAGCTTAGCATATGTGTTAATACAGTAATCTTCATTTTCAGAGTTTGGAGATTTAGCAGAAGAATTCATGTGCAATATGATAGAGATCTGTGAAACTGTGGAAAGCATAAAGACTCTGTATCAGGACCAATCACCTTCCCTTCCAATACAAGAGCTCAAGGTTATTACATTAAGCTAGGAGAAGGCAAACTCTAAGTGAACAAGTGGAAGTGTTTTTTCAGTGTCTAGCTAAGCTGTGGAAATCCTTTCCACATGATTTGGGTGTACTGAAAGCTTACAGAAGTTCAACGGGATTCTGGTGCATTTCATTGGGAAAAAAGAAAAGGAATTATTATATACATATTATTAAACACATAAACATCAGGTCAGGAAGTCATTGAGGCCTTGGTAACTAGAGGCTTGAAGATTATTTAGGTCAAGGGTCACTTGTGTTTTCTCGTACTCTTCCTCAGGCATTTGATTTTGGCCACTTTTACAGTCATGGTGTTGGATTTTGGGCTGATTCACTGTGGCTGCTCTATGTTTCATTATGTTATTTGTTGCCCAACAGATGCCTACAATATGTTTGTGGAAACCCTTCATGGATGTGTGAGTCACATGCAATCTTCAAAGGGCCAGCTTCTTCCCAGGGACTAGCCTAAGGTGACAAGCTGAGATTTTTAACTCTTAATTACCAAAAATTACACAAAGTGAATTCTTCCCTGCATGACATAAACATTTCTCAGAGAAAAGAGTGTTTCTAGTTAAGGGAAACTTGGCTAAGAAAGAGATTGCTTTCTTGCTGTATTCATGAAATCCATTTGCACAAATAAAGCTTTGCAAGTAGGAACCTTCTCAAGAACGAGCCCTAAATCAGTCTGAATAACCTGGATAAAAGCTTATATTTGAAGTTAGCTAACTATTTATAAGCAGATTTGTATAATATCCAATCAACTCTAGACTTCTCAGAGCTTTTGGATTTTGAGGGATATGAAGGATATGTTGATATGAATGGTATGAATGTCATATCAACATATATATGTTGACATATATATATATATGTATTGACATATATGTCAATATAATATCTATCAGTCAAAATCATGATCTAGCATTGTGAAATTGAAGGAACTGCTTGGGTAGCCTACTTTAATACATATATTTAATAGTCTTCAGACTTATATGCAGTTTTATATTAAATTAATAAATATGTATAATGTATAGTTAGAAATTAAGTGAGGCTACTAATATAAATCAGAAAAAAACCCTTCACTATTTTATTTCTCTATAGGAATGTTGTTCACACAACAATGTAAAAGGGAAATATGGTGTCTTTGCATGGTTTGGTTGTCATAATTGTATGATATTTAATAGGGAGCAGAGGAACACCTTAGATCTTAGAGCATCTTAGAAAATTCCTTTTGATATCCTTGGCTGACCCTTTCTTTGCTGGTGACTCTTAAGTGACAGAGTAAGTAATGCTATTACTGTTTTCATGAAAGGTCTCATAGTAATGGTTGAATGTTGACATATTAATGAGGTTTAAATGTAGGTGGAAAAACTGCAGGCTTTGGAGGCAGCATGAAGTGTTATTTGCTAATTAGTGTCTTTCTATAGTCATGCAGTCTTACAGCTGATGCAGGGCAGGCCTGGAGTAGGGTAGAACATACTTTGGTACAGATTTCTTGGCAGTAATCTGCTTTGCAACTGTTCCAGATGGTATACAGCTCTTGCTCTAGCTCTTTGAGTTTAAGAAGGTATTGGATTAGCAGAGAGTATTACACAGAAGAAGTGTGTTAGAAGCCTGTTAAGAATAGAAGCCAGGAAAGACCCAAAAGTTAGGAAATGCGGGAAATAAGGTTGTCTTGCATATTTTTACTTCTCTTTCTCTGTGTGCACATTATATCATCCTTAATTATAGGAACACATTATGTTTCATGAGATCCCAATCTCAGTTACTGCTCATTTACTGAGCAGCTATTTAGTATATTGTTTTTGTTCTTCAGTGTGTGACCTCTCACCTATTTCACACCTCTCAAGATCCCCTCCCTGTTTTGCTTATAAATGTGATATTGCTCTTTTCTAGACATCAATAAATGTACTTCCCTGTATTTGTGCAGAGAGAAGTGATGCTATTCTCTTTCTCATGGATGAAAAACCAAGAATGGCAGCTATGTCAGTCCTAAATGCAGTGTGTGCTCTCCAGTTCTGTACCCATAACTTTCTATTTCCCTTGAAGGGTACACAACTCCTATGTGAAGCATGCCTATTTCTTCCTCTGAAAAAGGAAACATTGCCCTTCTAGAAAAGTCTGGTAAGGTTGCTACCACTCAGTGCCAGTCGTGTGATGCTGGCTATGACTGTACTAATAACAGTAGAATCCAAACATAAAACTTAAGAGTTTTATAAGCATAAAATAAAGCATGGGCTTGATTTAGTTCCAAATACCCAGTTTCTCAAGGACACAGGACTGTTCTTAGCTTGGACATCAGTGGTATGGTAGGAAGGAGAAAAGAGTTTCACCTTGGGAGCTGCACCTTGGCAGTGGATATTAGGGTCGACAAAGGGCCTGGTTTTGTTCACCAAACTATATGGAAACATTGGAAAGGATTAATCTCTTCTAATTTATATGCATATAATCTTGTAACAGAAGTTAGATTACTTTTGACCTAATCAGAAATATTAATCTTACACATTTTCTTAACAGAAGACAAGGTAGATAGTAACAAGACAAGTCTTGAGACCTTGAGACCACTGAATAAAGGCCATGGGTCTAGTCAGGGAGATTTTATTTTAAAGTTATTATGAAGTTATTTATTATTAATAAATATTTTTTTAAATTGTGAGACACAATTATTATTCTTCCAAAGAAAATTTAGAGGGATAGAGTGTTAAATATACAACATTTTCTCTGTACACTGAGTTTAAAGCCAAACACTTCTCAGATTCACATAGTGATGGGATGAGACACAATGGAACAGGTTTTTTCCAGCAGAGACACTCCTGACCCTGGCATTAAGAGTGTGGTTGTGAGGAAAAATTAGGAAACCCCTGTGTCATCAAAAGGACCAGGAAAGAGGATGTATGCTTGGGATATATGTCTACACTCTTTCTTGTTCCTACTCAATTTCTTTATTTCTCCTCATAGTTTCCTTGTCCAGCTAACTTTCCCTCCTCTGGATGATCAACCAGCCAATAAATCAAGAGTCATCTTCTCCTCCCTGCCAGCCCATCTCAGCCATGAGACAGTCCTTCAATTTCCAGTTTCTTTTGTGTTAAGTTTTAACATTACCTTATTTATTCTGTTATCCTGCTTCCTAGTTTTTTGGATGTATTTCCATGCTCCACATTCTGAACTCATTTGATCTGAACCTACTTGATTTTCCTGCTGATCCAGGACCTATCCTATCCCCTGTCCAGGACCCTGTCCTATTCCCGTGCTGTAGTCTCCACAACCTACTTAGAGCATTAGTAGTGGCCAGTAATGACAGTAAAGAGGAAGGATGTTCTTCTAGGCTGCTCTCAATGTTGAAACCTGTGAAAAAGGCAAGTTTTCTTGTAAATGGGAGAAGAAACAATTTATGACTTGCCTTACCAAATTACAAACATGAGTCACCCTCAGTTACTTGACAGTTTAGTAAATGTTTTAACATAGGAAAAATTTATATTTAAAAAAATATTTTAAATTATTTATTATATATAAATATATAAAATAGAAATATATTAGATATAAATATTTATATTTTCATAAATAGAAATATATAATTTTTAAAAATAAAATTTATATATATATAAATATAAATATATATATTTAAAATTTATATACTTTAAAAATATTTAATGTATTCATGCAGTTTATTTTTTTTTACTGAAACAAATACTCAGCAGGGAAAATTTCCAACTCAGTGGTTAAAAGCTGGAAAAATTATAATTAACTTAAGATACGGGCTTATAATGGAGCATGTCAAGTGACTTTGAATCTAGAGTTTTCAGGGAGCTACCACGCTCTCTTTAATGCACTACTTATGTCACTCTGTAGAATACCAGAGTCTCTTGAATCTCATGCATTTGTAGTATGAGTGGCATTGTTCATGAATGAAAGTGGTGCTTCATTCCTCATTCTGATGCACAGAGGGAAAAACATAGTAAAACACAGAAGCAGCTGAAAATGTGCCAGGCACTAACTGGAAATAAAAAAACCTCATAATCCTGCCACAATGTCTCCTAGTTCACATTTTTGGCAGTTCTGATTGTCCTTTCATACTGCCCCTTCAAGCTCAAGGGAAATTAAAACTGTTCATAAATGCTTCATAATGAAGACACCAAATTTGTTGTTTGTTGTTGTTGTTGTTTTTTGTCTGGCAGTATGCTTCAAGAGCCGGTTTGGTACTACTCTAATGTGCAGATTAAATTAATGAGAGACAACTTTTCAAGCTTGGAAGAAATTTTCCCTTAGAAGTTTATTACATAATTTTCCCCTGTGGAGCATTTAAACCTTCTTATGGAGAAGTTGGTGTTCCTATTGGCAACACAGTAAGCTTTATTTTTAAAATAAACTTTCCAAATAAAAACTGCAGCTCCATCAAACCCTTCTGTTTTTCCCAAATTCCAACTTGAATGAGTACACTTAGTTGTGAATCCTCAATGTCTTGTTCATAAGCAAAAAACAACTGCTATTCACCTCCCTTATTGTTGCTGTCTTCTTACTTTAAGACTTTGGGAACATGAAAGACTGATGCCAATTTTCATTTAGGATTTTGTCCAGGTAGCATGAACCATCAAATAGAACAGTAAACTAATTCCATAAAGGTAAATTGAAGACATTAGTTGGTATATGACACACTGATCAAATTGCACAGCACTTAGTGGACAGTAATGTATCTGAGCAAAACAGTAATGATTTTATATCTAGTGCTTTTGGAAATAGCTTAATCAAATTAGAATCTTAAGTAGAAAGAATATTGAGGTATTTATTTCAGAAAGGATTAAAAAACCTATCGCAAAATGATCACTTCTGCTATATTTCCTTGGATAAGATTTCCTTGGATAAGATTTCCTATGATTTAAATTTAAACTAAGCTCTAGACAAATATCCTGCTGAAAGGCCCTCAGACATATCCTGTTTACTTTGAAGTAAGGAGATGTTCTAGGTGTTAGATGTTACTAATATTCAGTTCTCCTCTTGAGTAGTGCAGTTTCCCTGTAATAACTTTGTAATAAACCAGTACCTTATTGGACCACGGAAAGAAAGTGGTCTTGTTCTGTTACATGAGAGTGGCGACAATCTGTCTCTGAAGTTTGTGATGTTCCTGTGTTTCGATTAGATGATTACTGTATTTTTTTCATGTGGGGCCAAGCATTTTGTAAAAGGGCATGTGCATTTTCACAGTTGTATTTCTGCATGCCAAGAGCTCCCAGCTCTCTAACATACTGTTTTGCGTGCTTAGATACTAAATATGTGAATGTGGTTGCAGCAGTTGTGGACATAGCTTTTAGTACAGTTAAATGTCTCAAGTTACATGGCCTTAAAGAAAAAAAAGTCTTGCACTTTTTTACTTTGGTAGCTTATTGATAGCATTTAATATGATTTAATATAACCTTAATATGAAAAAAAAAAAATCACTGTCTTTTAATAAACATTTCAGAGGCTTGGTTTCTATCCACCCTGAAGTATATATTTTTATTTCAGATCCTGTACCCAGAGTCCATAGTGACTTTGTACACCTATTAAAGACCTAAGAAGCTATGCCATGATAGAATTTCTGTGGCAATGTTGTATTCTTTGCCAGCTCTTTAACACAGAATACACCAGATGGCAATTTCATTAATCCCAAATCAGATACATATAGCTGGTCGTCTCCCTTCTTGCCCTTCTTGTGTTGATGTGTGAAGAGTAAAAGAAGCAAGTATCATTGTAGTAGTGTTCATGACTGCATGGACTGCCCATTCCTACCTTTGGTTGGTGTGTGAAGTATGAGGAACCCAGACCTGAAAGACAAAAAGTATTTTTTCTTCTTCCTCCCACATCTAGAATTAGAGTTCTCTTGTAATCTCTTCCAAGAATAATGCAACACTGTGCTCTCCCTAGTTTGGATTTAAATTTCTGCAAAACCAAAAAAGTTTATTCTAGCACAAAACACTGATCTCATAGAAAGATAATTTCATAATACCCAAACTGCCATATCTTTTGGATTTAGAAGTTTTTCTAGATGATACAAAGGCATGGCATTTTGTAAGGCAAATAATGAGAGTGTTGAAAATTATGTCTTTAATGCTGTCTTAAAAATGTCTATTTAACTTCATAGTTAGCATTTAAACTGCTAGAAATGCAGTCAGCAAACACAAACTAGTGCATTAGTTAGAGAGTATTTAGCCATGGTGTGTGTAGGGATATAACAAAGCCCATTGCCACTAAGCAACCTCTTACTTAAGCAAGAGAGGTTCTCTTGATACATGGAGTTAATACATTGTGTTTGACAGTTTTCATGTGGGCTCAGTACAATGGCTATTGTAGATGAGGCTAAAAACACATCTCCCTGTCACAGCCTGTGCTGTGTTGAGGACTTTGCTAAGACGTGCACGATTCGCAGCTCTCTGCATTGAGTGCTTTGCTCTGCAGTGCTTTAACAAAAGCCTTCCGTGAAATTCTCTCTCTCCTGCTGGCCTGTGATAAATTCCATGTGTCAGAAGCTGCAAAGGCTTTTAAAGAGGATAGCTGCAAGTGCACAGCATCAAATAATTATTTTCCCATGAAAATGAAAATTGCAGGTTTTTTGCATCTGAAATCAACAGGAGTGGCAAGACATCTGGCAAACTGCTTTATGGCAGTTTGACCTTAGTAAAAATGTTTCAATTTGATTGTAAAATAAGTTAATTTGCTATATTGATTAATGTGCAGCCTTCATTATGTACAATTTCTGAGTACCTCCTAGTTCCTAGTTTTTCAGTGGTGGAAATTTCTGCTTTTTTCAAAGCTCAACTAATCATGAAGAAAAAGCTCCCTGCTCTGTGAAGTGAGGATTACAAGTAAGGATTACCTTTGGGGGAGTGAATTAGCTGATTCAGCAGAGATAGTGGGCTTCAACAGAGGAAAATTGCCTAATCCTTCTCTTTTAATTTAACTGCAGAGTTTTAGTATGAGACCAGGAGAAACCAAAGAGAAAAGGACAGAATATTGTTAGGTTTCCAGCTCTGACAGCAATGAAGACTATAAATCTTTTGACATAGAAATGTTTACAATGCAAAATGATGAGAAAGGTTTGCTTTATATTTACTGCCGAATTGTATTCATTGTAGAGAAAATTGTTGATGCTTTTTCTCTTTTTTATGCCTCCTTGGAATAGACTGATATCTGAGTACTGCATCCTAAGCTATAGATTATTTATCATCTAGAACTTGATGCACAAGCAAATTGTAATGACAATAAGAAGATGATTAAGCACTTTTTTACCAGCTAGAATGTGATCATTCTTCCTAATTATCCTATTACACTTCCAAACTGGCTTCCATAAGACATTTGCACATGATGCAATAGATTTTGAAGTGACTGGGACATACTTCACTTATCTCAATGATAGATTTCCCCTTGCTTATGAGTTTTATGAATTTCAACATTTTTGTTCTCCAGTGGAATGAAAAGTTAATATAAGGATACTGAGAATAGTCCTGAGTTTAGTTGTACAAAACCACAAGGTAATTTTATTTACTGCATATGAAATTACAGCTGAGGTTCTTGGTCTGTCTTAATTACATAACATTCACACAACAGTAGAAATAAGTATCTTAATAAAATCAGTGTTACTGAGAGAAACACTAAAGATTCAGGAAATATTTCTCATATTAGGATGCTGAAGCACAGATTTACAAAGTATTTAGATATTTTCTTCCCTTTAGAATCCATGATATATGTCAGATTTAGTTCACAAATTAGGAAGTAGTATGACCACATTCATGTCTTCCAATGTGCAAGGTGTTCCACCTTGCTGTAATCATAATCATTGGGTATCAGCACTGTGCCTCAGCTGCAGGAATATGGATATGAAATATCATGTGAGATGATCTATAGCATCACAAGTAGACTCCAGGTGACAATCTGGAAGAACTCAGGTCTTCTGTAGGAACTGGCATATTGCCAGTACCTTAAAAACCCAGGGAATCTCAAATGTGTTAGATGATTTTGTTCAGCCAACTGAACCAAGTGCCTAGCTGGGGACCCCTAGAGGGGCACAGAGAGTTATTCAGCTCACTAGCTTTTAGTATCAAGTTTAAATGCCTAAATTTAAGTTAATGGCTATTTAGCTTTCAGTTGTCATTTTTTTCTATCTGAAAATTTCACTTGATACCACTTTTCTTTTGGTTTGTTTTGGTTTAGAAAGGGTTTTCTCTAATTTAGTGATCCCACTTAAATCATGTGCCACTCCCTCACTGCCCCCTTCCCTTATCCCTCCCCATGGGGTTCGATGGAAAGGAGAATTGGAGGTACAAAAGGTAAATAAAGATCATAGGCTGAGATAAGAACCATTTATTGGAACCAGCAGTGAGATAAGAAAATAACCAATGACAGCAGCAATGCTAATGACAGAGGGTACAAGAAAGGGGCAAGTGATTCACACGGAAAGCTTTCCCAGCCCTAGGGGACACCTTCTCCATGGAAGAGACTCCTTTTTCCTGGCAATGATATCAGGTGGTATAGGGTCACCTCCTGTCCCAGTTGTACCTAGTCCTGGCTACTGCAAAAACTAACCCTGTTATGGTGAGAACCAGGACATGGTTCTACCAGCACATGGGAATTTTTTAAGCTGTAATAAACAGCCGTTCCTGTTATGAGTAACTGAGGTGAAGAAAGTGAATAGCTGAGTTTACCTGAATTCTCAAAACAGGGTCACCTGGGTTGTTCACAGACTTGTCCAGGTGGCTTTTGAATATTTCCAAGGATCGAGAGTCAACAACCTGTCTAGGTAATCTGTTCCAGTTTTTGACCTCCTTCACAGTAAAAAATATTTTTCTGATATTAAAGTAGAATTTTCTGTATATCAATGTCCATCCATTGCCTCTAGTCCTTTGATAGTATCACTAACAAGAGTCTGACTCCACCCCCTCTACTGTCTCCCATGAGGTTTTCATACACATGGCTAAAATAATATTGAGCCTTGTTTTCTCTAGGGTGAAAAATTCCAGCTCTCTCAACATCTTCTCATATATCAGATGATCTAATCCCTTAATCATCTCTGTATCTCTAAATCACTATGTTCCTTCTGTTCTCTTTAAGACAGTTGTATTTCTTATTTACACCATACACATTCAAAATCTATTTTAATTTGAAATTTCCCTTCCAGCATTTTTGAAGAGCAAACAACATTTCCAATTTTAATTATTGTTTATTTTCCCTGATTTTCACCTTTAGCCATAGAATTTCCTAGTTGCCAAACCATCTAAGGAAGCTGGAAGCATTCCTGAAATGCCTGTCTGATTTTTCAGTGTCCACAAGCCAAATTATTTTGTTTTGGATACTTTCTTTTCAAACTGCATTAGTGAGCTTGGGAAGAGAAATTATTTTCATGCTCAGACAATCTTCAAAGAAACTTTTAGATGTCATTTTGAATTTTCTTCTCCATTCACAAGCTGACTTTCCTCCCTAGTCCAGTTATTACCACCTTTGCCACCTAAAAAGCTGGAATTCAACAGAGAAAGATGAAAAAATAAATGCATAATATTTGCTGATGATTCTATTGGAGTAAGTATAATTTATGCAAGATTCCTACAAAGACACAAATGATTCATTGAGGTGTAAACACATAGCCCAATTGAACAACAAGCCATCAAAGACCAATAATATACAAGAAATATGTTAAACTGCCATTGGAAAGGATTTTGTCAATCTTTTGATTTAAATCACATCTAATCAAAGTTAAGGAAAAATGTTACTAGATAAACAAAAATGAGTCAAATTCTACTTCCCTAGCCCCAGGGTGGCTGATGAGCTTAATAACCAAATAACCAAAACATCTTATTCTGTCCACTTTCTGTTGTGACCTAATTTTAGCTGCTGGGCTTGTGACTGGTCTCTAGGATCAAGCAAATGATGGCTACCTCAGTCTTATATCTTCCCAAAGTTTTGAAGTTCATCTTTCCACACTATCAATGGAAAAGGATTGCCACAGGAACCTTCTGCATGAACCTACATTTAAAGAAATATTCTATGGTGATGAATCTCTGAAACCAGCTATGTACATCAGTGTTTAGCATCAATATTAGATTATTGAGATTAGCATCAATAGATTATATCCAAGAAGTTTAAAAGTTCATTTTACAGTTAACTTCATTTTGCAGTTAACTATTTCTATTTTTCAACAGACATATAAATAATCTCATCCTATAAATCACACATGAGTGAATAAGAAAATGTTTCCCTGGTATACAGACAAGCAGGCTAATTCCAGGGACTGTAGTTAGCCTGTCTAACATGAAGTTCATGTAATGAAAACACTATAACAGCTCTAGAATTGCTTTTTCACATGACTATACCAGAGCCTTCTCTGGATTCTAATCAATAGTTTCAATATCTCTGTAAATAACAAAGCACCTATTTTGCTGAGCCAAGTATAAAAATGTAAGTGATTCTTATAGTTCAAATAGGGAAGAGGTATGAATAACTTTTTATAAGTGGGAAAATGGAAAAATGTGTTCTCATTTATTTTATTTTTTTACTTGTGATTAGATGTCTTTGACAGGAAAGGATTTGCAGCTTTTTTTTTATTTATGCTAATATCTTAGTGGACATAAGGACTTCTGAACCTAAGATAAGAAATAATTTTTGCAATTTAGAATGTGCCTCTTTGGCTATCCTGTTCTTTATGTGCTGAGATTGTGAAAAAGCTTAACATTATTATTATTATTATTATTATTATTATTATTATTATTATTATTATTATTATTTATATATAATGACAATGAATTTGCATGCAGTGGTACAGCAGTGGAAGTTGGGTATAATCTCATTTAATAATTTTGATAATTATTTTCACAGGAAAAATATTTACAGCTTGAAAACCTATTTTTGACTTGCTCAAGTTGGTGGTCAATAAATATTCCTGGAAGCTGGATTTTTGTAGTGGTATATTAATGAATCTGTCCTGAACAATTATCTTAAAATGATGAGGATATAAATTAATTTTTTCTCTACTGTTTTGGAGGAATCTTCCACTCAATTCAACTGTCAAATCAAGTCAAATGTCAGCATAATTGGTTGCAAAGTAGTCCTTAATAAGTCCTTAGTAATCAGTATTTCAACTGTCAGTCTAATTTAGTGTGACTGCAACGTTCATAATTACAAGAAGTTTTAGAGCTGCAGTTAACCACTGGAGAGGCAGGGGGGCCCACGGAATGCTTCGGTGAGCTGTCAAGAGATCAGAAACATTTTAAAATTTGAATGTGCTTTTAACCACTTTACTGTGTAAAAGGAGTATGTTAAATGTCATCTTTGAAGGCATCTCTGTGATAATAGCATGGACCCAATGAGATGTGAATAATACAATAATTTGCTGCCATTTTTCTAAGTGATATGATAATAACACTGTGCCATTACTTGGAATACTTCTTATTAAGTGCTTGCAGATTAAATATCAAATGCCCTATTGTTCTACCTAAACAACTTATCCATCAATTTTCTGATATTTTCATCCAAAAGAAAAGAAAATTTTATATGTTACCATAGGGTTCCTATAGTAACAGTTTTGAATGGAATACATCCACTGTGCTGATAATAGGAGAAAACAAAACAAAACAAACATTGCTGAATTAACATAATAGGCAACAAGCTGCAGGAAGATTTGCTTGTTTGACCTTGGAATCCCTGACTGTGACTTGTCTCAGGGAAATTAAGTATAGCATTTAGCATAATCCTACAGAAGGTGATTAATTTACAGGATTTTTTCCCTTCCTTTCCTCTTGTATTATTTAATACTGTTTAACAGTTCCATGGGAGAGATGATTCCGGTAGAATATGGAATTGTAATTCCTTGTATGTATTTCTACAGCCCCTAGAACAGAAACAGTCAGTTATCTGTTGTCACACTTGGCTGAGATTTGCTAATTTTTTTTCCAAATCCCACTGGCTATTTAAGAAATTTTACTTGGCGCACCTCCCTTAGGGGTAGAGAAGTGGGGCCTCCTGGTTCCCAGGCACCTGGGAGAATATTGCAAATAAGGTCTATTACTTAGAGCAATATACAGAGGATTCAGCTGACCAAACCTGGACCTCTACAAACTCTAGTATCTTTAGATTCTGGAAGATAACTCACAAAAATGTTGTGGTATAATTAGTCTATCCTTTTTAGGTGTCTGTTTGCAGATATAAAACAGATCATTACTTATTCTTTCCATCAACCCCAATTTAGGTGAGATGAGTCCTGTATTAAGAAGTTAGTCATGTGTAACTAAGCATCTGATTTGTGTACAACATTCATACATGCACGTTCCACATTCTGTTGGAAGTTAATTTTAAATTTCATTGGAATTTCTGAAAAGAAGGTAACAGTATGAGATAAACATGGAAAATAAAATTCTGTAGAGAAACATTCAGCTGCAGTGTAAGCAGAATCATGCTATGGCTGCAGCACTGACAGAAGGCAGAGGCTGCAGCCTATGAAGATGGGAGATGTTTTCAGCACTTTCTACTTATAATTTGCAAATTTAAATAATCTTTATAAATAGGATTCCACATTTAAAAGTGTAGCTACAGCAACTGTCTGTATTTCATACACACAGTAGTCACAAGTCAAAAACTGGCAAATAATTAAAATTGTACATTCATAGCTTTCAGAAAAACTCAGTGAAGAACTTTAAGACTTGAGTTATTGTGTCATGAAAGCTTAGCCTACAAGCTCCTTAGTTGTAATATTATTTTACATTTTTTTAATAGGTGAGCAAAACTCCATGAATTTTTGTTGTGTATTAGGCTGTAAGTGGGAGTCACGGCTATGTAAATCAAACTGACAAGAGCTGTGGATGAGTTGTGAAGGTAGTGCCAAAGTGGAAGAACTTTCCCTATAAAAATCTTATTCAGCTTCTGCAACAATTATGGTAATTTTGAAGTAAAAGAATTTACACTTGTGGTTGGTAGAAGTAAGAGCAGAATTTAGCCCACCTCTTGCTTTTAAAAGCCTCCATCTTAATAAATTCTTGGAAATATTTGTTTTAACTTCTAGGGTTTTTTTAGTCTCTCAAACTTTGGAATAGCCTGAAAAACTAAAGTTAAGTAATTAATTCCACTAATGTAATATTTCATAATTAGTAATGTTTGGGGCATTTTTTTTATGCTTTCCAGCAGTAGGTCATGTTCCTGTTTCAGAGCTGTTATAGCAATTTTATCACAGAGAGTAGTAATAATTATAGTACATTACAGGACTGCTTTTGCTCCAAGAAAAAAATCTCGTGGATTGTGAAATGCACTTATCTTTATTTTAAAAAAATTACTTTCTGTGCTTTATTTTAAAGATTTGACTATTTTTTTTTTTTTTGGACAGCATGTAAAAGGTTTTATTTTAACTTGTAAAGCCAAATACAAATGATACAGTTTAGAAATTTGGATCAGAATTAATTTCTTTTGGTGCCAGACGGTGTAAAGCTGCCCGATTTATGTTTTTGTTAAGATGTTTCTTTCAAATTGATAATGGTGTCGTGTGTACCCTTTTTCCCCTGATTGCCAAGGTATATTTCTAGACATTACTGCACACTGTGACAGTGTGAGGCAGGGGCAGTATGGTGGGGGTCTGTCTATGCTAAAAACAACTGGCAGCTAAGGAATGTTTTCTTTTAAAGCTGCTTTGATGTGCTATAGCAATTCAGCCAGACACCTACTTTATGCCACTTACTTTTTTAGAGATGGACATTCAACATGTAATTTTCAGCTGTGAATCTGATATCCCTCTGAAATGGAGAAACAGGAAAAGGGAACAAAATGGGAAAACCTATTATGTATGATTTTATATTCATAAATTTAAAATGTATATTACAAAATTAAAAAAGAATTTTTTTTAAAATAAGCCTTCCTAAGGTTGTATAGATTCAAAAAGTCAAAAACCCTTGCTTTGCTCTTGAAGTTTTTGTATCATTTTAGATTTATAGAGCCTGTTAGCATTGCACTTCAAATGATAAAGTGGTGCAGTCTCACCTCAAGTACTGTGTGTCGTTTTGGGTTCCACAACAAAAGGGACGTACAAAGCTGTTGGAAAGTGTCCAAATAAACACTGTGAAGGGCCTTGAGGGGAAGCCCTGTGAGGAGTGGCTGAGGTCACTTGGTCTGTTCAGCCTGGAGGAGGCTGAGGAGAGCCCTCACTGCAGTGACAACTTCCCTTTGAGGGGAAGAGGGGGTGCAGACACTCTGTGGTGACCTGTGAAGGACCCAAGGGAATGTCCTGAACATTGTGCCAGGGGCAGATTAGGTTGGATATTAAGGAAACGTTCTTCACCCAGAGGGTGTTTGGGCACTGGAACAGGCTCCCCAGGGCAGTGGTCACAGCACCAGCCTGACAGAGCTCGGGAAGTGTTTGAACAATGCTCTCAGGCACGTGGTGTGACTCTTGGGGATGGTGCTGTCATTGATCATCCTTGTGATCACCTTAGTGTTGTATTCTGTGATTTTATAACTTATTTGAAGACTTGGTACATGAAGTTTTCTTAATGTTTTTGAAGCACAGTAATTGAAACAATTATAGTTTTATGAATGTTCAAGTGAAAGTATCTATCTTGCAGAGAGATATTTTCTATCACAATCCTCTTTTACAGCAGAAGTGGTATCTGTTGTAGATAAATTTTACTTGCCATGTCTTTGTGATTTGAATAGCTATAATTATGTGAAGTTTTACATGGTCATAATATGAAGGGATTTTTTAATTTTTTATAAAGCCAAAATAATAAGTCACGAAAAGCAGAAAAGCAAAACTCCAGGCCTTGGTGGTGATTCATGCAAGTAGAAGTCTGTATATTAAATAAATCTTATTGGAGACAAGACTACGGTTATGGACAGAATTCAGACAACGTGGTTCTCAGTGTGAATTTTTTTGCTAGATTTTAAACTATATAAAATGGCAGTGCTGTGGAAACATGAGCCTCTTACGATTAACAATGTGTATTATTTGGATACAGTTTTTATATGTAAGCCTTGATTTTGTTTCATGCATTTTTATTTATTTTGTGCCATTGTTAGTAACTTGTTTCTGCAGACAAAAATAGTCTATTATATAATTAAGAATAGTACCAGAGTCTATCTCTCAGGGTGTATGAACTTCTGAGTAACTGTATCAATTGCAAGTCCTTTCACTTAGTCTGAGATTTTTCAGGCATTTCAGTTAGGCTACCTTGAAGATAACCAGGGTGACACAGTGGATTGCTGACTATTTAAATGTCTATCTGTGGAAACAAGACATAGTCAGGGTAAGGTTTATTCATTGTCTGTGCTCTGCACTCCATTGCTAGAAAGCCTACCTGTAAAAGTTGAGGCTGAGGCAGCAGGTCCCTTTAAAGCACCTGGGTTTGAAACCAGAGAGTTTCCCTCCATACCCAGAGCCTTATCAGTGCTCCAGCCTGGGGCTGTAGGGTGGGACTGAGACCTCAGCACATAGTGTGGCACTGCAGGAATGCCTAAGTCGTACGTCTTTGTTGGGGGGATGTGAGGAAGAGGGTGGTCATGTGTATTTTGAGGTAGGTATGTGAGATTTGACCAGTGGTGAGGAATAGCTTCAGAAGTGTAGCACCCAGTGAAGGGGTTGTCCTGGAGTCAGGTCTGAAAAAACTTTTTTGCTGCCTTTCTTGATCAAAGGAATAGTAGGATCTTAGACTGGATGGAATCTAAGGAGGAGTCAGCTTGAGCTGACCCAGGGTCTTATCCAGCTGGGTATTGAAAATTCCCAAGGAATGAGAGAGACTGCCCAGCCTTTTTGGGCAATTTCTTCCAAGGTTTAACCATTCTTTGTGGGAAAAATGTGTAACCGGTCTGAACCTCTCTAGTTTCACTTCATGCTCTTTGTGTTTCATCTACTCACCATGTCCCACTGTGAAGATCCTGATCTGTCTTCCTACAACCTCCCTGTGGGTGCTGGGGAGCTGTTCTTTTCTGTGCTCAGAGCCATTTCTTCAGGCTGACTAAGCCCATCTCCCTGCCAGAGTGGCAGCCCTTTGCTGCTAATCCAGTCTCCTACCCTGGTGCCTTGAATTGGGTAACCACAGCTAAGTACAGTGCTCTAGCAGTGCTCCAAGGAGTGCTGAGTGCTGGGGATAATCCCTTCCCTCCAGGTACTGGCTCTGCTCCTGCTAATGCAGCCCAGGAGATTGGTGGCTCTCTGCTGCAAGGACACTGCTCAGCTTGCTGCCCACATGAATAATTTAAATACCAAAGAAATAAGTTGGGTTTCTATTTTTAGCCAAATAACTTATTTTTAGCTCTCTTCCTTACAAATGTAGTCTTGCAAATATGAGATAGAGAAAAATGATATCTGAAAGCTGAACAAAGGAAATATCCATTTTAGCTTCCAAAGCCTCACTAATGTTCTCTATATCTATTTAAATGTCTCCTTTGAGACTGAGGTTATATGTCACCCTATATGTTAATTAATCTGGGGGCTTATATTATCCAGCCATCACTTTTCCATTGCCTTTGTGACAATTTCCTGTGCCAGCTTCAAGAAACCATTTAAGAAAAACTGCTAGAAGCAAATAACTTCTCAGATCACCCCAAAATCCTCAGACCAGATCTGCTCTTTGGAATCTTGGTCTGGGTGCAGCCAAAGAAATACCAGCTGTCATGAAAATGCCATGAATCATCTTAGGTTTCTCGAGTCTAGTTATGAAACTAATATTTTATCTTTCAGCATAATTGAAAATGATAGGAACATTTTCATTGTCTTTGTGTGTGTTGTTTTTACAAATGCTTTGTGTGACAGCTATGGTTTTCCCTGTATTTTGTAGCTTCATATGTCTTCTGGGAAAATCAATCATATGCTAGTAAAGAATGCTAGAATATATGTTAACAAAAATGAGTATTTTGGAGGTGATTCTTTTTGTTTTTCTGAATGACAAGGATTGTTTATCACAAACTTTTAAGGCTTCGTAGATAAAATCAATATTGATCCCACAATGAAATCTAGAAGCATCTATTTTGTGATAGTCTAATCTGCCACATTTGACACAACTGCCTGTTTAATAAGGAAGCATCATTGATACCAGTAAGATATTATATAAAGTAATTTCTTGAATTGGTTAATATTCATAGCTTGAAAAAAAATTATGTTATTATATTCCTTGCTTTGGACACAATTACAGCTTTTTTTTTTCTTTGAGTCCTATTGCAAAATGAATTTGAACTGCATCAGCAAGCAATAAATAAAACTTGTAGCTTCATGAAAGTGATAGAATTGTAACATATCAAAAGGTACAGGTTTCAGAAATCATATTTTGCATACTTATGAAACCTCTTTTTTCTTAAACTGATGTTTTATTATCAGCCTTTTTTAGTTCTTCTGGGGATGGGGAGAGTTTGTGGTTGTTTGGGATTATTTTTAGAACTTGCAATACAGGTTACAAAATCAACAAATGTTTATATTTTTAAAATTTATCCCTTTCTAATAGCGGAGTTCAGGAATGCAAAATAATCTTTTTTAATCTTAACTAATGTGCCTATTTCCTCACTGCTATGAAATTTACTACACCAGTATCTTCAGGTTTAAATGCAATGTTTCTTATTATTTACCAAAAAGTCACACCTGGTACTTATATGTAAATTGACTAAAGTAATTTAAAATTACCACTTTTCAATCTCATAATTACTGCAAAGATAGAATATGCTTTATTAGGTATAACATGTGTGATAGTGCAAAAAAATAAAATCAAAATACCTGGAGTATTATATTATTTACTGAATATTAATAAGAGCACCTATCTAATCTAATGGAAACAAATTCCTTAATGCACATCTGCATCCTTTCTTTGAACCCTTTTCAACCTTTAAGCATTTTTAATAAAAAGACATTTTGGAATTTTTTTCATGCATAATCACACAAGTCTTTTGTTTGATTGCAGCTATGACACTCTGAATGATGATGAGCTTTTCTCCTTCATGCATTTTGTTGAACCTTTTTTTTTTGTTTAGCTAATAGAATATCCTGATCTATTACTTTTAAATCCTATCATAACAATGGAAAGTACCACTTACCATGCTGTTTTAAGCTTCTTGGTCTTCCCAGTCCCAGTGGAGCTTCACTAAGCAGTATAGTTCTTAAATAAAAACAATCAAGTTAGAACACCTTTCAAATGGAAATCCTACATGATGGCTTGTTACTAGCAGAGGATCTATGCAGGGGTCTTATAAGCTTATATTAATGGCCTCACTCTAAAGTCTTGCAGGGTTCTAATTTCATGACATGTTAATAGGGTACATGCAAGAACTGCAGAACTTTCAACAGAGGAAAATGATTACCAAGCTTTAGGAGAATTCTCTAATAGGAATAAAGTATAATATGAAGAAAATCTATTGGAAATTGGTTTTTTTGTTCTTCACATTCAAGAATGGTTTTAAGATCCTTATATAGGGACCTGAAAAGTGTTATGCTTTTTGCAGTTTTACAATCTACTTTGTTTATTTTTAGTATGTAATGAGTATGCAGTTTCAAAAAGGGTCTTATTTATCCTGCTGTAAGAATGACTGTTGTGTATTTTCAGTGAAGAGGAATAGGCTGTAGAAAGCTGAAGGAGGCCAAAATCTAGTGTGAGGAACAGACTTCAAATACCTGCTCAATCTTTGGTACTCTAGAGCTGCATGTTTTTGTCAAGGGATCACAACCTTTTTTTCACGAACTTCCGAAATTATTTTGTAGTTGGTAAGATGGATCATTTGGTTTGGGGTTTTTCCTCTTTTTTTCTTTCTTTTTTTTTTTTTTTTAATTTTTTAAATTTTTTTAAGCAGAAGAAGAAGAGGAAGGCAAAGAAGTAAAAATCAATACTGTAATCAATCAGAAAGGCACTGAGTGATTCCTCTGGCAGTCCCCTACAAAAGCAGTTGATGAGGTCAGATAAGGACATGACAGACTGTCAGTGCTGGATAAGCCTTTCTCCTGGGTGAATTAATACAATATTTGTAGCTGCAAGGAGGGAGTGCCATTTCTGAATGGCTCTTGAAGGGGTGGCAAGAGGGGTCAAATAAGAGTTATTTCAATTAGCCCTCTAGGTAAATAACAAGTCAGTTAGATGACCTTAAGTCAGTCAAGATGGAAAAAACCAAAACCAAATAAATAAAAAACCAAATCTAAATGTGAAATTCCAGCTTCCTTGAATTTTGTCACGCCCTATTTCTACTTTGGTAGTCTGGTTTTTAAGTGCAGTGTCTATTTGCTAGTTGTGAAATCAATGTGTGGCCTGTGTCAGTCAGTCATATCAGCTGCAGGCTCCTTGCTTTCCCTACGGGCTGCCTGTTATGCTGTGTCATGTAAAGATTATGTATTAAGGAGTAAAGATGCCTTTTCTATCTTATGCCTTTGGTAACTTGGATTCTTTCAAATTATGATGGTGAAAAAAGGACAGAATCATCTCCCCCACATTATGGATGAAACTACTCAGAAGTCCCTTAATCTGCCAAACCCTCTCACAGGAAAAAACAGACTGTGTAAGGTAAATGCGAGAAGGCTTTTATAAAACCCCAGCCAGACTGCAGCTGACTTTTATTTTAACATTTTATTTTATTTTAACATTTGTGCATGTTTTTAATGCATGGCAGCAAGAATATCACACAAAGACAAGCTAAACCCCTGGAGCCCAGTGTGCTCTATGGAGCTGAAAGCCTCCTGATGGCCCAGCTGAGCTGGGCATTGAGAGAGGGGGGCTATCACAGGGCTGTTATCACTCAGATAGATGTGTGGTCATTACTGAGCAGGGCCAACTTGTGAAACCGCTGCACCTGTCAGCCTTCTAAGTCACTGGCATGAGGGGATTAGTTGGTAGGATATGGTTTTATCCTCAGCTGTCTTGGCGGGCGGAACAGGATGTAGAAATAGCCGATGATCTCTCACTCTAAGAGCAGGTGCTGCCATCCTGTTATGTATAAATGGTAAGCCCTTCTGCATATTTCTCATTGCTGAGACAAAATGATGGTGAAACCTGTAATGATGGCTTGGTAGAAGAGACCTGAGTTTAGCCCTTCTGAATATTTCTGTATTTAAGAACACAAATGAACTGGAGAATTGCTGCCCTGGGAGTTTTTGTTTTCTAAGAGAGAAACTGTATTAAATACCTACACTATGCTATTGGAGTGTCTCACACAAATGTTTGCCAACAAAACACCACCCTGAGATTACTTCAATTTATGCTTAGAAATAAGAATCAGAAAAGTATCAGCAAAGAAAGTGTGCAAAATTGTAATTTAAAACTGGTGTTCTGCATTTCCTCCTCTCTACATAAAAAGACTTGAGGAAATTAGATCCTTAGGCATCTGTGTTTGGTGATATCGAAACCCTTATTAGTGCCCAAGGTGGGGATTTCTGTCTTCTGTCAGCGACACCTGAAAATGTGGAGGCAAGTGATTAAGCTTCTTCCACAGCTGATGAAATAAACACCTAAAGAGAGTAATCTATCTTCTCCTACAATATCTTATCTAAATTAAGTCAGATGAATCACTCTCTGGAGGTGACTGTTTCACTGATTAATGAAGTAGATAAGTCCTACTTTTGAATCTGTATTTACCTAAAATATCCTGCTTTACTTCAAGTAATTGTAGCTAAATATCTGACACCTCCATTATCTGAGCGCTCCCCAGGCATCATAGCTATTTTCTACTTGTACTTGTGCCTGTATATATGCCAACTTAATCTAAACACCTAGGATCCACTTACGAGAATCGAGAAATCAAGGCAAACTGTACCTAAATCCTCAAAATGATCCACAAAATGATCACTGATTGCTAAGAGGGTACATTTATCTCAAATTCTGTACAAATTCCTACTCACTTGAGATGCCTTATTTTTAGGCCTGTCTCTGCCAGAGCTGGTCATACCTCAGATTTATCTCTTGAATGCATTTAGACATGAACGAATTGCAAAGGTCATCAAGTTTTATATGGGAAGCATGCTGAGAATCCAAAACATGTGAGACCCCATGTCACATCTCATCTTGAAACTATATTTTTTACTTGCCTGTCACTCAGAGGTGCAAAAAAGATCATACCTGCATAGGTCAGTAATATTCAGAATGGTATCTCTTTTTTTATTAGGAGCTAAATTAAAGTACCATCCTGCACAGCATTTAGTGGTTAAAATTCTGGATTAAGTATAGAGAGGGAACACGCCCTTCTTTGTCAGTCAGAACAAGACATAGTTTCTAGTACGTGACAAATTACATGAGCTGATCTAAGTAGTCCAGCAATGAGAAAGTGCTTGTTACAGTAAGGGAATCTGATTATAAATCAGGGGAGTGTTTTCTGCCTGTCCCTTTTGGTACCATAATTTTGCTGCTGTCAGCCTTTCTTTCTGAAAGAACTGAGCTCTGAGCTGCCCTAGAGAAAAAGGTAATGCCAATACTAATGAGAAGGGTAGGAATGTTTGGGACTAACTGGGGAATAATTCCTTTTTGTTTTGTTAGCTTCTGAAATAATAGCAATAAAGATAATGCTAATGAGGTACAAATCTTCCAAGCATTAGTCCTATTTGACCTTGGCTAATGAGGAGCAGACAAATCCTCTTGAAAACTGAGATATGTAGATTGCTGTGAGATAATGACCAACCCAGTTGGGTGGCCTGAGTGGTCACACACTGGGATGCAAATAAAATATGTGAGACAAGACCAGGTATGAAATCTAAACATATTTTTTTAAGGTTAGTTCTATCCCATGCAATATCAGAGACAGCAAACAAAAAGCACTCAGATCTACCCAGCTGCACATCACTATAAAGCTCAAAATCCTACATTAAGTTGTGTACAAAAGATCCTCCTTGCAACCCTTGTTGTAGACTGGGGTGACATTGTCCTTCTTCCAGTCTTCCAGTGTATACCCTGATTTCCAAAACTTCTAAAATACGATGGAAAGCCCTTGTGATAACAGCACCCAGCTCTCTCAAAACCCTTGGGCAGATCACGTCTGTTCTCATCAGTTTGTAGGGGTCGAGCTCCTGCGATAGTTCACACATCAGCTCTTCGGTCACTGATGGTGGATCTGTTTTTATAAAGATGTAAGACTGCATTTTCTAACACTGGGGGATAGCTGACACTGCCAGCAGAGGCATAATTTTTTTTTTTTTGGGAAGAGTATCCCAGTGATAGCACTTAGACTTGTGAGTACCCTTTTTTCTGCCCCTAGTCTGTTTTCATGATTCCACTCAGTCTTAGAATGATGGATGTCTGAGCAGGGTTTGCTGTGGTTCAAGGGAGTGTGGAAAATAAGAAGGTCAGTTCAAAACTTAAATTATTACACTTTGGTCTTTGGCACAAAGCAGCAGAACTGTGTCCTGACAAAAATATGTCAGTATTTTGATACCTTGAGTATGCCTGCTTTTTTCTCTTTATTATATATGTCTTCACAGCAAGTTAGAGAAGTACTGTTGGAGTTATGCCAGTGATGTTACACATTCCAGAGATTCCTTCAATCAGATAATGCTCTTCTGATCAGATATTCTGGCTTCATGATTGATTTACATTTGCAGTCCCAAAGAGACATCAGAAACAATCTTGTGATTTTTGGATTATCTTGCTTTTAATATTTTTGTTAAGGATGTAAGGATGAGTTGAAGAGGACAGGATACAGAAAACACATAATAGAGACCTATATAATCCTATGTCCCTAAGGTGTCTTGCTGGAGTTTCCTCTTAATAGTTTCAGTTTAGCTGCTTAACCAAGAGTGAACCAGGTTTTTGAACCCTGCCTGACTGACAATGGTTATTTATAAAAACAGGCCCAAAAGTCCAGTTTTAAACATATATTAGCTTTTTGTTTGTTTTCTGTGCAGAAATCCTCTATAATGTTTGCAAGAATAAAGAGGCCAGATGACTTCTTGCCACGTGTCTGGAATCTGTAGTTCCTGATTAAGCCTGACACTAATGATTGTCACTGAAGTGAGACATGGGTACATTAAAGTGGATTAATCAAACTTCCTTAAACTTTGTGGATTTTACTGTAAACACAGGGAGTTTTAGTGTATAGGGCTAGAATTTTCTCCAGCAGTTGTTAAAAGAAAACATCTTTATATGGAAGAACTGAACATTAGACCCATGGGGGAAACCATATCCATTTGAAATTTAAATAGGTTTTGTTCCACTTTTTCCCTTAACATGCTTACTATGTTACTGTGAGGACTTGCTATACCACCATTTAGTGGCATGGATTTTTATAATAAGTAAGACAGAAATGCCAATTGGTTTACAATTGTATATCAATGGTAGAGGTTTCAAGATGCCCTTCTATCTATTTTTCCCTTAGTAATTTTAGCCTCTGCTAAATCAGAAATTTCATTATGCATATTTTTTATCAGTGATTAATTTCACAAAAGCATATCTTACAAAACAATTTTAATCTTCTGCATATGGATCACCACATATCTTAGTGTTAAAAGGCAGAATTCGGGATGTTAAGAGAATCTTCCAATTATTGCTTAATCATGACACAATTTGAAGAATTTGATCTTTTAAGAGGAAATATTTTAAATCAATGTGACACTTGAAAATTGCTTTAAATTACTTCATGCATTTTGATGTGTGAAATTCTTCTTGAGGCAAACAGATGAAAAGAGATATTACAATAAAAAAAATTCAAGGAGCTTATTTTTTCATTAAATATTTACCAGACATTCAAACTTTAGTGGGTTAATTCTGCAACTGAACAAGAAACCTTGTAGTTTACATCTGTAAATCTTTGTGCTGGTGCCTACCAAAAGTGATTAAACCTAAAGCAAGCCTCTGCCATAATTATAAGTTATTTAGTACAAATGTTCTCCTGTAAGTTTTAATGGTTGAAATAATAAAACTAGAAGTATTAAATAAAAATTAATAACCAAATTCTTGAGTGCAACAGAAATTATGCATACACTGTATTTGCATCATAAAAGAAATATAATAAGCACATATGTGCAATTTGTCACTGGCTCTTCAGGGTCACTCTCCTCCTTGGAAAAGAAGACAGAACACTGGAGAGAACTGTTTTTCCCAATGCACAGCTTTTCAGATGGGACTATGATGAACTAGTCAAATACCTTAAATTTTTAGTTCAGAATATACTTTTCAATTGCAGTCAAAGATACTACATTTAATTGCTTTAAAAGATATTTTCATGTTTTTCTTTTTTTTTTTTTTTCTTCTTATCTAGAGTCTTCATCTTCCAGATCAAGTAACTAGCATTGGGGCTGTGCATGATATTAAATACATTATAAATGTACACAGGAACACACTTGTGTCATCATGGGACAGCTTCTGTACTGTTGGTACAATGTAATTTGTTTAACTGAAGAAAATCAACTAGACCACATTAGACTCTAACTCATAATTTTTCCATATGTGTGTCAGTTGCAGAAATGTTGCTTTTATTTTAGTAAATGTGATTTTGGGGTACCATATAAATATTTAAGATGGTTTCTAGTTATATAAATAATTCTTGTTTCTACTGTTGGTGAACTGTTTGATATTGGTTTGAGGTGCTTTTTATTGAAAAATAACTTTGTTTTTCATGAAACCTGGCATGATGAGGAGGGAAAAAAGCTGACCAGAAAATAGATTTTTTCTCTGTGAAAAGTCTGGAGTTTTATGAATTCCTTAGATACTTTCTTTTAATCTTTTCTAGAGATTTGAAATTTCTGCCAAAGTAATTTTGTAGATGAAATTGTCTATTTTTCTGGAAAAGTTTCATTGGAAACTTTTAGGACATCTTTAGAAAAAAAATCTAATTTAAAAATAAATGGTCAGTTTGTTCTGCATTTGGAGAAATACAATGCTGAGATAATGCCAGACTACTTAATTCTGCCAAAGGGGAAAAATATAGCCATTACACCTGCACTTCTAGCCCTGTGGTGCTGGGGAAACATTTTCCTGGATGTGCCCCATGCAGATGAAGATGTGTGCAGTACCCCCATCAGCCATACAACATATTCAGATTAAATTTGATGACAGATGGGAGGGAGAACAGGAGCACTGAGCAGAGTCTGTACTTTCAGGGAGTTTCTCCAGTACGGGTGCTGCTCTGCTTACATCTGCTCTGTCTTGTAGTTGGGATTCTTTTTTTTTTTTCCAAAAAATTTAACATGCTCTTACCACCTGATCTTGATAGAAAAACTCACCCAATTTTTACATGGTGTGACAATGCACTAAGGCACAAGATGTGGTTCTTGGGACAGTCTTATGCAGGGCCAGGAGGTGGATTTTGATGATCCTTGTGGGTCCTTTCCAACACAGGATATTCTATGATTCTAGGATTCATCTTAGCTTAAGTAATGTATCTAACATAAATAGAGTCACCGTTTGAGGACAACTTTTTTTAGTAGTGAGAATCTGGAGAAGCAAACTAACTCTAAAAATCTTACTTTTTCATCTAAGTTGTCTGAAAGTGATTTTCATCCTTCAGCTGGGACAGCTGGCATATCTGTGGCTTTTATTAATGGTAAGCAGGAACAACAGTGGACTCAACCAGTTAACAGAGAGGAGCTTCCCGAGCTGTCTGTCTTCATGACAAGGGCTGACACAGTTTGCACCTTGTGAGCTTTTGCCCTCTTTAGTCTTGTTCTGCCTTCAGTCAAAAGTGATTATCACTGAACTCCCATTGAGGTTCAGAGGTCCAGCACTACAGAGGCAGAGCAGTGCTTGGGTGTGATGCCTTCCAGCAAAGCCTCATGCTGCAGGAAATATTTCCACATTACTGTGAAAGGTTCTCTTTTTTCTTAATAAAGTGTGGTAATGGTGGCAGAATGCTGTGGGCAGCAGCAGTGCCCATGATACTTCTCCTGCTATCAGGAGCATCCAGCCAGTTCACCTCTGCTGACCCCTCTGTGCAGCAAGGGGAGCCTGTGGGGCGATGCTGCCAGGGCTGGCTGCCAGCAGTGGGGCAGGCAACAACCTCTAGTAAGCTGACAGTGCTAAGGAGAAGTAGACTTACCATAACTGTGTTTCTAATTTTTTCTTTTTTTCTCAGCTGCTCTAGAAAGCAGTCTATGGAAATGCAAATGTTGTGATAACAGTTCTGTGCAAGCTGATGAAAATGTTTGATATTAGGTGAATTGCAGGCTAGGTTTTTTCAGCTTACAGAATAAGATACAGGATTTTTTACTCTTCTCTCTCATTTCAACTCATTTTTTGCCACATACCCTGTAATTTTATTTCAGTAGTCTGCTTAAAATTTCTGGTTGGCTTTTCACTCTTGATTCATATTAGTCTTCTGAACTGTGGTGTGTAAGCTGTGGTGACAGGGACTTTCTTTTGGGGGCGGTTTGGAACTGTAATCACATTTTCACCTTATCACGTCTTCATATTCTCACTTTTCAGTGTGCTGGCCCCTGGCAGTTGATTCATCATGCGTCCCTAAGCAAAAACATGGACTGGGACATAGAAAGCAATAATAGAGTAGAATAAATCATATTACAGCCTCATGTCTGGGGGAAAAAGATCAGAGAAGGCATGCTAGCTGTGAATGTAAATGTATTGTATGGCTTCTGGTTTGTCAGCTCAATTGGTGTGGTTGTGAATTTATTGAGTCGAGGTTTTGAAAAATGCAGCACTTTCTGCTTTGTTCAGAATCAATACCAGTCAACAGACTGAGCCAGATTTGACTGGTCAAATACCCTGGCAAATTATTTCATGTGTGTTTCATGAGAGAAATATTGTATATGTTGCAATTATTATGAAGTAATAATTGCTGATATAAACTGAAATATTAAGTGTGTGCCCATTGCACTGGCACATGCTTAATATTTTTATAGCTAGTACAGGCAAGAATATGCTATTAAAAATTGAACGAAGACAAGAAATGAATGGGCAGTTCTATCACATATATTTATTTAGGCACTCATTTGTTTGTTTTGCTTTTCTTCCTCCACATAATTAGGTGCTTAATTGTGTGAGGAGACCTCCTGGATTTCCATGTGTGAATAACAGTGATTCATTAAAGAATACACTTGCTCTAAGCATTTGTAATACATTTTCTTGAAACCTGATGTGAAAAATTGCATTTCCAGATTGTGTTGAAATAGTTCACTATTAAAAAAAAAAAAACAAAACCCATTCCTTTGAAAATTCCCACTGTTCAATTAAAAAATGTCATAGATGGGATTTAGTACTAGACATAATAAAATTGTAGATAGCAGGGTTTACAAACTGTTAAGTTTCTTATCTATGTATCTAAAGCTACAGCTGTCTGTGATGGTACAAATAAATTCAGTTCAGACTTTACTTGTAATTTTTTTTTCTTATTCAAAAACTCCTCATACTATATTTCATTATCAAAGTACATACATTGTTTAGTCTGTACTCTTATATCATCGATACACATTTGCTTTACCTTGGAAAAATAAAAGGCACAGGGCTCTCCTCTCTCCAGACAAACATGTATTTCATGAAAGTTTGACAGCGTACTATAATACCTAAATTATTATGAACACAGGCTGCACAAAAATAAGATGTTAGTATCATTTGTTGAGATGACAATGCTTTCTTTTCAAGTAAGTAAACATAACATAACCATAAAGACTGGAATTATGCAGAATTGGGTGTGGTCCTGTCAGGAATATTTAACCTTTTCTTTTTTTAACTGTAGGTTGCTGCTTTTTCATTTTTTTATTTTTTTTTTTTCAGTTATCTCTTTACTAATTTGCATGTCCAAAAGTCCTTGTATACCAAATAGAGAACAAAGCTGTGAACATGATATGCTTACAAGTCATACAGAGAGGACATGGATGTATTGGAGAGTCCATTGAAGGGCCACAAAGTTGATTAAGGCAGAGCCTTTGGCACAGGAGGATGGGCTGAAGACAGCCAGGCTTTTTCACCCTGGAGAAAACAAGGCTTATCAATGTGTTCCTGATGGGTAGTGAAGGCAGTTTCTTTTCAGGGGTGTGTGGTGACAGGAGCAGCGAGATTGTGGAGTATCTGTCCTTGGAGATGGATTGTCCAGACACGACCCTGGGCAAACAGCTGTGGCTGACTCTGCTGTGAACAGGAGACTTGACAAACTACAGAGGGCTTTGCCAACTTCATGCTTGTTCTGATCCTGTGATTTGTCCAGCCTTTCCACCTCCCATTTTTTCCCAAGTGTCATTAGAACATGATGATTATTTTTCTATCCTTTCTTTATTGCTTCTTTACATATGCAGCATATTGATTAATTTAATTTTTTCTGGGGAGTTGTTAGTAGATGTGGGGTCTTCTAATGTCTGTCACTCTGTGCAGTGTAACAAAGAATGACACTTTTTATCTTCTAAGTGCTTTTTACAATTTTTTAGTTTCTGTCACTTTTGCAATTCAAAATGGATTTTATTATATTTTTTCCAAACAAAGGTTGGTCTCTTCTCCCAGGTAACAAGTGATAGCACAAGTGGAAATAGCCTCAAGTTGCTCCAGGGGAGATTTACATTGGATATTTTGAAGAATTTCTTCACTGAAAGTATTGTCAGACTTTGAATCTGGGTGCCCAGAGAAGGGGTGGAATCACCCTCCCTGGAAGTTTTCAGAAAAACAATGGACGTGGCTCTGAGGGACATGGTTTAGTGGTGAACAGGGCAGTGCTGAGTTAATGGTTGGACTTCGTGAGCTTAGAGGTCTTTTTCAGACAATTCTGTGATTCTAAGAGAGGCAAACTCTTACAAAATAGAAGGGGAAGAATCTATGGGTACAAGCTTTCCAGTGACTCCCCCTAAGTAACTACTCCTAGCCATGGTCAGCAGGCTGTGTAGATAACTTTTCCAGACAAGACAAAGTAGTTTTTTATATTAGCTATTTGTTTCCTCATAAAACCCCTAGCAACCTACTTGTTACTCTAGAACTCAGAACTACTTAAAACCTGTGGGACTGGAATTGAGGGAAACAGACTCTAAAGTGCTGTCAAAATCTTCTATTCAGAAAATTATGATTTAGTGGAGTTAAGTTGTACTTGCAAATGGCCCATAAGTAGGTACAAGAGTATTCAGTTTTAATAAATAGGTGCTGGAAATACCAGTATTTACATTACTTCCTTTAAGATCCACCAGTGAGGATTATAATCAATTTAATCTTTTGTTAGTCCCCCTCTCAGAGCAAATCATGTGCTGCTTTTCACAGGGCCAGACATCTGGGGAGCAGTGACAGCAGTGAGGTTCAGGAGTTGAAGCAAAATGTTCTTTAAAGTAGGTGTGTTTCAAGTTTCAGAATGGAACTTGTGTAATGTTTATATTAAAATATACTGCATCTTACTGGCAGACTTAGTGTTAGACTTTGAAACATTTATTTAAATTCTTTTTGCTTCTTTTGCAAAATTGACTGATCCCTCTGTGTGAATACATTAGGTCAGAAACCAAAATGCTGCCTCTATGATTTCACAATCTGTATGCAAAAAGAGCATGAATGGAAGTTATAAATACCCATTTGGTTTCCTGGATGGTGAAATGTTCTTTCAGGCTCTGATGGTTTAATCAATGGATGAAATAGATTACATTTGTTTATGGTAGTGATAGCCTGACTAATGCATTGACTTCAGCTGGAAAAAGAATAGCCAACAATACTTAGAGGAGGAACAGTTAATCCACCCGCATTAAAAACGTAACAATGTGATTTTGAAAGAGAGGGCCTTGAAATTGCTATCCAAATTTTGTACATGTTACTTAATATGAAACAAAAAATAACTTAGTCATGTTTTAAGCTATTTAAAGCTAACTTAAGTCATGTTTACCTTTATTTAAGGTAATAAATAAAACATTATCATAATAATGATTTGCTCAAGTATTGAAAGTATAATTTTAAAAGGTTTGCTCTTCATTCCCAGACTCCTTACACATGTCTAGATAAACTTGCATTATATTATTTATCATCTACTGATGAAGCATGATGGGGTTTTCTGATTTACTTGTCAAGTGATTAGCAAAAAATGTGGATAATTTGCGATTGCTCCAGTTAGGAAAATAAATTAATAATAGACCCATTTCTGTTTCAGGAAATAGAGACCAAACTTTTTTCTTCTGTCTGATTCCAGTGTTTTTCATGCTATTCTCATTAGAATTCAAGCTAACAAGGTTACTTTTTCAACCAGCCCATGAGTCCAGAACTGGTTTCATAAAGGAAATTACAATATTTTAGTTTTAAAGAGGCCATGCAGTACAGTCAGGCATGCTGCTCAGGCTTCAGCCAAAGAGGGTTTCTTCAATGTTTTTTTCCATTTCAGGGAAATGGAAAGTGTTACAAATGGAGAAGCACAGCCTCTTTGAAGTGCCTTTGAGGGTGGCAGACAGTCTGGTATAACCGAAGAAAGGTATAGTATAATGTTGCATTTGGAATAAGACTAGCTCCACAGCTCTGGGAAAAAGGATTCAAAACTTCTCAGACCTTTCTGCTGGTCTTCTCCACTGGATCCCCCCCTGAACACGCACATGCAGACATGTATGAATGCCTGTGTGCAGTCGTGCTCAGGCAGTGAGATTGCAGGTGGCTGCTGAGTAAGGAGAAGGCTTGGCTTTGTGTTCCCAGCTCAACACGGGTGTTCACTGTAGGAGACTAGGAAATAAAGATCCTTCTTGTTAGAATAGCAAATACTCCACTTGAAGTACCAAATAACCAAATAATTGATCTCTTTGCTAGTGTTTGCAGAACTGTAAAGAACAATAAAGACAGTGAAAAAATGCTGTTTTTTGTTGAAGATTTTGTCCATGCATGTGGTGATAGATAGGGATTAGGGCAGGGAGATGCCAAGCCATGCAGATAGGCTCAGAGCTGAACATCCATTCCTCTGAACTGCAAGCCTCTGAGAGGATGGCAGAGTTCAACAAAGTCTTCAAAATAATGCTTGGAAACTTGGTTCAGTTCCAGTTTGAGCTAAAATATGTTTTTGAATGATATGATAAGCCTGAGTCTACTTCATATCCTTATTTTGTTTTTCCAGAAATTTTGTGCAAATTTCTATTTAAATGAAAATAGGAGAAATAAGAGCTTGTGTCTCTCCTCACGGTTTCAAGTCACATTTGTTATAATTCTATGACAGCATGTATTTATCTTTAAACTTTTTTTCTTAAGGGTCCATGTTATTAACCCATGCCCGGTGCTTCTTTTCCTATGATTATTTATTTTTCAAGTAAAATTATTCCAAAGCCACCAGCACATTCCATAACCAAAGGCCAGTGGAAAGCATTCTTTCATTGTGATCCTTTTTTTTCAACCCCACCTCACCTGAGGTTGTAACCCAACCTTTTATTTGCAGCCATGAGAAAGTTAGGTTAGCATATTACACACAAAATTCTCAGGTGTTTGAGCTCCTTCAAATTTGTCACGTAATATGTCTAGAGAGAGACTTGTACATACTAAAGAGGTGTCCTTGGTGCCCAGGTGTTAGACTTTGTGTATGAGACTCATGGGATATGTGATGACTGAAATCCAAAGTTTCTGCTCTTTGACAAAAGGAAAAATTCTACCTCCACCACTCACCCCCACCCCTGTCACATGGAAACATTTATATGTTTTGATGGAATCATTCTGTTTGACATTAAACTGTGGTGCTGTGGGAATAGTTCTGGCCCCCTTTGGGCTGGATCTACACTCTCCATCCCCTGTGGTGCTTCCATGGAACACAACACAGTGTGTGGGGAGAGCATAACACTGCATGGTGTGTGTTTGCATTAGGCTCACTGATGGGAGAAATGGGACCTAATGCATGTGGGTACTCAAACATGTCACATAGTGAGTTTAATATCTCATTGAAGTGAAATGGTTCAGTTAAATTACAATAATGAACATATTTTTAAACATGTTCCAATAGAATATTATACTAATATAATTTTTCTTAAGAGCTTTGCAAATTCATTTTTATTCTTTTTGTTAAAAGAATAATTACCATGAGAAAGCTAATGGTCTGATATCTGATTTAAAAGACAAATTCTGAAGGAAAGTCACAGCAGAATTTATAGTCAGCATGGTGTACAAAACCAGTTTTCTTGCTTTTTGGGGACTTCTAAGCATACCAGCATTACAGATTAGATCTAATGAGTTGGTTGAAGATCAGATGAAGTAATTAGAGTAGCCACAGAATTTAAGAGGACATATGGGTAAGGTGAGAAAAAAGTATAGAAAAGTATAGAAAAAAGATCAGAGAACTTTTCTGGAGAACTAAAATATTTAATTTTTTAATAGAGATCTTAGGCAATTTATGAAATCTAATATTATTGAGGTTGCTTTCTGAGCTTTTTTTTGAGATAGCAAGCTCCACCTGGGTATTTGTTTGGTTCCTGTGCCTTTATACTGAGGTAGAATATAAAAGAAGTAAAAGAAGATACTTCTGCTTCTTGTACACCGATAGCAAGAAAAGATGATTATACTTTGGTAGTTATTCATTGAAATGGAATAATGAAATATAGCTATAACCAAAACAACATATGAAAAGGAACAATACTATTTTTTTCCTTCTAAGTTCTGTTATTCAGGGAAATCTCTCTGATATGAAAAGTTTCTTAATTCCTGTACTATGAAAACTTCCCCTTCTGTTATCCATTTGAAACACAGTTCTTCTCAGAGCATTTCTATTACTTTGATTCTCTCACTGATGGTACACATTCCCATCCAGAATGGCTTGGGTACTATACTTTCCTGATTAAATTACAAACTCATTAGGATGGGCAGGTTATTTGGTTATGCATCCTATGAAATACCACATGTATCTAATATTTGATTTGTATTTCACCCTCATTTTACCACCACAAAATGGCTAGTTGTGCCTGCTCTATCTGATTTACTAATAACTGTTATTGTCTCAATATAGATTTGCAGAACAAAAGCACCCTTCAGTAAAGATAGATGTGATGTTTTGGAGGAATTATTTATCTGCAAGACCTCAGATGAACCTTCTCGTTGCACAGGGGAAAACCTGAACTGCTCTAATCCTTACAAGTCAATTATCATCTAAACTGCTCATTTCCTGCTGCAATTCAAGATTCATAAAATCTGGATGGGATATGCATTTTTAATGTTATGGCGGGAACCATAAATATTGTTGGCCTTGTTTGCCAGAATCTTAATACAATAATGACTATAAAGCTGCAGGAAGAAAAAATATCTGATGCATTGATTCAGTTCCATAATCCAATAATTCTGACAACCTCTTTGAATGATTAAATAGGCCTGGAGAAATCCAGGCCCTGAAGTATTATCTCCATTTGTGAAACCCTAAATGTTTTTCTGTTGATTTTTTTCTTTTCCCCATTTCTTCTTTTAAATAATGCAGGAGCAGGTGCTGGCATTTCAGTTCAACTAATTAGTTTCTAATTTACTGTAAACATCTTAGAATTCCACGAGCATGTCTCAGTGGTATCTGAGAGGAAACAATCTACTGGTTCAATAAATCTCTCCTGAAATACCACTGAGAATTGACTGCATGAAGTGTATGGCCTTACTTAATATATCTGAGTTTTTTAGAATACACTGAAAAGCAAGACAACTGTTCCAGGATTTCCCTGATATTATCATTATCTCTGTAAAGACAATCTGAAGGAACCTTGTGTTAATGACCCATTGTTTTAATTTTAAAAGCTATGAAATATTGCCTTGCATCTCAATACACTATTGGAAGTGGTCCAGACATTAAATGTGTTTGCAGTGATACTGCCACAGGAATCTTCAACAATGCTTTGCAGTATTTTTACATTCAGATGATTTGTGTATCTAATTTGGAGACCAAAAATATAGACATAAATATTAAAATATTTCACTTGTTTCTGGGTTATTGACCTCATAAAGTGGTTGCATTTACAATGAGAAAATTTGGTTGTAACCATTCATTAAAATAAACCAGGAACTTTATCTAAATATCTTTGTTTTTAAAATGTTTATGAACATGGTTCATATATACCTGTCAAACTTCAATTTTAATTTTTTTCAAGATAACTAGAATTGGAAAAAATACTTTAATTTCTGTATTAATACTTTTTACTCATGTTCATTATAGTAAGACATTTTAAAATAATGCTGTCTTCTTCTGGTTTTTCTTCATTAATTGTTAAATATCTTTAAGATGAATGAAACCTTAAAGATACAGAAGGGTACTAAGTTATACATGCTTATTTTTTCTGACTTTGCCTCAAAAACCAAAGACAGTTGTCTTAGTACAGATGGTAGTATTTACATTTCACCGAGTGGCTGGAGCCCTAACTTACCTCCCAGTGTGTTAGCAAATCCCTTAGGAATGCTCTGGAGCTGAACCAGCACTGGTGACACTGAAATCCCTCTCTCAGAATTGCTACACTTACCACCTGCTTGGCAACTTATGCACCTTTCCTTTCCCCAATGCTCATCAGCATCGTTTGTCCTGGTAGAACTATTCTGGCAATTTGTGATGAACTGAGCAAAGAACTGGCTGAGGCTAAAACTAGTTTTGTCCAAGGTTTCACTTAGATATTTTTTTTATGTTTTTGAACCAGAAATATTTTTTCCAGGACACTTGAGAGGGCGATGAGGGAGGACTGAGTTGCTTAAAGCTTCAGTGTCACCAGAGAAAATTTATTTATAAGTGTACTTTCAGAGGCAAAAAGCTAGATATGCGGAGTCCTGATGAAAACGTGTCAGGACCTATTAATACGGGAGTATACCAGGATTTCAGTGTAGCTGTTGTTTCTTGAACCTCAAAGATACTAATTTTTTATCAGATTTTTAAGAATGTTGTTTTTCTGATATGCAATTTCCTTAATATTTCATTGGATATTATGTAGGAAAAAGTGAACACTGATATAAATGTTTAGTGTCTGTTTATTTACATTTATTTATTTATTTTGATATTTCGGATTCTTAAACAGCAAAGGAGATCTTAAAAGTACTTATCATAGATTGTGTAAATGGCTAAAAAGTTGATGCCGGCTAGAAAGAAAAAGTGTATAGACAACTCTGATGCATATAGTGCTAATTCCTATGCTTTTGTGCAGGTTTTTAATCTCTGCTTTCATTTGTTATCTAATTTCTTGAAATAAATTCTATCTTGCTTAGTACGAGAAAATTAACATTGTCATTAAAGCAATGTGTGTTGAGAAAAAAAATAAACCAGCTGAGGCATTTTGAAGAGAGCTGAAAAAAAATGAAAATATGTGTAAGTTTATGTGCAGGGAAAAAGTGTAAACTGAAAATTAAATTGATCTACATAGGAGGAATCCAAATTGATTCAGAGTGGAAAATTATGTAATTGCTACCCTTTATGTTGCAGGGCTTGACACATAAACTGATAAAATCATCAGGCTCTTTCAGATGGGTTTTCAGTCACTCTGGAACCAGAGCTGCGATGCACTGCACTGTCCTTGTGCCAGCAAAAGAAGCTTCAGCCCTCTGGCTGGAAACATTTTTCTCATGAGATCACTTGTATCCTTGTTTCAAGGTTTCCTTGGCAGATAATCCTCTGTCCTATAGCCTAATATAAATTAGTTTAATTCTATTTAAGTAAGTTTAATTGATTAGACTGAGAGTGATGTGTGTTCTCAGTGCATATTCCATGGTAAAGGAGGAGCCTCTGTCCTACTTCACAAGTTTTAAACTTCCTCCCACTGCTGATAACTCTGTTACAAGCACTAGAAGAAAACACCCCCACCAAGCTTAATTACACAGATGCAACTGTTTATGAGCGAAGGATTTCCCCCCCTACAGTTTCGATATTTACAAATTGTCTTTTTAATATCCCCTCAGATTTCCTGAACTGTTTCCAGACTGAGCTGGACTGTCATCCAAATGGCCTAAGGAAATTTTATGGCTACATATCTTTATCCTGAAAAAAATGCAAGCCTTTAGTTTTTATAAGGAAACATTGGATTTTGTTTCCATGCATAAAGGACCAGACCAAGTTGTCAGAAGTTCATGGTCTTCCCATCCTTACCACAGATGCTGGGAAGTAACAATGTTTTTTGTAGAAATCTGAGTCAGAGTGAGACTGTAGTGTTGAACAAGGAAATGAACAACCTCTGCCTCTCTGTCTGTGAAACTGGGGCAAGTAAAGCCCATTTTAAGGCTAATAGCAAGCTATTAATTACTGTTTGTAGAGCTACTTTGAGTTCTCATAAGGAAGATTTTATTTATATGAAATGATCAACTGGGATTTTCTTAGTGACCCTTTTTGCTTCTCACACCCAATTTTGTTTTTATAGCTAGGGAATGGAGGATTCTGGAGTGTGATAGATGGTTTATATCTTTGTGGAGAAATAGGAGTCTGAGGTTAGGTAAGTGAATGCTTACCAGCACCTCAGTAAAGCAGCACTGCAGCAGGAGGCTACCTGGATCTTTGCAGAACCGAGATCTATCAGAGTCATTTAGCAGAAGGCTGGTGGATTGGTTTGGTGCCTCAGATTTAACTTCTGCATCCGACTGCAGTGGTTTTTTTTGTGTGGTAGTGGCTGTCATCCTTTCCACACGAGTAGCTTTTGGCTACATGTACCTCGGTTATTAAGTCCTCAAGTTATGGCTTGATGGCAGTGGACAGAACAATTTCTTAGCAGAAAATTCCTAGCAAGTGCACAAGTGACTGCTCAGCGAAGCATTGTAATTAAAGTAGTGATGGTATACAATCTACTAAATTACTTCAGACTGTCAAGGTGGTAAAGCAAATGCCAGTGCAGAGTAATAAGCTGAGCAGTAAACTCATAAAATACTCATTCTTTGTTCTGACATGGATCATTTAAATCCCTTTCTCTCCTAATTCAATACCTGGAGAGAATCCCATAAATATTTCAGGTAAACATAAAAATGTTTCTTTAATATAAAACTATTGGAGCTTTCTATGGAAGGCAGAAACTGATAATTGTTCAGTACTGCATTCCTACTGATGATGATTACTAGCAATGGGATAATGTTAACTCTAACACACTGGGTTTTGTCATGTGAATGTGGGAGATATGTGTGTTCAAATTACAAATTTCTATTGCACTGACATCAGTGCTCTTTGTTGGCTACTCAGGTTTTTTTTTCCCTTACTTTTAAACATATTATCCTAAAAGTATCTCTATATATACACTATAATTTCATCCATCTTTTACAGGGCTATAGCTTTAGTAATTTCATGTCTTATATGTATAATGAGTTGGTTTTGTGGTGTTTTTTGGTTTTTTGTTTGGGTTGTTTTTTGAGTTTTTGGGGTGTGTGGGGTTTTATTTGGTTTGTGTTTGTTATTTTTTAAATCAGAGCACATTGTAGGAATAAAATAAATCTTGTAGGCTTCTTTTTCGTTCCAGTGTGTTTAATCACTGTCCATACTAATTTTTGATATGTTCAATAGAGCAGAAGGTAATGAGCACAGAGTGGCTAAAGTGACTGGATCACAATCTCTGTCATTCATAAGTATGAAAATGTACTGAAGATTTTTAATTTGTTTTAAATTGATGGTGAGTGTGGAGGAGAAAATATGAAATGGTACTTCTCTCTCAGGATATCCATTTGGTTTCCCATACATTTTTTAACATTTGAACTTTTTGCCATTGGACTTTTGCCTTTTAATACTTTTTAAAGGTAATACTTTTAGCACTTTTTCCATATAATTAAGGACTCTGATATCCTCTTGGGTAGGTGTAGGTTTGAAAGAAGAAGCAATTATTTAACAAATTGATGAGCTCTTTGCTCCTCTTGATTTTTTGAAAGCTCCTGGAATTGTGGCAAGAGTTCTGTCCCAAATGTAAGTGTATAAAATTACTTACCTGATTCATATAATAGGATATTATCATAGTAAAAACTACAAACACCTCCAATGGTGTTTTATTTTAAGGCTAGATGTGGAATTAATCTGTTCAGATGATTGTAAGTCTCCACAGAGACAGGCAGGACATAGGGTAACATTAATATCTCTTAAAGTAGGAATCTAAAACTTATCAGATGAATCCACATTAGGAGAAAAGAAATACACCCTAGTGCAAGAAAAGAAGAATACTGTTTCTTTGCATTCACTATCCAGGGGCTTAGATGATTAGCTTAGACTGGAAATCTAGCTTGGAAATGTATTAAGTTGATTGATACTTGCAACACAGACTGATTGTAAACAACCAGCTCTGCATAATGAGGTAACTGGTTTGCATAAAGGATGTAAGTCCGTGGAATTCAAAAGAACTCTGAATTTACAACAGTGCCTTCTCTTTCATTGGCATAAATCAGTGCAAGTGCATAGGACTGAAAACAGCCATGCTGCTTTACAAGTGCTAAGAGGTTGATGCAGTAAATATATTGAAAATTTTGGTTAAACTATTTTAGAAAAGCTTAGAATAAGCTTGATCTGCCATCTAACCAGCCATTCTTTAACATAATTATCTGAATGCTGGAAACTTTGAGCTGTATCATCAGCAAATGTTCCTTAAAATATGTAAATGCATACTGATTTAATTAACTTTACACTAAGGTATAAAATACCCCTAGATGGATACTGAGATTCCAGAATTCTGGAATTAACATACATTTCTATTGTCATTCTATTGTTGAAGCCCACATGACTATACTTTGGTCCTTCTGTAGCTGACAAATGTGATATGAGCCAAATGTTCAGCAAGGACTAAGCTATGACATTAACTTATGTCCCTATTTACCATTATCTCCCCTCCTCCATACTCTTATTTCCTCTTTTTTCCCCCCAGTTTGTCCTGCAATACATGTAGGTGAGGCTGTCTGCCTCCATTGAAGGTACTGGAAAAAACATGGCACATTACTGGCATTTCAGTTTAGGCTTCCTAATTAATTTCTGGTATTTTCTGGAGAGACATTCATAGGCAACACGTAGTATATTCAAGAGATATTTGGCATACTGCTCTTCTTATTCATGCACAGACCACCTGAGAGGTGTGTACTCAGTATGTCTGAGTCCTTGGACTCCTTGGGTGCTGTAAAATTCATGTGCACATGAACAATGAACATTATCCCTGTTGGTCTGGCAGCATATTCAGTCACTGCCCTTCTGTACTGCCCCATTTTTCTAGAAGGCCCAACCCTCAGATGCAAGTGTACATTTACTGCATTATATAAAAATTCTCTATTGTACCTCCTGGTAACCCCAGTGGAAAGTTACCAAGTTCAGTAAAAGCCTTCCTTCTTGATTTCTTGATTTTACTAATGGCTCCCAATATCTTCCTTTTCCTTTCAGTTTTTGGCTGACAACTGCTTCTCATCTTGCTGTAATTATCTTTTATCATGCTCCATTCATTTGAAAGTCAACTAAAGTTTTGATTAGGATGCATTGAAGCTACTCTTTCTCTCAGCAGGATAAATAAAGAAGAGAATATTAAACCTGCAATCTGATTGTGGAATCCCTGCATTTTTCTTTTGTTTGAAAAGCAGAACATACGGATATTTATTCTGGGAACAAGTTTTCTGGGACTGCTGTTGATGCACTGACAGTTACAGCATCTGTGATGAGGACAACTCTAGCACGAACATGAGAAATGAAATAAGGAGCTTTAGGAAAGCTTAGTTAGATGTCTCTATTATACTCAGTTTTGATCTGTGTCGTGCCAGACCTACTTCTTTTCAATCTATGGCATAATAAGCTTGTCTTTAGCCTGTATTTTAAATAATAGAGCCTAACTATGTCCTGTTTTTTCTTTTTGAAACTGGATGAATTAATTTATAAAAAGTAGTGTTTACTTTTGTTTCTCCAAAAGTGTGTGGGACCCAATTCAGCTTACACTAAATTGAATAAATGTCATTTAAACATGAGCAAAACTGGTGCCTTAAAATATTGGAACACAAAGTTTGCCTGCTTTATTCTAGGTTACATCATCCATGACAGGACTAATGCTCCTTTCCCCTTCCCCTTCCCCTTCCCCTTCCCTCTCCTTTGTGAGGAAAATTTCAGTGTATGCACAAAAGTCCATACACTAGTTTTTAGTAGGATATTTTTTTCCAGTATGTTTATAGATTCTTCCATGTTTAAAAATATTTTCACATACAAAATGGTCATGAATAATTTGGCTTCCTAGTTGTGATATTATAATAAAATATATTTTTATATTTAAAATAAAGGATGTATTTAATTTAAAGGAAAGAGTAGTCAAGTAATTTTTATTTGATGTCTTTACTAATCAAAACTGATCTGATTGTTAATAACATCTTTTCCTTGAATCTTTTTAAACTTAAAGTGTTCATGCAGACCAGTTTCATGTAATTTAGCAACCTGGATTATGTTCAGTTCTATAAAACCTCACAGACAGACCCATAAAAATATAATAGATCATCTACAGGGTGAACACCTCTGCTATTACACTCTTGACAGCAAAAAGTGATTACATACATTTCTTTGCAATGGTATTAGTAGTGACCTGCAGGAGATACATTTTCTCCTGTGAAGCCTGATGAAAAGTCATTAGTATGGTCGATGGTCTGACTGCTATAGATACACAAACATATATACTGCTTGAGTGATGAGAGCGTTAAACTAAATCTTTATGCACTATGTAACAATATCCAATACTTCTGCAGGAGAAAAAATGACCAGTGATGATGGACCTGTACTGCCTCTTGACACATCAATAAATTTTTTGCTTTATAAATTATCCATGACAAATATATCTTTAAATGAATGAAGGATCCCAGTTATGAAGCAGACCTTTCTCCACTGTTGTGCTCACTGAGCAAATGTAGAGCTGAGAAATGTCTTTGATTGCTTTGTTTACCTGTAGAGAAAAAAAAAAATTGTTACACAGATCTGTTGCAGCTGTTCTCTCCCACCTTCTCCTGTGGGCATCCAAATTCTTCAGAGAATTAACTCACAGCTGATAGGAATAATCCACCTTGATTTTCCAAAACACAGGGGAATCTGCCCTTACTTTGAATGCAGATTTACACTGTGCACAACACTAACACCTGCTTTGTACAGTGCAGGAGTGGTCCTGACAAATCCCAAACACACAAAGGCAGGCAACAGGTGGAGATGATATGATGGTGATGAAACAAAAGGCAATTAAAAGGATACATTGGTCAGAATGATAAATAGCTGTCACTATAAACCATCTGCTGAAACAGTATAAAGAAATCTGTAGTCATAATACTGGAGCAAGTATTTGTCTCATTTGTATGGTGTGCCAAGCCACTCAATATCCTTTGAAACTTGGGCATCCTCCCCAGTAAACAGGAAAGTTAGGATATTATTTTAGGTTTTGTACTTTGACAATATAGCCCAGACCTCCCTCTCACTGGTGGGTATTCCTGCCTGATCACTGAATATCTGAAACAGAAAATCCATTAGACCTGTACGAAGTGTGAAGGTGTTGTAAATTTATTGGCACCCATTAACTCATGAAATAAGGGTGGAATGCTATTAATTTTTTTTCTTTTTCTATATCCCCTGTCCTCCCCCTGTACACCTCCCCACCCCCTAGATTTTATTGCTAAATTTGAACAGCTTGATCAAGAAATTCAAATCATATAGCTGACAAAATTAAATGGGGCAGCTATTTTTTGTAAATGTCCAGCTATTAGATCTCTGCTATAATTTTAAGAAGTGTAGAAGTAACGTTTTATCTGAAATATGATAATAAGGAGCCTGAATGTAAAGAAGAAATTTTCTGAACTTTGGTCATTCAAGGATGGTCTGTTAATCTGAGTTTGGGAGCTGTGCAAGACAAAACTGGCATTAACAATGGACATAGAGAATTGCATCCCAGGTATCCTAGTCCTGCCTGAGATATCTGGGATTAAAGCATTTGTGTAACATAGAATTTTCTCTCGGGGTTTTCCTCCCAGAGAAAGCCGTAGCTCAGGAACTTGCTTTTAAAGTTTTTTTGACGTTTCAAAATTATGGCTGTTTAAGGAAACAGTTCTTTGAGGCTCTTCTGTAATCTGAATTAAGTGTTTCTGAGGTGATGATCATAATGAAGAGTGATCATAATGGTCTTTAGTTTTCTCAGTGTTTTCAGTTAAAAATTTAAAAACACATTTTAAATAACTTAATACTAAAAAGCAATACAAAATATAGATATATGACCCACCATAAGTGTCCCATAACTAACTATCTAGTCCTTTTACAATCAAATTTTTAAACTTTTTTTTAAATGGAAGAAACTCATTACAATATCCATAAGTACTGCCCAACGTTTTTAATTTTCTGTTCCCTATATTTTCTCCTTTATAATTAAACTTTATTTCTACAACCAAATACAACTTATGCCTTGAAACTTTCCAGCATTTTAGCTTCCTAATTCAAACAATAATTTTTTTAAGATTTGGAAGGTTCAAACAGTACAGACATAAAGTTTTCTATATTTTGAACTTTTAGAAGCTGAACTATATTACTAGAGATATCTGAATTATGGTAGGTTTTCTAAATACAGAGAAGAAGCTGAGTGAAAAAATAGACAATGCTTTTGTTTTAAAAATAGATTCAGTATCATCCGTTAAATATTTTTTTTTTTTCTGGAAAAACAAATGTGAATTGAGGTGCTCATTTGAAGCACAAATCTTAAATACAAATCTGTAGTCTGGGGACCAGTGTAGGTGCAGACCTTTTGTTTCCATCTAGAAGCTCAATTTTTGAGTTAAGGAATGTGCAGTCTTGCACAGATAAGAGTCATTATGCTGGTTGCCGTCTAGGAGCCTATGCTTGCAAAGAAAGCAGGCAGGACAATAGAATTGGCTCTGCACATATTTATTAGAGATAATGAATATGCTGTTCTGACAGCAGCTGAGAAGATGGAATTTCTAGGAGAATTATGCATGCCTAAAGTTGTGGGTTGTGAGAAAGCCAGGTCTCATTACTTGTTCCAGTTCAAGGAAGGTTTTGTTCACTGTGCTTCTCCTTTCTCAAGAAAGTTTTCCTTTTGGTCTTGTACAGTGAAAGCCAATATATGAACTTGACCCTGTTCTTAAGAAAGCTATCTATCCCACGGCTGTCTGAAGTGTGACTTAGGTACAGTATGGTCAAGGAGAAAATCATAGAAGGATGGAATCTTAGAATGGCTTTGGTTAAAAGGCACCTTAAAGACCATCTAGTTCTAACCCCTGTGCCATGGGCAGGGACACCTTTCACTAGACCAGGTTGCTCAAAGCCCTGTCTGACTTGGCCAAGGATGGGGGGATGAGGCATCCACAACTTCTGGGGGCAACCTGTTCTGGTGCCTCACGACCCTCACAGTAAATATCAAATATCTTTGATACCTTTATTCAGATATTCAGACAACTTTGCAAGCAAACATCCAAACTACTTTTTATTTCTTTTTATTTTTTTTTTCTTGTGGAAAGGCATCCATCTTTTGAGACTATTAGATAACTGTGTAATGAAAAACAAAATCTTTGTTTTCACATGAAGTTTTAACATACAAAGCAATTTGTATGTAATTTCAGCCCACTGCATGATAAATTACCAATTCCAGCTTCCATTTACAGATTTTATTTTCAAATCGCCACCTTTTTCTTTTAATCTTGTTCAGTGTTTTTAAAGCAGTTACTGCAAGTCAGGCTTTTAAAAATGTAAATTATCAGACACAATTGCTTTCAACCACATTATCAGCAAATGGTTAGAGTGCAATCAAACTAAGTGCTCCTTCCAGTAGTCTTCTGCACACACACATTCACACATGCACCCGACAAATGAAATCACACTCCAGTGCACTCAGCTAAAGCAGCAGATGAAACCTTTCTTCTGCTATTCCCGTGTGGCAAGTGGAAGTATGATGGTGTCCCTGTGTGGTGGTACCATTCCTTTCCCTACAGCACTTTCTTTCCTTTGCATGGTTAGGATGTCAGTCCCACTCAGGGGACTGAACACCACTTTAGAGGGGTCATGTTTTCCTCCCACAGCAGCTGCTGCTGTGCTTTCCCCCTTTCACCTTCTGTATTCAGTAGTCCTTTCATTAGTGAAAAAAATCAGACATCCCTGTGCCCTCAGCCATGCCACTGTGTAAGAATGGACACAAATCAAAGGATTTTAAATCACTCTGAGCAAAATACTGTGATCTCAATGCAGGACACTTCCAGGCAGTGGTGGGAGGTGGTAAAGGTTGTTTAGCTGGGAAGCTGATTTTCCATACAGTGTCACTGCTCTAATAGGCTGCTATATTGCAGGAATCTGGAATAAGAGAGAAAGGACAAAGTAATTCTCACCTTGTGTGTGAGAAATCAGCATCTCCTACAATACTCCAGTTCTGATAGAATGCTTCAATTTAAAAAATGGCCATGTTTCAAGGACAGGCTGTTTTATTCACTTAGATGAAGCAGTGTCACACAAGTGGTTTGTAACCATTTGCAGTGATCTCAGTCGCATATTTTTCTTGATGATGGTGCTGATCTGATCACTTGGGAAGTCTGTAGTAAAAAAGGATATGATAGCTACATCTACAAAATTACTTAAGTACATGTCATTAAAGGCTGCAATGCTTACACTCCAGCATAGCCTGGTATTTTCTTTCTTTAAATCTTGACCCTATCTAGTCTAAATATTTGAATTCCTTCTAGGTCCTCATTTGGCTCCATGTGTTCACTTCCTTCTACATTTCTCTATGAATTTATTTTCCTTTAGCCTTTCCCATTTTTGATATTGCTTGACAGTTGCTTCTCTAAGTACTACTTAATCTTCTGTACAATTTTGTGCCTAAAATAATGTGTGACTTCTAAATTTTCAGGTGCAGGGAGATCAGGAACTGAGAGGCATGAGGTGGTATTCAAAATTAAAGTTTACAATCCAACTGTACATCCTGTGCTAAGGTGTCTTGTATGGAAATGACAGTTTAAGATATATTAAGCATTTCTCAATCAGAATGAACTTGCTTCTGTTGTTTCTCAGGGAAAATTTTGCTTACTGATACGGTAAGCAAAACAGTACAACAGTTCAAGTTTTTCAATTACAAATTCATAAAGCTTGTGGACAAAAAAATTCTTATTTCTTCTAAAAATTTTCCTGTCTTATTTCATTTGCCAGTGTAGCAGCTGTTATATTTTTTCCCCCACAACCTCTCTTACCTAAAACTGATACTCTTCTAACAGATGAATAATTTTATTTCATAGTCAATAGGTCAATAGAATGATGTATTTTTTTCAATTGAGAAATAGTTTTACACCACTCAAGTTGTGCTTGCTGAAATCTAACCCATTTCTCAAAAAAATAGTTAAAACAAAGGTGTAAAACCTGTGGGAAAAAAATCTCCAATATATATACTGTCACTGTTTCACTGAATTGAAATCTGTCTGAAGGAATCTAAATTCATGACTTTATTTCCATTTTTTACTTAGTACCACAGATGATTGGACTTGCCAGATGCTGTGCAAGGAAGATAACTGTGTAATATTCAAAATGTTGAGTCCCATGTTGATGCCCAACCACAAAGCCAAAGCTTTGCATCTGTTCAATGGTCTAATTGAAATTCAAGCTGCACTGCCAAAAATTACTCAAAAAATGTTAAGCTTTATCCATCTTTACCAGGGGACTATAAATGAATATTTGTCATGACTTTTCTTGAGCTGGTATACACTGCATAGTTTTTCTGGCAATATTTTCTTTCTGAAAACAGTTTGAAAATATCCATGTTATGAAAGCATGCTGAAAACAGGGCTTTATACTACTTTCTTTTATCACTTGGCCCATGGAAGAGCAAGTCTGTACTAATCAATCAGTCTGAGCTGGTACAATGGTGTATTTTAGAAAAGTAACATGGCCTGGGTAAGAAGAGTGAATACAAACATTAGTTGTGTGTAAGGTGCACTCCAAACTTTTTGTTCTGAAAAAGGCTTTGTCCCAAAACTGATGATGACAAAAGGCAATGAAAAAAATTCAGATTGGCTTAAGCTGACCATTACCTAAGCAGTAATCAAGGGACTAGCAATAAAACTCTCAGGAAAGGAGTTTAGCTTGCAAAGCAGTACAGTAGAAACATGAAGATGTGTGACAGGGGAGAGACCTCAGGGAGCAAGAGGGGCAGACAAGGTGGGCATGCACTGCCCATGCTATGTAAGTCAGGAAGTGCCTATTCTATTCTATTCTATTCTATTCTATTCTATTCTATTCTATTCTATTCTATTCTATTCTATTCTATTCTATTCTATTCTATTCTATTCTATTCTATTCTATTCTATTCTATTCTATTCTATTCTATTCTATTCCTGATTCTTATCCTGAACGTAGAATTCTCCCATTGCTTAATTATATCATTAGTAAATCAATAAACTACTTCCCTCCTGATTTCATTTAAACCACGCCAGTTAAGCTGGTTTTCCCCATGACAAAGAACCAGTTCTGCTTTAGGAACAGAACCTTTGATGCTGGAAAAACTGATCATTACAGCTACAGGGCTGGAGTAGCTGCATTGGTATGTCAGTGATTTGCCATCAAATCTGTTTTCAACATTTCTATCAACTCAGTCCCTGTGATCACACAAATGTGGCTCAGTAGAAAAACTCAGCTAAATTTTTTTCCCCCTCCACATCCCCTCCCATTCCCTCATCCCCAAAGGCACTGAAAGGTATCCTGGGTTTCCCTGAGCAAACCCAGTGATTGAATACCTGCCAAAAAAAGACATTTAATCTGACATTACAGTGGAGATGCAAAATATACAAGAAAGAAAGGCAACAATACTGAGTTATGGTGGGGTGCCCATATATTTATAGCTGTGAAATGTGCTGGCTTGACAAAGGCACAAAGGCAGCCAAGTGTACTCTAACAAAATTGCAGTGTTGGCAACTGTGTCCAGGGACAATAGGTACCAGTAAAAGTTCCTCATGTGGAAATCATGGCTCTAGCACCTTGATATTTACTTTCATTCTTTTTCTGACCTTTTTCTTTTAAGACATTTTTCTACTGTCTTATCCAATTACCATTTATTTTTTGTAACTCCCTGGCAGAAGAGGAGACTACATTTTGATGCTGTGTCCATTAAAAAGTGCACAAATACACATTGATGCTGTATGTGCACTGTGTTGAATCTATGCAATAGCAGTCAAAAAATACTGTAAGGAGCTGTAAGAGAACTAAACTGAAGTCAAAAAACACATTCCTCTTCAGAGACTGTTTTGTCTGAATCCTATCTGATGTAAATTGTGTTTTGTAACCATGGATTTTTAGGGGGCTGAAAATTTGCATTTGTTCTTAATTCAGAGAGCAAAATAGCCATCATATCTGTGGACATGAAAACATACTATATATTATTCTCTGCATAAAACAAAACCCAGGCTATCAGGATTGTATTAATTTCCCATGGGTTGTAAACATGTTCTAGTCTTCTGCTTGTGCCACACTCATCTTTTCTTTTTGCACCATATCAAGCTTTATTATCTGTCTTCTTTTTCTTTCCCTCCAGAATAATTTAATGTCTTCCATTTTCTTTTTCCTTTTTTCCCTACTATTAATTCTGTCTCACCAGCTTACTGTTACAGCTGAGTATCCTCATAAAATCATTTTATAGATGCATTATATGGACTGTGGGGGCTGTATGCCCTACTCTGGAATCTGGGACCTATGCCATAAATATCATACTTGGTTAAATGGTGAACCTCACTGTGACTCTAAACTAAAGATGCCACACGTTTAGATGGATTAAAAAAAACAATATGATAAATGAGGGAAGAAAAAGATCCATCAAAGGTAGTTGAACAGAAGAGTATTAAATTTGGTGCAGGAACCTCCTAAATTGCAGAACAGAGTAACCTAAGAGATTGTAGCCTGAAATATGTCACTGAATGCCTGTCTACTTCTTATTCTCCCCTTTAAGCACCCAATACTTATTATTTTTGAATGTGAGGTAGCAGGCTGAGTGCTTGACTTGTTGTGGTATGGCTGTTCTTATGTAGTCTTATGTAGATGCTTATGATGACAGATTGCAAAAGTGAATTAATACTCACCCATGGACTAAGAAGAGTGTGGACTTATTTTTTATTATCATATTTTCCTTTCTTTCTTAAATGTAGAACTGCTCTAGAGGAACATCTTGGGGGCAAAAACCCTAACATTACAATTCTTTATCATCAGCACATGCATTAAATATGAATTTGTATATTTTAAATTATATTTTGCATGGTGAATATGCATATGACTGTTATTCAGAGTTGACTGGTGCAGTCATCAATGGTTTCACTGCTGGTAGGGTGCTGACCTGAGCACAAAAATTACACTGCTCCTCACTTTAATGTACTTTAATGTACTTTTGAGTCTAAAGATTACTTGTTATATTTCCATGTTGGTCCTTTGTTCTCTAATGACAGGTGCTGGGTACTCATACAAACTTTGCTACTACCTGTTTTGATTTTATCTAAGTCTTATTAAGGGCCATGATGGGCTTCAAAGACCTTTGAATATCAGCTGTCTTCTTTGTGTTATCAAACTAAATGAGAAATAATCCCTAACTGTAGTTCCACGAAGAATTATATATCTTTAAACAAATATGGGTTTCTATCTTATTTTACATCATGGTGGCTGATCTTTCCTGGAACACAGACCAGCTTAGCACAGATGTATTATCTCTTCCAATGGAACTAATTTTTTTGGTTACTGTTTGTTTTTTTAAGCCCTAACTAAGGCATAGTCAACACAAATGTAGGACCATCTTAGAAATGTAATGTAAAATATAGTAAAACTCAAGAATAGTAAGCAGAGTGGCTTAATACCCTTTGCTAAGGTGCACATTGAATCAAATAAGGCTTATAGTAAAACACTGGCATTATTGAAACAATGTTATCTCTAAAACTTCTATATCTTCCGTTCTTTCATCTTTAGGAGTTTAAGCTATATAGATGGATATTACATGAATAGTGTTTTTCAAAGTTAATGAACCTTATTCTTTTACTTCTGCAAAATACAACTTATTCTCCTCAAACCAACCTGTTTCATCCATCTTTGCAGCTGTCAGAGATCAGAATCTGGCTCTAAGTTCTTGCAAGGGCTATTAAATCAAAGGCAGGTTTTGTTCCAGAAGCAGCTGCTGAAAGGGAAATGAAGCTTCTCAGGACAGAAAAAGAGAGAGAAAAAAATTAAATTGTCAGGAAAATAGAAACTAGTAAAATCTTGATGAATAGTAAGTTAACTGGCTCTTACCATGGCATCCATTTCAATGCATTTTGACTCAAATTCCATGAACAGGTAGCTGAACAATTTTAACTGGATAGAAAATATTACTGTTTGAAAAGGAATTGTACTTTCTTTTAGAAATAACTTAGCTGTGGAAGTTATATATACACTCTCTCCCACATGCAAATCCTCTGTTGTGGATTTCATACTGGTTGAAAGAGTTCATTGAAATAATTGTTTTTCCCAGATCATTCAGAAATTCACTTCTGTAGAATCCATCAGATTAAAGGAGTCAGGGGCGAGAGCGAGCCCTCAACCATAATGTCACAGCCCAGGTCTCCCTGGCAGGAAAGGCTAACACTCTAAGTTCACAGTCTGAACCAGCTTTTTTCAATTGAGAGGAAATCTGTGGCAGATTCTCATTGCAGCTGTAGTTTTATTGACAGTAATGATGTTTCTGTTTTGAAATGATGGAAAATATGTTTGTGCCTTTCAGATTTGTTTGCTTTTGGGTCAGAGGTCTTTTCACACCTTTCATAAATGATGGAAAAATACAAATTAGCTTGTCTAAAAAATTAGACCTACAGATTATTTTCAATGTTTGAGTAACAAGTTTATTCTTACCAGAACTTGGTACTGAAATATTCTACACAAACATTTTATGTTTATGAGTTAAAGAATTCTTTAGTTCTCACTATTCATTTAATATTTACAGAACTGTAAATTATCTGATTATAACAATAAAGCATAGATACGATGGTATTTAGTTGTCATGCCTAATAGTATGACATTGTTAGTGAAACAATATAAATATTCCCAGTTGATACAACATAATTTTTTATTCCAATTATCAATATAAACATGTAATTTCCTTGAAAAGGGAAAAATAAATTATTATAATGTCACTTTAGAGACTGGAGTTTGAAGCATAGTTAAATTAAATTACTTAATCTTGTGAGGCAGGAGTTAACGGAGATCCTCTAGTTTAGAGTCTATTGTCTGAAATCCAACAATATGCATACAGCACTCCATCTATTTTATTCTTCCATCCACCCAGGCAACCTTTTGTTTCCACTTTCTTTACAGTGTACTAAATAGTGTCTGATTCACAAAGATAGGGAAAGAAATTAATCTGGAGAAAGGGAAAAAAAGTAAAAGGAAGATTGTAAGGACAGAATTATCTTAAAAGCTATTTAAGCCCACTGATATTGCTTTTTTGGGGTATTTGTCTAGCCTGTCTCTGTAGTCTTCCTATGCTGGAGATTTCCGTCACCTTCTAAGGCTGTTCCAGTGCTTTATTGTTTTTGATGTTTGGAGTTTTTATAATGTCTGTATTTAAGTCTAAGTCAATTATTTACTTTTTAATCTCCTATTTGTGTTGAAAACTCATGTTTGGACAATAGCTTGCACAGAAGAAGGTTACCGTGTCTCCTCTCTGTCCTGTAGGAAGTTTGTTATAGAGGGCGCATCAGGAAGTGACAAACCCAGCTATCAAAGAGGAAAAACTGTTCTTAAAAGGTAAAAATATGTTAAGGATGAAAATGTTAAAAAAAAAAGAAAAAAGTCTTGGATGACAGTGACCTGTAATGCCAGTGAAAATTGTCTGAAAATATTTATTGGCTCTACTGCTACACTAAAATGCTAAAAATCTAATTTTAAAACAGTTGAATGATATAAATAATTCCTAAACCTTTACAGTTGCAAAGAGGTGGAATATTTATGGTGTTTATCTTTGTAAGTGAGGAATAATATTTTTAAAGAATGTGTAAAGTGACAAATTTATACAGGAGACAATGAATTCAGGCTCGGTTGCATTATTTGAGAATCATTCCTTCTGTGGCTAAATTCAGAATAAAAACTGGTAGACAAACCATTCACAATCTACTTTTACTTTTTAGTAACCATTAAAGTACTATCTCTATTTATTTGATTATTTGTTGTTAAATTAATATTTTAATTCATAATCCTATCATTATGACAGATGTTTGGAACTTTGAGGCTGGACTTAAATGAATCCCATACAGTATAATTATAATTTTATACTGGGGAAAGTAAGAAGAAAAACTGGATTCTTAATACCATGATATAATATCATATAATGTGCTGGAAGGATTTCTTTGCAGAAATAAAATCCCAAACATTTACAAAGGCATGATAAACTGATATAATAAAACCAGAAATATTCAGTTTTAAGGTAATAACACCAGCAGAACAAAAAATAATATTTTTGTAGTTGAGATATAGCCAACTTGACCTCAGTGCTTTATCTTTGAGGCTTAATTTAGACTAGAAAATAAGTCAAATGGAGCAATCTTGCTGTAATTCACACTAAGAGAAGAATATTGTGATTTTGAACTTCCAGTTCCTCAGAAGTATTTTGGTTTCAGTTGGTGCTGAATTTCCCAGCCTATGCTGTTTTATTCCCAGTACAGTCTGACACTGAGCTACTAGAAGGATTCCTTTGATTCGAGTTCCTCAGGTCACAGCCTGTTCCACTGCAATACAGCACTGCTTCTATTCAACTCAGACCTTTTCCAACAGCAGGTCCTGCATTAGGAACAAAACCTCACAAGTTGTAAGAATAAGTCTCTCAAAGTCTTCAACCACATTGTAACTGAGTCAGGAGAAGAAAAGAGTGAAAAAGTGATAAAATTTGCTGCCAAGAAGTAGCTGAAGAGTGCTCCATTTGAAACAATAGAAATTATTCTTATTTACCATTAGAGGGCATACATACAGTATAAAATACATGATTAAATAGAATTCCAGTTTACTAGGTGAAAGGTTAATACTTCTGTCATATAACTGATTCACAGTAAAGTCTCCTAATAATACTTGTTTCTACTCAAAGCTGTTATGTCTAAAGAATCTTGGACTCTCTAAATTGAATACTGTCAGATGACAGGACAAATAAGTAAGTGCTGCCAAAAGTTCTGTGTCTGTTAACTCTGCAGCACTGCTGTGTTTTCATCTTCTGCAGCCCTCTTTCACATCTGTCCAGTTCAACAATGATTTGCCATTACTTTAAGTTCTGTAACAGACTTACAATATTCTCCATCCCTTTCTAGTTGGTGTCTGAGAAAAGGAATCACAAAAAACAAATTTGTGTATCAGTAGCCCACAACAAATAAATTCAATGAATACCTAATAAAAAAGAAATGCCTGAAATTCTTCTCCCACTGAGAGTGCTGTTATAAATTTATAAATATTCTAAGACAATCTGTCATGGCAATGCAGTAGCTACTGTGACAAGGTGACCTGCTAAGCACGAGGAGAACACTGCTCTAAACTGAGTGAGTACTTGACATACATTTTGTGGTCATCACATTGCAAGATGTATACTGCCATGGTTTATGCTATGAGATTCCTCCTGGCTGGGTCAGAAAGGAAGGAATACAGCCCAAGGCTACAGTGGAGAAAAGGCCCTGATATTGGCAGGGCTTGGTGGGATCATCCTTTTCATTCTGAAAGCCTTTGTGCCAGGTATATTTCATATATATATATATTAATATACCTGAATGAATGAAATATATATTTCATTTTATATTTTGGCATGCTAAGCAGCTGTTCTTGACTCACTGGGCTGAGAAATGTTCAGTGTTCAGCTTCAAATATAAGAAGTAGTTATTTAAGAACTGGAAAAGGGGAGGAGATTAACGTACAGTTAAAGCTTTCTTTCTTAAATATATGGAGACACAATTTAAGTCAGGAGGAGACCTAGTTTAGACAAAAACTTAATAGTGGCAGCTTGTCTACAAAAAAGACCCCCACTGAATTTGTGGAGGATCGGTGAGTGTAATGGAAGAGCTTTTGGAGGATAAAAATAGATACATTCTCTCCTGCTTAGCTGGTGGTCAGGTCATCCTGACTCATTAGATAATATCTTAGTAGCAGATATCTGATGCAAAAAATGTCAGGATATCTTAAAGCTGTCTCTAAGTGAAACTGCTTCTTCCCTTACTTGTGCTGGAATGGAATTTGTTGAAAGTTGAGGCAGTATATAAGCACATTCTCACAGAGATGTGTACAGCAAACTAGATTATTTAGATATTAAAGGAAGTATGCATAGTGCCAAGTTTTAGTACAGCCTTTTGTAATCCAAAGAAACTCTTTCAATTAAGGGTACTGTGGATCTGAGAAATAAACATTTTCTCTAACAGCCTAATGATGATGCAGTGAAACACATTCTGGGCGGACGAATAAAAGCCTAAAGTAGCCTGGAATTAAAGTGTAGGTGTATAAGGGATGAATAGATGCCAGACTGACCAACATGTTTTGTTGCTTGGTTTGGAGAGTTATTTTTCCAAATCTACCATATTTTTTTTTCTTGTTTTTGTCACCCAAATGAGGATATTATTAAAGACAACCTTGTCTGCATTTCCAAAGTCTAGCACCTGAACTATATTCCAACCTAAAACAGGGGTAAATGCAGCAGGTGTTGCACTTGTTAAGTAATGGAATTAAGGGAATCCCTCTAAGTGTGGGACTACTAGAAAACAGAGGTCGTGGAGAGATTCAGTGAATAGTAAGACTAGAAATATTTCTTGATTTTTATTAGGTCTTGTTGCAAGAAAAACCTACTGAAATTATGTAGTTAAAATTAAAACAGTATCAAAGCAGGTTATTGATCTACTAATGAAATATAATTAACCAGTAAACAGTGAAGAGTGTCCAACAGAGAAGCAACTCTGCCTAATCCAGGCTTAGGTTGAGATGCTGGAGGCAGCTTGTTCTAGTGTCAATCCAAGTTTTGACTGCTGCTGACTCTGGTAAAAGGTCTCTATCCCCCATTGCAAATGTTCACACTTTGATGCTTCTTTTCAGGTTGACTCCTCCTGTTTCTAAAAAATATTTGTAATTCTCTTCTCTTTAATCTGATCTGTTTGGAGGGAAATGCTATTCCAGATAGTTTTGAGCGTTTGAGCCACTTGCATTGGATATTCTCCATGTCTTAAGTGGTGTTGATGTCCAGGCCATTTGCCAAAGGTCAGCTCTGCATTCACTCATCACAAAGTTTCTAGCTAGTAGATAATGATGATGTCTTTTAATTAAATATTTTTATATATGCTCCTTTCAGAGTTCCTTTGGACTTGAAGACGTGTAACATTCAGAAAATATTAAGGTCTTGCCAATCTTGTCAAACTAAAAGCTGGGAATCAAACTTTCATGGTATATTTTAAACAATTTCTCATAGATAATTATTTTATTACTTACATCATTGCACGCATTTATGCTAAACCAAGTGGAAATTGGAATTTCCATCTCCTAGGAAATATTTGCAATTCTTTGAAAAAAACCAAAAACCCAGTTGAGAGCAAAAGGTTGGAAATATGCTCTCCCTTTCTTTATCCTCTTTTAGGAACCTTAGAGAGAATGATTGCTTTTTGGGAAAGGGTGAAGAGAAGAGGTGAAGTTTATTTATTTTCTCTTACCAGGTCCCATCTTGGCAGCACATTGCTTTAGGGCCTGAGGGCCTAAGATATGAAGAACTGAACAGTACTTGCTCTCTGGAAAGATCTTGGGAGTCTGTGCTGTGTAAGAATATGGCTAAGTTACAAGAGCACATTTGATAAGCTGCTAAAATGCAGGGGCGCTGCAGTGATTTTTTGTTTTATAAATTGAATTTCTGATGCAGGAGACAAACATCAGTGTTCATGAGTTTTCCTATTTGACTGAGTTTGAACCATAATCTTTACCATGTTTATCTCAGTTCAGTTATAAATTGTATTTTCTTGAAGGGAGTGGAGATAGAGACAATCAAGAGTAGTGAAAACACAGTACAAAAATTGATATTAGAAATGGGATTAGCTTTTTTTTTTTTTTTTTTTTTTTTGTTAAAACCACCTTCTCTGCTCAGGTTTTCCAAACCTGGAGATGCATTTTCTTTCATTGCCTCTATAATATAATCTCTATCTTTATGGGTAAGATTTTCATGGTTGAATTTATCCAGTTCTTCCTTCCAGTTATTTCCTTTTTTCAACAAGGCTGAAAAGTCCTTCTTTTTGTCACAGGCTAGTTTGTTTTTTTTATCTTTGAATGAAAAATATCTCTACAGAGTAATCACTTTCAACCTTTTCTTTTCTGTTAGCTCCTGAAATCCTTCCTTAGAGTCCTTGTTTTTCAGTGCTTGACCCCTTCTGCATGAGTGTCTTTCCTCTGAACTTCAGCTGATTGTACAGCTTTCTTGAGATAAGGATTCAAGGCTGAGCAAGAGAAATTTATCTACTCTGTAATTTACTTTAACAGTGTAAATTGCCATTTGGTTGATTTTCTTCTTTCCTATCAAAACAGTGCTTTGGATGTTCATGTTGAAGTTAAGAACAATGTTTCACATGCATCAATTTAAAAATTAAATAATTTTTTCTCCCTTGAATTTGTTTTAACAGATGATCTTGAAATACTGTCACTTCCTATGGGATAGAAATCCTGTTTACTTTTTCAAGACCATTGATGGGCACCAATATCTCTCCCTATGAAAATGAAATCTCTCTTCTGATTTGTAAGAGGAAATAGGAGAATACCATTTCATCTTAATAAAAACATAGGGAAATTAAAAAAAAAGTAATGAAAAAATATTCACTGAGTTGAAGAAAAAAGAGGGTGAGGATTGTGACAGAGGGTAAGAGAAATAGTGTGTTTGTGTTTTTGTTAAGAAAATAAAAAAGGTTTTTTCGGTAAGAAGTGGATTTTGCAATAAAATGTAGACTTTACAATAAAAACTGTCTAGACTACAGTCTGGGCCACATCTGTTACCAGAAGACAAGGTAAAGTGCTTACCTTGCTACCACATCTTTAGTGTGTTTTAAGAGCAAAGCAGAGCAGCAAGTGCCTTCTCAGGGCAGACACTTGTACTAAGAAATGAGATGATGACAAATAATGCCCTGTATGGATGTTCGCAAGAGCAATCCTTACATTAATACATAATGTCCTCTCACTGAATACTTCAGGTGTCATCCTCCTCTGAACTTCAGTGGTCCTGTTGCTAGAGCAGAGCGCTGAGTGCAGCATGTGGAGCAGTCTGTATCTGAAGACAAGATTGGGGTGGTGAGAAATGCCCTGGACCTGGCACAATGTCTCCACCTGTTTGAGAGGCCGTTCAGAGGGCTTGCAGAGCACCCTGGCCCTGCGTGCCAGTGTGTGTGTAGGCTGGAAGAACCTCCTGAGTTCCGTCTTGCGTAAGCATCGAGACAAATATCAGAAACAGATAAGGAGGAGAAATTCATCAGCACAAGCAAACTACAAAAAAGTAGGAAATATGATGTGTGGCTCAAGCAGGAACTGGTGGTAGAGTTCTTTGAGCTCTATTTGTGCCTTAGCTATGTAGCTTTATGACATTGTGTGTCCCTTAAATGTATTAGTGCTTATGTTATATAATATATGCCCATATCTGACCTCAGGGGTTTACTTCAGAGACTCATTTGTGTTTCAATAGAATTTGGTGAGTCTCAGGGGAAAAATATAGAAATGAGTCATTATTAAACTATTGCATGTCCAATGTAACTTTTTTTCTTGTGACATTTCTGCTAAAAGTTTTTCTGTGGTTTTTATAATGTATACTGAGGGATTCAAGCATTTTAGATCTTAGCAATTCTGAGGTGTTGTAGGTGGCTTAGGACAAAAGCAAGTTGACAAATATAAGTGATGTAAGACCATTGTGATCACTGCTTTCATTACATGCTTATTTAAATGATTATTTGGTACAGAATTAGGAAGGAGGCCGTAAGGACTTGCTATAAAAAGAAAAAAAAATCTTTGCAATATGTAAAGGCTTTAGGTTTCAAGTTTCTTTTTCTTTTTCTTTGTCTTTGCCATGAAAAGTTGGAAAGAAAAATGCTAAATATTTCATTTGCTTTCTAGTAATTCTGTCAGCAGAATCAACAAAAAAATACAAACCTGAAATCCGAGTTCCAGCTAATGGGGCAGGGAGCAGAGATGCACAGCTAACAGGAGAGGCTTTGAGGGTAGGCAAGGAAATGTCCAGCTACTGGAACCAGGACTAGAAGCAAGAAGATTAATGAGGAACAGGAGTGGCTGTTGAAGAAAGGCTTGTTGCAAGATCAATGGCAGCTTAAATCAGATCTTGCTACCCAGTAGGATTTAGTAATTATGCTGAATGTGATACTGCTGCAGAAAAGGGAAAGTAGCTGCTGTGTTTGCATCCAGTGGTTGCATCCAATGATTTCAAAGTAATATAGCTGTACTTTAGGAATCAGTTATTGCATGTTGCCCTTTATGTTATGTGTAATCCTGTTTTTCCTTCCGTTAGTAAATCTACTGTTTTTAAGGCATTTTTTTTTAAGAACTGAGTTTCAAAATTCATACTTGCCTTGGAAAAAACCAGCACACAGAGGACCAGAAAGCTTAATATAATTTTCCAAGTATTCTGAACCAAATGAAGGTATGTTAATAGTGATGCTTTTAAACATAAACTCAGCCTTTGATGCTGTTAGTAGGTTATTGCAGAAGGACTTCAACAATTAAGGTCTATTATTATACATGTAAGAAAATCATGAGTGACAGAGAAAAGTAAAATATTCAGTTTCTCAAACCACCGAAACTATCAATTGTGACTAGAGGCTTAATATAAATTTGAAAAGCAAAGAGAATACAAGTGAAATCACTAAACTAAATAATATTTAAATGTGAAGTATATGGCTAAGCTAATGACATTCCCCTTTAAGCATCAGTGAAACAAGATTTTGGGTTTTTTGTTTTTTAAGTATCCCATCTTCCATCCCCTTACACTGTTCTGTGTTAACCTTCCTTCACGCATCATTTTATTTCTGTTATTGCAAAAACTCCCCCAAAATCTTCAGAGGGAGACAAGTAATTTGAGTATTGCTAATAATTACTAATAATTACTACTTAGTCAATTAACTAATGACTGGCTTAACTGTCCTTCACATTCATTGAAGTGGGAGAAGTAACTGGCTTATTTATCAGCACCAAAGGTAAAGGAGAGAAGAAAGTGGGTAAGAGCAGGAGCTGTGAGAGAGTGAGGAGGCTGCCCAGGTCTGGTCGTCCCTGAGCCAAGGTCTAAGGTGATGTGACCCAACTGCAATCCGTCTGGATCACTCCCATCAATTCCAGGCTGGGAGAAAAGGGTGTGGTGATTGTGGTGGATACAGGAAACAACTCTCAGGGAAGCACAAAAACCAAGTGTCAGACAGCCAGGAACATATGACAGAAATGTCTAGGCCTGATATTCACAAGGGGGTTTGATCACCCACACCCAAAATGATCTGTTCAAGGTACAGTTGATGCCTTAGGGCAGTTTCAAAGGGATGCAAAATACATTTTTGCCTGATGCTGCAATGCTCTCTATGGCATTAACAGGCTTTGCAGGGGAATCCTGGGTGTGGCGCATACTCAACATTCTACTTTCAACATTACCTCTAGCAAGAGATTTATTTTTTTTTAACAGATGGAGTGCAAATCGAATTGGGATGCCAGATCCTTTTCTGCCTCCTGGCCAGTAGGGCTGAAATTCCTCCTTATGTCTGGGAAAAGTGGGAAACCTGGCTGACTGCCAGCCTGCAGATTAGGGCTGCTGAGATGCTGTCAGCAGCAGTCTTGATGGTAAATATTCATGAGCCAAATTGTGCCAATATTCATGTTTGGTGTATTGCATATTCAATGTTATTATCCATACCCCTTTGTAAAGGTCATCCTGGCATCTAAAGTCAACGGAAATGACTGATTCACAGTAAAAGATCACCATTCTCTTAGAAAGTGTGAAACCTGTGCATTTTTGAGTAGTCTATGTGGACCACTTGTAAACACTTCTGTTTCTATTATCAGGTGACAGTCCCAACATATAGAGTAGCTTTAATTTAGCAAGAACAGCTGTTAGTCCTGCCCAGCCTTTCTTGATTCTTGCTATGCCTTATTTGACTTTGAGATCCTACAAAACTGCATCCAGAATCTCATAATTTCACTCTCTTGTACAATGGGCTTTTATCTGCAATGCGACGCAGCAAAGCTGTCTTTCCAGTTTTTGAATATTGAACACATTTTATTAAAAAAAATTAAAAATCACCCTACTTAGCTTTAATTCATGAACTTATTATTTTGGGATGGAGCAGGGAAATCCCACATTAATTTTCAGCAACAGGAAGATATTGCTATGGGTGAATTTCTGTCAATGCCAAGGAAATGATTTTTTCAGCCACAAGAATTCAGTGCTGCAATGTCATAAGAGCATGTAGTTATTATTCTGAATGCTACGCAGACTGTAACATAAGACAGAAAAAAGTGCTCACGAGGAACATATTGAATTATAATAAATCTGTCTCGTCTGGAGACAATGATGATCTGGCACATTTTGTCAAGTGGCAGTCACATAGGATGCTGTGCACTGCATACATATTACTGCATTAGCCATAGGCAGCAAGAGGATGGCACCAACAGGGAAAGTGCTTAGACAGATAGGTTGATCATTTGTATTCCAGAGCTCAGCAAGTGCTCAATTCACTGATCCAAACCAAACATGTTGAAGTCAAGGCCTGTTTCTCTAACATGTTTGATGTACAGCTGAGCAGTAACTGAATCAAAACAGCATCTCACTATTGCTGTCTGGTGCCGTACTGGGTGGTGAAAGCAAGTGAAGCTTTTCCTGGCACTGGGGGTATGTTGTATGCAAATGGACCATCTCAGTGGTAAATCTTTAATGTGGCAGACAGAACATTAATTGCATAGCTCCCCAGGATCATGTTGCATGCCCAGTTTCCTTAAGTTAAATTATTCCAACGATTCTTCTCTTGACGGAGAATTCCAGGCTTTGCAGTCCTACTGTGTGCCATAAATTTACTCTTCTGCTGTTCAGCTTCAAGTCCTGCCTAAATCCTGGGGCAAATACCATTCGTATTCACAGTGTGCATCTAACTGAGACAACCCAGTGTGTTTGCTACAGTCCATATTAATATTATGAAATACAAACTAATCAGTAATGTGATATGTCTGCATTTACATCCCTTTTTTGTAGGATACGAATTCATCTCATGAAAATGAAAAATCTGCTTATTGAACTCTTTAAACAAGAGAATGCCTGAAATGCTCTCCCCCTACATGTTATAAAACCAGTTCCTGACACGTACACCATAAGGATCAGCACTTTGCCCTTTGAGTCAGTACTATATTGAGGCCATACAAACATAGACAGATGTACACACAAGTACTCACATGCTTTGGTCTAGCAGCCTGCACTGAGACAATCTTCCCTTTTATTGTCTGCTCATAATTTGGTACAAGCTTAGTTTTTGCCATGAGCAGGGTACAGCAATTCAGCAGAGTCAGGGGTTAACAGCATGGCAATGAAATCCTTTATTTTCTCTGAACATTTTCACCTTTTTTAATCTACCCCCATCTTCACAGAAAGGTGAAGATCTCTCAGAAAGAAACTCCTTTTAAAAGCTGCTCAAATTTCTATGTATATGTAGCAAACAGTCACTTTTACTATTCTAGGGAGAGTTTTAATGTAGTCCTTTGAACTGGAATGAAGATGCACTATTTTAGATGATTAGTTCCATTTGCAAAATGAAGAAGAAAGCTTAGCCCTTTTCAAAAAGAAAAGCTCAGCATCTCCTCAGATAGATTTCATTTGATAGTCTAATACCTTGGCCTTGCTCCCATGGTTCCTTATTACAGTATACTTTTATCCTTCAAGAGAATTGGTCCTCTTGAAAACACAGCAGGTGGAAAAGAAAAGCAGACAAAAAAAGCTACATTTTAAATAAAAAATTGTACAGAAAAAAACATAGTTAAAAATGGGGAAATATGAGGATTCTATAGAAAATATACAAATCTTATTTATGCAAATCTTATTTACCAAACTAAGGTTAGTTTTAGGTTCCGGTGAATTGCCTCTTACATTCCTTCAACAATACATGAGATGGAGGTGCAAGACTGTCCACAGTAACAAGTAAGCAAGGAAGCCATGTTTCTGACCAAAATGTCTGGTAGAAGGGATACCTTCTGTGACCAGATTTATGTCCAGGACAATCAACAATAGGAGCAGAAGTGATGAAAAAACTTTATTTTCATGGTTGAGTCAAAAATTTACATAAATAAACCAACTAGACTACACATAAAAGGCTAAGAAAACCTAAATCAAAATGGAAAGTATTCCTTACGCCATGGCTGTGGGCTGAGCACAACATGAAGAGAAAAATAAATGTAAGTAAATGTTATTCTCAGCTTGACTTAATTATCTAAATGTTTGGAAACACAGAAGTGCCTTTAGTATGCAATGACCGGTCTGCTAGATTTGGGCTTGCAATATTGAACACAGGTTTAGTCTATGGTTAACTTGAACTTCTACAACAGAAGTAAGGGATAAATAGTACTTTTTGTGCAAATCTACCTGCTTGTAACTTGTCTGATAGCCAGATCAGCAGGTTTTACTTTTTCCTGACCATATAAAAGACAATGTTTTTTTCCTTGACCATATTAAGCTCCTTGTAGGAATAGGATGATACAGTATGCAAGCCTCACTTTCTTTGGAACTGTGAATCTTACACCCATTAAAGAAAATATGTGGCTTAAATTTCCCCCTGCATTTATGTCCTGCGCTACTAATTTTTTTCCAAACTTTCAGTTAACTTCCAGTGGAAATTATTCTAAAGTACATAAAGATTGTGACAATTTTTTTCCTCAAACAAACAGATTCCTAGAAAAGACATGGACCTGTTGAAGCAGCTCCAGACCTGAGCCATGGAGATTATAAGAGCTGAGGGTTTTCCAGTCTGGAGAAGTGAAGGTTTCAATGAGACTTTACTATAAAGATGGGGACTTTAAAGAAAATGGAGGCAAACAATTTAGCAGGGCCTGTTGTGAAAGAACTAGGGGCAATGGTTTTAAGCCAAAGATTGGTGGATTTAAGTTAGATATGAGGAGCAAGTTGTTTTGTTTTGGTTTTTTTTTTGTTTTTTGTTTTTTGTTTTTTGTTTTTTTTTTTAATGAGGTAATTTTTATAATGGTAGACACTGAAACAGAGATGTGTTAGATACTCCAACCCTGGAAACAATCAAGATTAGATTGGAGTAGGCTCTGAGAAATCTCATTGGCAGGAGTTGGACTAGATGACCCTTAGAGGTCATTTGCAATACAAACTGGTCTATGATTCTATGATTTAAGTGTTTCTATATCTCTGATTGATGTACTTGTGCTCTCAGGCAGGGGGAGATGGCCTCTGAAGTGACACAAAAAGAGATGGTTTGGAGGCACCAATATTTAGATGTCAGCCAATTCCCATGGCTGCTCGTACTCCTAGGAATAAGAGGAAAGAGAGGGAAGTGTGTTAACTTCTAAAGCCATTTATTCATCCCCCAGGATTCCCTTGTGGAGGTGCTGCTCCTTGGCCCTTCTAATGCAGTCCTGTGCCTAAAGGTATTTGTTATAAAAAGCAACATAATATGTGCAACACTGGAGTAATTTTTAAGACTGCACAACATCAGCTTGAAGAGGTTTCTATATAACATATCTAATGGCTGATTTTGTAAATAGAACAAAGTTCTTTTTTATTTGTTACATGAGTATGTAATCTCTAAATGTTTACAATCCAAACAACTTGAAAATGTTGGCATTTTTCCACTTTTAAAGGTTATACATCCCAGTAATCTCCACAAATACCAAACTGTAATAACATGTATTTAAACTTCAAATGTCTCTGGCAAAAGTTCTGGTTTTAATCATACCCTGGAAAATGTAAATGTAGTTTCAGGGGTGACAAATGGCTTATGGCAAGCAAGATTATACCTCCTTTACTCCTACAAATTTGAGCTTAGAAAAAAAAATCATTCTATTTAAGGAGTAAAGCCCTTCATAAGTGAATAAAAGTGGTAGGAACACTTTCCCTGTTACCAGATGGCATTTTGATAGCTCTATATATGGCTCTAGATATCCCTCTCCCTGGAGACAAGAGCTATAATTTCATTACAGTGTTCTGAAAAATGACACAGAGACATTGCAGGGTCTATAAAACCTCCAAACACAGCACTGATACTTATGCCAGCTCTTCCCTTTCCTCACACTTTATGTAAAATATAGACATTGTTGGTTGGAAAAATTGACAATCCCCATTATTAGTATCTGATCAAGTTGCTGAAATGACATTATTTGACCCAGTCATTGATGTCTGTTATTTCTGAAACAGTATATTCTGATCCCAAATCTCTGTTTCTCTTTATAACTACAGGTGCAAAAAGAGGCTGGGGAGATGGGAAGGAACCACATTAATTTTAAATAGCAGGTAAAAACCTGACCCCCACCCAGTGGTTCTTGGAGAATTTCTTTCCCCCTCTAAATTAATCTCTTTTCCTTAAAGTTGAGATTAGTGTGAATCAGAAGTGAGAACAGAAGACATTGATCACTCCACAAAACTTCTTATTTTTTCACATGGATGTAGAGGGAAATGATGAATGATCAAAATATTTGGTCTTAAAACTTACTGAACTAAAATCAAATCTCACCTGCCTTCAATATGTATTGATCTGTTTATTGAGAATGACTGGTTCTGTCCTATTCACTAAATAATATCACTGGCTATTTGGTAGATGAAGAAGAAAATCAGATGCTTATGAAACAAAATAAAAAGCATTTTAAATTCTAAGCTTTCCTTCATAACTCATATTTTCCTTCAAACTCTGTTTTTAAGGCTTGAGTGTAATTCCTGTTTCAATAAGCAAGTACAAATAAGACTACGTCTATGTGAAGTATGTACTAGGGTAAATCAAGGAAGCCCATTATTTTATAACAGAGTAGGAGTTCATTTCAGAACTTTAAAAAGAGGATATAATAATATTGATCACCACTTTTTTTTTAAAATTAATATTATTTTTGAAAAATAAATCTGATGACTCAGTCCTCTGTAAAGCATGTGAAATAATTCAGTTTATTAGAAGGTTAAAGATTTTTATCTCATATATTTAATATATTTATGAAATATATATTTAAACATGAAATATATATTTAAATATTTCATAAATTGCTTATGAGTTTCTAACGCAAAGGGAAGTGTCAAGCATGTTTTCTGCTACAGAAAAACACAGCAGTCTCAAAGATGTATGTGTACCATATTGGATATAAATTTTTAAAACTGGTAGTGAAGTATTTGGACTTACTCTAACCTGCCAATATTTTTCATCAGGAAAATTTATGAGAACAGACATAATCTTGGCAGTTTATATATCCTATCAATTTACTTTAGGTGATGATAAAATATCTATAAGGCTATCAGAAATTATTTGTAGATAATTGCCTATGACTTAATGATTATCTCTGCAGACTGAGACTCCAGGCATCTGTTACTTTTTACCACACTGTCAGCCATTTTGATCAACAGATTTGAAAACTCAGAAACTTGTACAGCTTTGAGTAAACAGTGATAGACCTAAATTTTGTGAGATGGTCTGTGTGAAAGTGAAACATTTAGCCTGAACACTTTGTCAAAACCCCAAAAGAAATAGCAAAAAAATGTGCAAAAAGTCTCCTCTCTTACTGAGCCCTATTAGCATTTCATTAGAAATTGGCTTGGTGGAATCTTAGTCAAACTGTCTGCAACTACTCCCATATTATCCAAATCAAGATCAAATCTTGACAGAAGAATCAGACCTGTGCCCAGGTAGAATTCTGCTGGGCAGCAAGCAGCACCTTCAAGGCTACTGTTTCTATCCACCAGTCCTGAAGCTGGGACAAAGCACAGATTGCTCAACTGAAACCTTAGTTTCAGTGGAGTGCATGATGTATGCTAAAGGGCTCAAGGAAATAAACAGAGGATAATGACTCTTTTGTTCTGCTGTAGCTGTGTACGATTTGCAAAGGGCTGTTTAATTCTGGCTGATTTTCCCTTGATATCGTGTTTCCATGTTTTTAACCTTGTCTGTGCTAGTGAGCTTTTAAATCAGTAGTGGACAATATTCTACTGAAGTTGAATGCTTATCCTTCAGTTTTCAAATTACTGTATGCAACTTGCAGAGGGATTTATTTTGTTAACTATCTCAAGTGCATAAATACTATGAATGACTGATGGTTCCCTCTACTAGACTACTGATTTAATACTGACCTACAGACCATCTTTTCTTCATCTTAAACAGTAAGATTTTTATTTTTGTGTGTTCCTGCCACCCCGATGGAAAATATTTTCATAGCCAAAATGTTTTTGACCTTTCTCGCAAAACACAGATTTACCTGAGGAGTTTGAAGCTCAGCATTTGCAGAGTTCTGTCACTTTCTACAAAATCAGCCCTGACTGTCATATCAACGGAAGTACCTTTGTGATGCATATATAAAATATGGACAGACAAAGACATAAGATGCAAAATGCAGAAATTAATCTAAGATATAAAATACTAACTACATATATACATATATGTACAGACAGTATATATGTATGTACATCTGCCATTTTTTTCCTGAAATGCTAAGTTGTATATCTTCTTGCTTTAAAACAAAGATGATTCAAGCCAGACAACTTTTTCTTTTTACCTTACTCAATCAACTCCCTAAAGAAATGAGTGATCTATGATAACCTGGCCACTGGCCATGTAGCATCATTTATTATGATACTTTCTGCAATCTTTAATTTTTAATCTTATGACCTCATATATACTCACTACTTAACAGGACTTTTTTTAATATACACATTATGTATTATCACTGCTCATTGTTGGGGTTTAAAGTCATTTTAGTCCAAGGAAGTGACCCAGGGATTCTCATTCCATGGTATTTTATTTGGTCCTATGAAGAACATCTCTGTCATTGAAGACAGTGCTGTGCTAGTTGTGCTCAAATTTGTCTGTTATATTCAAATTGCCTTTTCTCACATAGGACTCATAGTTCCCATGTGTTTTATTTTGAAGAAGAAAAAATTGTTAAACTTCTAAATGGTTGTATTCTCTTCAGTGTTCGCTGATCTGTTTTTTGTGTTCATTGTTTCAACCATTATGTGTTCATTATTATGTTCTCACACCAAATTAGGTGGAGACACACTCTTTACTGTTAGTAAAAACTGACTCATTGGAATTGTTGGTTTTGAAATATACCTGGCTTCCTAATCTACTAGAATTCTCCTTATTTTTTGTGTATAGCATAAATTTTTTAGATCTATAATTTGGATGTACACAAACTTTTTGTATGGATGGGTTATGACATAGGGGAAGAATTTTTTATGGTGTATTTCTTAGATCATTAAATTATGTGAAGGACTCTATAACCTAACAGAAAAAAAAAAGTGAAAAATGTCTAAAATTTAAGGTCAGAGTTCAAACTGGAAATCAAATTTCCCTTTTTTTTTTTTTTCCTGAGTGAGAATAAACAGATATCAAACATAGCTCCCAGAGGGTAGGCTAAATCTCAGGCAGACAAAGCCTTTAAATCTGGGAAACAATCTAGGTAGATGCAAGAATCATTGTCTGAAAGCAATAAATAAGATTAGGCTAAATGACCATTATGATCCCTTTAAAACTCACCTATCTGTGAAAAAGAAAATTACTGTCTCTGATTGTCTTGTGCCAATTTTGTCTGTAACATACTGTACATTATCTTGAGACAAGTCAAACCCACAGGAAGGAAAATAGGAAACCAATTTTTGGACTAGAAAATGCAACAGATGTAAAAACGTTAATATCCAGTTATATGCCTGCCTGTACAACATATGTCAAATCTTCAAGAATCCAGACACTTGAACTTGTAGTGATTGAATTTTTTAGAAATAAAGCTCAGAGTTCTTTAGGTAATCTACTAAAAAGGACAAAGCTCCCAAATGAAATCTGATGTTTGGTCCTTTCTTTGCTGTGGTGGGTACAAAATGTTGTGCTGTAGATATCCACACTCTTTTGAAGTATCTGAAAAACTTTACTGGTATTCCTGTTAGCTCAAAGAGGTACAAGTACTGCTATTGACACTATCATTATGATGCTATATAAATGGTATAGTCATGGTTCAACACACAGTTTGATTTGTCATTGGCATAGTCATGTAAAGCAGAGTTAGGTGTAAAATAACAAATCTATCAACAATATGAAGTTTTACACCTGCATAGATTTGAGAAACGAGCAAATACTATAAAAGCTTTAATCCTGTTATTACTTAAATTTTCAATTCAGTGGTCAAAATTAGAAGTCATGTCTCAAAATTGTATCTGTGAACTTGTGCTTCTGAAGTGCTTTATGAAGCCATTAGAGTGGACAGACGATATTTTTGTACATAAAAATCCAACATAATTGCTTTATCCCCATTAGTAATCTTTCCACTAGCATGACTGGATTCCACTCAGAACATCATTGTGCATCAGGCCTTTATAAATGTACATGCATAGAACTACAATCCATTGTCAGACATTACTATTCAATGTTTTTCAAGAAACTACAGCAGTCTTGTACAGCAATTTCTTCAGCTAAGATTATCTCAGAATTGAAGAGTGAGAAGAGACTATATATTTCATAGTATCCTGGAATCATGTTTATGATTCTGGTTATGATTCATGTTTATGAATCCTGGAAAAGATGTTTATGTTTAGACATTCCAACTGCAAACATAACATTGCTAAGTTGACCACTAAACCATGTCCCTGTAAGCCACATCTATACATTTTTTACATATCTCCAAGGATGGAGACTCAAGACTGGGAGAGATGTGGAAAAGTATCAGCCTAAAAATTGTAATCCAAATGAATATACAAATCATATTTCTAAAGGAAATGTCTGTATAAATTCAGTTTAATAATGTTTATATAATTTCAGTCAACTCATGATGTGGGTTGACTGGACTTTTTTTTTCTTTTTTTCAAAACTAGCTGAATCTTTAGCAATAAACTAATAAATCTATCTTTGGCAGTTATGTTCCAGAATTGCAAATCATGTAGAGTAACAAAGTGACTCAGTTACTTTTCAATATGTTCTGCCCAAAATCTATACCTGTCCACATACAGTTTTGCAGACTTATCTTTCTGTATGTTTGCCATTGTAGAATATTCTGTGGAAGCAAGCCTTTCAACTATAGGAAAGCTCCAAGATGGAATTTACAACAGGCTAGGGTATATTTAGTATCACACACTAAAACTGCTGAAGACTGAAAAAAGCTCTTCATATTTATTATTACCACCATACAGTATAAATCACTAAGAAATGTTATAATGATTAGATCTATAAGGCTACAAAACGCTGGGATGATTACTATGAGGTAAAAAATCAATAATATCCAGCTGTAAAGCTTTTCTGCCTCTTGTACTAATTGCTGTCATAGAACTCTACAGTCTATTTCATGAGAACTTTAGCAAGCAAAAGCATCAGAAATTGCATTCATAAAAAGAAAATAACGCTTCATGTAGTCTCCCACATGTAATTACATTTTGATGTCCCTGATTCATGTACTTGAGACCATTGTTCTTCTAGTGGATTTATTTTGTTTTTGTTCATAGATTGCCAATGAACAGAAACGGAAGAAATACTGAAGATTATTGTATTATGTGAGGATTTTGTAAAGGGATGTCTCTAATGGAAACTGTGGGCTGTTTTTAACTAGGCAAAGGGCTAAGCAATATAATCAACCTATATGCCCAAACCTGCTGGGGTATAAAGCAAGATCCCACATTAGATCAAAAAGAGTTTTCATATTTTCAGCATCTCAGCTGGAAACCCAGCCAAGTAACATAGAAAAGCAATTATACCTTACTTTTTATTAAAATGTTCAGATTATTTCATGTTGTACTGTTTTTTATTTAAAAAACCCATCTACCCATAGATCTTCAATGCTTATAGATCAATGGAGTTTTAAATTGGAAAGTTAATGTCTCTGCAGGTGACAATGGGTCCAGTGGCACACGAAGTATGTACCCAGCTGCATGTAAAGTATGTGCAGTTGATGGAAATGTAGTTCACAACAGCACTGTAGACTGAAATGTTCTTCATTTTACTATCAAGACACTGTAAATGTCTTTTGTGAATTAGAACAAAAATAGCCAAGGACTAAAAATTTTCCAGCTACTATTACAGTAATGTAGAAGTTGTTGGTTTGGTTGTATTGCACAAAGTTCTGACCCAGCAAACTGTCAGCAAATAACAACTGTTGATATAATCCTTCACCTCGTGGAGGCAATTTCTGTTTCTTATAAAATATTGTTGAAGCCTCACTGTCACTGTCACCTGAACCCCAAATGCCAGACAGTACTCTGTTCTGTGACGTTAAGTGTCATGAGGTGTCTAGTTCAGGATAACTCTCTGTACAGAGGATGTGAACTCCTGATCTGACACAGATTTCTTCTAGACTACACTAACAGAAGTTATTATTCTGCATCCTTCATCACCAGCTCATGTCTTGGGAGCAGTCATCCATTCTGATTCTCCAACCTCTAGGAGGCATCATTGTAGTGTCGACACTTGAGTTCTATAGGGAATTTCTTCACCTATGATAAGAATCTCGAGTACTTAACAGATCTACAGCACAAAAGCCTCTTTTGAATTTGCTCAAGCTGATCTACTGACTACTCCTAAATAAAGTAGGACAGAAGTTTCTTTTTGGCTCTGAGTTTGTGTCCTATCTCACACTGGTCAGACTTTTGCCCGTCCCAAACATAGTTGCTTCACATCTCTAGGAGTAGTTTCTGAAATGTACAGCACATCCAAAAAATGCCCAAATGTAATCTGAAAGAGGAGTAGTTTACATGAGTTAAGTTTGTGTTAGGGACCATGCTGATATTTAACCAGTGTGGATGTTTGTGAGCTGTGGACTGTTTAGTAATATATAGCTACAAGAGCCTGTGCTCAGTTCTGCTGCTGTCTAAATAGATCTTTGAATGGGCATCTATGTGGTCCTGCTCCCAAAGTGCTTAAATAATGAGAATAATCATAGCCCTAGAGACCTCAGCTGGACAAAACCTCTCTATATTGGGGCCCATGGAACCTTTTTCTGTACAAGGCTTGTCTCACCACAGTGAGTCAAGAGGATTAGCTTGTCCTTCCATGGGTGGTGAAGCAAAGAGAAACTTTAGCCTCAAAAAAATTTAGTGATGAGAGAATCTTGTGTCAGCAAAACCTAGTGAAAACAAAACTGCATTATCCTAGATGGCATTAATACAGATATTACAGTGAGGGCAGAGCAGTAAATTTCATTTCAATTTTGCTCCTCTTAGTTAGCACAGACCTGAAAGTCAAAACAAGTTAACAGTCTCTCATTGCAAGGATTGGGGAAAAATAAAATAAACTGAAAATGTAGGCTTTCTATATTTACTATACAAAAATGCCAGTAAAGACACTGGAATTCTAAGACGATTCCCTCAGTCAAAAATATTTTAGTTCTAGTTCCTGGCCTCCAAGGGCATCCTGTCACCTGGCCAAATGGGAGAATTTCCTTGGGGACAGGGAAGCTGTTGATAAAGTTAGCACAGCAGTGCTAGCAATGAGAGTTCAGAAGGCACAAAATTATTTCTTCAGGGTGGTGAACCAGGCAAGTTTCACATTGTGCTTCTTAATTATAGAGAAAATTAATAAATGCTTCCATTGTCTAGTTACAAGAAGATAATAAGAAACAATTAAAATTATATATACAGGCATATCCTTCTTTGGCTTACTTATTTCAATGATTAACATATTTGTATGCATTTGTTAAACAGTTAAAAGAAATCGATTAGGTAAGGAAAAGAGGGTCATTTTGGCCACTATAATGAGACTCCTTAGTAGCGTAAATGGAGAAAGATGACAAATCCAGTGTGAAGGTCTGTTTTCCTGCCCTTTTCCAATAGATCATTCATTGGTCAGCTGGTTTTTTACTTTGTTTTTAAACTGATATATACAGGGAACAAATATATATGTTTGGGTATGTCTACTCTAATAGAATCTTAAAAAAGAAGTTGTAGCTCATAGAAACTTGTAAACTAAAAATCAGTGCTGATGGGAACAGAACAGAGACAATGTGGACAACAGTAAAGACAGAAATAAGTTATGAGAACTTCAATTATAGGCATTCCTGTCTTGTGCTGTGTGTCCTATTATCTCTTGTTCAGTCTTCCTGGCACCAGAAGTGGTGTTTGCAGGGGAATAATAGAAGCAGAAATAGCAGCAGGTGGTGTGCTCCTCACATGTGCTGGAAATTGCCTAAATGAAGCTCTGGGTGTTCTGTTGAGTAGCAACAGCTCCCAGGTTCGAAGTGAGGTGAACAAGTTGAAGAATGTGAGTCTAAAAAAATTTTTTGCTGCTTATGAATGGCAAATTAGCAGTATAAAGAAAACCAAATCAAACTTGATAAAAAAAATCAAAGACTGTCTTCGGGAAGAATTTTTTGCCTTCCTTGGTCCAGCTCTTTGGCATTTTGCACTAAATTGGAGTGACAAAACAAGCAATTTATGATATTTAAATTTTTTTATTTGCTTGCTCCTTCTTTCTTTTTTTTATTTTTATTTATTTTTTTTTTTTTAATTTGGACTAGTTACTTATCTAACTATTTCTATGAGTTAAGCTAGCAGATGTTAAATATGCAGGAAGCAAATTCGTTATTGGAACCTGCAGGTACTCCCTCCTTAGGAAATAAAACAACACAGCATCATTCTTGGAAGACAGCTACTCCTCTATAATATAGATTACAATTTAGTATGCAAAGTGTGCTTTTTTTTCCTGATTAATCCATAGTGAATTAAATACCAGACGCAAAGCAAAGCTTGGGGCCTTTTCTGAAAGTAGGCTGATTTTTCTTGTAAGTCAATGCCATAGCTGGGAATCTTCTAAAGAAAGTCAGCTTTTGCTTGAAATGTTTATAGATGACATTTCCTTAGAAAATGAGGAGAACGTGCATTTTCAAGAAAGAATATTTCAATTTGCTGTATTTTTTAAAACTAAAGTCTATATTAACAAGTAGTACAGACTAGTAGGAGCAGATGTGCAGAATTAAATAGTGATAAGGAACTATTTAACAAATATCAATTTCATACTTTAACTTCAGGCTCACTGTAGTATGTTTCATTGGACTGAATGCCCACTGGTGACTAGAGGGCACTGGGTTTGATCCTGGATCACATGTTCCAGATTAATGTCATCTAGAAGATTCTAACTGAAGCTTGCAGAGCTCTGATATATGACCGATGTCCAGATGACTGCCAGAAATTCACTCCTTGCCTGAAGTAAAACACTTCTGTTGGTGCGAACTAAGCCAGCTTTAAGGTTAAGTTAACCTGGTCTGGCTTACCAGCTACAGAACCTAAAACAATTCAGAGTTCAGTATCGTAGCCTGCAATATTTTGTTTACTTCTCAGAAGCAGTACTTGAGATAATAAAAGACACTAATTCTGTCATCTGCAACTTGATTTTTTTTCTCTCTTCCCCTATAATGACTTTATGGGGCACATACTATTTGCTTATGTTGAACCCCAAATAAAAAAATGTACTTCTCAGATTGATTTTATCCAAGATAAAGGATAGACTTTCCCAGATATGATTCTTACACATTTTATGTGTGCTATACTGATTTTTGTGTAAATGAGGTTGCGATTAAAATTTTCTAGTCAAAGACATTTTAAATTTTACAATTTAACATTTTAAATTTTACAACAAAATTAAAAAGCAATTTGAACTTGGACTAGCATTAAAACAATTTTAGAAAAGGAAAATTGAGAGGCAAAGCCTTAAAATTCCTTGAAAACCTTACATTTTGTCCTGGATTAGCAAGACCTTATAACACTTTGTCTGCATTTGCAAATGACAGAGACAGTCCTTTAAATAGGGGAATGTAGAAAGTGATTTTTGCAGATGTCTTCCAGCTCTACTTGCTTGGATTAAACTGCATAGAGCTCTTTTGAGAATTTCACATTTAGTGTTTATCATAATAAAAATGAGTTTTAAAGAAGTTGTATAAGTGAGGATTTTTATAGGGTCTTAAATATCCGCTTCCAGTTTATATAGGCATTCATGCTTGATCTTTAATTCTACTGGAATATAGGTTTTTGGAATACACAGATGTAATATGACAAATAATTTTGATTTTCACAGAGATAAGTATTTTGCTGCTGATCTTTCTGCCATTCCCAGACAGTGGATTTGGTTTGTATGTATGTTAGCCATAATCATACAGATTTCACAAAGCATTATATGTTATCCATATGGACACCATGTGAATGTGTTTTGTGCCCATTCAATGATCACCTACTGTAAGATAACTTGCATTTAGTTTCTTTGGGAGTACATGGAAATGTTGACAAAGGGAACAGCATGTGCTGAACATTAATTGGCACCAGACAAACTCATTATTCTCTGAAAGATATTGTTCATCAATAGGGAACCATCTGCATTGTATTTACATAAGTAACTATTGGTTTCTCTTTTAATACCATGCTGGATCTTTGACAAAATAGCAAGATGTTCCTAATACAACTGCTTTGATTATACATTCAGTTGAACAAACCAGACACTAAAGAAGTACGACTGTGAGTTAATTTTCTGATGGTCAAATGAGTTTCTGTCAAAAACAGTATGGAAAAAAATGTAGTAAACCAAGAATGTTTGCTTTGGTGAAGTGAGTAGTTCTTCTAGGTCAGAAACCTGTCCCTGGTTGTGACAACTAATATATATTTAAGTAAAGAATATTAGACAAAGGCAGTCCCTCTTCCAGCTTTTGATATTTGAATGCTTACAGGTTTCTTTAAAAAGAGATGGCATCTATGAATCTGTATTTGATAGTCCATGATTTTGTTTTGCCTACATATGCTTTTTGACATGAATGAGAATATAGTCTTTAGGTGTTTTCAGTTTGCTAGAAAATTTCTTTTACTTTGCATAATTATCTCCAATTTCAACCACATCTACTGCTGTATTATTTATGAGTAAAATGCCCTTGTGCCCTTGTGCCTATGGATCTTATCAGGTAAACTTGAAAAATGCTCTTTCAAATATTGTCTAGATTCTAGTTTGATTCAGTCCTACCCTTCCCAACTCACTCCAGCCTTATCTAGATAAGTAAGAAGTATTCTACTCTTTCCTCATGCAGGTGAATCTTTGCTTGGTCTTCTGTGGCATCAGAAGCCCATCTACTTAACTCTACATGTATTTTCAGCTTGGAATTGTACGTGAGGATATCTTAACTACAATTAGTATAGTTTGATAGTATAGAATTCTTCCTAGTAAGTGTGCTTAATTTTGTTTTCATCTAGAAAGGATAAGATCCCTTAATAGTAAATTTTAAAATGTAACCTACTATTTCTGAATGTTTATAATTGATTGAGACTGAGAAAGGAATTTATCACCCCATTTTTGAGAATAGGAAATGCCGCTTTTTTACTGGGCTTATTATGGACAATTTCTATTTTAAATTCACGTCAGACATGGTGCAAATCATATAGGAAGGTCATGTTGACATTTATTGACATCTTATTTCATTGGACAGTTGGAAGAAAAGTTTTGTTAATGAAAAATTACTCCACAATTGGCTAGCACATTTTGTTTTCCTAAAAGAAACTATCATGACATCTAATGTTCAATTATATTGATTAGTTAAAACTTTAGAGTTCACTTTACTGTTAAAAAAAAGTCTAAACCCTATATAGTTCATTGGTTCCTCTCAATTTTTACAATATATCCTGATGGTTCCTGAGGGGGAAAAATGTCTAAAGACACTTTCAGGTTCTTTACTTTTATTATCCTGGTGCTCAAAAAAACAATTCATAAATTTTTTTTTTGAGAAAGAGCAATAGAGAGAAGTGAAAAATCCCTGTCAATCTGCATTACTTACTGTGACTGTACAGTGCTAATGAAACAAATTAGATACTGACAAATATTAGAGATACAATAATGAGCTACATGGCAGAGCTCACACTGAAAAAACCCATATCTTAATTAGCAATGTGGGTACACCAACTACACTTGATAGGTTTGGCATGCTTACATTTGCCTACTATTAAAAGGCATGGTTCTTCATTTAGTACTAGTGACTTCACCGTGAGTGGAACTTTTTCCTCCTGGTTTAATATGATCTGACATCTTATGTGGTTCACACTGCAGCTGGAAAATGAACTTAGCTGACCTAAAAGAGGGAAAGAGGCATAAGAAGCAGAGCTTTGGTTGTTTACAGTGCCCTATTACAAACTTTTATTGTGGTGGTGGAACTACAGCTTTGCAGTACTTCCTCATTTCACTGTTCATCTCTCATAGCTGAGTTTCTAAGCAAAATAGCACCTATGGCACAACATTTCCACAGAGCTTAACAGGAAAGTAGCTTAATGCTACTTCATTTAAATTTGGTATGCTAATAAAAAAGAAATAACACACCGGTATTTAAAGTTCAGCTGTATCCTTTTGAAGCCAAATAAATGCAAGGTGATCTTGGGAGCTGTGTTTTGGTCTTACACACATACACCTTAGAGTCATGACAGGATGTTACTGTAGTACTGTACCTTGTCTCCAGTCTTCGTACAGACATTATGGAAAGAAGTATTTTGTCTTAGACTTGCAGGAACAATGACAACGTGTAGGAAATGTTCTTTAATTAGGTCATAACTTTGTCAGTCTAACTCCCCTGGAGATCACCTCCCAGTGTTGCTCAGAGTACCGGTCTTTGTTTCTGTCTTGCACATTTACATCTCCTAGCAGGTGGGGGGGTGGGCAGCTGTCACTCTTCACCACTCCAAACCCAGTTTCAGCTCTTTATTTTGACCCCTACAGTCTTCCCATCTATAGAGGTTAAGAGGTGAGAAAAAAAGAGGTCATTATTTCATTTTCCTGTGTGAAGTGAGAAGTGTTGCTGCATACTGTTATCTTTGCCTGAATATGAATGAGCAGTTGGAAAGAATTTTTGCTCTCACCCAGACTTACCTGTTTTAATGCATGTAATTAAATAATGAATATAGCCTATTAATGGGAATCAAACTACTACAAAAATGCAGGGTTTTCTTATTCAAGATGAATTACAGATGGTGGTTTCTTCTGCTCTCCATCACTTCTTTGATGCTGTTTAAATTACCTTTGACATGAGTACTGATCATAAAAGTTTTTTGCCAAATTTTTAATGGAGTCTAAGAATCAGAACATTCAAGACTTAAAATTATCCTCATACATTTCTTCTCCCATACAACTGCTTTTCAAAAAATTTAATGCAAGTCAAAATGCCTAATCCTAGAGAGGGTCCAATTCCTTCTTAAATAAGACTAGAAGACAAATATCTAGTTTAAAGTTTGAAGAGATTTTTCTTACCGCAAAATATTAGAATGAGCTATCTTCAAAAGGCTCATTGTTGGAATAAAGGTAGGAAAAATGTTTTTTGTAGGTCATACCTACTCTCACTTTTGGACTTATTTTTTGCTAGTGCATGTATTTCTGTGTATGAGACGGAAATAAGGGAAACATTGAGAAACATTTTTTGTGGGAGAGAAGAAAAACAAATTAACTTATGCAATTTGAATCTGAGGGGAAGTCTTGGAGATCTTTTGGAAACAAGGAGGATGGTATGATGGTATCTGCTTTTGTTAGTGGTCATGAGAAGCTGTGTTGGTGATTTTTGTATTTATGTCATGAAGCAAAACTGGGTTGTATTAAAATATAATTTTGGTTTGACTGCCCAGGTTTCTGAATAAATTGCGAGTTTTAATAATGCCTCTTTTCTCCTTGAAGCGTAGAAAAAGAGTATAAAACCATAAAATAGAGAAATTGATCAAAATGTATTATGATTCTGATTTGTAAAATTTTATCCTGGAGTTCTTGTAAATTCTTTATCAATCAACTGAGTTCGAAGAGCATAACAGGCATTTTTAAATTTTCTGTTTTTCTTCTTACAGCCACTATAATTACTGAAGAATATAAATTCAGACTTGATGAGTTATTCCCTATTTACAATATTCAGTGAGTAGACCAGGTTGCTCAAAGCCCCATCCAACTTGCCCTTGAAGACTTTCAGGAACAGGGCATCCACAGCTTCTCTGGGCCACCTGTTTCAGTACCTTACCACCCTCAAAACAAAGAGCTTCCTCCTAATACCTGGTCTAAGTTTACTCTCTTTTGGTTTGAATTCATTCCCTCTTGTCCTGTCACTACATGCCTTTTTAAAAATATCCTCTCCATCTTTCTTGTAACTCAGAATCACCCTGAATATCAGTTGTAAAGGAGTTTATATGAACAGATCACAAGAGTAGAATGTGTACAAGATGTTCACAGATTAATTTTATCAATCATGGAGCAGTGTAGTAGGTGGACAGCTGAAGCACTGCTAATTTTGCATTGAAGCTCAAAGTTTACACTGGAGAGCATCAACGACCTGAGAAATTTTCACTGATAGTTTTCAAACATGCTTGGAATTTATCTATCAACAGTGGTATTTGAGCAAACTGCTCAGAAAAGTATGTGCTGCCCTTGCTGCTTGGACATGAAGTCCTGTGCTGGCTAAGCTGATTCTTTATCAGGAAGCAAGGGCATGCTGCCATCTTCTAATCTGCTGACACTTCAAAGCCAGCCTGGTGTGTCCTTCCTGAGAGCAGAGAAACAGGAGAAGGAATATTGCCGTATCACTTCCATTTCCAAGGATGTATATTTGTGTTGTCTTCTTCTATCTTCTCCTAAGAGGTAGAATAACAGTTTATTCTACACAGGGAGGAACGTGCACGCCTCCCTCCAAATCTGCGCTGTATTTAAATAATAGTAAAAAAAAGTTAACAGAAATGTGCTTTCATTTCATTAGTTTTTTCTCATTACTTGCAGTGCAATAGAAAGTTTAGAAGCAAAGAGAAATCCCAGTGCCCATACCTATTGATTACATATCACAGTGAAGGTTCAGATGTAGCAGTGCTCTGCTACCCTGGCAGAGCTCTTGTGGATTCTGCAACATGAAAAATGAGGCCACTGACACTCTTTCAATCAGTTTGAGGGCCTCTGTCCTAAAATCTTCCGTAGGCCATATTTTCCTGTTGCTGTTTGTAAGAGGCCAGTCTTTTATCATACAGATGCTGTCTTCTTCTCACTGAACCTTGGGAGCTGTAAGGTTTTGAAGTAAGGGGTGTTTCATCTGTGCAGGATAAGTAGGATTGGAGATTAAAGATCTAAGTGCAGTTTAAGCAGTATGCCTTCTACACCTGACACTTTAGGGGAGAAATGATAGTACTAGTACTAGTCCCCAAACCCTTTGGAAAACCTTTTAAAAGAAAAAAAGTATTTTTTCTTTTGCAAAGTGAAAAGCAACAAAGTAAATCTGCTCTTTTCTATTTCTGAAGAAAAGTGCCAACAACAAACATGGCTGGTGTATTCCCTTTCTGCAGCAGTGTCTATTCCCACAATATCTTGTCTATGTTTATGTCCCTCCTTTCCTTTAAAACCCTGCTCCCCTTTGTCTCATAAGATTCTTGCCCTTCTTTATCCTTTCCTTATGGGAAATTCAACATCCCCTTCTTCCACCTTTCCTGATACAATAGCACCCACTCAGTTTTACCTCCCTCCACATAGCCAGCTGAAATTCCCAGGAAGCCATGAATTTTGCCAAATATGGCCAGATGGATATATTTTCCAATTAGAGGGTTTTCTAATTGGGTGATAGGTTGGGGCAGATTGAACACAGTTCAGTGCCTCTCAGGTGCTAGGAGATAAATGCATTGCTTTTAAGATCCTGCATAGAAAACTTATGTAGGCCTGTGCTAGAGTCAAGGCTAACTGATGCACAGACACATCAAGGGCTGAAAGGATACCTATCCCTTTTTTGGGAAAAAAGGGAAATTAGTGACTGGTGGAACTGAGCATGGATGGAGACAGACTTTACTCAGAGAAGTTGGAACTGAGAAATTCCTGCTGAGATGTTGGAAATGCAAATTTGGAGTAAGGTACAAGTTCTCAGAGCTGCGCAGTGCTGAAGGACAAATGTTAAGCTTTGAAATTTTTTTGATCCCTGTGCATCCTCACAAGTTTTTGGGTAAAGACAGCACTGCTGAACATTTACCACTGATAATATTGTGATAAATTTGCAAACAGCTTGCAACAAAGCAACCATAACGATTACCAGACATGCTTTTCTACTTACTGCATTCTATATTAGCAATAGAATATCCAGAATATATTATTGTAATCTCTTAGAAAGGAAAGGTTTTGAAAGTTTTAATGATGTTTTAGCATGTAGACGTTTTAATGTGTATCAGGATTGAAGCCTGATACTGAGATAGCATTTATGGCATTTAAAGAAGATAAAATTTTATTACTAACATTAAAATTACTAACATTCCTGAATATCTCTAGGAGTTTTTTTGGAGGAATAGAGGATTTTTTTCAATTTGACACTGCAGTCCTCTCACTTTTCAAAGTAAAATATTAGTTCAAACAAAAGTTGTACTGAGCACACACTTTAGGATTTGCGGTAGTCCAAGCAAAAGAAATTGTGCACTTGCACACACAAACTAAGGACCTTGCTTTTTGTTGCCTGTCAAATGTAAGGACATTGCAAGTTTTGGATAGTGGGTCTGCTCCAGCTGTAGGAACATTTCTCTTCAGCTTGCTGCCTTTGCCACACTCACATCAAAGATTCTTGGCAAATATATTTCTATTAAAAATTTGCAGACGGCTAACTCTCCTCTAGATTGTTTCTGTTCCTCAGATATGCTGAATTTTCTGGGCCCTCTGCAAAAGATATCACTAGGGATTTTGATGTAGACTCAGAATATTCTTCCTTCCAATAAAGGAGGGTATGTGTCCAGCTGTGTTTCTGGCTTCTTGAGCTTCAGGCTGATTCTTTAACTTAATTTTAATGTGTGATTAAGTTCCTTATGGGGGTTGGAGACTTTCAGGGTTGACATTTCAGTCCAGCTAAACACAATTAATGAAACAGAAACCATGTTAAAAATAATGTTTTGGGTTTGGTTGGTTTTTTTTGGTTTTGTTTTTTTTTTTTTTTTTTTTCAGGAGGAGCAGAAATCTAATTATCTTACCCTCTGCTCCTGTTCTTGCACAATGGAACAGTTGGAATGGTAATTTTTTTCCTCCAAAAAAAGAGCTGACCTGTCACTTACTGCACATTAAGGATTGCTTAGGACCTTTGCTCCAGTCATATCCAAATAATGTAATACTCGTTCTTGTTATAAACCTAAAGCTATTTGAAGGCTGGTTTGCTGACCACTGGATACTGCAGTGAGCTCTATGGGCCTGATTATGAGATCCTGAAATTGTACCAGTCAGAAACAAACCTTACTCAGCATTTTTGCAATCCATTCAAGGAATAATGAAAGAGCTTTGTTACAAAAACTTACTTTCTTTTGTTAGATTGAAGAAAAGAGTGAATTATTTTTAGACAGGGCCATTCAGACAAGGACTGTTTTCCAGCAATTTTCCGTATATGTAAACTTTGGAATATTTTCAGCCTAAAATGTGCTATACAAAACTATGTACATTTACACAAAATAACCTAGTACTTGAGCTCTGTAAAACTGCTATTTTTAAAAAGAGCTATCATTTGTGGGGAAGATGAAATTGGCAGTTTACATGCAGAAGGGCCTACTTTGTGTCTGTCTGTCAGGTGAAATCTGATATATTACTGCGACTAAATATATGCATCCATAATGTGGTGGGGCAGCTTAAAAAACTCAAGATGGAGGATTTTCCAATATTTCTTTGAATTTATTTGCATCATCTGAATGAGTATCTTGCTTCAAAAGAAGCTTCTTTGTCCAATATAATTATTAAAATCCTGTTTATGGGCAAAACCACAGTATACCTACATATAAAGGAAGGATTTATTATTAGTGAAAATGAAATCTTAGCAGTCTAATTAAAGAATAACTTCTAATCAAGTTGTTAGTCAAAGTTATTTGTAGTGATTGCAATAAAATCCAAGGGAAAAATTGTTATGCATATCAGTTTCTATCCCTCATCGTGTTGTTACACTCCATATTCACCTGTGCTTTGGTCACTGAAAAAAAAATGTTGTTCATGTTACCAGTTTCTTCTTTCTCATTCTAGGGTCCACTTGGAGTAATTTTAAATGCTTGCTGGTGGATTTTCACACCTTTACTCTTTCTTCACTGGTGTACAGCTGCATGTTACACCTGAATTTACTATGAATTTATTTTATTTACTGAATTTACTATGAACGTATGATGGTGCCATTTATATTTTTTAGATACTATGTGTTCATTCTATTTGTTAATTCTAAAACTAGGTTTGTCCAGCTCCAGGTTCATATTTCTGTTAATTCACCACTGGGAAATTGGTTATAGTAAGCCCATGTCCCACCTCTTATCACCTTAATTCCATTTTGCTAGATAAATTGCTCGGTAAATGTCTCACCAGACTAAAGCAATGTTTTTAAGTCAAGTTAGGCTGAAAAAAAAGCTCAGTTGAAAATCTTATAATTAATTGCCATTTTAAACCCAATTTTTACTAACTGCCAGAACTGTTGGTTTTGTTTGAAGTCATATCTCTTTGAGTTGGTTTTTACTGCTCAGCAACACCAACAATTTTTATGTGATTTTTACTATGCAAGGACATATGAAAAAGAAATGACAACCAAAGTTTTGGTTTTGACACTTTTTTTACTATTCTTTTGTCTGTTGCATGAAAGAAAATTTCAGAGCAAGAAGCAATTTGGGCTTCTCTCTGGGGGCATTTTGCTGAAGTTATTTTGACCTGAATTCTTTCATTTCTGGAATATACTCGCTTATCTGGGCTTAGGAGTCTGCAGAGCTATCTATTGCTTTTGTTTGTCTCCTCTTTTCTGCAACCATTATAACATGGCTTGGTTTTGAGGACTGTGCTAATCACAAAAAAATTATTCAAAAGACTCCTTAATAACAGTAAAAAAAAAATAAATCTGTTTATCTGTGATTTACAAATGATTGCTTTTGATTGGTGACTTCTTAGAATACAATATGAAATGAGGTTTACCAATGACTAAGTAGGATCTTTATTTTTCCAAAAGGCAAGGAGTCAAATAGCAGGAAAGAGTAAGAGATAAATAGGAAAGATAGGAAGGGAGGAGCTCCTGTTTTTCTGCATGTGTAGAGGTGATGTTTAGTTTCCCTTCCTCTTTAGTTTTATCAGTGTGCCTTTTGACTTTAAAGAAAGTCATATGGTTTGTGTACTAAAATCTCAAGTGTCATTTTAAAATGGAATATATTTCCATGTCATTTAAAGTCTGCAGCTATTCTGATATGTTTAACTTTCTTTATAGAAAAGTTCTTTATAGAAAAACTGGCAATTTTGTTAATTATGAGGAGTCTGACAATTGGCACACAGATACTTATCAGAAGAGTGTTTTCATTTGCTATCAAAGCTCTCATATCTTCAGCCTGAGAAAATCTTAAATCTCAATTTTAAGCTCATATAACCCGTATAGATAATTTATCTCAGAACTTTGTAATTTAATACCGTAGTTATAAGTCAAAAATGATGTTGATCGTTTGCTACCAGAAATCAAGGCATAACAGAGCAGCTCAGAGGACCATGTCTGCTTGTAGGCCTTAGATTTTGATGCATTTTTTGTGATGCTCTGATACTGTGTGTTACAGAAGGACAGGCAACAATTTGAATGGAGGGAAAAAGCTATTAATTCAATTTTTTCTAGTCCACTGGAAATTTGAAAAGTGCTTTCCCTTAAGACAGGTAGACCTCAGTCCAGATGAAAAGTTTGTAAGAAATGCTGTCAGACAGTTCTGTTGAATGAGGCATTTTGTTTCGGTTCTGCAGGGATGGTGAAGTGGCAGGCAAATTCTGTTCAATCCCACACCAGAAATGTACTTTCAGACTACACCCATATTCCTTGCTAGGCAAAATTTTCACCAAACATGCTGCTTCCTTCAAAGTTTAGCTTCTGAAGAAAAAAAATCTTTGTCCATGTCAGCAGTCAGGAAGATTAAAACCAAGTAGTAATGACAGCCTGGTTAATGGTCATTGCTCAGTGGAAAAGAAGGAGCCATGGGGTATGAAATCATGGGAGGTGCTTCTGAGTGAAACATGAATGTGATACATGCAGCTACCCTTCTACATTTCATCTTGACTTACAGCCCACTACAATAAATCTTTTTTTAGTAACTTTTATGCTTTTTGTAAAAGGCTTCTATGCTTCTTATTTTAGTATAAGCTCTAGCTTGAGTATTTTAAAGGACTCCTCAATTGTGTCAAGGGGAATAATTTAGAAAACGTCTTTTTTTGGTGTGGTTTTATTTACACTCTAAGTTTGGACTATGATGTACAGGAATAAAACACTCACTATAATCTTCTGTATAATAAATTTTTTTAATAGGTCAATTAATCCCATTAAAGTAATGAACTGCAAGAATGTATTTCTTTTATAATGCTTTTATAGCACTGATTGTATATATTGGATTAGATGTGGTAACTCCTGAGTAGATTTCTTAACTCCCGATTAAGAGTCATGTGGAAAAGCATTCATGTAATTAATGATAAACTAATCTATTCAGGAGGACAGAATGTTTATAGCTAATTTATCAGTGACCTACAACACAGTGTGAAAATTATTTATTAGTGATGTGCAATGCGCAATGAACAGGAAACAAGCACAACTATTTTTAGATTCTTATTAATTTGCTGTGATTATAAACGTGTGCCTCTTCAGTAGCTACTGAAGACATGTTTTATAGTGTGACTGAGCATTGTTTTTACCCTCCCTCCTCTCTGTTTTTAATTATAGTACCATCATGTGAGTGTATCTGGAATTAGAGCACTGTAGCTGTAGGCCAGCAATAGCTTAATTATTCAAGAGCCTACATAAACTAATTGTTGTTTGTGATGAGCTTTCTTTAGAAAAGATTGCATTTCCAGATTGAAGGAAGCAGGAAGTGAATGAAAGGATACTAAAAATAATTATAATAAAAAGTCAGAAGCTTTCTAAATTAAGTTCCAGAAGGCTATTTAAAATCACTCATGTTTTTCCATTTAACACTGCCCTGCTTGCAACTTCCATTGGACTAAATCAGTGATAGTATATATCTTACGATGCCTTAAGATTTTCAATACTCAGGACAGACATTTCAGACTACTGATTTTGGTCCTGAAAATGAACATATACTTAATTGTTTGGAATTATCTAACACGTTAAATTTAGTTCTTAAAATTGATGAAATCAGGAAAGTATCAGGAAGGCAATCAGTTATTGCAGAAATTTAAAATTTAGCAGAAATATTTAAAAGTCTTTTCAAAATATTTAATTGCTAAACAGCAATAAAAATAGCTATTTGCTAAACAGCTCGATATCTACATTTTTCCTGTTCTAATAGAACCCATAATATTCACAAAACAATTTTTGAGGCAGGCATCATACTACACCTTCTGAGCATTTTGACACTTCAGGCAATACCTGGCATACAAGATATTTATAAAGCATATTAAAAATGTATTCCAATGAAAAAGAGATTAAAATTGCACTGAATAAACAGCAATAACTATTTATACTGTTTGGAGGTAATAAAAGATATAATTCATCTCATATTGAACATGTAAATGTGGTTTTCTCTTGATAGTTGTGACTGTCAAGGGCATTTTTGGGAACAACATTACTGAATTCCAGTTTCTTGAAGGTCTCTTAATCTGTTCAGTTAAAGAGTATCACTTTTAGTAACACTGATAATTTGCTGTGAGCCTGTTATCTTTATTGTCTCAAAAGTTAATTGATTAAAATGACTAATTTTTGTAGCCTTGTGATGGGCATGCCTGGCCATGGATGCATGTGTTAAAGCATGTATCAGAAGACACACTTTTATTTCTAGTCTTACCTAAAAGTATCATGAAGTCCTTTCCTTCTTCTTTGCTCAAAGCCATGTATGAGTTAGAGGGAATGCAGCACATACACTAACTAAATTCTACTAAAGAACTACTCAATCATTTGGAGAATACAGTTACTAGATACTGTTTACACAGAAATGTTTTGGAAGACCAAGGCAGTGGCTGTTTTGGGTTAGAGGAGTTTTGCTAACCATATATCTGATACTGGTTTTCCACTTCAGTGCTCAGATTCTTCTGCACAAAAGTCCAAGCAGAGAAGGAGATGAACCCTAAACCAACAAATTGTAGCTGTAAATTGACAAGTGAAAAGAGAATAATGGGAAGAAAAAAGACAAGAGGGTTAGTTTGAAGATATTGCATACACTTCTTACATTTTGTAAGTATTTGTTAAGTAATAAATTAATATCTTTCATTATTTGGAAAAGAGAAAGAACTGATTTTCATCTAATTTTTGTTATATCAAATAGAAAATAAAGCAAAAGGAGGGAAGACATGCACAGACAAAGGAGAAGGCACTCATTGCAGAAATCTAATATTCATCTCACATAAAGCCCTTGCCAAAATTCCCTGTGCATACAATTAATGTGAGCACACTCAGCTAAACTAAAATTCAGCATCAGTGGCCTCTCTGTTTTTCCCACCATGATTTATTAATCTTTCTTTTCTGAAGTGCTTTATGCTTTATCTAAGGGAATAAATTTGTCACTGACAGTTCCTCAAATGGCTGCCAGTTCCTTCTTCACATAGACCACTTCAGTAGCAGTAGTTTTTTTGGGTGAATGCTGTGTCCAGCTAGCTGAAGTGTCACCCACTGCCTCCTTCTCTGCTCTGTATTCTGCTTCTCAGAATTCTGAGTTCATTCCCAGGCTTTCATTCTCTCAGTTATATTTATCATCAAGTTTACTCTCCCATCACTGCTTTCTGCAAGGTCAGGTTGGCCCAGTTGACTAAATATCAGGATTTCATTTTTTTTTTTTTCATTTTCCTTTATTTTTTCTCTCTAACATATTTGACTGCAAATAAATTTCTTTCATATAATTCACATCACTGGGAAGGCCTGGTCAGTAACTTCTGAGGATCCACATTGGAGCTGCTCATGGACTGCAGCCTGTGGGAAGGACCCACATTGTAGCAGAGGAAAAGTGTGAGGAGGGATGAGCAGAAAGGATTTCTTATGGGCTGACCACAACTACCATTAAGCACTTGGAGCTGAGAATGAAGGCATGAAATTGAGCCTGGGAAAAAGAGGAGGAGAGAAAGGTATTTAGTTCTTGTCTGTTTCTTGCTATCCAAATCTATTTTAATGAGCAACCAAATAAATTAATTTTTCAAAGGTGAAGTCTGTTTTGCCTGTGATATTGACCTCCAAGTCTTCATCTTGACCTATGGGCCTTTTCATGTTTTTTCTTCCTCTATTTTTCTGACGATGGGGAATAAGAAAGTGGCTGTGGGAGTGTCTGGCTGCAAGTCAAGATTATCCATTGCATGTGCATAAGCTCTGAAATCTTCCAGATATGTTTGTTGCCTTTCAACTTGGTTTACAATGAAGTACAAGTGCTGTTGAAATGGAAGCATGGCTGGATTCAATTTCTCATCACTTTATAGGTGGAAAGATTATTGACTGAGTTCTGAGTCCAAGTCTGACATTGAGTCCTCCCTGCCTTAGTCATGTCACTTGCCTTCAACAAAATTGCTAGCTTTCAGTGCTCACACTGTGCTTCATGAAACTTCATCATATGCTACTTGCAATACTTTGTTATGTAAGAATGAAAATCCATCGCAAAATTCCCTTGACCTTTGTTTGGTTTATAATGAACAACACTCCTCCACTGCTGTAAACATGGAAAGACCTTGAGTTGCTCCCAGTTGCCAGATGGACATTTTCCCCTTACAGAGCTGAATAAAACACTACTCTTAAATTCTATGGGTTTTTTTTCTGCATTAAAAAAATGTTAAAATTGTCCTAGAGATGCATGACCTACAGAAATTTTCCTATACTCTTCTTCCTGTTGAAGCAATTCCTATTTGGATTTCTGACCAAATACAGCAAAGGCATTGGAAGAGCTTCTGTCAGTTGAAGAAACCTAAGATAAAGACCTTATTGGGGGATTTGGATATCATAAGCATATGAACGTTTGAGTAGGCATTTTTAATTATGCATTAAAATGACTTGAAATCAGTTTCAGTAGTCATTTGCCAGCTAGAACCTCATGATCTTGGAAAATGTGAGCACTTATCAGATGATGGGAAAGGCCAGAAAAGTCTAAGTGCCAAATATGCAGGTTGCATATGACAAGCCCTTATGTTAAATCTTATTTTAAAACCTGCAACGTTTGTCACACCGCTTGAAAAGTATATTTTTTGTTACTCTCCTCTGAGGAATAGTTCTCCACATTATACAGCTGCAAGGTCTTATGATTAACTTTAAGCACTATAAACTTGCAGCAGGACTAGCATTCATATAGCTAAATTTAGCTGTCGTGCTGCTGTTGGTTGCTGATAAGTTAAATTACATCCTTTTGATTTGTCTGCCATTTAAAAAATATTTTAGAGGATTATTAAGTTATAATCAGAATTATCACTGTCTCTCCACACTGAATTTAGGTCCTGTGGCTGACATGTGATTTCATACTTGTCTATCTTTGTTTTTACAGACAATATGCTTCGTAAATTTAACTCAATGAATTAACTTTAAAAGGAGTGACAAAATGCATTCTATTTTTTAGAATTGCAAAAGTTTCTTCAGCATATTTTGTCAGAATAATGGAAAAATATGGCATTTAGTATTATTAAATGTCCAGCAATCCCCACCATATGGAAAACAGTAACAATAGTTCCTATAATATTTTCTGGATGGCTGCTTATCTTATCTGTATAAATTAATAATGTCTTTGATAAATACGTGCAAAGAATTTTCTTGGGCAGAGAATTTCTGGAGTGTGAAACCTGTTTTTGCATCTAAATAATTTGCCAATGACCGACTCATCTTCTGTTCTTACTCTCCCGTTCCTATTCCTTTAACTCTCTAAGAAATCTCTAATAAATCATGTGCCTTTCCATTACTTACTGAGCTAAAAGGAGTGAGCAGCAGATATCCTAGAGGTCCCCTATTTGGCTTTTCTTTTGTGACCTATTTGTTTGCAACCTTTCGCAGACAGGTGGTGGCAGACCACGCTACAGGGACAAGTGATGAATCTGTGAACTCCTTAAGATTACTGGGCAGATGTTATAGTCCACTATAGAATCTTTGGGATACTGCAGTGTTGTCCATGACCTCTTTTCATCTCAGTGAACAGCCCCAGTTTGTGGAACTTTTGAAGTGGAAACACTTAAGAAGAAGGTGACAAATTCTTGTCTTCCTGCCACATAGTATGCTCAAGGTGGGATAGCAGCCCTGGCAATATACTCTTGCCTAAATTTCCACCTCTTCAGCCTTGAATTAAGGCATGCTAGTGTTCTAACATGGCAAAGGATGAAAAGATTGTGCAATTTTTGCAGAACATAAAGAAGACTAAGGCCTGTTTACATGAGAGACTTCCAAGCTATGTTTTCACAGCAGACAGGATTTACTCACAGCAGCTGTGTTCTGCCTTTCAACCTAGTGTAATATAATCTGTATTATCTCTTTTGAGGTGGAAGAATGGAATGCATCCATGTTTAAGTTAATTCTAAAAACATCTGTGGTGCTACTTAGCTTTGATTTGGAAGACTGTAAAATGACTTTCCAGTTTTAGAGCTTTTCAAGTACTAAATGCTTCTATGCCAGAGTTGCCAGGTCTCCCCATCAGTTCAGATCCAATTCTTAAAGTTGTTAATAAAGCAGATCAAGACTACTCTGTTTACAAAGGCCAGTCTGCCTACTCACCAAAGCATTGTGTTCTAAAATACGGGGGCATCTTTATCAACAGGGGTTTTGTTGTTGTTTTTTGTTGTCTTGTTTTGTTTTTTTTGGTTTGGTCTGGTTTGGGTTTTTTTGTTCCCTTTCACACAACATGTCTCATGCTAAAGCTTCCTGCTCCGGAGTTCTGACCAGGTCTAAATTAAGAGGATGATTTATTTAACATATCTGTACTATTAATAGTCTTAGGTTATAAGTAGAGGGTAGATTAAGTTACTATCAATAGAAGTTCTAGGCTGAAAATGGACGAGTAAATTACTTCAGGTAAAGCATTTTTTATTTCTGGAAAATAAAGGAGATTACTATTTGTCATAGGTAATGTGGAATTTCTCAAGACATTCCAGATCATAAAACAGTCTAACACAAGAGTCACCTGACAATACTCTGCTACTAAGTCCTGCATAGAATGTGGGGGTAGATTTCACTGGAAAACAATTCTCTCTTTTGTATTGTAGAAACATGTTTAGGTAAGTAAATAAGCTTTTGGGCCTCATCTTCACTAAAAAGAATCATGCTGATGCTGCCCTGGCATGGGGATGTCTGAGGTCTGCCTCTGAATCTGAACAAAGGACTCCCTTTATATGAAAAACAACTGAAGTCTCACAGGAAAGAATTTAGCTGAGCTTAAATATCAGAGCCATTTTCTTGAAAATTTTTCTTCTGTGTTCTTTTGTGATTTGGTTTAGTTTGATATTTAAGGGTTCTTTTTAGTGCCAAAGTTTGCCAATCAAATAATTTTCTTAGCACTGAAGCTATAACTACTCAGATTTAAAAAAAAAACCCAAAAACTATACTGTTGGGTTTTAAAGGGTAGGTGTGGTAAAAATAAAATTAAGGTTAGGAATTGTCATGTATGTTTTAAGGTTGAAACAAAAATTTACAGAAATAGGGGCTTTTCTTCCTAATCTGTGAATTTATGCTATAAATTCTTTACCACAGACTTTAAAAGTAGCAGAGCCATATGTTCTCAATCCTAATTTGAGGATCTTTGATATAATTTTTAATAAATGCAGGTGGCTTGAACAATTTTCTCATCTTAGAATAATCTTATTTGAAGTTGCATATATGATAATGACCAGTAAATATTACCTGGATGCGGTAAAGAGTTTAAAATATCAGAAAGATCTTTTCTCATTGTCTGTACTTGGTTTGTGTTATAGTAGAATTTGTAAGTGTATGTGGCCTTTACAGGGAGAAATACATTTTTTTAATATATGCTGAATACCTGCTGTTTGCTGCTGCTACTGCTTTTTATCTCCAAGCTGTCTTTCTCTATGCTTAACTCAGCTGACTAGAGAAAGATAAGCTCTGAATATTTTATAGCTACGTCTTTTTAGAAAATATAAGAAGGCTCCACATGTTATTTGGCTACAATTTCTCTCAAGGTATCTATGTCTTTCAGTTTTTGTGGTGATCTGTCTTATTTTTGTCACACTGGAAATTGGGAAAAATATAACTCATTATGTAGGCAACTTCCTTTTTTTGGTACAAGCTTGATAAATAAGGATACTTTTCTCTCTCATGTGGTGTAATGCAACAGATCCTAATTAGGTGAGGTGAAAGATGTTTGCCTTGTTCTAAAAAGGCACTCATAATCACAGCCAGGAGGCAGTGGTCATCAGTGTGAGGAACATGTACAAAATGTGATTTAATTTTGGACCAAAATCTAGCTGAAGTATGCTAGCTCTGATTTGACCTCACATACATCAAAAACTTAAAGCCATCTGGATTTGAAGCAAGACCTTCAATTTTTCTTCCCTTATTCACTAAAAAGCTCAAGGAGTACCAAGTCAACAGTGCTGTGGATGGTGGTCACAGCACTCTTGATGCCTTGGTGATTATGTCCTTTTCAGAAAGTTTTCAGAAAGGATTTTTGATTGTCCTTATGGTTTTCTGTTCTTTTGGAAGAGACAACTGGATGCTGTAAAGTACATTTAATGCATATTCTATACTAGCAAGTTCAATATGTCCAGATATATTCCTGAATAAAGGAAAAGTCCTGCACCTATGGTAGTAGTTGTGTCAACCACCTAAAGGGACAGGCTGCTCATAAGCTGCTCACATGCTGAGCCATGACCATTGGGAGGAGTGTGAGTTGGCCCAGGCCAAAAGCTTACCAGGGGCTGTTGACTGGCAGCCAGCTCAACTCAGCCAGTGTGGAGCATGTGCAGGTGCTGGTGCTTTAACAAACTGGGTAGGTGTGTCTGTACAGTGGCTGCTCTTGCATCCAATTCTCCCTCCCTCATGCTCTCCAAAATATTCAGCTCACTATCAACTTGTGGCACAACTGGAAGAACTCTACCTCTCTGTGGCTGTGTAGCAGCTACTTCCTCTGCTTGCCCTCTGCTCTCCAATTCTACTGCACTGAGCCACAGCAGAAGCCACCCCACAGAAGTTATCTGTAATTTATGTTATTATTGCTGTTGATTCTCAACTCTAACATCTTCAATGAACATTCAAAATTAAGATGCACAGCTATTTTTCTAATGATGTAGGTTCAAAAGGCAACTCAGGGCAATGAACTGAATTGTCAGTGAGGTTTCTCAGATATCATTTGTTGCTCCTCTCCTCTATACCTGGATTCAGGCATACTTATTTTTGCAAGAGTTTGGCTTTGGACCAGTGTTTTGTTCTTGTGTATCCTCTTAAGGCTTAAATTTGTCATTAAGTTTAAAAAACTGAATCTGACTTGTGTAAGGACAACCTTTGTAAATGAGGCCTTTTATTCAACCTGAAGTTACTCTTTTACCACTATTGATAGTTTGACGTTTTATTTCTCTACAATGAAACAGCTCAGATTTAATGTTTTCCTGCTGGTCAGGTAAAGTTCCATCTCTGCTTCCTCCCTCCATCTGGGACTTTACCTTGCTTGTTCTTTCATTCCCTTTGATTTCTCTGCTTCTTAATTAGTTGTGATTCAGGTGAATGCAAGCTGAAGATGCTTCCCCTCTGGGAGTGCTATTCTGTCACTGGATCAGGTGCAGATGGCAGAGCTCTTGTTAACTTAATTGATTATTAAAAAGCTGACATATGGAAGGAATTGCTTTCTTTCACTTTTCAGCTTGGGGAAATTGTCATGCTATGTGAAAAAACAACTTAGGAAGTTCCTGAAAATAAGAATTATCAATTTGTTAGAGGGATGCTTTTGATCTTATGAGTTCTCACCTCTCTAAAAATTAAAAGTTGGCACTTGTTACTACTATGTGGAGTTGCATTTCTGTTATGTATAAAAGGAGTTTGCAGAATTAAAGAACTTCCAGCTGTCTTCAGTGTAGTTGGAGCCTATGAAGAAAACAAACAAAAAAATAAAGATGAGAAGTAGTCCAGAGAACACAAGGATGTTAGAGAGGAGATATTGTTGACAGAATATGTTTATTTTGTCACTTATTATGTTGTCTGAAGTTTGTACTTATTGCTATTGAAATGTTCTGATTTTCCTCACTGTTTTTATAACCAAACTGACTAAAGCTGTCATAAAGAGGTTCATTGGAACCTGAATGTGTTGAGACTGTATTCATTCAGCTTTCATTTCTGGATATGTACCTCTGCTCACATTACACATATATAAAGTATTATCATCATTAGGACACTTCATGCATACATCAGGACAGGTTGCAGGCAGCATCTTTCTCTGATGTCAGTTTGGATCATTTGTATGTTGAATTTTCTATTAGCCTCACACTTTTTGTCATGTTGCCTCTCATACTTAGGAAGAACTTTCTGTAATACTCAAAAACCCATTGCCTTCTTTAAATTATTAGTGAAATTTTCCTGTGAGACGTATAACAGCCATTAGCCCCTCAGAGAACGGATGTTAGGGCTATTATGCTGAGATTTGTCTTGTTCTTATCCAAATTTGATATTTAAAAAACAGATCATAAACTCTTTGTGGTGGCAAATAATCTCTTTCATCTGTAAATTTTACAAGAGTTGGTATAGGAGGATCCTGGTCACATGGCATTGCAAGAACTTACAGCTTTCATCTTCTCCTGTCAACAAATGAATAAGAAAAATCTGCTCCCAGTGTCTTTTTTTTTTTCATAGTACCTAATAATTAAACAAAAGTGATAAATTTAAATTGAAAATTTCTGTCCATTTTTTATTTTGCTGTTAAAAGCAGCATACCTATATATGATGAGTTGATACTGGGTGAATGAGTATGTGGGCAGTTGGAAACAGAGTCTAACAGTGCCATGTTTTCCTTATTTTGGCTGAAGTCCTCTGAGCAATGTTATGGAAGGAAGAAAAACCCTGTATCTTTATATAAAATTCTGAAAGTGGAGAATCTGCACTTTGGAGGGAGAAGGATTTCTTTGCTTTAGCATAGCAAGTCAGTAATTTACCATCCCTATGGGACTGCCTTTAGACTTGGTGGGGAAAGAGGATGATTTCTGGTGTGTAGGATCAAAGAAGAAAGAACATGCTGGTATGTACCATCTTCGTGAGCTGGGAATTTTACAGAACTTCTCTCTTCTGTTATTACTCCTTTCTCTGTGTTGTACTGTTTCTACCATGTTGTATGTAATGGTCTGCTAAACTCTCAAAAGAGTGCAGAGCCAGTTCCCAGTCTAATAGAATGCTTCCTGACCATTACAGTATGACAACCAAGTCATATAGTCTAAATGGGACTTTCTGCAATTTGAACCAAAGCCAAATCTTAAATGTAGAGGTGTCAATGTAGAGGATTATCTAATTTAAGAGAAAAACAGTTAGCCTCTTTTTATATTTGCAAATCTGCAGCTGTAGAGAAAAATATGGAAACACCAATTAAGCATAACCATGGCTTGTTGGTAATAAAACCAGAAAGGTAATGAATGCTTTAATCAATAGCAAAATTCTGTATATTGAATTGCTAGGAAGCATGCTGGCTCTATCAGCTTATCTGAAGTTCCAGTATGTTGAACACAAATCTCTACCTCTGTGTGATTGACTTAACAGTCCTTACTCAGTGACATTGAAGCAATGGAGTCAACATCATGCAAAACAACATCAAATTTTTTTTTTTTTTTTTTTTGTCCAGGGAAAAATGGATGAAATTTTTATCAATTAATTGAAAGAAATTAAATCCTGGAGAGAACCCTCTATTCTTTATACTTCAGTGAGACCCAATGACATTGAACACAATGTCCTGATTTTTAATGAACAGAGACTTTAGATTAATACCTATAATTTATTATTTTATTGCTCAACACTAATACCAGAGGAAATCACAGATATGCAGTTTATTTAGAAAGCTGAAAAACAGTCATTGAAAATTTTCTAAAACAAATTCTGATCAACACAGTTGTTTAAAAAAAAACAATTGTTCAGAGAAATACTCTAAATTAATATTATAAATACAACTACTTTATAGAAAGGTAAACCTCCCAAACCTCAGTTTTGCCTGTGTTTTGGTTGCAGCTGGTCTCTTTGTAGTGCCTTCATGGTTGTGTTCACAGCTCTGCAAAAGGAAAGACTTGTGTTGGAAAGGTGTCCCAGTAAATCTCTTTCCCTGATGGTTATTAGATCTTTAAATGCAAAGTTCATTAAGTTAGTGTAATTTTTATAGAATATATTGATCAATATATTCTATAAAAATACATTAATTTAATAATGCTTGTATCCATGAAAACTCTTCTATTCTGTGCAAGACTTTTTAATTTATTATATTGACTACAAAAGTTCCTATTGTAGTAATGGGAAGGGATGGCATACTGATTGTATCGAAAACTAAACTACTAAAATGTGACACTGCTCATAAAGACAGTCTGGGTGGGAAGAAGGTTTCCTGATTACAGTCTCTTGAAAATTTACATACCAAAAATGTTCAGATTCAATAGAAAAGGATTTTCCAATTGTTAAGCAATATCTAAACCAAACAGCAGTTCTTCTGTAAGTGTTTTCATCTGTAATACAGGTACTGAAGATGATAACCCATACCAACTTCATACTATCTTCTGAGAGTTAATTAGCAAATATTTTCAAAGTAGAATTGATTCAGAGTCATAAAAGGATTAGGGTTGGAAATGGACCCCAAAGTTCCCCTAATGCATACCCCCCAGTTATGGGCTGGGATGTCATTCAGGGTCTGTGGAGTGCTGTGTCCAGCTTTGGGCCCCACACTTCAAGAAAGACATTGAGATGCTGGAAGGTATCCAGAGAAGGGCAACAGAGCTGGGGAAGGGTCTGGAGCACAAGTCCTATCAGGAGCAGCTGAGGGAGCTGGGGATGTTTATCCTGGACTAAAGGAGTCTCAGGAGAGACCTTACCACTCTCTGCAACTGCCTGAATGAAGAGTGTAGCCAGGTGTGGGTTGGCCTCTTCTTCCAGGCAACAGGTAACAGGATAACCTTGACACCTAAAGTTGCTCCAGGAGAGGCTCAGGCTGGAAAACAGGAATAATTTCTTTACTGAAAAGATTGTCAAGCGTTGTAATGGACTGCCCAGGGTAGTGGTGGAAGACCATCTTCACCATCCTTGGAAGAGTTCAAGAAATGACTGGATATGGTACTTAGTGTTCTGGTCAAATTGACAGGGAGATTGTTCAAAAGTTGGACTTGATAATCTTGGATGTCTTTTCCAGCTTTAGTGATTCTATAATCATGAGATGAGGTTGCTCAGGGTCCCATCCAACATAGCCTTGAACACTTCCAAGGAAGGGGTATCCACAGCTTTACTGGGCATGCTGTTCCAATGTTTCACCATCATGGAGTAAAGAATGTCTTTCTAACATCTACTGTAAACCTGCCTTCCTTTAGTTTAAAACCATTGCTCCTTGTCCTGACGCTGTCTGCATAAAAAATTCCTCTCCTTCCTTTTTATGAGCCCAGTTAAGGTACTGGAAGGCCACAATGAGAGCTTCCCAAAGACTTCTGTAACAGAACACCCCCAGCTCTCTCAGACTGTCTTCATAGGTGAGATTCTCCAGCTTGCTGGTCATCATGAAAATTTCCCATATTTGCTGTTTAGAAAGTTCCTGCTTATAGGCGAATATCATCACAAATAATAAATACTGTTTAGTATGAGTAAATGAATAACAGAATTGACTATTGCTCATGTAATTTTGGAGATGTCATATATTCTCTGAGAACCTTAAACCCTGGTGATTTCTCTTTATCTACTGGTGGTTGTCAAATGCAAAATAAAAAATTTCAGATATGCATTTTCCTTCACTAATTCTTCATAAGAAGACTATAAAGTACTTAAGAAGACAGAGAACAATTAAAAAAAAAACCTGTTCTGCAAAGCTACCCACACTGTCCAGCTCTCCTGGGTCAATGGACAGGAGCTGTTGGCAGAGGTTCCAATAGAGGCTGGCCAGGGAAACTGAGGCCCACTACTATACCTGGGACCCTAATCCATGCAAATAATTATTAGTTTCATTCTAAAAAATGTTGCTGTGAAAGAATGGAATGTACACATCATGATATCAGAATATTCAAACTAAAAGCACACTTAACACACAGTGCTGTAGGTGCACCACAGTTATCCTCAGGGTATGAGATCAGTCCATGTCCTTGAAGAACATGCAAAAAAACCATTTTGTTCTCTAATGACACAGCACAATCTGAAATGTGTCGTAATTAGGTGTTTGAGGAATCTTGCTCTCAGTTTAAAGTGAAGGAACTCTTTATCATTAAGTGAAGTGTGATTACTGTAAGACTTATGCTCAGCTGGAACTAACCCTTGTTTTGTTAGCAAAGGAAACTCAGTCTCCTTGATGTATTTGAAAATAATTATGTTCTGTTTGGCACTGAAATTTGAAAATAAATTCAATATATATAATAGATGAATTTTTATGCAGTTTAATATTTATGCAGCTTGAAAATGATTGTGTTTTTGACTTATAGGCCTTTTCAGTGTGGTTACAGATTGAACTGTGCATGTTTTGCTATCATTTACAAGAAGTTCTTGTCTATTTTTTCTGGAGAGGAAGAATTACATCTGTTCTGAAGAGGAAAGGAAAGGAAGTATTGTACCCAGAATTATGCAACAAATCAGTTAGGAGCAGGGAATTGACCAAGCTCATAACTGAAAAGAATGCTTACGCTACATATTTAATAACTGATCTTTTTTTAAACTAATGGATTAGATCTGGTACTTATGGATGCTTGGAATAAATCCATATAAATTATTCCTGACAGTAAGAGGATATGAGTGTGGCCAAAGGCAAAAAATAACCCCCAAAACTCAAAACCATGCAAGGGAAGAGAAGAAGGGTGGGAAAGGCTCCCTCAAGCTGAGAAAACTTGTCACACATAGTATGTATGTAGTGAGGAAAGTGGCAAAAATATTTAGTGCTGGATATGTGACTCTGGTCGCCACAACAGATTTGATTCGCTATGGAGTGTATTCATGGTTTTCATAGAAGGCACATTAAGCGAAACAGACATGCATGATAATGAGTTAAAAAATAAAAAAATGCTGATAAATATTCTGTATGTTCTGTGGTAATGCACTGCTGTCATCGTTCTTGTATCCCACCTCTCTTTCCAGGCTCACTTAAATGACTGTCTTATATGAGATATATGCTTCCATTTATGTGGAAGCCAGTGAATAATTCAATTTAGGTGACACATCTAGCCTCTTAACTACTTTAGCTTTCCAGCAGCATAACATGATACCTATGAATTCATTTGTTAAAACTTAAATGGCTTTTTCTATGCTTGAATATATGGTAATAATGTTCTAACTTCACAAAAAAAGATGTTTTGCTGTTTTTATCAAGTGTTAAGTATGTAATGTTAGAAATTCAAACACTTATTATGTTGTTTCTTTTTGTAATCAGAATTAAAGTAAGAGGTGTCAGCGAGTTTTGTTTCTGATGACTGGCTAGATTTTAGGAAAATATAAAATACATACAATTTAGAACTATTAAAATCATATAGCATTTTATATAATGAATATGAGTAAAATCAGTGAAAACAATTGTTGATCTTTCATCTATCTAATCTATCTATCTATCTAATCTATCTATCTATCTATCTATCTATCTATCTATCTATCTATCTGTTTCTTTCCTTCTACTGTTAAAACTCTAGAAACTTTAGTGACTTTTGAATCTGTCTTTTTATTCCTGGGGTCATGTGCTACATTCCTATTCATAGAAGCTATGAAGTCTGAGAGAGTCCATTTCCCTTTCAGTTTGAAGTAATGTGTATATCTTTACTTCTATATTTATCACAGGGATACTGATATCCAGTTCCTGAAGTAGCTTTTTATATAAGCAAATTGATGTATATATCCTCAGATTAAAAGTATGTATCTTCAAATTAAAAGTATTTTCTGAAATCATCAGTTTCTGGGCTACATTTACCAAGAGAACAGGATTTTCCTGAAAACCTGGCAACAGGACCAGAAGGCAACACAAAAAAGAGATGGAGGAATGTGAGAATGAAGGACAGAAGGAAGTGCCAAGGGAAAACAGCTGTTAGACAAGGCTTCAAGGGAAACATGAAAAGACTGACAGATGTGCTGCACTTGTCAGAATTCAGAAAGCCCTCCATGGCTGAAATACAGCTCTCACCTGCTTAATAAGGTTGGACTGCAACTCTGAATGCTTTCTTATCTTTTTGAGAAGACTCAGGATACCTGAATCTATCCCTCTGCCAAATCCTCTTTTTTTCCATTATGTTTGAGCAAGTTGCAGCCTCAGACCATAGTTTCACCTGAAAACAAAAGGGCTGATACTCAGCTCGTGTTCCAAAATACAAGTATTCTTTTGCTTTGTTTGTTTATTTTTTTTTTTTTTGTTGTGGTAAGGTTTAAATGACAATCTCTGTTACTGGTCTCCACTTTTTTTTATTATATTTTAAAAAAATTTCCTCTCTTTGTCCATTGTAGAATTGACTTTTACATTATTGTCCTGCTTTGAGCTAGGGTAGAGATAATTTCTTTGTAGCTGTTATATGTTGTACTTTGCATATGTATTGAGGATGGTGCTGATAACACACTGATGTTTTGGTTTTTTGCTAAGTCATATTTATCCTAAATTAAGACTTGCAAGTATCCTAGTTTGTATAAATATTGAATGCTTATATACTTCTGTGAAATATGTTTTTATTTTGGAGATGATTTCTAAACTACAGAATTAAAATGTTGTCCCAAGGTTCTCATCAATCTAATCCATTAATTAAAAAAGAGAAAAAGAGGTCTGCTTTATATATGTAGTGTGAACATTCTTTTCAGTTATGAGCTTGATTAATTCCCTGCTCATAATTGATTTTCTGCATGATTCTGCATAGAATATTTCCTTTCCTCTCTTCAAAACAGATGTAATTCTATCAATTTTATTTTATTTTTCTTTAAAATCACTTACCTCTTTGTCAAATAGAGAAGTGTTGAGAAGTAGTATTTTTACTCATTTTTTCATGTTGGCCTTTTTTTTTTTTAAGACAGACTTTAATTCCAAATGTACTCTTCTAAGTATATTAATATTCAAAAACTGATCAGTAGATATAAATGATAAATATTAGATATAACCAGTTGAAATATCAGAATTGCTTACCCACAGTTCAAAGGAGTTCATAGAGCAAGAAATTTAATATAATTTAAGTAGGGAAGTTTCAGTGTATCATATTCTCACAAAATAAAATAAGGAAATGGTGGTAAGGGCGAGAGAAGTAATTAACTCCTTTGAAGAAAGTTGGGGAGAGTTCTACCTCTTCATTTGGAACACATGGAACAGCTAAATATTTCCTCTAATTTCAGGCAGATTTAAAACCCTTCTCATGGCAACTATTTACAGTAAAAAATTCTGACTCTCCAAAGTCTACTTGCTGAATGACAATGGCATTTATTCCATCTCTGAAAACCTTCTCACAGTGTAGTTTCATACTCTGAAGCCCTTTGGTCTTTTGTGTGCCATGTCTTACCATTTTCTTCAATTCATGCTCTCCCATTTGTGATGGTGTTCCCTCAAAACAAACAGTCACGTGCCCCAGTCAGACAAATTGACTTCAGCTTGGTGTACAGTATCCAGAGACAGATTTGTGCAGTCTCTTCTCATTTGTGGGAAGACAGTTATTGATCAGGAATTTACTGAACTACTGTATATCTTTTTTCTCTCAAAAAAAAACTTCTGCGGGTGGCTTTTTCCCTCCTCACCAAATATCAATTAATGCAAAACCAACAAAATATCTCTATAAAAATGCAGATCAGTCATTTATAAAAAGTTATAAAAAGAAATTTCTTTTGTCAAAAGCCATTTATATTGAAGTTATAAGGATAGTTTTTATATTTAATAATATACTCACTTAGAAAAAAAAAGTAAATAAATAAAAATAACTACACTAGTTCGGGGGTTGTCATGCATGCAGAGCAGAAAATGTGATAAGGTTCTAGCACAGAGTGGCTTTGTGACACTTTTTTTTTGTGTTTATTTTTTTCAGTCAAGAAAGAAATGCTTTTATTTCTCTCAGAAAAGTATCCTTTCCTGGGTTTTTAGACACAATATGCTGGCTTTTGTGCATTTATAAAATATGCTTGAACTTGTTGAGATATCTTTCAAAGAAGAGGTCTACTCAGGGGTAGCTTACAGACAGACTCTCTAGAGAAGGATCGAAATGGATGTGTTAAATTTTAAAAAAAGACTATAATTTTTACACCTTTTGTAAATGCTACCTGTATTTATTCCAGGACATAAAATTGCTACAAGCTTGTTGAAATTATAATTATGTTCCTTCACAGTATTATTTCTATGTAAGGTAGTATCCACACCAGAGTAATATGTACAGTGTGTATCTACACTTTTATAATAGATTGAAATGAAGGTAAGTTGAATGTTAAGATGTAATGCCTTATTGTCAGACTAGCAACCAACAAAACACCAATTTATTTTGGAGAGAAATCAATGTCTCACTTGGCCAGCATGTGTGTGTATATGTGTGTGGGAGTGGGTGTTTTGTTCTGATCTCTCTGATTAACATTAGTCAGCTAAGTTCTGTCTTTGCACCTGATGCCTCAAGACAAAGAATGGAAGTTTATTTGCTTTTAGTCTTACTGATGAAGCAAAAAAATTCATGGATTTTACCCTGTATGTATGTTAATAGGAAATGCATGCAGATTTGAACACGTCACACATACAGCTCTTCTGTATGTCCTGCCAGCTCTAGCATGTTTTGTCTAGTTGCTCTGCCATGTGTTATGTATGATTTGTGGTGTGGGGTTTTAGGGTTTTTGTAGTCCTTCATTTTTCTTCCAAAGTGGAACTGGGCCAGGTAAAGGTGCTAAAGGCAGGTGGCATTTCAGAAAATGAGAAAGCAGTAAAACTCCAGTGCCCCTGTCAGGTGGGCAGCACAGTTCCTGCAGTGTCCTTCTGCAGGACTGCCTGTCAAACCACAGCCTCTCCAGGGTGCCCCCAGGCCTGGGTCACAGACCAAAGGGCAAAGCATGCTTGATTATGTCTTGTGGAGGAGATCTCCCCACACACAGAGCCCCGCTGCCAGGGCTGCCAAGGGGGTGTGATTGCCCCATAAGAGGCTCATCCACACAAACATGAAGGAGCACAGACATACAGTGACAGGGAGAGCAAGCTCAGTGGCCCAGTCAGAGGCAGAGACACTGTGCCCTGGCTCCTTCCAGGAGAGCTTCAGCACTGTTTATGAAACACTTCAAGACAAGTCAACAAGAGCAGACCTTAGGAGGACTGTGCAGACATTAGAGGATACGGTGAAGAACATTTCAGGATTGTTCAAAGCTTCGTACGGGTCGTTCAGGGTAAGGAACCAAAGGTGAAGAAAAAGAGAAATGAAGGTGATTAGGGGAGGATCAGGCAAGGGAAAATAAAAGGATAAGAGGTTAAAAGGGTCTGGATGTTTAAACTGGGCTTGTTGGTACCCTTGTCTCACTGCTCCCAATCATTGCCATCTGACCTGGCATCTCAGTAAAGTCCATTTCTATTTTCCTGGGCGAGGGGGTCTCTATTCCATGTGCATCTGTGTTAGTGGAGGTCTAGGTGCCAGCAACTGCTGTTGGAACAGCTATTAAAGAGCTGGGGCTTCTGGGATCAGCACCTGGAGTGAGGAAATGCACATCTGGTGCGATTGCTGGTAAATATCGAGCTGGACTAGTTCCTGAGTAGATTAAGTAGCTTGGTAGCCATGTTTTGAAGTGCTTGTTAGTCTAGATATGTGTGTGTGTCTGGGGAGAGGCTGACTGCTGGAAGGACAGGTACATGCCAGCTACTGTGGAGACTGGAATCTGGGAATTGCTTAAGACACTCATTTGTATGCACCTGTGTGATGTTTACAGTTTGACATGATTTTATGTAACTGGACATACTAACTCATGTATGGTAAATCATGTGTGGACAGCAGACAACTCAGCCATACAGTTCTTTCCTAGACTTGGAATCCTAAATACTTCTGTCATCACAAATCTTCCCATTTTCTCTATTTATTCTAATAATCTTTCTCTGCATCTGTTCAGATTTCAATATATCTTTTCTGACTGTCAGTCATTCCAACTGTACTGGTTCCATTTGAGGTGTCATCAGTGCATGCACAAGACACTGAACTTTGAATTGGAATTTTTATGTTTCACCAGGTGATGATGTCAAATATAGTACTCTTTTCTACACAACCACCCCCCAAATTCCTAATAAAAAATGCACCATAACATTCACCAGGAGCAGAGCTGGAAAAATATTCTTTCATTAACAAACTGAAAATAGCTGAAATTATTGCAGGTTACAATACAATTTTTAAAAACTTATGTTAGAAAAATAAAAAAAAATAGTTTGGAAATGATAATTCAAGAGTTCTATAAAAATTTTTCATGTTTCCAATAACCAAACAGAAGCATCATGTGTTGTACTGCTTGCATTATTTTTCAGTGTCAACCAAGATGAATGAAACATTGCCTCTACTATGAAAGAAACTTCAGAGTTAAAAAAATAAAGAGAAAGAAGAAGGCTATGTAAGGATATATTTGTCCTATTTAAAATATTTAACAAAAATGAATGGCATTGCTTTTTTTTCCCTGCATCTATAAAGTTTATTTCTGCTGCACGGGCTATGGGATATCTTGATTCCCATTAGAAGGGGATAACTTCTTTTGGGAGTCTTGGCCCCAAGAACAAGCAACCAGTTACTGGACATGCAATTTTGGGGAAAATTAGTTTGTGAAGAGGTCAAGGTTGTAGTGGGGCTGTAAGGGACTTCTGGCAGAGAATTCAAAATGGGCATCATGGGTTGCTAAAGCTGGCCATTTCACAGATAATAGTTACCATACAGTGTTAGTACTTCAAATTCTTATGGGTTCCACCTGAAACTGTTTTTTCCAAATCACATATGACTTTTTTGATCACATTTTTCAGTCATTTCCAACTATAGCTTATTGACATCAGAACATATGTATTGATATATTTTAATGTACAAAATTACCTTATGCGATAGGTGGCTTCTTTTTCTTTGTTGGACAAAAATAAAAAAATAAGGTGAGGAATGAATTCATTTTTAAGTAGTACTAGAGGGCAGAGAGGAAGCTTTTTGAACCTCTAACTAAAGCTATTTTTAGGAACTGGAATTCTTTTGCTTAGTATACAATAGTACTTAGTGTGAACTTGTACTTAGTAAGAGATGCTTCAGAAAAAATCTCTTGACATACTTTTATATGAAGATTCTTTCCTGTGAGAGAAGGCTGTAAGAACATTTGAAAGCTATCCACCGATAAATATGGGCTAAAATGTACCACTTGAAAGAGGAAAGAAAAAAGCCTGTTCATCTAACACATCCTACTGCAAATGGACAGTTGAAGAAACAACAGAGAATGAGAGGAAAAACCTTGATTCTAAACCTCCCAGGTCTGAAGTATAGAAAAGAATGGCTATACCTCAGATGGGAGCAGTTAACTTATTGATGCTTCTTTCTCAGAACACAGGTGAAGGAAAGGTGTCAGTTCTCCTTACAGCTCCTCTTTGGGTGCCTAAATAACAACCAGCTCTATTCTAGTCCCCTACAACTAGAAGATATTCACTACAAGAAAATTCATAGGCTTTTAGAAAAACAGACAACGTTTTCTCCCCCCTTTTTTCTATCTGTTTAAGGAAGAAATAAAATGAGTGAAAGGCTGGAAGGAAAATAGTGATAGAAGGGGTGGGGGGGAACCTTAGGAAGAGAGAGATATACTAGAATAAGAAACCACACTCTCTCCATTTACAGGAATACATTAAAAAAATAAACATACAACAACTTTTTAATTTGACTCTCAAACCTTTTAAAGTGCTGTTATGAAAAAATTGGAGTTTGTGAGAGGGATTATTCATTAGATGTCCTTGCTGGAATATTTTCTATTTGCAGAAGATGACTTTAAAATGGTTTTCCTTATCCTTTTGGAAGAAATAAAACCTATTCCCTCAAAGCTGCCGCAGTGTGAGGACTTGCTGCTCCACACTACATCTACACCTGCCTAAGCCATCATCATGTAATAGATGAAGTATGGAGTAGTATATGTCCCAGGAAATCTTGATTATTTTTCTCTGAGTTGCCACATGGCTACACCAGTTCTCATGTGCTCTTGGTTAATTTTCTTGCTTTTAGCATTGTATGCTGAGCTGGGGTTTGTTCATCATCTCTTCTAGATCATATTTCAATTGCAAAAAATAAAATTATGCACAATTTTAATTATGCAGAGATGTTACATATCTTTCTTGCCTGCTTGAACCCTACATTTATTCAGGCACATTAACTATAATTATTGTACTGGCTTCTCATACGAAAATATCACAAAAGTATGGCTAGGGTTTAATCATGTATAAATAATCCTTTCAGCAGACATATTATATGAAAACAGAATTCCATGTGATACTCTAGTATTCCTTGCAACCAGAGTAAGTGTTTCCATTGCAAGAGTCTTTTGGTTTCCATGGAAACCTTTTGCTATTGAATGTAATTTCATTATTAATAGACTCTTCATGTGTTTTGTTTTGCAGTTTTGGGTCAGTTTTACAAATGCCAGACAGTTCTGAATTTTGAAGGTAAAATTCCCATATGGATTTCCTTTCTACATTTGCTGCCTTAAAAAGTAGGAGGTTTAAAATACTGACTCAGTAGTCCTCTTGAAGCTCAATAGGCTGCCTCATCAGCCAAATTTGATGTATTTTCAGGATAAAGCTGTTTCACAAAGTCTGACCTATTGTTCTCTTATTCTTCTTGGTCTCCCTCTGTCATCTGAATGCATATATTTGTGTGTTTGTGTTTATATAGACATATCTAACCTTCAGCTGGAGATTCATTGAGGAGGAAAACTGGCATGCAAGATTGCAAGAGTTTGGTCTCAGCTCTCTGTGGATGATTCCAATTGTAGCTTTTCTTGAGTGTGGAATGGTTTATTATTTGAATTCATAAATTAAAGAAAAATTCAGTTCTTGGGAACATTTGGTCCTTCCAACAGCTAATCTAAGCTAATAAAATTTGTCAAAGCAAAGTGTCATTTCTCAGTCTAAATATAGTCTTAGTTTCTAAGAGAAATGCCTTTATTGCAGCAACAGGCTATGCATTATTATTATTATTATTACCTGACCTTGTGTATAACTGGACAAAAGGAGTGGTCCTTTCCCTGGAGCAGACTGTGCCCTAGCTCCACACAGCTGGTCTAGCAGGGGGTAAACAGCTGTAGCTTGATGAAACATGCCTCCTGCCTAAAACTGAGCTAAACTCCTGTTGATTTCTCATCTCAAGAACAATTGTTCATGCACTGATACTGGGCCTTCTGGGGCAACTGCAGAGTAGGTTGGTCTGTCTGATGTTGGACACATCAGCAAATAAAGCAGAAAAGAGAGATGTCATGGAATGCAAACCTAATTTTTTTTCATGCCTTTCAAAAAAGAAGTTTATAGAGCATAACAGACTGCCTCAAGTTTTATTTTTTCCTTATGTTATAGTATAATTGGAACTAGATTTTAGATTATTGATAAATAGAAAGTAGATAAAATGCAGTTACATCTTTTTGACAGATGTAGTGAAACAGGGCTTAGAAGCAATGATGCTAAGTGTCCAGCTGCTCATCCAGAAGGTAGATCTGCTTGTTGGCCACTGAGGCTCCCCTTGATGGCTTTGGAGCCACAGTACAGCATATATAGTTTGGATTTTAACAGTTTAAACTGATATCCCAGGAAAAAAATGTGATACTTATGGAATCTTTGAGATTATAGATAGACTTATTTTGGATTCAGTATGAGTTCTATTTTGACTGAATTGTCTTCTTTTCCCCCTTCCCATAATTGTTAAAATTTTATAAGGCACTAAATGAATTTAAGATGTATGCCTCTCGAAATTTACAGGTGCTGCTTCGTCATCCATTCAAAACAATGCTTGCCATGCACTTGTTTTAATGAAAATAATTTGGGTATTTATAGTAGAGAAATAACATCACCTTGAAAAATGATTATCTTTCTACTGCAAAAGAGTATATTCCCTTATCACTTGCTGACCTATTCATCCACACACTTTCCCATACTGTATTAAAAGCTTCTAGCACCATTTAATGTATTCACCCCCTCTCTTTTAATAAATGTGTTGCAGAAAGGATTTTTTGTTTGGGCTTGGCTGGAGTGAAGCTAGTCTGGATAAAACACAGGAGAAGTTTCAGCTCCTTTATCTTTAATCATCTAAAATTTTGATGTCTAATCTGCACAATTATTCTAGGTTTCCTCTATAGCTAAGAGCTAAAAAAAGACATTTCAGATAGTGATTTTACTCAGATAAAATGTGTCTCAGGTGAGATAGGTTTCTGTCTGGACATATAGATATTTATTTTCCTTCTCTGTTTTACAGAGGGAGTCTATAAGAACAACTTAAACTAGCCATAGATCTTTTGGCAAACTGAAATAAGATGATGCTATTTTTAGGCAGTCACCTTTAATTTTGGTATATAAACCAGATAGAGTTTCTACTCTGTAAACAGTGCTCTGTGTGTTGCTCTGTAGGAAACCATTTCTTAAAGGATATAATATTTTCAAAAAAGGCAGAAGTGAGGTGAAGGGGGAGGGGAGAGCATGATTTTTTTTTAAATAGAGAATTAGGTAAACCATTATATTTCTCATTGTCCTCTCCATTCCCTGAGACAGACTTCTCTGTACTTCTGCTGTACTTTGCCCAGTAGGAATTCTGTGGTTTCCCACAAGAGAGCTATGGTCAGCAGAAGAGCCAAAGTGATGTGAAGCAACCAGCCCAAGAAGAGTTGAAAGGTTACTGTTACACACATATGAACACTTGGTACAACACTGGCTGCTTTAATTGATTTGGAATACATAAGAGATTCATGAAGATGTCTGGTTCTCTCTCCAGCACTGTTTGGTGCAAAATATGCTCATTCTCTTATCGGTTTGCTTCACTTTTAAAGACTTCAAAATTCTGTCAAAAGTTTCTTTTTTACCTCTTAAACTTCTAGCTGCTTAAAATGAACCTCAAGCTGCTTTAAGATGCTAAAAGCTTCATTCATGGCAGAGATTTGAACAACTTCTTCCAAATACCAGCATGAGAGACAGTAAGGGGAGCTGTGGTAGCATTTCTTTTTCCTTTTCTAGGAGAAATGTCAAAGTTTGCAGATAGACTTAAACATCAAGGAAAAGAAAACTAAAGTGAAAACTGCTAGTATAGTTAGTAAGCATTAATAATGTGTAGAAATGAATAAGCATTAGTAAATTTAAGGGACAAGCTCTTACACAATGAATGTATAACAGAAAATCACATCAGAGTCAGTGATAATTACTTAATTTTTAACCAAGTTGTGTGTTAAATCCAGACTATATGTTCCCTGCAAGCTTTTATTCTGCAGAGAATGAATCAACACTTAGGAAATTTGGAAAAGAATCCTGATCTTCTCTATTTTAATGTATCTTACCTTTTTAGTTTTATCAAAGATGAGAAAATCCATATGTGATCCTTTGGCGTCTAAATCAGGGTTTTATAACTTTATTACATGTAATGAATTTAGTCAGGAGGGTTTATAAACACCTAATGTTCTGGGCAAAGAACAGCTTTAATAAACTAAATTTGAAAAGAAGACACAGCTTTTCTTTGCTATATATCTTATAGCAAACTTGACCTGGACACTAGCAAAATGCCAGAAAACCTGAAATGGTAATGAAATCTGGCTGCTTGCCAGTGCCACTGACAGCCCAGTGCAATGCTAAATCTGATGTAGGAGCCTACGGCGCAGTGACAGAGTTACTTCCAGCTTGGCAAGAAGAGTATAAACAGACCTATGGACTGAGACTACAAGTGCACAAGAGAAGGGTAAACAACTTGACTCTAAGAATCCCAGCTGAATAACATATCGTGTTCTACTACAGTTACAATGAATGTAACCTTCACAACTGATAAAAGCCACAGAGAAGGTGGCATGTTTCTCATTTCTTTGTGTATCAAACATAGAGAAGGAAAAAAAAAAAGATGCTGCTTTGAAAAAATAAACCAAACCCCTCTACTCTCTTCTACTCTTGCACACACAGAGCCAAAAAACAACAGCAAAAAAACCCCAAACTTATATGAATTTTCATAATTAGCACTGGTAATTAAAATATTCTTCTATTTAAATCAAATTCTAGATAAATTCTAGCTTTATGTCTTTGCTATCTGACCCCAGGGACAGAAAAGTTAGCTGCTTTCTCAAGAATACCAGGTAGGAAAGGGCAGAAAATGATCTGTGTTTGCAGTCTAATGGTGACTGTGGTATTCTCAGAGAATAAACTGCCACAATTGCACAGTGATACCAGAACAAGTTTGCTTTGGTAAGCTTAACTCATCAGTATGATGCATCACTGGTTGATATTGATAGCACACCTTTGAAACCATTTCTTAGGCTATACTGGAAAGTGTCAGCTTTTGTTTTGCCTAAACATTATGAAACACATCTGCAAACACTTTTTCATTTTATGACCATTTAATGATTCAGCAGGTATAGAAGGAATGACAAATAAAGTGCTTATCATTTAGGAAAATATCTATCTCTATTTTTCAGTACCAAACTGTGACTGCTAGAGCTGTAAATGTTTCCATTGAAACTATTGAGACTGAAAACTATTTAATGTGACCTGCCTGCAGGTTTAACTATCTAATAGTGCATGCCTGCAGGTAGAGACAGCACCTGCTAGAAACCACTCAGGTGTGCTGAGGCAGGCCACCCTGATATACATCCTTCAAAATAAAATATATGTGGCTTCATGCATGTGTTCTGATACCATACACCATAGGCAGTCTGTAGACAGGAGACTGAGAAACACTGTGGTACTGTATCTTATTTGAAATATAATTAGCATTTTGAGATTTTAGGCAGAAAAGAGTGATGCAACTAAGAAACTATTGACCCACTGGAGAGATCCTGTAGACTTTTAAGGGTGAGTTATAGATTATAAGCTGCAGTTTGCTGGGCTTATTTTAGCCCTTATGTGGCACTGATATAATTTTAGTCATATATTTTTCATAAAGGATCCATTATTTTTCAGATAATTGCCAATTAGCTCTAGAAGCAAGCCATATAAGTCATTGAGTCTGAAATCATAAAATTATGAGTTGAGTTAGAATAGATCTTTAAAGGTCATCTAGTGCAACTCCTGTTCAAAGAGCAAGGACATCTCCAACTTGATCAGGTTTCTCAGAGTCCCATCCAATCTTGAGTGTTTCCAGGGATGGGACATCTACAACTTCTCTGGCCAAAACTAGACCCAGTACAAACCAACAGTTTTCATTTTCTTCTGAAGTGATCATGATAAACTGAAAAATAAGCTATGACTTGTCATAGGAAAATTGTTAAAGGTGATTTGGGGTATTATAAATGTCACTAACCTATGCAGCAAATTTTTATCACTATGAATTCAGCAGCACAAAAAGGTGACTCGTGAGTCCTTGATGACTCACAAATAATTTATGAAGGCCTTACTGGAAATTCTGTTTAATAATTAGAAAATTAATGATCTACTGTGAAATCAATCCTTATAATATTGCACATAATAGCAAATACATTGCTAGGCAAAATGCAGAAACTATAGAGGAAATACAAGTGGTGATTGCTCTGCTATTAATTTGTAAATTATCTTTGTTAAATAAAGGCCATACATACATACAGTATTTCAAGGATGCCTTTGTAGATTGATTTTTAAATTATCACACACATTTTAAGTCACTTGTGATGAACTTCTTTACTTGGAGAAGTGTTATTCTTCTCCTTCCCTCCTTTTTATTGTCTTTTTGACTACTGCTGATACTCTAAGCAGTAGTGGAGGCTCTAAAACATGGGAGTAGGAAAGAGAACTGATGGTGTTATTGGGATATTTTTCCAAGTTTGGCCTCTCTTTACTCAAAGACAATAGCTGGAGGCCTTTAAACTTTTTACGATATTAAATTTAATATATGGAAAAATTCTACTTTTTTTCAATAGAAAAAAAGTAATTCTGATTTTTAACTTGTAAGCTATACAAAAACCTGAGGAACACTTTTGAAGAGAGAGTACAGTTAAGGGGCATGAGGACATTCAGCTCTCATTGGACCTGGTGTTTCTTAACTCTTTAGATACTAACAGATTTCTGCTTCACTGTGCAATATTCACTGTATTCCTACTTGCTGACTACTTGTGCCCCCCTAAAAATGAAGTGCAATTAATGATATAAAAAAGCTCATGAGAGATGTTTAAAATAGGTATCGTCACATTATCTTCTAAGTTTTGAACTACAAAAAGTCCCAAGCTTCCATTTGCCAGAAGTCACGTGAGTTCTGATGGACAGAAGAAATATATCTTCCATCTGAAATTTTATATATATATTTATACAGAGAAAAATCAGGTTAGCTATAATAGTCAGGATTAATATATAATGTACTACCTAACTGCTATGACATTTAAGCTAACACTTAAGATATTTCTGTGTCTCTAGAATCATCTATGAGATAAGAGAACTTATGAAAACAGGTAAAGTCTTGGAGAACTTTTCTGGACTATCTACTCATTGTGATAGAGTTATGGAGGATCTCAGAGATGTTTCCTAACCTCCTTTCCAACCCTCAGCACCAAATAGGTCCTAGAAATTGAAGGAAAATATTTTTGGTTCTGTAATTGATGTTCAAGGGAGGAATGATGTGTGGAAAATAGAGATTTTTATTCTTCACTATAAAGAACACTTAAACAGGGATTTTCCAGGACCATTCACATATTAAGAAGATGGAAAATACCTTTGTCCCGAATTTTTCATATAACTAAATTTTCCTTCCATCATCCAGAACTTCAAAAAATGCTAGAGCTCAAAAACAGTAAAAACTTATTAACTTTGGCAAGATAATATGTGTTTCTGCATCTTAATCTTCTAAAACAACTGCCTTCCTTTTTGCTAAACTTTGTGTAAGAGGTAAAACTTGAGAAAGAGTTTTAGTAATGAAAATGTCATCCCTGGAGATCAGGCAAAGTAATAAAAACTGAGCAATTACATGAAATAAAAAGTATTGGTAAAGTCATTTTAGCCTAGCAGAATCTTTAGTTCTGCCTGTTATAAATGGACAAGACTGAAAGACCTTATTCCTTTATTTTTTCTTCAATTTTGTTTTATGAGTCAAAATTAAAAATAAAAATAAATGTCTGATACATATTTATGTGGTCTTCGTTATACTCTACATATATAAGATATAGCTGCATGTTGATTTTGTGAAAAATTAGAGATATCTCACAGTATGAGAAAAAACAAAACTGAAGACAAATGTATTTGGGGATTCTAGTAGGGTAAAAGTGGGTTAAAATGAAAATTCTTATATTGAAGCTCACTTTCCTGGTTGTATGTTGAAGTCAAATTGTGTCTGAAGCTCAAAGAGCTGATTTCAAGTCCCAGTTTCATTGTGTCAGAAACCTCTTGAGACAAGCTGTTTTCATAAACTTTTGCCTGACATTAAGTACCAGTGTCAAGATTCACTTGCACAAGTCTTTGCCCCTTCCTGTGTAGCAGAAATCTTTCAAAAACTGGGCAATTTCAAAATGTACTTGGGACCTATATCAGGCAGCCATGAAACCTGGCTCTGGTAAACTTAATTCACAACATATTCCATTCAAAAAATTTCCACTTTTGCCAAAGATATATGTCAGTCTTTATATGTGAAGCTATCTTATAAAATTCTTCCTTCTAGAAATGGTAATATTTACTTTAATTAAAAACACTTCGCACTGTACTTGCTATTGCATGGAATTTTATTTGCATATTTAAAAGCAGTTTTGGAGTAGTGTTTAGGAAGCAACAGATTTGTTTTTTGTTGTTGTGTTTTATTTCTCATGTACAGTATTGTAGGATTTGAAGTGAGTAATTATTAGGGTCAGGGTACTGGAGTGGAAAATTTTTTACCCAGTCTCTCAGCTCTATGGCAGAAATGTGATCTCAGATTATTCATTTTGCACTTGGGTGAAATACAAAGTAGAAAACCAGCAAAAGCTTATCTGATTAGTTTCATTTTAATTTTAAATTCTTCTTGGCATCTCTTTATATGAAAGCAGAAACAGATGCAAAGGCATTACATACTATCAGTCAATCATGGTATAAACGGCCTAAAATTCATTGTTGAAACCACACAGACATAAATACATAAATAATTCTCCCTCCTCTTTTTTTTTCTTTTGTTTTTGTTCTTCCTAAGTGAGATCTACTCAACATACTGAGTATATTTAAAAAATATTTAAAGGGTTGCTTAGAGAAGACTACACATTTGTCTCTTAAAATTTTGCTTTGTTCTGACCATCTATCTTACTGTGTTACAGGTATTATATATGAAGTTACTTTATGGATCAGTTAGGAATATATTTTTAAATAAATTAAATTACTTAATTGCATAAGTTTGTTAGATTTCAGAAATGTGATTATTAATGCAGCCTGTGATATAAATGCAATTCTAATAATAGTACTATTTATTTAATGCTAATATAACAGTTATTGTAAATTAAAGTTTTCCCACCACATCTGCCAAATTCATAAACAAAACCAAAGCAGTGTTGCCAGATAATCTTCAGTGGTCTAGAACATAATGTTCAAATACACATATCATAACTGAGATTTCCAAAAGCCTTTAAAGTAGCTTTCCCTCAGGCTTCCATTCAGCGTGCAGGCTGGAAATCAAAGCTACATAAGGAAAGATGCTCTTGCCTGTAGATCTTGTGTCATTTCTTACAGAACTTGATGGATATAAAACAGGTGTGGTCAGGGACTGCACAAAGTCTGCCTTGTGAGTAATATGATTAAATCCTCTCTCAAACACTAGGACAAAATCTTTCTTGGTTATGCCTTAGGGTTGCTTTGTATTGCTTAAAAGTTGCCTTAAACATTTTCTTCTGAATATATTCCCTGCAAAATTGTTGATAAATTATCTTTGAATACATATAGCCCTGAGCAGAGCTGCATAGTTCTAAACATCCACTTTTCAAGCAAAATTAATTAGCATTTTGGTCTCTTACTATCTTAGTTCCTTATCTGCAATACTAATCCTTATTATTTAGCTCACAATATTGGGATGAAAGTGTATAAGCATTAAGAAACTTTCAAATACGACAGTGGTGCTAATTGTAGAAAAGGCTGTGAGCAAAGGGATGCCTTTTGCACTGAAGAATTTTAATGGCATGCAGTAGACAAAGCACAGAATGCTGTGAGGAAAAATAATGAAAGACAAAATATTAAAGAGCTGCTTGTTAAGTGAACATAGTCCATCCTATGGACTGAGCTTCCAGTCTTACAGAAAAAATATTGCACTAACCAAGAATAAGGCTTTTCTGTACTGGATATATAATGAAGAACTGCATTATGAATACTTAGGCAAACTGTCATTACTTAAGTTTGGAAAGCTTGACTTTGCAATCTCAGTGTGGGTTTTTTTAGCATCAGCTTTGCAGGTGTTATATGCTTATGGACATCTATATAGGACTTCTACATTTTTTATGTTGTAAATGTTATGTTATAGGAAGGAGACAGTTTTCTAGTATTCTTAAAAGACAAAATGTTTTGGGTTTGAAAGTATATAAAATTTTGAGAAACAGGTTGAACCATCCAGTTGTTAATTCCTTCAGAAAAATATGCTCAGTATATTTCCTGACATAGATTTGTGATAAATAGAAAGAGATTAGACAGTTTTTTCTAAGTTTAAACTCATAAAGGATCCTATTGAAGAACTCTGGACCCTATTTACAGTTGGTAGGATTTTCGTGTTTTATTATTTGCTTCAGTTTGTAAAAATCTAATCTTATTTACTTTAAATAGAAGGAATTGACTATTCTTGATAGAATCTGCTTTGCAAATAAAGCAATGAATGCTGACTGTGTTTTGAAAAAGTTGGGGAAAACAGATGCTCATCCCAAATAAATATTATAGAAAGAGCTCTATGTAATTACAGCACAACTTTCTAGTAGTACGTTGTGACTTCACTATGAAGGCATTTCACTTCCAGTGCAAGTGCTGTGTATTAATCAGTTAGTATGCTTGAAGGATTTGAAGAGCTTTAATAGTATTTTACCCTATATAATGTTCCACTACATGCTAGACAGAAGTTTGGTTGCACAGTTGTGCCAAAAACTTGCCAAAACTGTAATTGCAGTGACAGAAAGGAGCTGGCCAGGCACCCAGCAGGTAGGTATTGAAGATCTTGTTTAGTATGTCATGCTTGCAGGAATAAAGACTTCAGAACTGGCAAAAAACCCCAATGAAACAAACAACCAAAAACCATCTAAAAAGCTCATTTCCCTATGTGTTGCCCGGTAAAATTCAAGTTCTTCTAAAATTCAAAGACTTAGAGTATTGTTCAAAATATGTTAAATCTAGTGATACTGGAAGTTGTCAGGTACCTTTTTTCCATCATATCAGTGCAAGAGAAATGACTACTAATTATAAAAAGATGTAAGACCCTGAGACATGATGGAGGCCAAGAACCTGATATTTTGAAAAGATTATTTGTATGTATCACAGAATACCCATTTGTAAAAAGAAGACATGAAGTGTAAAGAAAGATAATATTTGAATTATAGACACATTTGTTTTAAAAAAATATGTGTCTTAAATTTTTACACAGTATAAATTTATAGTAATTGTTGAAGGTTTCTTCTGGTTTCCCCTTCACAATTTATTCCCAATGAAATTAGTTTCAATTCTCCATCAGATGACAGCAGACACCACTGGAGTCACAACAGTGAGCTTGTGATGATGCATTTGAATCCTGTAAACCTCATTCTGCAAAGGATACCTGCTAATATTTTGGACATACTGCTTTTATTGACAAGAATACTGTCATCCTGGATTCTGTCAGAACAAGCAGGAACCTTTGATTTAGGCATAGGATGCTCACTCACTCTGGTTATTTAACCTGATTATGTTCTTTTCATGTGTTCCTGTTGACTTAATTGATGTCATTATCTGTCAGTAAAACTTACATAAAATATGATGACATTGATAATGTTGGCAATATTGCAAAGAATAAAATTATATACTGGATGAAGATATGGAGGGGAAATGACAATTTAGTGTAGCTGTACTGGGCAAGGTTAACAGATTTAACAGTGGAAAAAAAGACGTGAGCACAAAAAATGCTAATATTGTGGTATTTTGCAAATATCACAATGAAATTGTTATTTACTAATGGAATGTCTTATAGAACTGTTCACACATTTTAGATTGTCATTTGAATGACATTGCCAGCCAATGAAGATGGGTGGCATATACAAAGTACTTTTAGTACACATGTTCTACACTACTTCCAATGCCTCCAAGCTTGAAATATCGAATCATTATGAAAAATGATAAACAAGATAAACAACAGAAAGAAGGGATTTTATTTTCCATAACTCCAACAACTATAAATGCTTTGTTGTTGAATGAGAATATTCAGCATTCAAAGAATGTTGAATGAGAACATTCAACCTATTGAAAACTCAGTGACATGACCAATAAAATAATTTTAGAAAATATACAGTTCAAATCTGGGATATTTTGGCTGGATTTTATAAATGAGGAACTTTGTCTTTTTGTGGCTTAGAATGAGATATTAAACTATTCCCTAGACTAGGGCAAGGTTAAAACAATGCACATGAAAGCAGCTGTTCATAAACTGCTTTTGTTGCCAAATGAAACAATATTTATTATTTTTGTTTTGGAGGAAAGAAACCAAATGTGACCATTAATGATTGGTAATACCTTTGAAATTGACCTATCATTTCTTGGAAATCTCTCTGAGTACATGGATCTTTCAGTTGAATATTACCTATGTAACACAAAGGCTAAAGAGAGGTCAAAGTACTGAGGGAATATAAAACATTAATACTCCATAAAAACAAAAGAGGTCATATTGTTGCAAGTCTAAGAAATACAACTGCAGAGGAAGTAGAAGTGACTTGAGAAAAAAAATATGAACTGCAATATACTTCAGAAGACTGGATAAGAAATAACTTATATAATTTTGAAAGCGTGTTTGCTATTCAGTTGTAGAGCACAAATGTTTGATTATGTCTTTTCTCTTTTATCTGTGTTAATGTTCATCACTTGAGGAACACAAGAGAATAACAGTTCTCCTTGCTGTTTACATTATTTTAATTCTAACAACATTAAAGAAATTAGTTATTGATTTTTTGGACATTTATAGCTAATCAATTTTTTCAGTGTTTCAGAATAAAGTATCTGTTGCAATGCACTTTGCACAGTAAAATGCTTCAAACAACCTAAAATAATGTGGACCCATTACTAGAGCAGGCCAAGATTGTTTCTGTTTGGAAAATGCCAATTCAATTAAATCAAATTTTGCAAGAAAAATTCATTGCTTCCAGCAATATATCTGAAAAATTACTTTGAAGTTCTTGTGGTTTAACCCCAGGCAGCAACCAAGCCTCACAGAGTCACTTGCCCCGTTCCCCACTTGCAGGACTGGGGAGGGAATTTTAAGGGTAATTGTGAGAAAATTCATAGGCTTAAATACAGTCTGGTAAGTGAAACAAGAGCTGCACATGCAAGCTGCACAAAGCTAAACAAGGAATTAGTCACTGCTTCACTTGGACAGGCAGACGTTCAGCCATTCCCAGGAGATCAGACCTTCATCACCACCAGCCCACATTCCTCCTCTTCCTCCTTCTTCCTCCCACTTTACAAACTGAGGATGATATCATATGGTTTGGAATATCCCTTTTGTCGGCTGTGGTCACTTGTCCTCCCACCCTGCCATGCAAGCCCAGTGTCTTTGCCAGTGTGGCAGGACAAAGAGTAGAAAAGGCCTTGGCTCTGTGAAAGCCCTGCTCAGCAATAACAAAAACATCTCTATATCATCAACATTGGGTTTAGCACAAATTCAAAACCAGCCACTGTGAAGAAAATTGACCCTACCCCAATCAAAACTGGCACAGAAGGGAAGATATTTTTGGCCAAATATGAGGAAAAAAATCACATATTAAAAATCAGTCTGGTGGTTAGGTCATAAGCCTGAGGTATGGTCAGCAAAATTAAATTCCTCTTCTCTAAGATTCATAGCATGTACTTAGATGTCTCAGAAGGTGAGTGCCCTAGTCATTATCTCTTCTATATATTGGCTTCCTCTAAGGCTTTGTTTGCTGTTCTGTACTTTCCCCAGTCTTGAACCAAGAGACCCATATCAGTGTTTTACAGACTGGAAAAATTTTTTCCCATCCATCTTCATCTGTAATCAAATATTTTATTTCTCCTTAGGTTGAAGGTCTTTAAGTTCATGAAGCATGATGAAATGGAGAGAAATCTGCAGGTACTATTCCATCCTCTCACTTTCCAGTAAGTAGACTCACTTGTTTTTAGCATATGTCATGGGTTTAAAGAGGATTACTCTGAAAAGCTCTAAGAGCCCTTCCCTAAGCCCCTGTTGTGGTTTAAAACCAGTAACTAAAAAATTACTATTTCTTTCTGTGAGATATGGATTTGAACAAGAGCAAAACAGGCTTAAAACTTAAAAGGAATAGAAACAATTTATTAACAAACTACTAGAATAAGAACACTAGAATAAACTTCCAGAAAACTCTTTTATCTCTCACTACTTAACTATTCTTTTGTACACATGATAACATAGAGACAAAAAAAAAAACTTTAGAACTTTGGTGGTCAAAAACAGTCTCAATTTTTGCTAGAGTCTTTCTTTCATTCTTTGTAGAGAAACAGAAGTCTCTTTTTGCCGATCTATGGAGTTTTTAGAGTTCACTCTTCCCATTCCACATCATTCCGAGGTGTGCATGGGTCAAATGAGTCTAGGGATACTAGTTTAAGGATGAGTTATTCAAAGGCAGAGGTCTTCTTCATCTGTCTCTGTGAGCCTTCCTGGAAAACAGCTTTTGCTTTGCTCTTCAAGGCTTCAAAAAATCTTCACTCTACCGATCTCCAGCAACTCACAGTATCACAATCACTCTTTTTTTAAAAAGTCCACACTTTGAATACTTTATTCCTCCCATACTCTAGTCATGAATTAAAGGAGTCTTTTAAACTACTATTACCCATCTCCATAGCTTTTACAGAAAGATATTTCAGCTGTACGCATCTCCTTATTCTCTCCTTCTTATTTAAACTTAACTCTCTCACTGTTTTTAGTGGTTCTATGATGTTTTTTGCATGTTGATTGTCTCTCTCGTTCTCTGTCTTTTCTGAGAAAAAGGAGTAATCTGTTCATTTATCCAAGTAGTAAAAGAATCAAAAGCTTTAGAAAGCTGCAAGAGTTCCTAGTGTCAGGTTTCAGTCCCGCAGCAGAAACTGAAAACTAAGTTCAGCTGACTGACTCTGCTTCTCTCCCCCCCCTCCCTGCGGCCTTGTCCGGCCTGGAGGGGGGGAAGGAGGCCAGGACAGACCTTCTTATTTTGTCAAAAGCCGGAAACCAAAGAGGGCAAGAGAACTCTGTCTGTACTTCTTAAGGAGGTGTTTACAAGTTGAATTCACTTTTTAATGGTCAGATCTGCTGTCAATTCTTGGAAATGACTGATAATTGGTCAGGAGGAAAAACTCCCATCAGCCACCAGCAGCTCCAACTTCCTCTCTTTCTAAGCTGCCTTAAAGGTAAAGCTACACCATGACAGCCCCATGGAAAACAAAAAAGTTCTTTGATGCAGCTGACTTCACAAAATAGTGATTCACCAAGACTGGCAGTTCACAGATACAAAAATTTTGGGCAGATGAGCTGGGGTTTGGTACACCAAACCCTCAGCTCTTATCTCCTTCATAAACACCAGCTTTTTGCAGCCTAGCTGGCGGTGGGTAATTTATTCTCTATTAGCTCACCTGCCATCCCACTATCTTCCTGACAGTGTTTCCAGCTGAACTGCTCTCTGAAGTTAGGTTCTTCATAATTTACGGTAGAATTAGGAGAAAATATACACTTTTGGGATCAAGGAATACATGTTTTGCAAGTACCACTTGGAGGTTTTTTTACAATTTATAAATAATTACTTCTGAGAGAATGAAGCATTTTTTATTTTGGGAGACTGTAAATATACCAAAAGTATTGAGTTATTGAGTCCTTTTGGAAACACAATCACTAAATTTGTGCTGGGAAGATAAATAGTTCAGGAATGGGTTCAAGAGCTGTGTTTAACAGTACTGTTAATTGTTAGCATGATCCCTAGCTTGGTTTTGTTCTGTGCCAGCTGTGCCTGGGCACACTTAGGGAGTCGCTAGGGACTGGAGATCATTCCTAACAGGCCATTTGGACTTGGCTGCTGTGTTCTGGGAGGGAAGAGTGCTTAGCTCTATGGACCAATAAGAGCTGTGCACTGCCAGCTGGCCTCAAGTCCACAGAATGATCCATGGCCCATTTAATTTACTGGTGTAGATGTAGCCAGTGGAACTGGGGCCAGCACAAGAACAGATGAAGCAGGAAACTTTCATTAGACAAGATTGTTTTCACAAGAACAGATGAAGCAGGAAAGTTTCAGTCGTTGATTGTTTCCACCTCAATATGAACAGCACTTCAAATTGCCTTTCCCTAGACCTGCATTAAAGCTTCTATTCTTGAAAATATAATTTTGAGGTTATAAAGAATTATTTTGGCTTATTTAATTTAAACTGCCCAAGCTAGGGAGTGCTCTAGGGAAGAATTTATATGGTACTCTGAGTGATTTCATACTTATCTATTTAATTATCTTCATAGTAAACTCTTCCTTGTAACAGTAGGTAGTGCTCTACCTTGTTCCAATTAATGAATCAGTTATGGACAGTTAATGGACAACCTGCAGAGTCAGAGTATGCTAATTTAGAGAGCATCTAGTTAATTTGTTGAAACACTGATGCTGTTCAAGCTGCCCAACAACTGGAAAGATAAAGTAGTCCTTCCAGACAGAAACCGATAGTCACTGTCAGAAAAGCCAGAGTTAAAGACAAAGTACTGTTTCTTTAAATCTGTCACACTGCTGAGACATATCGCCCTTCAAAATGATGCTTCTTTAAAGACCTTTCATGAATAATACATCAGAGACATGAAGAGGATGCCTGTGGTTGTGTATTAGGGTACAGTTCTGAGGCATATGGCTCTTGGTGCTGAACCCATTCTTGTGTATTGACATCAGACAGTTCTGGGATCCTGAGCCCACTGTGGATGTGAAGTAATTACAGATAATAAACTGGGACCAGGCTACAGTGCTGGGAAGTACTCAAAAGTTTTGTGCCTGTGTTTTGGAAGGGAGGGTATCATAGGTACAAGGCAATGCCCTCAAAATTACTCCAGTCAAACATGTCTTCCAGAATATGGCACTCAAGTGATGTGACACATAAAACAGGTGATGAAAATGTGTAGTGGTAAAATGGAGTTTGAATAGCAAATAGCTAAACAGAAAAAAAAATAAATAACATTAGTTCTATACTATAAACAGAAAAGCTTCTAGGGATTTAATTGGTTGGTTTGCATGAACATCAGGGAGACCAATTAGAGAACATTACAGGGAAGATAAATTATTTCTACCCCTTGCAGAGGATAACCTCTTGAAAAATAATAAGGATCAGGTATTACCAGAAATAAAGACACTCAGACAAGTTGATTAACTGATGAACAGCAGGTCCTGAGCATGGGACTGAACATGTGTCTGAGTACTGGAGTTTGAGAGTGGAGCTGCTGAGAGTATAACAGAAGTTTGTAACTTCTAATTGAAGTGATTTGTAGTTCTTAATTCTCAAGTTTGTGTGAGTGTTTGAGTGGATGATGTGTGTGTCTCCAAAATTGCTTTGAGAAAGATCTAACATACTGACTGAATACTGACAAGTTTTATTTGAATAACCAGTACAACGGCAGAAGCAGTAATTCAAATATAATTTCTAAAACTTTGTGGTGAAAGGAAAATAAACAAGCTTGACCTCACACAAGAATTAGGCTTTGGCTCTAAAAACTTTCCAGTATATGCAAAGAAAATGGTAGACAAAATAGTATTGGAAACATTGAATGGGGTTTTCAAAGTGCTTGCTAAATCCTACATGGAAAGTCCTTGGGGCAGCTAAATAACAATTGGTTTACAGGTTTGTGGTACTGTCACAGAGTAATAACCTGTTAAAGGATACAAAAGGCATTCAAATTTCATCCAAAAAAAGGGAGTGAGGTTGCCTGACCTTTTGTTTCATTTACATACAATTAAAAATATTCATACAGAAGGAAAGGGCAAAAAAGGTGGCAAAACCTTTATATGACACAGCTATTAATATTAACTGACTCAGGAAACTTCAGAAAGACCTAAGAGCTTCAGAATAACTATACTGGTTCTGATTTTAAATCGGCTTTCTCCAGGACTGTATTTCTGATAGCAAACACGTAGGAAAAGAACATACCAAGAGGAAGGGCAAATGTTAATATTTCTCCTGGTATACCTTCCTAGCTTCTAGCTATCTGCTAGAGACCAAGAGAGAATATCCATCTGAGACTTTGTATGTAATAGATTCAGGGAATCTAATGAGTAGTGCAGCTTGATGGCAAATGAAAGTCAATAAAGATAAATGCTACGTAATGTATGTTCCAGTAAATAATTTGATTTATACACATTACTGGGTTTTAAAATAGCTGAAATCACTATGGGAAAAAGAAAAAAAAAACAAATCCAAAACTGAGGTATTGGTGTGAACCCTTTTTTCTTTGTCATTTGTATATTAACTATTTGTATTGCAGCAAAATCTCCAGACACTGATCAAGCCTGTACTGAGCACATGCACTACATACAGAGAGTAAAAAAGTCTGTAGCCTGAAAAACCTTGCAATGTGAGTGTACCAACAGACAGGCAGATGTGGGAGAACAAGGAAACAATGAGGCAGTATTGATCAGAAGGATAAGCAGTGGTGTCAGATTAATTGACCTTTGCTCATTCTGCATTGGTGGTCAAAAAGGAAACAACATGTTAGCATGTATAATGCCATTACATGAATCAATGAGTTCTAATCTTACCATCTCAAAAGGCTACAGTAAAGCTAGAAAGAGCTTAGAGCCAGGGAACAGAAATTCAGAAATGTGGGATTCAAAGGCTGGGAATAGTTAGTTTAGATGGGAAACCATGGTTTCAAGATGTGAAATGATAAAGGAATGAGCAATAATGATATGAAAAGACTCTGTCAAGTGGATGTCCCTAATTAGTTATTTACTCATGTAGGGCATAGCAGACAAAAATTCAAAAAAACAGCATTTGAAATGTAATTTTTCCTCTCATACTGCTTACTTAATATATGGAATGAGATGTTATTGTCTGTTGTCACTATGACTGATGTCACTTCAGTTCTAATCAGACTGGAGCTGCAGGTTAATCTAGATAATGCCATGTCTAATTGTGACTCTCTTCTTTTAATAGTGCACATCTCTGCATCCAGGCATTGTCCAATCACCACCTTCTTCCATGAAGGAAGGAAAGTATTTTCCTCATGGACAGTTTAGCCAACAATTTTTCAGCACTGGATTTCTTGCTGCTCCCTCTGAAGCTCTTAATGCTAGATACCCAATGCTGGTCTGATGTAGACCCACAATTGCTGTGACCTTTAATGAGAAATTTTATTAAATATCAGAACTGAGATTGTAATGCATGTCTATAGATAACTGGCAACATTCAGATTTATTTAGTTTTCAGTTCTGGCTCACTGCTGGACTGCAGTGAGCATTTCAGGAATGTCTTTCCCTCCCTTCTCTAGTACTGTGGAAGGAGGGAGAGGAGGGAAAAATGGCAATGTTGAACTGATTAGGCTACAAATGGCACTGATAGCTTCAAGAACAATTAGAAACTGCACAATGAATAATGCAGCATTTTGTCACTTCAGGGGTTTCCCATTCTGCCTTCATAATTCAGAACACTTCCTCCCCACCCCCTCCTCATTAAGGAGAAATTGTAGCTGGAGAAGCAGTCTCCAGGGGCTGCCTGCTGCTTACCATGCAGGTGGCATTCCCTGGGGGCTTGCTGTAGCCCCAGCTGGAGACATGGACCGTGTGTCCCTGGGCCTCAATGTCACACTCGGCCTGGCCACGCTCCACAAACACCCAGCTTAAGAAGGCAAGCCCTGTTAAAATGGTTTTTCTTTCTTCTTATTCTGTACATTGTTTGAGGAATGGGGTGTAAAATGAAATTAAAGGGAAATTGCATTATCTGAAAATCCTGGAGTGCAAATAATTTACAGCAAAGTTTATATATATATATATATATATATAAAATATTTATTTATTTATTTATTTATTTATTTATTGTTTTTTATTTTTTCTCTAGCAGAGAAAACTGTTACTCTGTAACAACAAGGTCTGATTAAAGACCGGAAAAGTGAGTAAGAGATGAGTGGGCAGAAAGGCACATACTATAAATGCAACATTTTTCTAGCACTTATTTTATCTGAGGAGCTGAACACCTCTTGTTGTCCTTCAAATGAAATTGCAGCCATTCAATGATGTTTATATGTACCAAACACCCAAATAAACAAACAAAAACCTTCTCTGCAAAAAACTCTTTTCTGCTCTTGCTGCTACTCTCAATAGGAGCATTGCATTTCGGTGACAAAACATTGAACAAAGAAAACCTGCACTTAAAGAAAAGCTTTAAAATAGGCTTCCAAGGACAGTGTATTGTTCCAGCTCAGAATAGAACTCTGCTTTTTAAAAGTCAGGGTTTGCAAGTCAGTCTATATATAGTGCCAAGGTTTATTATTGTGGTGTTCAAATTTATATACAGAACACTAAATATTATGTTATAAGTGGATTGTCAGTGCACCCAGATGAATGCATATATCTGGGGACTCGTTTCTGTATTTTTAAAAAAAAATTGTACAAGCATGAAACATAGTTTCTAGCATATGTTTTAAGGAATTATTCAAGCCACATTTTGGTCCATAACAAAAATGTGGCCAAAATCACTGCACCTTGTTGCTGCAGCTAAGATATTAGTGAATCTTTATTCATTCTGATATTTTCCTTTCTACATATATATTCCTGTATAAAGATCCTTCTCACATACCAATAAAATGGTTCACCTGGCTAAACATCTCCTCAGAAAATACTCCCAGAGCTCATGAGCCACTTCAGTTCCTTCAGAGCACAGAAAATGTGATACAGATTCTAGGCTGATTGCAGATAAGGGCAAATATATTTCTTAGCACCTCTTCTGGAGTCCTGTCTTCCTAATGTGTTCCTGGACATTTGGAGTCAAACTTTCATTTCAGAGCAGCTTCCAGCATTAGGCAGCTGTAGCCTCAGTTACTTCCTTTGGTATGTCTATATTCCAGAACTCCACAGCATTCCTAACACACCAATTAAAGGTAAAAGATGATTGCTTGTACTCTTCAGTGATGCTGAGCCTTAGTTTATATGATCTTAACATTTGCGAATATTGAGGTCTGAATATACCCCTGTGGCATTTCAACACTGCATTTGGTAGGATTTTATGTTACAAAAAATGGCTTTCAGGAGCTTTTATATACTTGTAAGGCTATTTGTAATGTGAAGTTGACTTGTCTAGATAGTAGAGAATAACATATGTCTTCAACATTACTGACAGTTTTGCCAACTTTTAGTATTGCAACACTTCTGCAGATAAGGCTACAAGAGTAGGCTGTTTGAAGAACCACAGAACAGATGAAATTAGTCATTAGCTGTGACTACCCAAAGCTGTGCACATTTGTGTTTGCCAGTCAGTACACTTGGCTGACTGTCCAGTAGGTACATGTGTTCTGCTGCCAAAACAAGACATGTAACAGATGAATTCTGCCTGTCTTTCCCTTTCTGGTGTTGTCCTTTAACCAAGCAATATTCTTCATGGAATTTGCAGGAATTTCATTATCTCTGACACCTCATCTTCTCTTTCCAATTCACTGAAAATTAATCAATAATGTAAAATGTTGTGAGTGTGGTCCGACAAGGAAATGTACCATCAGTTAAGCTGTATATGCCTCAAGAAAGTGATGTCAAAATACACATTTAAAATAAAATGTTGCAGCAGTATAGCAGAGATTGAAACATAATGTTCATATCAATTGATACACAAGTGAGCAGAAAACAGTCCTGCTTTGATAGGATATCCAATAACCTTTGTTTCAGTGTCTTATCTCCATGTCGCTTTTGTCTATACATTCCTACTGATGTTTAGCCACTCTTCTATATAATCTACAATTGCTGTTTTTTACTGCAGATCACATAACTTTAGGCAATGACAATATAATTATGCTAATATTTTTATAATATGCTATTAATCAGCATTATATAAATATTTCATAAGTTAATTGCCTGGATATATAAGCACCATAAAAATAAGATGAACTCCACATGAGTAGAGACAATGTAGTCTGTTTTCTGACTGGCTCTGAAAGATTTTATCCTCTGAAGCCTTTCTACTACTTCCCATCATATCAGGTAACCTGATAAAAGATAATTCTTTCTACACAGTCCATTTTTCTCATGTGCCAACAACTATTTTGTCTACAACACTTCTGTGTGATGACTAACAGTGCAGTCAGCCCTTGAGCTATGCTGCCTTAAGTGAGGAAACAAGTTAGCTGATTTTGGGACTTCTGAGGCCAAGATGCAGTTTAAGATAACATTTGTACCACTTTAAATTATTTAAAGAGGCAGATTTCACAAGAAAGCAGGCCTTAAACTTATTTTTTCTGTGGTCCTAGCATCTCTTCCCTCACTTTTGTCCCAAATATATTCCTCCCCATGTATGTATTTTCAAAAGGCCAGCTTCATTCTCTTGCCTCATTAAAATAATAATAATTACTTCATTCATATTACATCTCACTCTGTGGGTAGGTTGTTCCTAATGAAGTGATAAGCTCTCTTGTGTTTCTGATTGACAGCTAGTATGTCAATCTATAAATCATCTTTAAAATGTATTAAAATTTTCTCATTGTCTCCCTTAATTTTCATGTGTATTTTCATATTTGTATCTTTTCTCTTGACAGATTGCCTTTTTTTTCTCATGCTAGAATAAAGAGCATTACCATAGGCCTGGGTATGTGTTAGGGAACTTCTGTATATTAGCTGGGACAGCAACACTGGTACAATGGATACAGTAGGGTATAATAAACCCTCTATCCTAGTGGTGTTAAAGAGTAGAAACAGAAATGGAACATTCTCATCAGTTTTGTATGTTTTTAAATCAAAAAATCATTGAATCTCTAGCTGGAAGATACCCATAAGCATCACCTAGTCAAAGACCCAACTATATAAATACACACATGGATGGATATATGTGTGTGTAAGAGAGCAAACAATATTAATCTTTCCCTTTATCTTGAATTCTGTTGTGGTGATTCTGATTTTTAATTCCAAAGCCCTGTGAACTGTGTCAGTACCACTGACAGATGGCTGAGGGAAAGACACTGAGAACTTCTCAGTGAAAACCATTTAGATGGAATGGCTGAATTAAGCATGCATTTTGTGAAGTTGGGAAGAAGATAACAGAATGTTATGACTAGCACATTTCAACAATCCATTTTTAGAAATGTCAATTGCTCTGAGTTAGTCAGAAAACAACAGCCCCCGGCTGTGCCCAAACCCTAACCCTGAGTTTGAAGGACAGTCATGGCTAGCAGTTGCCAGCAAGTAGTAGGTGTGATGCAGAGCACCTCAGAATGTTTCTCATTCTGTGTGTGGCTGGTGAGAACCACCACTGCAGGTTATCCACCGTGTGCACATTGAGCTCAGATCACACACAAGGTGCAGACTGATGACTGTAATAACTCTAATACAGACCTGACATCCAGTGTATCAGCTCATTCAGATTCTTTAAATAGTCCTGTCTTTCCAATTTTGGATCCCTCCTTATCACAAAAGTGGAACTGTCCTCACTGAAGTAGTCCTATTAGCACCATATTTTATTAATCTTGTGACTAATATATATATTTTAAAGTAATTTGAACAAGACATCATTAAATAAATAAGTCTGCCCATCATGTAAATTTGACAGATCCCCATCTGCAGAAAGTAGACAGGGGAAAATATGGGGAAAATGCAGTTACTTCCCTGTTCTTGCACTTGGTGGCCTGTTCTTGCCCTCTTCTTCCATTCTGATGTAGGCTTATGGTTACTGGTTAGGTGAACTCTCGGTGTGAAGCAGTTAACCTGTTCCTGCCTACTAGAACTGCTTAGTCCCGTGAGCCCCTGAGCTCTGTAGGTAGCTTTTAGTCTGGTGCAGAAGTTCAAGTGTGTGTGTGGTTTTCTCCAGTGCAAACGCAGAACCGGATGAACCTCCAATTCCTTCAAGAAATCCATTCTCCTTCATGATTTCCAAACAAGCCAGCCAATCAACAATTCTCATAGTGAGAACATTTGCTTAGGCATTGGGTGACCCTACTGCTCAGGTGATTTATTGTCCCTGACATTCTTGAATGCTTGCACATACTCAGTTTCCTAATATGTCCCCAAAGCTGCAGCTTTCTTTTTGTGAACAGAAAAGCTTGTTTAGATGCGAAAAATATTTCTGTCCAGACTGTAAAAAAATCCCCGATTTTCAAAAATCCCCTCACTAAGAAGTGGAACTGTCCTGGTTTGTTCAGGCTTTTCTCCTTGAGGCACTTAGCATATATCACAGAAACCTGAAACTATTTTTTCCCACTTTTCTCCAAATTTACAAGCAAGCCTGCCCTGATGGGCTGTATCACAACTACCAACCTTGCAGCTTTGGAAGATTAACTGAGAAACCCCACAGAGCCTGCTAACATCGTATAATTGACTGAGGAAGCACTTCTAAGGAACAGCATTAGGAGCTCCCTCCTCTCTAGACTCAGCATTGGCTGTTTGCTTTTGAGAAACTTTTTTTCGGGAGGGGAAGGGCGCAGGGGGTGGGAAGGAGACTGAAGCCTTGACTGCACTTTTCACCGCTTTCAGAAGGAAAAGCTCAGCCGTATCCATGCAGGCTGTTCCTGTTTTGTCAGTTGTCTGGATTGTTTCCCTCTGCTCGGAAGAATTAAAGCATTTTCAGAAAAGTAATCTTATCGCATGAGAGGGCAATTAGACATTTCGTAATCCTATCACCCCTGTGCTGAAATTACCATGCCCAGTTAGCAATAATTCTGCTTCTAAGAACAGAGTGAGCAGCAGCACAGCATGAATTATTTAACTCGATGCTGCGCTTCCTGTTTTCAAGTCACTGGAATAATACCGGCACCACAGACAGTAATTATCCCCAGCATAGAGTAGAAACAGTTAATGGAACCTGCCTTTTAAATCAATATTATTAATTCAAGGAAAGAAACAGCATGTACTATCTGACGCCTATGGAGTTTTGATCTGGGCTTGATGTCACGCTGAAGTAAGTGGTTACCATGGAGATCGGAGCTTGTGTCTGCGTATCCCCCGGTGCCAGCGAGCTGTGAGGAGTTTCTGCAGAGGAAGTGCCCATCTGTAGTCAATCACCATTGTTCTGGCAGAGCCACATGCCAGCCTCGCTGCAGCCCTCCGAACTGCGTCACCACACAGCAGTGTCAGTCCCTCTGAATAAAGACTCCCTGTTGAACCACATTTATCCACCCTGCCATTTTCACTGTCACTTGATTATCTGCTTGGATTTTCCGGCTGCGTTAATGCAGTCTCTTAGCACTGTTATCACAGGATCCCTACAGCTTGATACCTCGCAGTTCTGGATGGATCTTCTTGTGTTTCCTGGCTTGCTTTGTCACCCTCTTCACTTAATCGAGGGAAAGCACCCGTACTACATCAGCTACTTTGCTTGTTTTCTTTCCTCTTAGATGGAGAAGACCTTGAAAGCCTGAATGTGCTTTCTTTGTACAAATTCATAGCAACCAAAACCTGATCCTTTTATTAAATCATCATTATTAATTGCCAGCATAAGTTTCTGGAGCAAAGACTAGCAGTTTGGCACAGTCCACCATGATTATTGAATATACCTGTTTATTAATCAATTAAGTAATGAGCTAATTTGCCAGGGGCATATGATATCAGGGCATTATTACTAACTGGAAGATGTCAGACAAAATTACTTCTGCTACCTGAAGACATCTTCCTGAGTACCAGGTGGAGTTTGTGTTCTTATTTTATTTTCCTTCTTAAGTACAACACTCAAAGTAATGTCTGATAAATTTCTGCCAGAAATTCCATGAAGTGACTGTCTCAAGTACCATCCACAGAATGAATCAACCATGATGGGAAGATTTATTTAACTATTTTACCCTTTATTTTACTTCTCTTCACCCTCATTTTTTCTCTTCTCTATCTCTATTTTGTTTATCTCTTATGTCAAGTAAAGATGTATTTGAGCTATCTAGGTTTCTCATTGAAAGCGATGCAAGAGGTTTTCAGAACATCTGTTGTATGTATCCTCTTCTGCTATCATTCTTGGAAATGACTGAACATTTTTATCAGAAACATCAAAATGGATCTGCTTGAAGCAGGTACCTGGCATGAAAAACTGCAGGAAAAACAATCAAAGTTTAATAAATTCCAGTAACGATAAACATTTTGATTGTGAAGAATGTGGCTGCCAGGGATGCTGGGTTCTTACCTAGCCACTGAATATTGTCTACATACACTGCTACCAGTGGTAGGTCGATTACCACTGGAGTATTCCCAGCCTGGGTGCAGGTGTGGCATTCAAACCTCAGCTTGCATTGTATGCTAACTTTCCTAATTACATGATGAATGCAGTTTCATGTTTGCAATCTGCCCTACTGCTATAGACAGCACAAATGTTTCTTTAGCTCTAGATGGGGTGGCTCAGGTAGGGCTGCTGTGGAATTATGATCACCAACTGCAGGGATGCACAGGAAAAGAACAACTTTCCCTCACTACCACCCTCTCCAACATGTTTTATTTATATCTCTGCCATTCCAGCTGGCACGCACACTGGTAACTCTGGGATCTCTGACCCTGAACTAAACTGCTGCAGGGCTGATCAGGAGACTTGACAGGTACCTGGTGAAGCTGAACTGCTCAGCAAATGCTCTAACTTCACTGACTATGAATTTTAAGAGAAGTTTGAAAGGGATGTTTCTGAACACGCATCAGTTCTATAAGCAGCATGCTTTTAGGTTTCCAAAAGAATTATCATATCACGTGATTTTTCATTGTAATTGTGGGGTTTGCTGTGTGGTGAGGGTTGACTGATGATTTTTGAGCTTTGAGGTAGCCAGTTTGGATGAAGAGTCCAGCCACACCTACACAAACAAAGCTAATTTGCAAACAGACAAGCAGTATATCTAAGCTACGCAAGGAAACATAAACTTTCACTTCTGAGAGTGAGTGATAAGTTTGATTCCTAGTCATGGAGGAAAAAAAAGAAAGCATTACTTTCCAGGTGAAAAGCCCAGGTGCTTGGAAATAACATAAGGTTAATAGGGAAATAAACAATATGTGGAGAGATGGATGAATGTATTTTAAAGTGTATTTAAACTATCCACCAGAAGTGCACAGAAATTGACATATTCTCACAGAACATGTAAATGTTACTGAATTTTCATTTTGACAAGACTTTCAATTAGAAAGCATCTAGACAGGTTTGCTTTCTTCTATACAAGGTTGGGAATTTTTCACCTAGTTGACTGAAAATCCTAACATAGCAGCTGCAGGAGACTTTGGACTATTTGGTTCTTCTAATAATTGCTCAGAGTGACCACCTGATATCTGAGAATCTGGGGTTTATTGGATCTCCAGCTTTAATGCTACCTGCCAAGGGGTGAATTCAACTCTGTGTGGGCAATTCATAATACATTTTGGTAACCAATGTGACATTTTTAATAAAGCAGGACACATGCATGTAAAAGTCACATAGGATTCTAGACAAGGATACTTCATCCTCTAAATCAGGAGTTCTCAACAGGATACTTATCACACTTGAACCACATTCATTGATTTAAATTAAATACCTTTTTTGGACAATGTTCACCTCTTGTATAGGAGATGATTAATTCCACATGGAGGAAACTCTTTTGTTTCTCCAGCCTGAATTATTAATTTTTTTGCTCTCTTATTCTACAAAATGCCACCAGGAAAGACATACAACTGCTGAATGTAATTGTAATTATTTTTTTTTTCTGTTTAATTTATTTTTTTTTTCTGTGTCCCCTGCTGTCCATTATACAGCAGGGAACTAAATTAAGGCTATCAAGCAAATATGTTGGTGTTAGTCAACAATTTTGAGACACTGAGGTGTGAAGCAACTTTATGGTTTTTTTTCAGAAATTTGATTTCAGAATTCTTCTAGAGTAAGGTGCAAAATGTTTGAGCCCCTTTGTGATCCTACATCTTGTAAGTCCTGGGACGCTGGATTCTAGAAATGCTCTCTCATAAGAAAGCTCCCTACCTTTGTTGGAAAGCTTCTCTATTTCAATATTCCAAATAAATGGAAAAAAAAAAGTCATTTAATGCAAATACTTTTTTTATTATTTTTTTAATGAAAATTACCAATTTGTTTATTCATTTCATTTTTAGCAAGTTAATATTTTTAAAGACATGGACAAAACTTTTATGTTACAAACATAGCAAAGACTTGAAGCTTTGCTCCAAACTTAAAATGAATGAAGAATTTAAATATATGACTTTTTCTTGTTTATACTTTTTTTTTTTCAGTTCATTTGTATTCTTTAGCATCTTTTCAATGCACTCAAAAGGACATGTTCAACCTCTGTCAGCAGTTATGGCCTATTTTTTGTTCTGAAAAGTCTTGCCAGAATGACCCCCTCAAGCAACAAATGGCCCAATTTATTTATGACAGTGCCAAAAAAAGTATTTCCAGGGTGTTCCTAGGTCAAGAGCTCCTCTGAAATATAGAATGACTTAAAGACCTATTGCACTGTTTATTATTTAGTGTGTTTGTGTGTTGCACTCATGCCCCGAGGCCACAATCAAAATCAAGGAATTTGAGGGAGAATGAAAGAATTATGATGCTTGCATTTTGAGACTCTCCTCATAACTTTATCCATCTATGTACTGTCATTTCCTCTAAGTCATCAGTTTACCCTTCAAACAGTTTTCTTTTTAAAGATCTCCTTTCATTAACCTCCTATTTCTGTTTTTTACCTGACAGCTGTCTTGGGACACCTATTTTAGTGTAGTGGTTACATCCAGTGAAAGGATGCTTAAAATGGATGATTCATGATTTGTCTTTTTATATTTCTTCTTATTTTACATGTACACAAAATCGTATATGATGTGAATCTCAGCAACTTCTTGGGGTCTAAACAAGATTTCAAGGTCACTTTTTTTGGAAGGTCTTTGGGAAGGGAGGTGCTGCAAGGCACTTGGGGAACAAGAGTAGTGTCCAACAGTCCTGATGAGAAAGCCCAGTGGATCAACTGCTTGTAATAAGATCCACCTAATTATATTTCCTTGTTTACCCATCTCCTTCCTAGTCCTCCCAAATGTTCCTTCTGGTTTGACCTTTCCTTCTGTCATGCAATGAAATCGTTCTGGGTGACTAAGGCCTGCCTTCCTGCTCTGAGACATTGTACAGGGAAAGTAGAGAATTTGTCAGCAAAGCACTGACCATAAGAGTACAAGAAGGATCCAGTGATCCAGTGGTAGTGAATTTTTCTGGTTCTGTTTTTTGTAGGAAATATAAATTTCTTCCTTTTTAAGCAAATCCATAGAAATCATGGTACATATACTGCAGCAATTCAATAATGTGAAAAAAGCCTATTTGTAAGTATTTAATACTTGCTAGTGTTTGTGAGATATGATAGTACTTCTACTTGCTTAGCCCAAATTTTTAAAATATTATAATATCTAATAATGAATACAGGATGAATTTGTCATGCTTATTGTTACTGATAAACTCGTTGCAAGGATAAATGTAAAAAACCCAAACTTTTAGGTTCTATAGTGGAAAAAAACATATGTGAAATTGTTCACACCTCCAGAATTCACATTATTTTTTTCCCACTTTTGAGGAGGAAAGATGAGTCTGAAGGGACAGGATGAAGGGGAATATTTCATGTTATTTTGGGGAGTTAGAAATGCAATTAGGAATAGGAATTAATCTATATCTGTTATGGTTTAGAGATAAATTTTGCAGGGCTTAGCTAATGTCACGCTCTATTAATTTCTTTGTGCACTCTGTGGAAATGACTGTCATTGTCATCTTTTAATTTATTTTTTCCTAGTGTAAAATTTTGTCCACTTGGTAGGATTGGGGTTCAATTACTCATTGTGTCTGGAATTTGAATTTCTAGAGTTTGACTCACTTGAAGTCTTTTTATGTCTTTACATTCTGAGTCGGCATAAGCAGGATGAAAAATGAGACTACAGAGCACTGAGACCAGCAGAATTTTCAGCATCTGCATGCAATAATGTGATTTGACTAACTTGTATGGACCTGAGCCCAAAAACTGCAGAAAGGAATCATTTAGGCAGTATTAGCTGACATGTGGAAGATGTTCCTACTATAAAAGTTATGTTGATTACAACAGGCAATCATTTTCAGAAAGGCAGATAGGCTTGTCTTGGTTTTGTGCCTTTGCTTATGTTCCTCTAGCCAGTTTCCATCCTACTGTATGTAAAACAGCCTGTACATCTTTAACAATCACATAAAATTGGTTAAGAAAAATATCCAAAATTCTATTCAGCTGTACTGCATGGAGGTTTGGTTCATGAGCCTCTGAAGAGAGAGAGAGAGAGCTAGAGAGACAGAGAAAGCATACAAAGTGTATTGTATCTTCAGCACCATTCAGGTTACTACACAGAACCTCCTACTCACCACACTTCAGTGACTCATGCATGCTAAGCACAATGGTTCCTCTATTTTTTTAATGTGCTCTCATGCTAATTTTCTCATTTACAATTATAAATGTTACATTCACTTTAAAAAATTTGACAAAATCAAGTTTCCAAAAATATATAATGTAATGGAATAATTTTCACTCATTCTCAAATAAATTTTTTAAATTTTTGTACATTATTGTAGCTATATTACATTAACTTTGTACAGTATGTACCATGATAAAATATTGGGAAAAATGCTATTAACTATATTTTTCAATGCTCTTTCTGTGTGATTAAGTTTCATATTACTGAATTTGAATGAAACATTGATCACAGAACTGTCAAATGAAACTTCTACTAAAATCTTGGCTGAAAAAGATTCCTCTTCGATTGCACCTTATTATTCCTTTTTTCCCTCTTCTTTGGATTTATATAACAGATTTCTTTCTGCCCTTTTTGATGTACTGTTCTTTCTTAATATTCCAGGAAAATGAGATTATGGGTTCACTTGAATCCAAAGACTGATTTCCATGTTAAAATGAAACCAGAGAGCTATAGAGCATATATCACTTTCAATAATTTGCAGTGATGTATAGAGATGTAGCTCTATAGCTCAAAAAATATCCCCAACTCTATCAGCCAGAAGGAGCTTTTAGGTGATTTTTATGATGTGGATTGATGTCCACCTACAAAATCAGGTAAGGTGCTGAAAAAGGCAGTAGCATTCAAGCAGAAGGCAAAGTATTTTCTTGATTGTCTTTGAAGAATGATAAAAATCTGTCTGGGTAAATGGAAGTTTTGCCCTGTTGTGTCTGAACAGTCTTCCTAAATATTACTGAATTAAAGTTCAAAATATTACAAAAGTGTAACAGAATGCAACAGTTTTGCAAACTTTAAGGTACTAAATTTTAAGTTCAAATTTTCAAAGTGCCCATGGGTCTCACTATCACATGCAATGAAATGGTGTTCAAAGGTGCCCATTGTTCCTGTGGCAGGATGGTGGCACTGAAGCCTGTCAGAGTGTTCTGTCCCCATGGCATGAAGCCTCACAGAGAAATAGGAATTCCGAAATGTTTGGTTATACAGCAAGTGATGCTCAGTTGCAGACTTGACTAAAGTTAATGAAAAAGTTTATTTTCTGTTTGGAGAAGACCTGGATTTGCTTTAGCCGTGTCCAAATTCAAGATGATACAAACAAGTCCTGGTCTGAAGGGCCTGTGCTTGTTCTTCTGTGATAAGCTGTGATGAGTGCATGGCAGTATTTGCTTTGGAGTTTGTAAACCCCCTGTTGTGATGAAGTGCAAGCAAAGCAAGCAAGGGTCTCGGCAGCAGACTGAAGATTTACAGTGCATTATGTAAGGCCAAGGCTCAAATACACAGTAGTCCCTTGAACTGGGGGTAAGACTTTTGGAGATAAGGGTTCCCTTTTTCAGACAGATTTGGGAGACAAATAATACAAGCTAAATTAGAGAAAACTAGACATCATCATATATCCTTAGGAGCATTCTGCAATAACCCCTTTTTCAGAGACTATTTGTACTCAGAAGAGACTTTGAACAGGCCTACATAACTCGTAAATCAAGCATTGTGTATTCTGGTGCCTTTTTTTGAGCCTTCATGATAATAGCACCCAATGTGTTCTGCTAGTTGTTTTCTCTAAGAAGTCTTTATGCTTTTTCTGGTCAGTAAATTGTTTGTGCTGAGGTTCTCAGATGCTCCACAACAGAGGCTAAGTCAATACTGGTAATGATTCATTGTGAAATAATGCTAGGTCTCTTGGACCCTCTCACCACTTTTGTCTACTCAAAAATTGTTTCTTTTACTCTCAGAAAGTTGTGTTATTATCCACTGTACTCAGTAGAGAATCAGTTTAAAAAATATGTTAAACCATTAAAGTAAGATTAATATATCCAAGGAAATGTCTATGCCTTTCTGTTGTCTGGAGAGAAAATTAAACAACTAGCTTAGATTCAGAAGCTGAAGTCAGGCTTCAACAGGCAAAACTTATGTATTTGTGCAATTTTTTGCCTAGAGAATTTCAGATGACTGCAAAGCTGGTGAATGTTATTGGTGGTGTAAATAGAATACAGAAGGAGCTAGAAATTGCTTGAAGAACTGAGGAAGCACTAGATATCCATCTTGAGACAGACTGAGACATTAAATGTACATAAGTACAAGAAGGTAACTGTGTGTGAGCCAGCTGTTTTAGTTTCTGCTGTAATCAGTCAGGGTGCAACTCAGTTGCCTGACGTGTTACTTGAGGTGCCCCAGCGTACCCAGCATAGCCTCTGACTGCTGTAACCAAAGGGCGTGGGCTGCCCTATAGGTGCCATACCTGACAGCCTTCAGCTGACATCCTGGACTTCTGGGGAATCTCAGATGATGCTAAATACCAAAGATTATACAGAGATGAATGTCAGATCAAGTCCATATAGTAAGCAGAAGTTATTCTTCTCACCCTGAAGTAGTCACCCACTTTTGACCATCTCAGTAGCTCTCTGTACTGCCCCGAATCAGCTGACTAGACTGGGAAAGACTCTAACTCAGCTAAGACACTGATTGTACACAGTTGCACGTCTGGCTCTGGAGCTGGAATCCACCCATACCTGGTGGAGTTCTGAAGTTAGGTGAGATGAGTCCCTTTCCCATCAGCCGTGACAAGAATACATGACAGGCAATTCTCCCACTCTCGTGTTAGCACCGTCATCCTCAGTTTGAAGAGGCTTGTCAGGCTGTTAGCAACAACCTGTTTATTTAAAATGTCAGTTATGTAACTTATGACTATTTAAATAGTTTTTTCTTTATATTACAGTAAATTAACATAATTTAAGAATTACTCTCACTTCCCACTTTATTCATTCTGAAGTTTACAGAGTTCTGATTTTTGCTAAGACATCAGTGAATACAGTAATTTAAGCAGTCTAAAATTTCAGCAGCTGCCTTTTTCTCCAGTTTCTGTTTCTTTGGGGTTGTTTTTTTTTGTGGGACAAATACAATGTTTGGCAAAAACAAATCACTTGTAATAATGCTATTGGCTATGCAACTTTGGAGATATTTTTTTCTGCAATATTCTCTGTGTGAAAGAGCCTGGGCATCCCTTAAACACATTATTTCATAGATGAAAACCTAGCAGACTAGATGACAACACCCTCCTCCCCAGTCTGTCAGGTACTGAACTTTACATTGGATTAATTCCAAAGAGTAAAATCATGTGAAGTATAGCACTAACACAAATCAGTGGTACAATTCAGTTCATCTAAACACTAGTTAGTTCATATAGCCATACTATGAAAACATAACTTCCATTAGAGTTGCTGGCATAGGGATTGTCATTGCTATCAGCCTAGATGGAAATTCAGTGAGTTAATTCAGAATTTTATGAACATAAGTGGAGAGAATATATGCTCTTGATACGTGGGCACTTTACTTAGAGCAATGATAAACTCAAAGGTGATGTAGAGCAGTCATGTGATCAAGCAAATGAATTCTCTTTAGGACTAAAACTTCTTATCCTTAGTTATGCCCCATGCTTGCTCAGAAGAGTACCTTTAAAAGCCACTTCTCATTTAATCAGGCTGTTGAAATTCAACATATGTGCACACTTAACCAGAGTGCAAGTAAAAACTACAGAGCAGATTTAGCTACACAGGGACACAGAAGGATGCAAGGACCTGATCTTTTAAAGTCATGTGTCTATTTACATGTTTTGGAAGTATATTTTTGTCTTTGAAGAAAGGATGTGTAAGATGCAAGCAGCTCTCTTGGTTCCTTGATCTACACAACTCTGGTAAGATTGATGTGTGTGATTGGCAGTAACAAATGAGACCCAAAAAGCAAGGGGGAAGTGGATTAAATTGTGGCTTCTTAATTTCTTTCCTAAGGCACTGATAGACAAATGCAGCCATATGATACTCTGTGCTGTACTACACTGAAAAAAAGAGCTCCTAAAGCATAACAGATTAATTTTAACGAACAGATTTCCGCCTGTATTTTGCTCTTTCCTGAGCATATTGGTCTGCAAAATCCACTCTAGTGTGTGCAATATTATTTGGTAAGAAAACAATATTCTACAATAAGGCTTTTAATATATGTATAAAATAGAGATATGGGAATATGTTTTGAAATCATGCTAAACCTATCAAAAGGCTTGAATTATACCAGAATTTCAAAGGCCATAAAAGACCCACACTGTTTATGAATGTTAGCTGTGCTACAATTATCTCTGTATACAAACATTTCTCAATAAATTTCTTATCATTTGTATACACAGACATAAATTGGCCTCTCCCATTATAATGACTGTGAAGAAATTATTTTATATTTCTTCTTCTTTTATATAATTCTTCTTTTACATTTCATTCTGAAATTTCTTGATCATTATGTTCTCTTAGAGCTGTCTATGAAAGGTTACCCTGCAGTTGTGTCCTACTTCTGCTATACACTTTAGATATACAAAGGAACATTGAAACTTTTAGACAAAACAGGCAAAGAGCTGGTAGAGCAACATCCATTTGTGAAAAACAGCACACGGACCCCTAATATCTAAATTAAAAAGTGAATTACATTTAATCTTCAAATAGCATGTTGAGAAAGGATGAGGTGGAAGGAAAGAGAAAAGGCAGTTTGAAGGGTCGTGCTCAATAAAAGTCAGAGCTAACTGCAGCGTTGTGTATTTCTGTATATCAGATACCTTGGCCAAAGGTTGTTATGCAGGGAGTCCAGGCTTCACAAACTCTCTCTGTGCTCTGTAGTACATTAGCTTGTACTAATGGTATTTGAGATCTAGTTTAGATACACAGCCAGCCTAAGTCAAGTGCCCCAAAAAAGCTGTTTTCAAATTACTTAGGTAACCTATTTCTTAATAACCGCAGAGCATAATTTAGACTAATTTTATTATTTTTTGATATTACTGTGGTATTCCACGGTTGCTTTGTATGTGGAAAAACCTGAAAACTGTACAGGTAAAAAGAGATTTATGTTTTGCAAATTAGTACTGCAGAATTTGAAATTTTACTGTCTTTCTTGTCCTCACAATACAAATTTGCCAGCTTTTAATGATAATTACTATGGTGCCCAACAAACAGGAAATGAGGGACAAGTAGTATGATTTAATTTAGGAAAGCTGAGATAACAGTGGAACCATTTTTAGTCAAAGATGAAGGAGGAATACGAGTTACAGGTCAAGGAATGAAAGAGGTTTTAACTGACAAACAGAAAATCATAAGTGAAATCACATTTACTTGGAGCTCTTAAAACTCAGTTTACTCAAGAAGCATCCAGAAGACAAATGTTTGTATAGTTGCTCTTTGCAGCCATGTTTGACTCCTGTATATATGAGAGATTGTATTTCTACTACAATGAAAGAAAGAAAGAAAGAAAGAAAGAAAGAAAGAAAGAAAGAAAGAAAGAAAGAAAGAAAGAAAGAAAGAAAGAAAGAAAGAAAGAAAGAAAGAAAGAAAGAAAGAAAGAAAGAAAGAAAGAAAGAAAGAAAGAAAGAAAGAAAGAAAGAAAGAAAGAAAGAAAGAAGAATAATAAAAAAGGTTTCTTTCCTGACTAGTAGCACGGACAAAACATTTTTTCCATTCTTTCTTGTCCCTTCTAGGATTTCTTTTGTCCATTAAAGGACCGCTATTCTAAAAATCCTCTTCAGGATTTTTATAAGGCATTATTCTTACTTATTGGATGCTATGTTACTGGCTCTGCTTTCTTTGAATTTTTAAGGTCTCAATATGCTATGTTCTGTGAAACTTACAAGTAACAGGAGATCAGATTCAAAACCTGTTTGGTGCTATGACTGAAGGGAGGTGTGTATGGGGATATGCATTGGGAATATGGTTTGTGAATGTCAGTGCCTGCTATAATCACTGAGACAAAATCGCTGTGGCAATCCCAGCCCATGCCAATCTCTGTGCACTGAGTGTTTTTGGAAGAGACCTAGCCCATTGCCTTTTCATTACTCTCCTAATCATACAGTGCTGAACATTAGTTTTAAAGAATTGAATGTGGTTTTAGAAAGCAGAAAACCCCAGGAAATAGTGTTTCACCTTTATCAGTGACCAATATTTCCATATAAATTTTTTCTTTCAGCTGACAGTTTATGTTATGAAATTCTGTAAAGCCTACAAAGACTCGCCATACCCTGAATGGTGTGTGTGTCTGCAGAGACACAGAGCAGTTATAAAACCAACTCAGGAATCTGAAGTCTTTGCATTTATACCTGTTAACTGAAAGCATATACTTATTGATCACTGAGGACAGTGAATGCCTGCTTTCAGTCCCTTACTTCCTGTGACATCCAGAGAGAAACACAAAGGTTTTTCATCAAATTGATTTCTACATAAATACAAACTTTCTCTTTCTTCTCCCTGTCTCCCAGTACTGCTGAAGTACTCAGTGGTTTCAGGAATTACTTTTCTTTATGCCTAATTTGGGCTCCTGGTTTTGAAAAGCTTGACGAAGGAATGGCTTATTGGTCTGAGCTCTGGCCTGGATTTGCTGGAAGCATACTTGCTGCAGCCATCACATCTTTCCAATACACACGGACTCACAACGCGAAGAGGAGAGAAATTACTCACCACAGAAAAAACAAGCACAAGTGGGCCCCAGAAATGCTGGTTGATATATTTAGCTTATAATACTAATATTGGAACGTCACAGTCATGCCCTCTTCCCTAATGGCAGCCCTGTGAGATTCTATCTAGATTTTATGATCTTATATGGAAAGTAATTCAGCTATTTGGGTAAGTATGCTGTGTGCATACAAACAGCGAGACTACTTACGTCTGTTCTCTGTGTTATCAGTACAATTAAAAAGTCACATCAGTTGGGAGGATATGCTGCTTTATAGTTTCTGCTTTTAATGTCTCTAAGCAAACCGCTTTACTTATCCACCTCAGGCAATTTACACACAGGCAGGACAAGGAGAAATAGTACATTAGGAATTCTTTTTTTTTTTTAATGTAAATGTATCAGTATAAATTGTCTTTATGTTTTTTTAAGTTGGAGGGTCTGGTTAAACAAAAGTCCTGCATTTATGTAGGTCTCCACAGCAGTGAGCTGGTATGGAGATTCTGTGCCACAGGTCTGGTCAGCACTTTGAGGGGAATTTTTCTCTTTCTGAAGGCCAGAAGGACTAGAAAGAACTGTGTTTTGGTAAGATAGACAATGAATATAGGGGGAAATGATAAAACAGTCTAAAGTTAAAATGTGCATTAAAACCATTTGAGTTTTCTCTTTCCTTCTTCATTCCATAGAAAGACTCCTTGCGTTTATGAAATTTAAGAGGAAACATTTTTTTTTAGAGGAGAAATTCATACCCATGACAAGATAAAGAGATATTATTTTTACCTGAATCTGCTTCTCCATGATTTACCAAGTATCTTGAGGGACTACTTTTCAAAATGACAGCTGTTGTCACACACTGCTAATTTTACATATTTCAAATTTTTTTAAGCTTAAAACATTTCAGGCCCAGCAGAATCTGGATGCCCATTATGTGAATGAGGTAGGCTTTATAACCACACTGAAGCTGCCATGGACATTTTTAGAATAGTACAGCAATTTGGACAACACTGTTGGGAGCTGCAGGAGTTGGAGGGAGCTGGAGGTCCCTTAGTGATTCTGGCCTCCATGGTGCACTTCATTTTAGCAGCCCAAATTTAATAAAGGCTAAGGAATCACATTCTGCTGAAGAGGATTTACTAACCTGTGATTCTGTCTTTAGGAGTCTGGAGAGGTCTTATTTGAGAGAGATGGTATCATGTCCTTTCACAATGGGATATTAACTATGTCAGTTAAAACTTCTGGATTTCTGACCTATTGGTCAGAGATATACTGGTCTTGAATTATGGTAAGTTTTTTATAGATATGTTTGCCCCAAACACTGTCTGACCAAATATTTCAAGCATTCCTTCCAGATGGAAGATAATTATATTGTACTAATGGAAAATGTAAGTAAGTTCAACACAACCCAAGCAGAAAAGAATTCAGAACCAGAGATTTTCTGACAAGTTTTTTTTCATGGAAGTTAAATTTATTTAAATAAATATAGAATTTTATAAGCAAATATTTTTATTTTAGTATTTTTATTTTAATTATGATTTTAATAAGAAAATATTTTTATTTTATTTTATATTTTTAAAATTATTTTAATATTATAATTTAATATTTTTATTTTATTTTAATACTTTTTTTTACCAGAAAAAATAATATTGTATTTCAAGATTTTAAAAATATCGAAGAGCAACACATCATTTATTAGTGTAACCAAAGAGGGATTGACATAAAATTTTCTTATTTTATGAATAGGAAGTAAAATAGTAGGAAGAAAAATATCTTTGTTTCTGGCTAATACACAACATTTTGTGTTCTGTAACAACTACAGAAGTAGTGATAATAACTATGCTTTGAAAGTCATCTATTTTTTAAGCAAATATTTCAAAATGATGATAGAGGAAAGGTAGTACAACAGTGTATGTAGATTCCCTGGGTAGGGTTAATATGAAGCTTCCATTTTCAGGGTGCTTAGAAATATAACAGTAACATATGAAAGAATATTGTACAGGTAGAAATTACATCATAAGGGTTTACAGCTGCAACCTAGCTTTAGTGTGCATTTATAGCTACAATAAAACCCTTAAAATTGCCTTTGTAGCATTTCATAGTTCCTGTATTTAAAAGCACAAAGCTGACATAATATTACAAATATGACTCACAAACACTTTTCTGAAAAAGAGTTAAATTGATTTAATTTGTGAAATATTGTGTACTATAGGTATTCAGTCCCCATATAGTATATTTTAATATGTTTATGAAAGCCTACAGCGGAATGTAATTTAGTATGAATGATTATCTGTTTGAAAGTTCAGTCATTATTAGCCTTTTCTCATTTATTATTCCAGTCATACTGTCATGGAACCAAAAAATGCTGCAGTTCTTAGGTAAGCAGTTGCAGCAAGATTCATTTTCAGCATGTGGAGGGAAAGTATGTCCTGTGGGACAATCTCAGATTATCAGGATGATGAATCCCATGCTTGTAAACAATTATAATGCTTGCAGAAATAGGGAAAGGTTTCCTGATAACCTGAGAACAAAAATGCTTGTAACCGTGCCAGTTGTTAACTGTGCTACTGTTTTAACCAGTTTCATGTTTTAAAAAGATTTTTATACTTTTTCTACACTTTGACTATATAAAGACATTTTGGAAACTTCAAGGTCCTTGACAGAAGGAGACTGCATTAGCTGGTTACTCCAGGTCCTTTTTCTACTCTTCTAGACATAAGACAGGACAATTCCAGTGCTCTGAAGTGAGATGTTGTGCAAACTTGTTTATTTGGGGCTTAAAACAGATGTAAGCAGATAGAGATTAGCATGTTTTGCCTGGGACATGACATAGTCAATATGATTGTGTAACGCAGACCCTTTTTACAAGCAATAATATCACGGAAAATATGATACCATAAATTTTTAATTGAACTCCATATCATTAAGCAGTAGAGTGAAAAAGTACATGCAGTATCCCTGCACAGCTACTTGATTTTATCTGTCTGCCCTTTCACATGAGCCAGGAGGAGAACAAGAACATTAACAAATAGCTTCTATTCTCACAACTAGAAGCAAGGAAAGAATAACAAGTTGCATAAATGGAAGAAGAAATATTAGATTTTGTGTTATTCCTTCCCTTTTCCCTCTCTTCTTAAGTGTTATTAGTAACTGAGGTAAGTAAGAATGTTGTAAAGGTTTACTGTCCTGTTACCTGCTAATTCTTATGTCTTTCTTAGCAACTGAGTTTTTACAATCAGCTATAAGGAGATTACTTTAAATCCTTTTCCATCACTATGAAGAATATTCTTAAAGGGACCCTGATAGGAGTTGCAGGTTCATATTTTTGATTTGGAATTTTGGAATTTTGAATCTGGTAGAGAGTTGTAGTTTGTAGAGTCTTTTCAAAAATAATTACTTTTTTCTGGTATAGAAAATAAAACCCAAAACCCTGAACCTGTGTGTTGTTACGTTATGTTCATTGCTCAGCAGAGAGAGGACTATTAAAATAAATGTCTTTGTTTTTGTCATACCACACTAACTTGCTTTATGTTAAAGGTTTGTGACCTAGGACTAAAGATACCCCAAAATGTTGCAGTAGGACACTCAATTATTTCTCTAAAATAAGTAAGAATTGTCTTGTATTTACCAGTAGCATCTGCAGGACTCATGCTCCATCCCACCAGCCCTAACAGTGTCTTAGTCACAAGCAAGTAAGAAACTCCATCATCTCAGAGACTCCTGCTCACCACTAAAACCTGATGGAACCAGCTGAAGAATAGTGTTTTCAGATATTTTTTAACAACTGGCTTCACATACTCATTATCACCCACTGTGATGACTACTATATATACAAATAAACATAAACAAATGAATAAGTGTAAAACTAATATAACAGAGTTTTTAATAAAGAGATAAATAACCATTACAGAGATGGCCAGTCTGTTTCCTGTCAAATAGATGGTGTGGAACTGACTTTTGAGCTCACATTTGCCTACAAGACATATTAGGTAGATCCATGGCAACACATTGATCTGTTCTACTTTTATGAATAATTTATAAATGTCCACTAATAAAAGTGTACTTTTATTTTTATGTCTGTAAGACAGAACTATTGTGTGTCAAGTCTGCTTTTACCAGCCCTTGCCTCTGGCCCAAAATTGAATGCAATATGGCTCCTGCTGAAGTTTCAGGCATGTCCATTTTTTAATTGTTTTTTTAATGCCATATGGCCAGAAATACTGAAATATAATACATTGTCATTTACTGACTTTAGGAACTCATTCTCAATTTAATTAAACAGGATAACTTGCTAATGCAAGTGCTGCCTATTACGCATGAGGAGCCTAAAATGATAAATGAGTTACAAACGAGGCCCTTTGTGGAAGTTGAGACAAATTCTTTTGACTGAAGAGATAGGCTCTCATTTACAAATATTTTGTATTTCTACTTTTATGGCAGCAAGGGGTGAGCTTATATAGATAAACACAACCTTTTAGCTGCAGAAAAACCTGCTGGTAGCTTGCATTGGATTAAGATGGATTAATGTCTCTTGAATTCCTATTGCCATTTTTTCAGTCGCATACTTCATACTGGCAAAAATGATAGTCATAGTTTGCATTTGTTTGACTGAGGTTTTGTATTTTAAAGAATCCCAGTCCAGGATATTAGTGTCCTTGTCACAATTTTTTCTGACTGATTGAATGGGATCTCAGGTGAATTATTGCACATGGATGCAGGAACAGAATAGATTTAAGCTGACATCTTCCCTTTTCTTGTCCTGGTATCTTGAGTTTTCTTTATCACCGTCCTTGAACCCTGAACTGTATAGTGTCAGAGGGCACATTAGAGTCTATCTGTCCAGTATCAGAAGAGAACTTTGAACTTAACCTAAAAATCAAAAGGATCTAATTTTAAAATTGGCATTACAGTTCAAATCTCTTTTGCAAAATAATGTGAAGGAGTTAATTTTCAGGCCAGTATCGGAATCAAATATCAGAAGCCTAAACCTTAAAAAATAGTAAAATAAAATCCTTGTCCTCCAAACAGCTCTAGTTTGGGTATCTTACAAGTATCTGAAATGCCAAATACAAATTCCTGGAATGTCCCCAAAGTGGTCTGTGAATATGTAATTACAGAATCACAAACCACTTTGGGGATATTCCAGGAGTTTTTATTTGGTGTTTCAGAGAGATACAAGCTTTCTTAATTTACCAGGAACAACACCAATGGAACTGGAATGTCAAGAAGAAGTAACAAGGAATGTGAACTGTGTTACCTTGTGAGGCCAAATATGTTTGAGTGGTTTGTGGCTTCATATTTTCTAACATTAAGTTGCTTTATTGTCCAGTTTATGTATGAAATAAACTAGTAATATTTTAGCTATGTAAATTAAATTAAATTTGTCATTGAAACATATGCCTCTTCAATGAAAATTGCACTTTACACTTATTTCAAGGGGTCTGTATCAGAAATTCTCAGCATGGCCCTTGCAGTACTCTTCCAAGAGCCCACAGTCTCTGCCAGGAAAAAAAAAACCCTCAGAGAAATGGCAGCCAGATTTCCACCACCGGGGCCCCATAAACTAGGATTATTCATTTAGGGACTTAAATAGGAGCAATGGTTTCTACATCTGTCTTAGAATGAGGGCTGTCCCTGCTCATCCCACAGTGTCTCTAACAGCATGAGAGCATTATTTCTCAGTGCCACCTTCTAGCATTGCCTTATGAAGAATTTATATGTTTTGAGTTTTCCTTCATGGCAGGCATCCAGCAGTGCTGTACTATAAACCTGCCACAAAGAGTGAAAAAAATGCAGTTTTCAGTTCAACTGAGGGCCCAGACTGATTAGCTCAGACAGGCTGAACTTCTAAAGGTTAGTGAGTCTGAACCTCAGCTGATTCACCCAGCACCATCAAATTACGTACTACTAAGGAGGTAGCAAACATTTTAGAAGACTAATTACTTGAGAAGGCTGTGGAGGGTGTTTAATATACTCAAATCCTTTATTAGAGTTCTCTTGAGGAGTCCTAATGAAATAACAAATTCAGGGAGAGGACAAATGATTTTCCTTTTTTGGCAAGTAGTTATTTGAGCAGAACAATGCTGCCAGCTGAAGGCATCATTAAAGGGATGGCTTACTGTTGCACACCAAAACCCCTACTGTGATAAATGGCAAAGAAAACATGTCTTTCATCCACACATGAAGGCAGCAGAGGACGAGCAGAGCAGGATCAGGCTCTCGGCGTTACCAGGCACAGATGGCCTGTAGAGGGCTCTCAAGGTCCTCTGCTGAGCCTTCTAACCCAGTTTCACGGGCTGCAGCTGGAGGTTTTCTAAGGTCACCGATGTCCGTCTCAAAAGAGCTAAACAAAAGGATCCTTCAGCACAAGCATGCATTTCCCCCCCTTTTCTATGGCCTTGCTGTTTCTATGTACTATCTCTAGCCACAACTTTGCCTGCATTATTTGCTTTAGCAAACAGATGTTAGAAAGTCAGTACTAAATATAAGTCTTCCCTGTAACAGTCACTGTGGAAAAAAAAAGGAAAAAAATGCAACAAGCTTGGAATAGGAATGAACACTTTCAGTATTTTTTGCTTACTGTCATCTCGGAGCCAACAGTACTATAGACACACAGAACACAGATTACTTGTTTATATTTAGATAGCTCATTTTTTTCAGTTCCTAGAATGATCCGGGATGTGCAGGAACACAAATATTGCATTGAATAGCATTATTTAAAGCTGACTTTACTGCAGAATGCACGTAATTTTTGACATATAAAATGAATAGCAGAACCAGCTACACAGATTACTTGTGAAGATACTTGTATTAAAACCCAAAACCAATGTACAAGCAAGTGCTGTACATGCACAAGAACATGAAGCCTGCAGCAAATTAAATTTACATATATATTTCATGTCAATGAAACCCTTGTCTTGTGAGTTCATAACATGTTTTAATTGCTTGTAGCCACGGTTTTCTTTTGTAAGAATATGGCCTGTACTGGAGGAACAAAAATGCCCTTTCCCCTTTGACAATAGCTGTGTTTTAAATCCAAAATTATTGCTGTAATTATCTCTCCACGTAGATCTGGAAAATTCAGAAGGAACAGATTATTACAACAACCTTACTTCCCGTCTCTCCTTGTCTGGTTATGCTGAAAGGAAGAACCCTCTAAAATTAGGATAATTGGGCTGTTTTTCATTTCTAGTAGATTTCCTTTATGGAAGGGGACATCCTGTAGCAGTCCTTGATGGCACCTTCTGGCATTACTTGTTTGTTTGCCTTTTCAGGAGAAAAAGCTTTTTTCTATTTTATTACCTTTACTTCATACTCCTATTTCCTTTCCTTGTAATACCAGGGTGGCTTTAGCTAGGACAAAAGTTATATACGAAAAACTTACATCCTGTTTTTGTCCCAGTATGCAGAAACACAGCTGTAGAAGTAGTCTTGTAGTTTTTCTTTCTTACAGGATCACTGAATAAGCCATTCAATGTACTAGTTGGTTCTGTTCTTCTTAACTGTAGTGGCAGCTGCCACTGAGTTTCTGAAACTGAATTGGCTGGGGCTGTGCAGTAACCACTGGAAAGAAAATACACGATATTAAGAGAGACAATTGTAGGTAACAACAGGAAGCTATGACCATGTCACCAGGTGTTAGACTGCACATCTCAAGGCACTGAATGACATGCACAAAAACCCCATGACCCTTCAGGTGTTCCAGTTTTTTTCTATTTTTACTTTTACTACTTTTTCTTGTCTTTAGATCAGCTAAGGGTAGAGAACCATTGCTTTCCATGTTAAGTGGCTGTGGGCAGTGAGATCTGTATATGGTAAGAGTCATGGTCAGGCCCATGTACAAACTGGACTGCTATATAAGCATCTGTAGGTACCTACTGACTGGTACTGTTGAGAAGCTTTTCAGTCCTAAGTCTGCAATATTATCGAATATTATACAAAATCTCTAATCTCCTGAAGTGGGTGAAACTGCAAATTCCTTTAAGCAGGCAGATGCTGTACATGTGAGGAGAAATAGAAAGACCTTTCTTATTTGTCATTGCTCAGGAGTCATACAGCACATGCCACTACTGGAGGCTGAGAGACAGAGTAAGGCAGTGGCTAAAGTTTTCTGAAAGTGTTATGGTATATTTAAGATTTCTTTTCTTGTTATTTTCAACATGTTATGGTTATTTTGGGCAGAGATTTTCTGTACAAGGATTTTGAAGACTTAATGTGTTTTTCCAGGCCCTAGTAGGTCACAATCCACCAACCAAGAACCACACATCTGGAATTCTTCAATATACTGTGAACCAGCTCCATATGCATCAAACCGTCTGCAGATGTTCAGTGTGGTTTGTTCTGTGCATGTCCAGGAGGTTCAACATGTCCAAAAAATTCTGGGTTTACTGTGCACATGTAGAAGATATATGCAGATAGATTTTCACACCAGATGTACTAAGATGCTGTGCACTGACAGTAAGAAAGTATGAAAGGTTCTATTGGAAATTTTGACTCTGCAGAGCTTTGATCTGAAGGATATTCTAGCCTTCTGTGTTTCAAGCACTAGTCCTTCTAGTGGTGCTTCTGCCCCCCATGTCATTTTCTCTAGGCATTCCACTGTATCAGTGTCAGTGGTCACCAGTGATGCCACAATACCAGTGGAGCTGACTGACATCCATAGTGTCAGCTGGATACTGTCAAAGGCACAAAGGGTCAGATTCATGGTGTTTCTTCCATTCAATGCCCATTACCAAACACCTTCCTGGGCATTATGCCCCACTCTCCATGACAGATCACGGAGAAATGAGCATTGCTTCCTGGAAAAATGTTGTCTTGGGACGGTGTGACCAGACATGTTAGAAGAGGCTTTAGGAAGTGTCAGTCCAAACTCCTGCTCAAAGCATGGTCATCCTGGCCAAACTACTCAGTTTGGTCTTGAAAATGTCCGAAGAATGAAAAGTTTCTATTCCTGAAACCATCGCTCTCCAGACTGTAAATCTCAGCCCCTCATGGAGCATGAAGTACTCTCTCTCAATGCCATCCTGGTCTCTGACCACTAAATTCTAGTTCACTGATCAGTTGTGTACTCTGGGGTTTCAGACTGTACACAGTTTTTCAGAGATGTTAAAGGTCATGGAGTGAGAGGTACAATCCCTTCCCTGATGGGTGTGCTGCTTGCTGATACAGCCCAGGCGGCTGCTGTTTTTCCTTGCTGCCAGGACACACACAGTGGTTCGTGCTCAGTTGTCTGTGTCAGGGCACAATGAGGGCTGGGGTTCCCTGAGGGAACAGGAGGCTGAAATTTGAGCTCAGTGGCTGGGTTTTCAGGGCAGGTCCTCTCCAGCCAGTGTCTGTCCCACACTACGGGAGTGGTGTGAGTGGAGCAGGTCTGGAAACGGTGCCCAGCCTCAAGCACATCCCGGTGGTAGCCAGACAGGTCCATGGTGACAAGGCAGGTCCTAGGTCAGGCTGGGAAATCAGTCGGGGCTTAGCTTGTTTGTCCATCAGGTGAGGTTCAGGGGACCATGGGCAGGCACAGGCCTGGATAGGTCAGGCTGTGACCAAGAGAGAGAGAGATCCTCAACTGAGAGCAGCTCCCAAGAGTCAGAGGATGGGAAGTCCTGCTGTGTCTTCCTACATCTCCTTTTCCACTGAAGCTCTGCTCAGCCAGCTGGCCTCAAACGCAGCCCCTCTGCCACCCAAACCCTGGGAGGGCTGGGGAGTGCATCACAGATACTGACAGCTGTCTGTGGAGCACCTGGATCCTTTGCAGAAGAGCTCCTCCCCAAACAGTCAGTCTCAGAATGTACAGCTGATATCTTTCCATCCCATGTACAGGATTATGGACTTGTCCCTGTTGAATTGCACAGACTTCCTGCTGCTGCATTACTCCAGTTTGGATGGATGCTTCTGCCCCTAGATGGTGACCCACTGATCCATGGAGCAGTTTGCTTTCATCCACAGACTGCATGAGTGTGAATTCCATCTCTCCCAGACCAATGCCGAAGATAAATTCAGGAAATAGCAGTATAAACCCTTAAAGAACATAATTTGTAACCACCTCCAAGTATGAACCATCAGCTCCATGATCTCACCAGTGTTCAGTGCACTACCTGTCCATCCAGACCACAACATTGCAACCTGGACAAAACAGTACTGTTGGGGAGCATATCTAGAGTTCTTTTGAAGTTGAGGGAGTGACATCTACCAGTTTCTCATCAGCTACAGAGCTAGTTATTTATCACAGGAGACGATCATATGAAGTCTCTCATGACCACAAACAACTCTACTTCATTCCTTACTTGCTGTCTTTTGGACATTTAATAAAAGATTAATTAATGACTCTTTAGCAATTTTTAGCCATGTTATGTGTATTTTATTCCTCTATTATCTTCAGAAAAATACATGAGGGAAAAAGGACAGGAACAGATAACAAGGGAACATCTTGTGATAAGCTTGCTAAACTTCTAGATTTAATAAAGAGTACAACAACGTTGCTTTATGGATCAGATGCTCTTGCATTCATAATTCAGAGATTAAATGGGAACATTCTTTTTACTTCAAAAGGCTAGGATAATCACTTGCTATTTTATGTGCTCAAGTTTTGAATTTCATTTTAGAGACTTTGAAGAATATTCCTCCTTCAGCCTGAATGGCTTTTAATTTCACTTTTCAAACCTAGAATTCTAAAAAATGCATAACAACATCTCCATTTCTTGTAGGTCTTCTGTACTAACTTCATCATAATAGATGTGATCTAAAGCCTATTGAAGTGTGCACAATTCTTCCTTTAGCATAAGTCATTTCTGGATCAAGCAGTAACTGACAAAGCAAGCTAAGTTCATTTTTCATTCTTTTACCTATGGCTTTCTGATGAGGATGTACAAAGCCATATATAGGATGTTAAAGAAAAATCTGAGGTGAATAGCAGCTTCGCTTCATGTCCCAGATGCCTGAGCATAGACTATTGTTCTTGAATTACTTGTTACAGAAATTTAATTTTAATGTTTGTATAATAAGCTTGTTGTCTAAAAGTTCTTTTGAATGTTTGATACCTGGGTGCAGGCAGAAATCTGCTGTCTAGTTGTGAGTTACCATGTTTGCCATATGTTGATTCTTTGGTTAGAGTAGTAAAGCTCAGATTACTAACATCATGTGTGAGACTGGAATATAATCAGGAAGACTGTAGATATCTTACAAACAGCAGACAGAAAAACAGGACAAGGCATTTTAAAAAGTGTTAAGCTGCTCAGGGTAATCAGATGCAGTTAGCTCTACAGTGCTGTGCCTGAGCTAACAAGCCCTGTGTAGAAGAGGGACTTAATTGTTTAAACAACACTAATGCCGCTAATTGCACTAATAGCAGGTGATTCTTGTCTGGTGAAACAGTAATGAGTGAATAGTATCTGCACATGGCCAAGAGGATGGCTGCTGTGTATTGACTGTATAAACTGGCGATAAATTCCCAAAGTAGTGTCCCAGGGAATACGATGTTCCGCCTTCAGTGGTTTGGGAGGTACTGGAGAAATATGCATTGCCACATCTATATGGCAAAAATGCTGGATTTCTGCTTTGCTCTTCCAAAAATTCAGGCAGGAATCCAGTGAGATCTTGTCAACAGCAGATGTATTGGATTAAGTGTTTGGGTTCAAGAAATCATCACATACCAATGAAATTTTTTTAATTTGAAAATTCACATCAGCACTACTGCTGAGCTCCTCCAGCTCACAAAGGGTGATTCCAAAACATAGTCAGCATTGCTAACATGTTCTTCATAAGGAATTTCAGGAAACTGCCAGTTTTTGTGGTTTTTTTTCTAAAGCAATGTCCAATAATACTTTTGATACAAATATATGGAAGTACAAATTTATATTTACCTTTAGAAAGTATTTCTATGGACAAAAATCAAAGCATGTCTGAAACCAAGTTACTTTGGTTACAGCTCAGAACATCTTTGTTTTGATTCTTTTTTACTATGGAAAAACAAAACTTGAAAACAAAACCAACAAAATTCACCAGGCATTCCTATCTGGGTTTAGATTAATGTTTCAAATGAATACCAAGGGATTATGATTTCTGGAATTTATTATGCATAGTTGCTCCCAAAATGTAGCGACGGTCTGAAACCCAAAGCTCTGTGCCATTTCTAAATTTTAACTCAGCTGTGAATTCATCGCACTTTCCTAATGATGTTATAGTTTGGCACTGGCTTTGAATAGTTCCTTTACTTTTCTTTTGTCTTATAAAGACAACTGTGTGGCACTCTTTTGATGTAAATTCAAACAGTAGGCTGTCTGTGACAGCTGCATGTACATGTGAATGATGTTAATGCTGTCAATCCCAGTGCCACAAAGTTTTCCTCTTGTAGCAAAGCACTGGATAAAATTTTCCTGATGGAGCCACTCCAGGTTGCTGTGTATGGGTCAGACCATATTAGGAACCTTGGGAAATTCTTAATTTTCCATTAAACTCAACAAATTGCTGTATCATCTTTCCTTTAGAACTTGATAGAATATCACAAAATCATAGAATGGTTTGTTCAGTGGAGGTTACTTGTTAATCTTGCACTGAAATCGGGGAAAAAGGATAGGGGTAGGACACAATGGCAGTGGATTTTACAAAGGCTGATCTGATGTTCTTACCTTGCAGTGAAAAGTGGTGTTGAGTCTCAGGTAATCGTTATATAAACCAGTGTTTCCACACCTACTGACATATTGGCTCCAGTCTTGAAAACTATAGTTAATGCTTGATGATATTTTGCTGTTTTGGAGTTGGAGCTGCTGATTCCTGATTTCTGGTTTGGGCCAGTGCTACCTTAGATACTACTTATCATATGAATATGCAGATAAGTTCCTAGACAACTATTTTTGTGTTAATTAGTAAAAGGGATAAAAAAATAAGAGATGGATTATTCTCCTTATTTTTATGACACACTATGATATTTTAACATATCTATGCAAGTAATTTTCATTTTTCTCCTTTTTTAAAATTTTTTTAGGTTCTGATTCTGCTGGAAATATTTAAGGGTGTCTGTGAAGTGAAAAATTGAGAATTTATGTTACCTGCATTACATTTTGGAAAAGTCCTAGAAATTCTCTCTCCTGGCTATAGGGTGTACAGAAAATTTCCCCTTTGACGTATGTTTTTGCCTCCAAATCACACTGCTTAAGGTTTCCTTTAATATTTTTTCATGAAAACATAAAATGAAAAATAATCTCTCTGCAAACAAGCCTTTAATGACTCTTCTCCTAGCTTCAATATTTTTAAGAGATGCTATTTGTATCCTTCTTTCCCCAGCCTCATTGCTTCAAGCCCAAATCCATGTTTCCTTTTAAATCCTCCTGTATAAATGGAGTCTCCAGTGGTCCTCTTGCCTTGAAAAGACTGTAATACCATCCTTGTTGATGTATGGCTTATTCCACAGCTAAATGGTTGGTTATTAACATAAGAGTTCCACGCTAACTCTGGGATTTTTAAGTTCTACCAATGGATTTCCAAAATCATCCTGATTTTATGAACAAAGAAAAAGAGAAAGACAGGAACATTTTATCAGCTCAAAATGACTAGCTAATGTCTAGTAGCCATACATGTCAGATCACATATTTTTTACAATCAACTGGAAATTATTAGATGCTTTTAATAATAACTGTCTATATACAATAGCTAAAACATCCTAATGGACAGAGTTAGATTTTTTTCTTCCTTGCTTTCAGCAAATTGAAATGAATGAAAAAGAAGCAGAGAAAGAGATATTTTATATCTGAGTGAAAATAGGAGACCCCTTATTAGATGATTTTAAAATGCTGGAGAAGGTCTTGTGGCTAACCTAATTTCTGTGAAAAACATTAGGACAAACTCTATTAGAGCTAATACCTTAACGTACCCTTGCCTTCACTCCTTATTGTCTGAGAGTGCTTTAGATTGTGCTGTGAGAGAGCACAATCTAAAGCCCAACTGCTGATTCATAGAGTGAGCTTTGGCATCAGCCTCTTGACTGCTCTTAGGACTTGCACGTGAGCACCGGGAGAGAATAAAAGGCTGTATTTGGCAACCCACACTCCTTTAAGTCATGCAATTCAAATCAATGGCCAGTACATCTGAGTAAAGCATAAGAGCATAGTTGAAAGGGGGAGGGTTGAAGCAGCAACACTGAGCTCAGGTGTTCCAAGAAAAGCATGGCATTGAAGAGCAAGCCATCATATTTTTGCTTTGATTTCATTTTAGACTTGCTGGAGGTTTGAAAGAAAATTGAAATTCCTTTTAAAGAAGCTTATTTTGATTCACCTTACAACTATCAAGTATTGACAATGGCTCCAAAACTGACATGATTTTCATGTCTACTGGAAATATATTTATTTATTTAACATTTATTATTTCTAGAAGTTATATTTAAATATTTTTATGATTCATATATATTATTTATAAATAATTTCTTACTGAAACTGCTGTTCTTTCTCAAAGTTATGGGAAATTAAATATATATTTTGTATTTAAGACTGAGTTTGTACATGATTCCTTACGACTATTTTGAAAGAAGTGTGAGCAAATCTTGAATTAGAAGTTCCAGCTAGCGAAACCCAAAAAACAAAGAAACAAACAAACCCCACAAAACCCAAAAAACAATAACAAAAAAATGTGCACAATTATTAGGTGCTATAACTTCAGGGTGCAGCTCACAGCATAATTGCTGGGTTAAGAAAGATCATGGCTGGTTGGTATAGCTGTCCAGACCAGGCCAAAGCATTTCAGAGACTCGCTTGTGCACATGAGTCCGTTTAGCTGATTTAGCCTTGCTTGTCTGCTTGGGTTAATTAGCCCAAATTAGAGATAATTAGTGAGCTAGCTGAGGTGGAACAGTATCCTGCTGCAACTATCTAGTTTCTGGTTCTGAACCTGGTTTCCCCTGAGGCAACTCAGTGCTCTCTGCTGGGCCATGTGGTGCGAGCTTGCCCTAAATAACTCGTCCAGGTTCAGCTGAGTACACTTCAGAGCCAGGAATAGAGCTGCCATCAGTTGACTTCATGACCTGCCTGAAACCATGCTATTGTTGGTTTTCTCAGAGTTCTTGATTTTATTTTTAAAAAGCCTTCAATTTTTCAGCTGAGCAGCTTGAGGCATAATAAAGAGGTCAGTTAATGGCACTACTGGGAGTAGCACCTGGTATCCTTTGGAGAGACTATTCCCAGCTTTTTGGCTCTAAGCAGCAGAACATGCAGCCTCCTTTAGACTTACTCCAGAAATGATCTATAAATACAACAGCACCAGGTTTGTTTTGAGCCCACATAAGGAGTTTATTTGAAGGCACCCTCAGGCAGCCTTTTCAGTTATGAAACAAGTTCTGAAGCTTCTCTGCTGTAGCTGAGACTTTTTAGATAGTCTCCAGGTTATACAGGAAGTAGTACATAATTTTAGTTGCCGTTTAAGGTTCCAGAATGTGGCAATTGCCCAGATCTGTAAGATAACAAGCTGGCATTCTTCTTCCCACGTATTTATGCGTTCTGCCAATTGCAGCTCCTCCTCCCCCCTTCTTTTTTTAATTTCTCCTCTTTCCTCCCTGCACCCTGTTGGGAAAAGGAGAGCTGACAGAAGGCAAGAAAGGTTGGTGTGAGCTCCATTGCAACCAGTGCCTGTTGATGCTCGCTGTTAAATGAAGCATGAAGTGGATTGTTAATGGCTTTTTTTTTTTTTTTTCTTGTGAAGGATTAGATTTTTCCTTTTATGATAAAAGAGTGATTCACATACACATCACTGTTCAGATGCAGACACTCAGCTTTATATATTCTGTTTCTGATCCCAATTGGGCAAGTGAGGTTTATTTACAAGTAAGGGTTAACAGACTGCATAATAAACAAGATTTCAAAACTGTTTTCTTTTTTTTGCTGGGTCCAAGGTAGCTAAAAGCTAAAGCTGTATGTTTATCTACATTAGCTGGTGCAGTGGCTTAGTAATATTTTCACCGCTGCACGCAAGATACATGTGGTCTTTTTCCTCTTGAAAGAAGCTACACAGTGGCCAAATATATAATGCATTAAGTAGAAGGTGAGTTCTCAAATTGTGGTGTCTACATTGTGGATGAGGTATTGCAATGCTATATCTGGACAGAAATTTATTGAGTTTAGGGATATTCCCGGATTTAGGCCTATGCATAAATCAGCTAAGAAAGTCATACAGCTCCCTGTTTTTGCTAAACAGAGATGGACTATAAACCTATGTCCCCTAAACTCCATATTTTATACTGAAGTTCTGCTTCTGGATATCACAGAATATTGGAAGAGCAGACAACATAGTGACTCAAGTGACTCTCACTGGCATATAACATGCATACATATGCATAATTAATAGAGGAGGAAGAAATAGTTTGGACAAATATAAGGAATTTACCCAACCTCACTTTTAAGCAAGCCTATAAAGTATTTAAGTGGAAGAATAACGAAAGATGTGAAGTTTTGTGGAAAAGAAAGCAAATATTAAATAAGTCAGTTGTAGGTAGATGGTACTAATCTACTCTCAGTAGGTGTTGTTCATTCACAAAAGAGCTCCTACTTTTGGACAAGGGAAACAGTAAGCTTTGCCTACCTATGAGAAGGTAAAGCCAATGCTGTGGTACCAGCCAACAAAAGGAATTAGTACTAAGATAGGAAAGTAAACCTGATACTGGTTGGAAAGAATGACACCAAGATATCATTATGAAAAACCTGAAGAAAGTTATGACTTAAATTTCTCAAGGCTCAATCTTGGAACCATTACTTAATATTTTCACTAATTTTCTTTTTGTGCTGACGTGATTATTTCTTATAAATAGTGTTGAACACACAAAGTTAGTAATTATAATCAAATTAGAGATGTGCTGGGATATCTTGAAGAAAGAGATAGAAAGAATTGAGGAAATTGGAATGGGATAAAATATTAAAATACAGAAAGCAGTCTCTGTACTGAAGAACTAAAATGAATTTCTGTTTAGGGTGATCAATGGACTAGAGGGCACATTTTCCAATAGCAAATAAAAAAGATCTTGGCTTAAACTCACAGAATGGAGGCTGAGAAGGGACAGTTGCTCTCTAAATGCATCAGAGGGGAATAAGCAGCAGGAAAAGAGGAGAACCAATTAATCTAAAAGACATTACTGGCAAAAAAACAAAGGTTCATTATAAAATTGAAGTCAGAAATTAAAGGAACTATCAGAGGAATGAGGAATGTCATTCTGATAGAAGTAATGGAATCAACTTAATTGAAGTAGCATCTACTTAGTTTGTAACAGTAATTCTATGATACGATTGCCTGTAATAGGAAACAGCTAGACCATGTGAATCAGAAGACCTCAGAGAGTCTTATGCCCAACCTCATCTTCAGCAAGTGTTGTTGATATTTCTGTCTAGAAGTTCACAGAGGGGAGAACACAATGATCAACCATCACCAGGTGTAACCTGTCTATACAAAAAAATACACAGCTTTTTTTATGTGGTATTAAATTTCACATTCACATTCACTTCCCTGGAGGCAGGATGGGATCAAGCCAGAATATTACCTTGAAATAAATAATAAAAAAAGGATCTGAATTTTAATTTGATTCAAAAAAACCCTCATAAAGTCACTCAGTTAAGGGTGTAATGCACATATTTGAGAATAGACACAAATTAGGTCAGAGGACATATAACAGTGTAAGTCAATCTTGCATTTTATATAATTACTTTTTCCAATTGAGAAAAAAAGCATCATGTCTATGATTCTGTCCATTATGTTCTACTTATCCTTCATCCTTTTTCTTATTTGTCTGCTTCCTCCTCACAATATCAAGCTCTTAAAAAAAGTTGGCACTGATGGTCTGTGGATGGGCTGAGGACATTAAAACATTTTGCTTGTTAAATTTTTTCTTAGTACATTGAAAAGTCAGAATAAATAGAAAATGACAAAAATAACAGATTTTATGTGTCTTTGCCTATTCAGTACCCAAACTGAATAGGCAAACACCCAGTTGGTGCATTAGGTTGTTTGCATTCTAAAAGGATAGAAAATTATAACCCTTTTTTTCTTTCACCTTTGATGAAGCAGTTTTTTCTGTAGAAATTAGTGGTATTATGCCACTTAAAAGTGGCAGAAAAATCAGAACTAGTATCCACAACTGCTGCTGAACATTTATTCTATGGCTAAACAAGGATTTTGGTTTTTAATATTGTCAATCGGACAATTTCTGCAAGGCATACATTGACCTTTCCTGTAGAAGTTTAATAATTTATTTCCTCTTTTGAATGTAAAAATGTCCAGCCTTTGTCGTCAGTTTAATTTAATGTTTAAAAAAGAAAAGCAAAGAAGAAGGGTTGATCAGCCTGTCAGTACACATGCATTGACCCTTTGGTGCTCTCTTGATCTTTATGAACTGGCAAAATAAAAAATAAGAATTATGGTACTACACAAACACTGGTAAATGCAAGACATTTAAGATTTTTTTTTTTACCTTCACCCTTCTACTTTAATTTCTCTGCCATTCATGTAGTTTTGAGTGATGATGTTTTTATGGCTGCCACTGCCTTATTTTTTTGTGATATATGGTTTACTGACAGTAGTGACCTATATTGTCAAAATGTACCAAAAATATTCTGTATTTCATGACAACCATACTGAAACTATCTGTTTACATACATGTTTTTTAAGATACACATATGTAAAAGTCATAACTAAAAATAATTAGGAGTTTTGAAAATGTTTCAAGTTTTTAATATGTTTTAAGAAATCTTAGCTTGGGGATGTCAAAGATTTCATTCATCTTCTCTCCTCCTCAGACATAAAAATGATCATGAGAGAAGAAAAATCTGAAACTGTTGCTCCCATGAAGAAATAACTCTTAATTAACAATACAGTATTAACTGAGTTGTGTCTCATCTTTCAGAGGATTTATGTTAGTATCTTCAAAGGAAAAACATGCAAAAATTCTCTGTTCTGCCTGCTTTTTATTCTTACACTCCATACTTTCTCAACTATGTGCAGTAATCTTCACAGGGAAAACATTCTGATCTCAGAGGTTTCACTACGAATGGGAGATGCAGGCATTACCTTCAAAGAGTGTTAACATACCACTTGAAAGGCCATGAACTAAAAAAGACAAAGACCAGCAGCTAGCTAGAGGATTACAAACCCAAAAAGTTGGAATTTATCACAAGAGCTGAATAGAAGGAAAAAATCCCAAATTTTTTTACAAGACTTGATTTATGATCAATCATATAAAGTGAAAACATTTCTAAAAAAATGTATCTGCTGCTATTTTTCATATTTGTTCTCAGTATATTTACAAAATAATTTTTGAAGAAGACAGCCTTTAGTAAAACTCTGTCCTAACACTGGACAAAAATGTGCACTCCAAATTATACTTATGCATTCTCTGAAGAAAAAAACCAAAGTTTTTATCAAAAAATTTCTTATCATTTATTTAGCCAAACAGCTGATATTTTTTGTGCTAATTTTCATTAACCTTGCAGAATAAGTAATTAACTGTTCTCTCCTATACAAGCTCACTGTCTACATTTCAGCAGATTGTGTTCCTAATTGAAATACAAAAAAATACAGTACACAGAAGAAGAGGTTATTAACTTTTAGTGATATCCAACCAATAGTGTAATTGAAATAAGTTTGATGAATGAATGCACCATCCTATGAAATGAAAAAGTTATGCATTATGGGACTTTCTGAGTAAATAAGTTTGCAAAAAATGTAAACATACACAAATTTAAGCTACAGAGCAAATTCCCACCTTGAGCTGTGTAGATGTGTAGTGACACTTGCGTTCTGCATTGTTAAGCCTAAGAATTATTCTGGCAGAAACACTGCCCTTATATAAACTGGAAATACTGCTGGATTCAGTCAAGATGAAGACTGAGTGGAATGCTTTTTGCATTCTGCAAAAATGTGAGAAGAGTCAGCTGCTCTGGAAAAGGATTTGGAACAATACTTAAAAGCATTTAATGATCTAGTATAATAACAGTATATACATGAAGGTTGTAATTGTACTGACTTAATAAACATGTGATGCATAAATATTGAGAACACTCTGTTCAGGGACACTTGAGAATGTTGTGTGCTGATTTTTTAATAAAAGATAGTATAGCGTGAGAGAATGCTGTTTCCAAACTGTTTCTTAATGCAGCTGTTGAAGCTGATCAACTCCAAACTAAAGCCTAGTAAAAGCTGAGAGTCTGTCGTTGCTATAGCTGTTCCAGAGTATTAGGAATACAACAAAACTGACTTTTGGAGGCAAATTTTGTTTGGTTGTATTTTGGGCGAGTTTTTTTTTTTGTTGTTGTTTGTTTGTTTTTCATTGGAACAACAGAGATCTGTCTTGCAGTAGGCTTCCAGGTACTGGCACCCTAAAAGAAAGAACTGTTTTTGTTCATGAATGGTTGGCAGGTATTTGGGCACCCCAGATTATTCTCAGAAAGAGGAGAATATATTCCAAGAGCCAAACTGTTTTTTGATGTATATCAATATATTACGGAGGAATGTCGAAAGTCCAGTTCCTTACACACAAGAAGACTCAAACATTAAGATATCAGTCCCAGGTTTTCCTCATTCCAAGTAATTTACTGAATGATCTCTAAATATATAAATAGATGGAAACTTTTAGCTGAGGAATCTTCTAAAGAGTGAAGGCTAGAACCTCATGCTTGTTTCAATTAAGGATAGTGGTAAGATTCCTTAACCTTTTAGCGGGGCAGAAAAAGTGTCTAAGTGCCTCTTAGGCTTTGCAAAACTTTCGTAGAAAACCACAGGAGTAAGAAATTTAGAAGTGTATTGTTTTGCAGGGCCTGATAGCGGGGTGCCAAAGTGGTGACTTCTGTGAGAAGCTGCTGGAAACTTCCATCATGTCTGGCAGAGCCAATCCCTGTTGGGTCTGAAGATGGACACACTGCTGGCCCAGGCTGGGCCAATTAGAGATGATGGTAACACCTCTGTGATAACATTTAAGAAGAAATCAAAAAACTTGTGGAGGAGGTTTAATTGTGACTGGAGATGAGGGGAATGAGAATATATGAGGAGAACGACTATGCACACCCCAAGGTCAGTGGAGAAGGAGGGGGAGGAGGTGGAGCTGAGATTCCTCTGCAGGCCGTGGTGAAGACCATGGTGAAGCAGCTGTTCCCTGCAGCCCATGCAGGAGCTCCATGATGGAGTGGGTGGGTGCCTAGAGGAGGCTAAGGCCCCGTGGGAGAGCCATGGAGAGAGGGGCCCTGCTCTTATGCTGGAGCAGCCTGTCCTTAAAGGACTGCACCCCGTGGGAGAGTGACCCGTGCTGCAGCAGTCTGAGGGTGCTGCTGCCTGCGGGATGGACTCACATTGCAGCAGTTTGCAGAGAGGTATTGCACATGAGATGGAACCACGCTGGAGAAGTTCATGGAGAACTGTCTCCCATGGGAGGGACCCCACGGTGCAGCAGCTGAATGATGACTCCTCTCCCCGAGCAGCAGGAGAAACAAAGCGTGATGAGCTGACTTCAGCTGCCATTGCCATTTCCCTGTGTCGCTGGGGTAGGCAATAGAGCTGTGAAGGAGGGAGGGGTGGGGACAAGGTGTTTTAAGCACTTATTTTACTCCTCATTTTCCTGCCCTGATTTTGTTAATGATAAATTCACTTTATATCTCTGAGTTGAGCCTGTTTTGCCCTTGATGGTATTTAATGAAGGATCTCTCTCCTGAGCCCTTTGTTAAATTTTCTTTCCTCTGTCCAGCTGCAGCAGGGGAGTGAGCAAGGGACTTTTGTGCATACTGGTGTCCAGCCAGTGTCAACTCATGACAAGAAGGTTTGATTTTAAATAAAAGAACCAGGCCTTACCCACTATAACCTGGAAAAGAAATAGACTGACATAATTAGCTATCCTATTGCAGTTTACACCAGCAGAAGCCTGGTCCTTGAGCACAGAAGTGAGTAAAATATCTCTGAAAAAAAAAAGATATATTGCAGCAGTAAAAGCAGGAGACAGGAACTCCACGGTGGATTCTGACCATTACTCCCTCTGTAAAGTTGCATGAAAAGTTATCTTGGTCTGGACAAAATAGAAAAAAATAAGTTGTCTGAAACAAGATAATTTTCACACAGGTAAAGATTATTAAGGAACATTCTTCAGACCTATAAACAAATTTACAAATTTAGTAAAGGGAACTTTCATGCTTTCCATTATTCTAATTCTTCATATTTTGATTAAGTCAATAATACTTCTTATGAATTATAGAGGTTAAGGATTTTGAGCTTGATTTTATGACTATTTAGCCAGATGTATGTCTGTTTAAAATGCAAATGCAATTGCAGGCCTGGTTTCTACATGTAGGCAATTACCTTAACAGATATAGAGGCAGCATAATTATATCTACAAGTGTGCACAATTCACTGTGTCTGTGTATACAGTTATCTGATTTGTTCATGTAACTGCAATAATTGCACATGCATATACGTCTATGTCTGAATTATCTGAGAAATTTAGCCTGATGTGGGTTTTGTGACTGATTTTATCTGATGAAAACAAGCAGAGTGTAAAACAATGAGTATGTGATAAAAGTATCTTACATTGTTAAATACTAATCCATTCCACATGATTGTAATTTCCACATTCTAAACATAATACTTAACTTGAGACCATTGTTAGAATATTAGATATAAACAGTTGAAAACTTCCGTCATTCTGTAAACTGGACAATCTATTGACCAAAACAATCTATTATCCTGGGCAGATGTTTTCTCCCACAATATGTAGGAGTATAAACAAAAACTATGAAAACTGAATTTCCTAATTGTTATTTCCCTACTAAAGAAACTGCAATTACAATTTTTACCAATGTCTTTTTGTTATTGATTTTAATTCGAAAGAATTCAGAAGTGAGGAAGAAAGCATAAGCAATTTTCTCTTGAATTGTGGTGGTATGATATCAGGTGGAAGCTTTTTGAGACTAATTTTTTTTCCCCTGTGTGCATCCCACAGTTGTAAATAAGAATCTGGTAAATCTTTTATTCTGGCAGACAAAAAAAAATTTAAATCATGTCTATCTTATCTATGAGGATCATTGCTTCTTTGCACATTTGCAGATACACTAAATGCAATTCCAGCATGATATAATTTGCTAAAATTGCTATTTTTTCTTGGTGTTCCTCTTCGATAAATCTGATGTATACCTCAAACATTGCAAACTCATTCAAGTGTAAACTGGATCAAGTGTATTACTCTGTAAAAGTAAAACCTTGTGTGTTTTATACTGCTTAGAAAGTGTGGTTAAAGGATTACTAGATACTTTGCTAAATAGTTAACCCACTGTTTTAGACTCAGGAAATATAATTATTCTTACCTTTATTCCCCTGTGTATCATTAATTTACGTCTAAATTTTTAGAAGAAAGTTCCCAGTATTGGCTGTGAGAAAGCACTTGTCTACCAAGTCCTGATACACTTATTTTAAATTCTTACCACACTCCCTTCTTCTTTAGATATTACTGGTAGTACAAGGGCACAAATAGAAAAAGTCTTCTGGAAAGTAGTTTTTTTATGAAATCTCAGAACATCCTTAATGTGGGAAAAACCTAAATGAATGGAAAACTAATACTAAGGAAGGAGAAAACAGCGCTATATTTTCTGCTGATTCTGCTGGTATATTAATATATGGAAGAAAGCATTTAATAGTTCTTTTCAGAGTCTAATTTGATCTTTCATGCAGAAGATAAAAATCTACTATCAGGCAGAAACTAGTGAAAATGTATTGATAGGCTGTGATTATGCTTTTTTCTTGGTAAATATTTTTCTGTTTTTTCATTCCACTGAATACTAGAAGAGCAGTACAGAAATTCCTTGCATTACATGTCCCAGTAGAATTCCATGAAGTATTTAAGTCATATGAAAGCAGCTATTGTAAACCTTTCCTTTGTTGTCCCGTTTAAAGCCAGCAGTTAAGACCAGTAAGGAAGTTATCCAAAACATTTCTGAAATTATTAGCATTCCCTTATTGCAACAATCCTAACCTACAAACAAAGAGATATGAATTACATTATCACATCAACTAAGCATTTGAGTATCTCATGAGATAGATATTAGAGGGAAAATTAAGGAGAACCTCGAAATGAAGCTTGCACATTTTAACTACTAAAAACGTCATTAGCTACATCTACTCTAACTGATGGCCTGTAGAAGTTTCATTATAGTTTTTTTCAAGATGCATATTCTGTTCCCAAGTTTACTTTAGTTGCTATTCAGTTGCATCCTTGTTTTATGTACATAGAGTTTTATGCCTATTAGGCAAAAACAAACATATGCTTGACTAATTTCCCATGTAAAGATGAAAATTTGAAGGAAACAAACTCAGTGTCTGCATTGGCAGCTGTAAAACTCTTTATGCAGCTAAGGGATTGAGTTTGTATTGTCACCTTAGATTAATTTAAGGTATTGGCAAGGAAGGCACATCTTAGATTTTGGGAATCTGAACTGGGCTATGCAACTGGGAATCTGAAGGGCTGTGTAATTTTGCACACCCGGATGGTGGGTTTGTCTGACAAACTAGTTCATCAATTATCAGTCTTCATTTAAAAATATCTACAACAAAGTGAAGCCAACTCCCCAAGTCTGACTAGATGTGCAAATGGTTTTATTTCATGTATACTCTCCAGATATATTTAATCAATTTCTGCTTTGCAAAAATTAAATTTTCCTATTTTAATCTAACTTTTTCATAGCCACTAACCCTTCAGATTTTAAACATTAGTACTCTTTCAATAAGTATTTAATCTGTGCAGTTTGTTTTCAAGTATTTTAAATATTCCAAATATCCATAATAATTACTGAAGTTTCAAGGTAAGAAGTTGGTTGCAAGTATTTCAAAGCAATTGGAAAACATAAAAGAGATGAAATAACATCCCTAGTTCTTCAGCTCAAGACTTGACACCTCTTTGAAAGATAAGTGTTAGGTAGAACAGAAATTGTTGAAAACTGTACAAGAATAAGGAGTTGTAATTCAAAGATGTGTGTCATGCAAGGCATCTAATGGGACCTTCTGGCCTTGAAAATATGAATCCATGAGTATAAATCTCTGAAACGTAAAATGAAATGTTATCAAGATTTTGTCAGGCAAAATATTTTGTCACTTTTCACAATGACAGCTGCAGCATTTTCCTAGAATATATTTCTCAAGAAGATGCCACTTTATTTGCAGAAAGAAGTTTTCATTTTAGCTGGTTAATGAAGCATTGTGTTTAGAAGTGCTTCTTTTTCAGTAAGCTGTCAATCTGCTTTGCTTAAAGGGTTATAAAAGCATTTACTCATTGTGTGAATTCACGCTTCCAGGTATTTTCAAAATCTGTTTTCCTCATCAGCTTCTAGGAGAAAAAAGAGGAAGGGAAGGCAAGGCCTTAGGGACGTCACAGATGCTCTGTGATAAGCTTATTTGAAGTGTGAATGGACCTTGGCATGCTCTGACCCTTCTCTTGTATCTTGTTTGCCTTTTTGACAGTATGAGGGAGACAAGAATGCTAGAAGTCTTGTCTGCCAGTGCAGATTACCCAAGTCTGAGCTCTTACTAGAACAACGTGGAGAGGTGTAACAATATTTTGGAAAAAGCTCAGGTTTAGACTACAGCTGAAACTAAGTAGTACACCTAAAAAAGAGAATGTAGCTATTTGAGACATAGCTATAATAACAATACATAAATGCAAGGTAGATGAGGTCTCAGATTTAATACCATAAGCGCTTTGAAGTCTAAGAACCATCAAATAAGAGTTTGCTGTAGTGCCTGTCCAAAATATCTTGTACTTCATGCAAAGAATTATATTTCTAGACATATGTTCCTCCAGTTCAGCCCTCTTGATCAAAGCCTTTTCCCGTCTAGTGGATTCTGCATTAGGAGGTGTCAGTCATCTCCTTTTGTGCCCCTGAATCTTGTCTGAAATCTTGCATTTCTTCCTGCAGTGCTATCAGTGGTGGGTGGCATTGAACCTTTCAGTTCAAGAGGCAAGCAGAGCCACTTCCCCAGCTCCTCCTTGGACACCTGATGGCGAGAAGGGAGCTGGTCATCCCTGACTCAGGAAAGGCTTGGGAATGCATGTTCAAAAAAGCCAATCAGACAGACAGCCCAGTCTAGTATGTGAGCAAATCTCCAGGGAAAAGGCAGAATTTCATTGTTCATGCTCTTTAATAATTTTTCTGACCAGTTTGACCCTCTGTTCTTTTTGCTAGCTGTGATGGTCCTGTTCCTAGCTCGTGTCCCACCCCAGCCTTCGTGGTGTGTGTTGTACAGTCTCTGCGGGGTGAATTCCAGGACCAGAGCCACAAACCCAAATCCACACGTGGCAAGACTTCAGGCTTTGAGTCATTGTGCATCCCAAAATTTTTCTGAGGCTCATTTGAGCACCATTTGACTGGTATTTTAATGACAGTTGGTTTCTAGAGCATGAGTGTTAAAGGCCTTGGCTGTTTAAAAACCACATATTTGTGCATTTGTACTATATAAAGTATGCCATACTTAAATTGTTAAATATGTCACACACAATGCTTTCTAGAACACTGCCCTTTTAAGAAAATCTCTAACATTAGGAAAAAAAAAGTATTGGGAAGGGCATGTCAGAGTAGAGATAGATATGTGAGGGAATTCCCCCCCACTAAGGCAAGAGGAGTCTGTTCCAGAAAACTACATGGGAAAACCATGCTAATATTTGAAGCTCTAGAGTTTTATTAATGAAAAAAGGAGGTTATAATGTCATTCCTTTAAAGAATCATATGCAGAGGTCTTCTGAATTGGAGAATATAGTGAAAATATTAGCCTGATAATGGGCCTTTCTTTTGCCTACCAACAACCTCTGATCTCCAATGTAAGAGGCTGCAGATGTTTCTTTTTATTGAAAATTGATCTTAGACCTGTACCTTGTGAAGAGTAACACTGAAAACAATGTTAAAAATAGCAGTTCATTTAACACAGGACAATAGATTTTTTGTCGTTGGGTGATAACGTGTAAAAGCCCCCAGGCACTGAGAGCAGGCATTCTAATAGTTTAAAGCAAAAATGAAACACTAGATTATGCATTTTACCTTGATATGTCAAATGGAGAGATTTCACCCTGTAGGGCATGATCTGGGCTGAATCAGGGATGATGCTGATCTATAACCTGTTTTTTTGGGGTTGGGCTTTCCATTCAGACATATTGACAGTTATGGAACAAACCTTTTCTCTTGATAGTTTTCTTCATTAACTTATTCCTGACAATGTTCAAAGAGTGGTCATAATTTTTCATTTGTATTTGTCTGGTTTCAGTTTTTTGCCACCGGATTGGACACTCTTCAGAGAATAGTTCCACAAGAAGGTTTTATACAACACATTCAAATTCCCTTTCTGTCTGCATGTCTGCATTTTTATAAAGTAAGCAGAAGGACTTTTTACAATCTCTTACAGAAAGACATTCCCTCCACCTTTAAATATGTTTATGGTTTGTTTTCTGAACGATCTGATAATGTCATTTTTAAGAAATAGCTAGCTAGAAAATGCTAGCCTTAACTGACTCTGCAGTGTTACAAGTATGCTTTTTTTTGCCATTGCAGAAGACTGTTATGCAAACCACTGAAAATGAATGTCAAATTGCTCATCCAGCACTTCCTGTCTGAATCTCATCTTTCCAGGATATTGTCCATCATTCTGTAAGTAGTCACATCTTTCTAGATTTTTTACTTTGTGTTTAGTGGTGTTTAAATTAATTTTGTGAATTTACTAAGCAATACAGGAATGCTTTATGTTATTGTCTTGGTCCACTAATTATCCATTTTTTCCGAATGACTTTGCAAAGTAGACTAGATTCAATGCTGTGTTTAATTTTTGATCAATGACAGAGGTGCTGAATAACACAGAGTACTGATCACCATTAAACAGAGTTCCTACACTGAAGTATACTATAGCCAAGTCATAATCTGTTCAATGTACATCTTTCTTATTTTGTATAGAGCTTTTTTTTTTTAAGAAAAAGTGTGTCATGCAATACAAAGTTAAACTCCAATGCTCCTGACAGCTTATGTTATGCAATTCTGAGGCAGACAGAAATAAAAAAACTAAATGGAAAAAAAACCCTTTCTCAGGCACTTTTCTTCACAATGAACAGCAGAGAAATCATGCTGGTTTGACAAGATATGCTTTTGAAATAAGCATTCTGACTGGCCTTAAGTAAATCCTTGTCTTTCCTGACTTTTAGTTGATTCCCAGGTCAGATTTTTCCATTAGTCTTTTAGAATATAATAAAGTACCTTAAATTAGAATTAGGTACCTTAAATTAGGATTAGATTCATGGGCACTTTTTGGAGCGCTTGGTACACTTTTTGATCCCCAGCAGTATAATGAAATGATAATTGACAAATTTCAATTTTCATTCATATTCCAATGACTTGAAACAGAAATTTTTAAAAGAAACCCTGGAAAAACATTAACATTTATGTTAAGCATTTTATTTTCTTTGTAAGAAAGAATATTCAATGTATTTCACTTGTTTTTTTTTAATTAGAGGGGTTTTTTGTTGTTTTGCAGATTATTACCAAATGTTTGCTATGGGCAGTGAAAATCTGGTTCCCATTGCCTACAAGGGCCAAAAATATAGTCTTGTTGGAGATACAGAACATTTAATGTGGTATGATATCAGTTTCATATGGGAAAATAGCGTATGCTGCTCCACTCAAATTGTAGTCTCAGTGTGTCAGCTTCCATGACGACAGCAGTTTAAAGAATTTCCAACCTCTTCATCTGCTCTGCTGTGCTAACATAAGCTTTCATGAGGCTGGACTCTTGGGTGAAACAGTGAAACAATGCAGGCCAAAACCACCCCAAGGTAAAACCCTTTTACTTTCAAGCCAGGTGAGCTCACTGGTCTTGGTGACATTGCAGCCCCACAAAGAAGTGTGTCAGCTCAGCTGAGCCTGGAGGTGGGGTGGGGACACACACATAAGCAGCTGGGACAGAGATGCACACAGATAACTTCTTGTTCTTCCAATCTAGATACACAAAACTGGCAATGTTAAAGCAATGTGAATTTTAGTTAAAGTTGGGTATCAGCCAGCAGCATGACAAATGCAAAGTACAAACATTTCGCATCAAGATTTGGGAGGGAATTTCTGGGAGGGAATTTGTATTTAAATTACTGTCTTAGGTGAGCTGGTGTGCCTGAATGCAAAACACAGAGATTTGTGTTCAATTGTGACAAAGAAAAGTAGCAGCACAAGTCTTCCATTCATTTGTTGTTTAAATCATTCAGATCATACAAAGATCCTGAGATGTATTTTTCTAATGTAAAGGAAACCTCCCTGCCGGATCATCTACTCTGGTCGTTACACTTGCACTGCCTCAAGGCAGTGATATGGGGTCATCTTTCTAAATTTCTGTATAGCTGTAAAAAGAAAATGTTAGTTTAACTAAACCTATTACTGTTTGTCTCAAAACTACCTCAAGGTATAGAACTTGTATGACCAGTGTATATACACATGTATAACTTCTGCTGTTTTCTGTCTACATTTCTAGTTCAAAATGTAAAACGCTGGGATCAGATTTTATATTGGATCATATCCAAATTATCCATCCCTATGTCAAAGCATCCAAATTTTATATAACTCATTTTCAAATTAGACAGCTTTTTGATTTTTTTTCAGATTTCAATAATGTAATCTTGTCCAGAAAATGCCATCCTAATTACATGTAATTAATGTAATGAGATTACACATGCCTGTGTGGAAAAATATGTTTTTATGCCCTTCTGTTGCCTAACTAAAGAGATAAAAAATTAATCTAGTAAGTGGTTGAACCTAAAAAGCCACTTTCTTGCTACCAGTTTATAATACTCTAATTATCCTGTTAATTGCTGGGATTTTTTTACTTTTCATTTGCTCAAAACACTTGTGTGTGATTGAACATAAATATATATCTTCTCTTATTTTGCCATGCTTAATCACATAATTCCTCAGAGTGATGTTAACTAATGTCAAAATGATTTATTATAACTATTCTTCTACCTCTGTCTTGATTTTTATATATTATGATACCCTTTTCCATAATGAAATATTTTTGTCTCACCTTATATGTATTTAGCCACCCATCCTTCTCTCAGTGTCTCTGTAAATATTGAAAATAAAATAGGATGTTTGAAACAATTTTTAAACTATGCATATTGCATATATTTATGCAGAAAATAGAGTGACTTCAGTAATAACTGGCAGAGACACATGTATAATGAGCAAACTTTAGTGGCATAATTTTCCACTTCATTATATGTTTGTTTTTTTCTCTTCAGCTGAGGTAATTTAATGTCCATTTTCTTCCTATTGTTTGTCAACCTGTTTGTTTGTGTGAAGCACTATAAATACTGTCTCAGCATGTTGCCATAACAATTGTTTTATTTTCATTCATGTAGTAGAAGCTTGATGAGATTGTGAAATGACCACATAAACAGTTTGAAGGACAAGCATCTGAGATGTATGATCACAAATAAGTAAGGGTCCATGTTTTCTATATTTTCTAGGCTGCTTTAGTACAAGACTGAGCCTAATTTGAAACATCTTTAAGCTTACTAATAACTTCATTATAACGCTGTTCATTTGAAGTAACAGAAAGAAGATTAAATTTTATAGTGGGCCCTACGGAGACACATGATGGTTTAATTTCTCCCTCTTCAAACCTCTGATGAGAGTATGGCATCTGTGGGTTCAAAAGTGCTATATGTAAATGACTGGATTCTTTTGCAGAAGTAGCTAGACATGGTGGTTGCTGTTTAAAGGTCTGGCTGACACTCTGATGACTTATGGATGTGACAGCTCCGTTGATTTCAAGGCCATTTGAAGTCGATGGGAATACTTGCAACATGTAAAGACAAAATGCAAATTCTTCCTCCATCACAAAGTAGTTTCACATGTAGAAAGGGCTGCACTGTTAAATGACAAACACAAACTCTAAAATGGTAGTTTTCTACAGAGAGAGTATCTGAAACCAGAAATAATTAATTTGGTGTAGCTGATGATTATTTGAACAGTTTTTCTAACTGAAAAGAATTTCTGCCAAAGGTCAGTATGGAAATCCCAAGCAGAAATGTTAAACTGCGTGCATATTTATCATGTGAATTATGTGAATGAATTTATTTTCCTGCTTTTGTGCACTTTCTAGATAGATGTTTGTAGGGCAATATAATACTTTTCCTAGACAAAGTGACATATTGGGTCAGTTTTTGCTACTGACCTAGGAAAGATCTACACATATCTAGAGAAACAGTGCTGCAGGGTGTCCCCGTGCCTGAACTAAAATCAATTAGGCGTTAATATATTTTGAGACAATATTAAAGACAAAAGCACCTGCTGCAAAAACACGCTTGCTTGAAGAGAGTGAGAACGTTAATCTGGCAGTTTAGCAGCCACTTCAGCATGAATTTTTGTCTTCACATTGGTGCAGTGAATTGGAGAAGGGATTTACAGATTTTTCCACTCACACAATGATAATCACTTTCTTGGATTTTAAAATCAGAAGAGACCAAGTCATGTAGTCAGTGCTGCCCACACAAACCCATAGTGTTTCCTCTGAATCTGTCTTCAAGAATAATAGTGATGGATTATCTAGCAAAAACCTGTTGGAATCACAGGCAATCTTGATACTTAAAATTCTAGTAGAAAAAATGCACACATCTCCTGGCAAGTTCTTAATTTCAAATATTTTTTATCTTTCTTGCATCTTACCTAAGCTTCCCTTCACCAAGATCTTGTTCTGTTGCTACTCAGTCCTATGTTGGACTTCACTAAGACTAGAGGCTTCTGCTGCACCTCCACATCAGGTTGATATAACTCATATTTTTGTGTCACTACTTTATTTCTTCCTCTTGATCAGCAATGTTTCAGGTAACAAATCTGCTATATCTCTCTAACAATGAAATTCCTTGAAATAATGTATATATATTTCTTTTTTCCATTTTACATGTACTTCAAGTAAGTGTCTACAGATGTAGTCATCCTTATTTCTTATATAAATGAACAGACAAAACCAGCACTAAATCTGAGCCCATTTAATGTTCTACTATAGGAACATGATCTGTAAGCACTGCTTATGCTTATGATTATGCTTATTGGTGGCAATTAATACCTCTTCATTTCCCTTCCTTCTTTATTATCTGATCCCTTCTAAATGGCTGAAGAAGTGGTTTCTAAATATTTAATCACACAAAATTTCCCAGAAGGATTAAGTAGTATTATTTAGAATTTACTGCAATGAGCGAGCAATTCTGCTTTTTGTCCTGTTTATTGTATTAGTGGATAGGCATATAGAACTGGTGGGGGATTTTGTTTGCTTATTTTTGAGCTTCCTCTCAATGAAACCAACATTTGGGTAAAACAATTAATGATTTCTTAACCTAAGAAACTGACTGTGCAGTCAAGTGGAGACCTGATGGATAACAGTGAGGGCACAGCAGAAATGTGCTCTGTGTTGGTGTCACTCACCTTCCAGGGAGGCTGGACATACACCAGAGATGCTACTGAAGTTGTTACTGAAACTTGACAAAGCAAGCTAATGAACACCCAGTATCACCTGTTTCAAGCAGTTCTTTGCCTTGCAGACACATCTATAGTCAGCCATGGGAGGGACAAGTTAGTTTAATATACAGTATTTGGGTCAGTGCATTGAAATGTAATAGCTGTGAAATTGGGAAATATGAAAACAAAAGCAAATGTATGAACAGCAGCAAAGGAGCAAAAATTCCGGATTAACTACAGACATTTTGGTGATCATGTTCAGGACAAATTTCAGGAACCTTCCCTCAGCAGCTAAAGTAGTACTCAAATGGCAGATTCATAATGGTAAGGTGTTTTACAGCAGAACTTTCTGAATGTAGGAATCCTGCTGAAAAATGCATCATTGTGAATTGGAAAAGGATGCTTAGGACTTTTTATTGTCTTTCACTCACTAATACAACATACCTATGTAAGACATTTACAGAATAAAATCTATTAAAAAACAGAAAATAGGAAATTATCCTCATTCTGCCATTGCTTTAAACTGCTTTAAATCAGGAAATAAACCTAGAAAGAAAAAAAACACAACAACTGTATTCTGCTTAAAATTGTTGGGGCTTTGTTCTTTTGCCATTTTAATCTCCAAACTCACCTTAGAAGTCAGCATTTATAAATGTTTTAAGAAGTCAGATTTAATACCTGCTTAATGGAAAAATAAAATTATTTTCAAGATCATGGAACAAGAGAGGGTTTCAGCTGTTACTCATCTGTTTACAAAGTTGTTGAAAGGGTTAAGTAGGATACTATCAGTCATGCATATGAAATTTAGAGTGAGAGGAGGCAAGAGGATTTGAGGTTGTTCTCCTTCAGTTCATTCAAGGTTCACTGAACAGGAAAGTGAATTTTTATTATCACTTCCTGTGAATGAGCAGTTGACAGGACCCATCAGGGAACTGCCAGAAACCTCAAGAGTTTTGAGTATGAAGCCAGAGTCCACTGCAAAGTTTCCATGACAACACACTCATTAAAATAAAAGGAAATTGTGCCTGATATTTACAGCTTTCAGCATACAGTTGAAAGCCTCGTATCTCAGATTTCCAAAGTATTTACACCTGGGACCCAGGAATGCAGGCTGTCAAGAAATAAAGGGTAGTTGTAACATTTAGCTGTGAAAGTGGAAAGGTTGTTTGCAGGTTAGATTTCAGCATTCTTCAATTTCTTGAATTGTAGTGAACATCTCTTCTGTCTCTTTCTGTGGTGTGCTAAAGGGTGAAATGGGCTTAATATTAGCTTGAAAACAGACTTGAGGAAAGGTTTTAGTGAGAGCAGTTTTACAGAAGTAGGGATATTCTTCCAAGACAAAGGATGTAGCTCTGAAAATAATCAAATTAAATTTATTTAGCTACAAATATCTAAACCTCAAAAGATAAATCATCACTGATACTTCCTCAGGCTTGGCAGCAATCACCTATATTATGGTAAAGAAACACAGGGATGAAGAGTGACAATAATAATATAGGTTGCTTATTTGAGGTACTAAAGTCCCACTGAGTTCTTCTCTTTTGTATCCCCACTCCTTACACTGCCCTTTTCCACTCTCTTCCTTAACAATCATGTTGGCTCCCTTTTTGTGGCTTTATGCCAAGTTATCTTATTCTTACACAGTTAAGAAAGCTCAAAATGGGGATAAAATAATTAAGTGGAAAAGAACAGGGATGCTAAGCCAATAACAGAACTAGAAAGTATTTTCTGACCTGGGCCAAGAACAGATCTTATTGTCCCTGATTCTTCAATTTCTGCAATCATACAAGAGGTCAGGCCATAACATTACTGTTTTTTATTTTGGCCTTTGAATGGATGAGTCTCACACTTATCAGTTAACAGTAATCAAGTAAATTGCTCTTAACAGATATTGTAACAGAGTTAAAGAAAAGCAAAACACCTTACAAATAGATACAGGCACATGTAAATATACTTCAAATTACCTAATTGCCCAGCATATACCTTAATTGTACATTTTACTGAGCCTTCATCTTCCCTGGCTGTACAAGTATCTGATACTAAACAGGTATCAAATGGTAGTGTGTGAATAACATCTTAGATAAACAAAAACATCAGTGAGGGATTTGTGTCAGCTGCTTGGGAGGATACGTTTATGTGTGCGATTATATCAGAATTAGCCTGTTTATAGCTTCTGATTTGGTAAATTGCCTGCAAGGTCAGACAGTTGGACTCCTCTCTTTCCCTTGGTCCCAGTGTTTGGGCTTTGATGTCCTTTGGGACTTTTTCAATGCTGCAGCATTTGTTGCTTTCTTTTTTGCATCTGGTCAGACGGAGCAGACACAGAGCTCAGCAAGAAATTGCTGTCCCTGACGCTGAAGTGCCAACAATTCTGTGTCTTCAAAGGAAAGGACCACATTTTGCTGTCTCCCCAGCTGATCAAATGTAGCCATTTCCCCAAGAAATTTTTGAAGGATTCTTGTGGTTTCTTCTCTACCCTAAGTTTGTTGTCTTCCCTTGTTACTGATGGCTGATTTTGTTAATTTATAGGTGGCTTCTTTAGTTTCTATGGTTTTCTTATTCAGTTGTCTTTCCCTTGCACACTAACGCTCTCTCCCCTCTGGCTCCAATACTCTGGTCAGTGGTTGGTTGCTGATACAGTAGGAGCACTGTTTTGCCTACTGGAGGAAAGTAAAAGTCCTTCTAGTCTCAGGATGGTCTTTTTCTTACCTGCAAATTCTCTCTGAATGTGATCCCCCTGCCAGGACTTCAGACCCTACTAATAAGCCCGTGAACTCTTCAGCTCTCTTTGCCGAAGTGCACTCCAGGACCATCTACTAATTTTCTGAATTTTACCACCTTCATACTGTTAGACCACAAACCATAGCCACTCAGACCAGACATCTAGCATGTACGTAACTTTTTCTTCCAGACATAACTGTGACCCTCTGGTTCCTCAGACAGGTAATATGAGACAAGAATACACTAAACAGGTTGGTTGTGTATTAGAAAAGAGTCAGCCAGTTCATAAAACCCAAGTGTAACCTCAAAGGGTTCACAAATCAATTCTCAAAGATAAGCAAATAACTTTTTTTCAGAGTAGAGGTTCTTGGCAATGTTCTCCCATTTCTAGGCCCTACACAGAATAGGTTGAATCTCAAGACTCTGCTTCATTTCAAGGCTTGTCTGATCTCTAACAGAGCTTCTGACAATAAATCTTACAGGAGCTAAAAGACCTGTAGCTCTTTGCATGGTTTTTTTCCCTCCCTGTACATGAAAAGTGTATCAATCTTTCCATAAGAAAGTCGTAAGAAATACAGGCTTGAGATATTCTAGAAAAGAACAGGAACTGAGCTTGGAAATACAAAAATAAATGGTGAAAGTTTGTGTGGGAAATGAGCTAGGAGGGTCATCTGGAGAGCAATGGACCTCGATAGTAAGCAACCTTTTTATGATTCCAGTTTTTTTAGGAGTCGGAAGGATACTTAGAATAAATTAGGTAAAATATTTGGTAGGCTGTTTCAAGTATTGAAATGGCTTTGAAAACATCAGAACTGCTGACAATATTTCTTTAAATGTTCTTTACATGCTTTTCAACACAGAAGCTACTGACTGTGTGGAGGCAGGTATAAAACGTACAAGAAGAATCTTAGTGAGAGAAAGAAAACTTTGGTACATGAGGTCTTTTAATTTAAGTTCAGGATTTTTAAAAATTGCTGCTGTCAGATGAAACCATTAGGTATCCCTTGAAAAATATTTTTACAAGTAGCATCCAGCAGAGCTAATATTAAAAAAACAGTACTCTGTTTTTACAGTGATTTCATTGTCTTGATGGTGTAAGTCAGTGCAGATTGAGTTTCTGTTTTCCCAAGATCATACATCAGTTTTGTGGAAGCACTTCACAGAGCGGAAAAAAAAAAAGTTTGGAAGCTTTAAAATATGACAGCACAGTGAAGGGATTCACTAACAGTACCACTGTATTCCAGATGTCGATATCTCCTCAAGCTCTAGTGTCATGCTTACTGTTTGCTGTGTCCTGTAGACTAGCATCACCCAGTCCATAGTGCTAGGGGGAAATTCAAGAATGTACACAGACTGGCTCAAAAAGTTTTCTTATGGACTTGAAAGATAAAGAGATTGTAAACATCCTGGATAAATTATATTCCAGGGACTCTCATGGTGCTAGGGAAGGTCAATAGATGTTGCAAATTTTAGAAAATTTGTGGTGAAGAACTTGCTATACTTGCTTTAAGCAGACTTACAGGATGAATGTCGTAGGTGTCTGCAAGGTCAGGTGCCCCTTTGCCAGCATCTTTGGAAGATTCCCCATTTTCTGAATTAACAGTCGTCTCACTTCTCTGGCATTTGAGCATTCTCTTCATCACAAGCATCATCTGACAACACTCAGAGAGTTAGCAGCCTGTAATTGGCCTCTTCCCATGCTAAAGGCACCCAGATCCCAGAAAGCAACCACAGGCCTCACAGATACTGCTTTTCTGTCTGTGGATAGCAGACTCTAATAGAAACATCTACTCTTATTCTTTTTTCCCTTCTCTATCAGAAAGCTGTCCACAGAAGTCTGTGAAGAGATTTGAGTCTGGGATCTGGAATTTTTGAACTGTAGACAGAATAAAAGCATATGGCTGATGAGTATCAGAGGGCCCTCACCATGTCTGAAGAGATATACACTTCATGCACAGAAATCCATGCATGCTGTCTTCAGTACTCTTCTAGGATGTGGTGGATAGGCACCAGCATATTTTGCTAGGATTTATTTTTTCGAGTAGTGATTGGGCTGATGGACAAATCTGCCCATTTTAAGCTGTGTATGGGTTGAAAATGCCATTTTGATATGCTTTGGATAATGCATAAGACATAAAATCCTGATGTCACAGGGAGAGTAGTGAAGAAGGCTTCTGATAGAATTCCTAGAGACTCAGCCCATCCCCAGGGTATAAGGTATAAGGGTAGGAGGCTGTGAACATAGGAAGTTGTGTTAAGTTCTAGAAAGACCAGGAGAGCTTCTCTTTGGTGTCCTGTACCCATAATTACTCTCTGCTGCAGAAATCTTCACACTGTCCCAACTTCAGAACAGTAATTTTAATTTGATTCAGTTTAGTGGTCAAGTGGGTGACCTGTCTCCAACATTGCTAGATCTGAAACAGAAAATGATAGTTGCAGGAAGGAGTGTGCTTATGGCTACAGGGCTTTTGCATCATCCTAGAAAACAAGTTTTTGGGATAATATTATAATACAATTATAATATTATAAATATTACAATATTATATTATGTCTAACTCTCTAACATGAACTTTAAAAACTCTTCTTTTGAATGACCTTATTTTCAAGTATGTATTGTTCTGGATGTGTTTTCAAAAGGCATTTTTGAAAGTTTTGATGAAAAATGGCTGTGTAGAACTTCACAGCCCCAACCATCCAGTTCTGGCTCACACTAACCATATATTGGTATAGCTTGGAAAGAATACTGTTCAGAGGAATCAAAGAGACTGGGAACTGGATTTTAAACTCTAATACATTACTACAAAATTCCATCATTAATATTTAGTTGAAAAATACTAAAACTATCAATATTGCCTCCTGTTTTTGAATAAACCCATAGAGACCTGAATTTTGTTTACTATGATTTTTTTCTTTCAGTATTTAATTTTTTTACTCTTTGTTCATGAACTTAACATCTAACTAAACCTTTATTCACAGATGGGGACTTGTGTATGTCATTTTCAGCACATACCATTGTGCAAGCACTGTAAAGAAAAGTAGTCCCTCTCCTTACATTATTTATGGCCTTTTCATGCAGAGAGGTGAGACACATTAAATGGTTCAATAACTGTCTTCTATTTAATTGTGTCAGCAAGAAGAGTCTATTCTTTCCTGTACTTTCCATTCCCTGGTTCTCTGATTTTCTTCTGGCTGTCTTTGATCTGTAAAGACACAGTCCTGTCTTCCTGAAATTGTATCTTCAGCAGGAATAGTAGGTGAATTGGATCAGATAAGATACAACTTGATGTGAACACAGCCCTAAAACTCAAGCTGAATCAGAATAGCTCCAACTGGCACCACTGGCTCTTTGACCTTCAAAATCAATGCACCAAAGAAGTTATTGCATTCCTAAATTACATGGATGTCATTGTTAGTTAGGCACATTTCAAAATATAAACATACACAAAGCAGTTTATTAAATTTCCTGCAGACCTGGAAGCTCAGAGTAAAACCAGCCATGAAAACATAGTGCAGATGTATCAGAATTTTCATGGCTTGGGGGAAGATGAACAGACACAGAAAAAGCATTAAAATTATTCTGTGGTGCTTTTGCTACTAGGGTCAAGGTCCTTAAAATGCATACACAAAATAAAGTTTTCTTTAGTTTCTTACTAATGAAAGAATCTGTTTCCTGGTCATTATCATGCTACAGTAAGCAACCTACTCTTAACCTTTACCCTCACCTATAAGGATAGTACTGGAATTAATACTAATTAGTATCTTGAATTTGGGATGAAATTATATTTTTCAAAGTCCAGTGCTCTATCAGATGAGAGAACCAGCAGTGAGAAGTGTGTAACTGCACCTATTCTTCCCTGCATCATGAGAAAGCCCTGGAGGTGGGTCTGACAGGTGGTGTGACCCCAGCAATGAGATTTCTTCAGCATCACAGATGTCCTCTTAACTCACCAGTGCAGGATCCTTTTATGTGTCTTTTTATGAAATAAGCTGATGAGAGTACAACTAATAAAATGTAAGAATAGTTTGAATAGAAAAACTGTGATTTTATGGTGCTTCATTTGAAAAAAAATTAAATTGTGTTTATAGAACCTGTTGATGCACACAACAATAATTGTAGGAGTGATAATAACTGTAATCATTGTACTATGAAATGAACATTGGGGAAAAAGGCTGTGCTAACAATAATCACTGGAATAGACAGCCACTGGAGCACGTAATCTAACAAATCACTGAAGAAATCACTGTAACACTTGGATCAATAATACAAATTCTTTGGTACTTATATAAATGAAAATAATGAGAGCAATTAATTCCATTGTTGCAAATCATTGCTCAGCTGCCTTAAAAAAAAGTGTGACTTTTAAAACCTAAAATATGCCTTTGTGTCATGAGTCCCTGTAATGAGCCGTTGAAATTTGAAGTACGTCTTCAGCTGGTGCAAAGTTATGTAACTTCATTGAAGTCAATGGTATCATGGCATTTTAGATCAAGGACTAAATACCTTCAGTTTTGCTAGAGAAGCCTAGAAGAACACCACTAAGTGCGTACTTCATCTTTGATGGCAGTGGTTGTCTGGATATTGTTTGGCTCCTTAGGTAACTGGATGAGTTGGAAGATTCAGAAAGGCCTCTGAAATAAGGGAAAGAAAATTGACAAATGACTCAAACACATAGAAAAAAGTAGAAAGTAAGTATAAAATAACTGAGAGAACAAGAGGGAGAGGAAAGAGAGAGAGTGAACGCACAGGGCAGAACTTTCAAAGGCACCTTGGTGTCTTTACCTACCATAAAGAGCAGTGTGATTTTCAAAAATTTACACCATTCAGGGTGATTACATTAACAAGAACACCTCAGATTCTAAACTCCATGCTTGGGCATGTTGTAACAGATGTTAAGGCTGTCTGAACTCTTGTCAGGTCACTGCCAGTCCACTGGCAGCTCAGTTTGGAAAAATGCTGGTTCTCTTATCATTCTTTTGTGTGGACAGGAAAAAGTTTGGTAGCATTTGGCCTGTCTGGGGCCCAGGTGAAATGGGAATGAGACAACACCTGGCATTTAAACAGCTGTGAAAATTAAATGCCTTCCAAGTTTTAACAGCACTAGAATAGCAATCTGTGGATTTAAAATCTAGGGTTATACTCCAGGTCCTAGCAGGGTGCACAATGTTCTTTGTGGATCGTATCTCAAAGATTTTTGAAAATTCTGCAAAGTGTCTAACTCGTGTCAGAAACATTTTAATTAAGTTTAGTTTGGATCTTTGAAACCCACATAATTAAACAAGCAAACAAACAAAAGCCTTAGTTGAAAATTATTTACTAACCAGTTCAATACACTTATCTACATTCTTTATGCAACAGTGATATTTTTCCAAAATTATGAACTGTTTTGTTTTAAAGAAATATTTGTGTTTAAATGTCTTAGCTCTGATATTTTCAGCTACTGGGCATAACTGTATCTTTCATAAAATTGATTGGGCCAAATTGGTAAAAAAAGTTACAATTAAATGGTGAGGGATTCAAGATCAGTGATTAGGACAACTCAGTTTTAATGAACTTTTACAATGAATTGTTTTGAAAATTATAATCAGTTATATCAGCTACAAATCAGAACTTAAATGTTTTCACATGTAAGTTTGTATGATTTTTAGAGTTACTTAGATCCTATATAAGTGTGATCATGGATATTCAGTCTTGGATGGCTTTGTCAAGAAGTGCAAGCTTTCCCTGCTGTAAAAAAAATCTAAAATGAAAGAGTCTTTCATATATAAAAAGACACCAAGCTTTGTCATTTTCTTTCTGTAATAGGAAAGAAATATGTAGAGGTAGAAGTCAATGGTAATTTTTCATCAGAAGGGAATTACCTATATATACATTGCCAAGGTAGCAAAATAGAGCTATAGGAGATTCTTTACAGTAATTGCATTAGTTATGCAATAATAGCAACAAAGATACCATAAACAGCATTATAACAGAAGCAAAAGCCTTATTCTTTCAGTTATGTTGGATCCAAATGTTTAGTGGAGCATTTCTCTTTCTAGCAGCTTTCATAAGCAAACAAGATTGATGAAGACTAGAATGGGAAACAAAGGTAAAACAAGTTGTTCATGATTACAAAACAAATCAGTGTCACAAGTCAGGAATAAGATAGCCAGTCTTTTTCTTACAGACTTCTTTTCATATTGTCCATCATAAGAATAGCATGAAATGATTAAAATGAACTAGTAGAATGCAAATTAAATTAGCATCTGTAGGATTACTATTAGCAAACCATGCATGAACCTTTTGCTTAATTGCTACTTATTCTAAATGTAAAAATGGACTACTTATCTGCTCAGTGTTCAAACCTCGATTCTGTATTATTTGAGAAGAAAAATAAAACTATGCTATGGGCAGTTATCAACTGGCTTGATCAAAGATCACATTTGTAGAGGTTTTAGACATTTATTAGGTAGCTTTCTGGACTCTGATGTCCACCTCTCACTGCTTTATTAATGGAATGCATTGGCATACAAAATAGGAAAGAAGCAGAAGAAACAAAACATTAAGTGACTTGCTGATTTAGGGAGAAATAAATTTTTCTGTAATAAGTCAGCCTAAAGAACTGTGGTTTCTCACTGATCTGTGTACTTTAAATTTTTGTACTGGTACTGTACATTACAACAACAAGTCAATTATGTACAATACAAGAAGTCCTATTATGTTCCTATAGTATCCTCTCTTAGCTCCTCTTCTCTCCAGGCTCATCTAAGCTGTGCATTAGCTGATTAAACAGCTGATTTGTGGCAAACAAAGTGTGTGATAAGCAAGTTTAATTTACCTTTCCTCAGTAAGTTCAGAAATTGGCCTTTATTTTCCACTCTCAGTTAATTTCCACAAAATTTTTTGAAGTGTGACTGTGTTCCTGCTGTCAGACTGGACTGAAATTGTCCGGTGGGTTCAAAAGTCACTACAGACAATTAGAGAGATATCTGCACAAAGAACACAAATCACATCAAGATTGTTTCTTTAGGAAAAAAATAATGGAAAATAGATGTAGCAGATCTTGCTTTATCTTTGCATTCTCACAATTTACTTGTTAGTTTCATTTTGCAAATGTGAATCATAAATAGGTGGTGATTATTGTTCTCATGGAAGACTTTGGTTTCATCTTGTTCATGCACTGGGAAACCAATGTGGCTTTGGTTTTTCAAACAAATATCCAGGGGAATTCAAATACAGCTCAAGATTATACTAAACACTGAATTCTAATTAATTCATAGTTATTAAAAAAAAAAAGTGAACTAGATAATGTTATTTTTTAGAGCCAATGTCCTAACTGTATCATAAACATTTAGAACTATAATCTCAGTTTTCTGCTTATTAATTTAAAAATAAATCTGAAATTTTTCCAACATATGGATCAAATATTTTCTTCAGTTCTTTCATTTTCATTCTTTCTTGAATGTCTAGAATTTATTTCAGGACCAAAAGTGCTAAAATAATGAGGGATGATATTTGACATAATGAGGGGATGGTATTCAAACCTGAGCCTTTACAAGAACATTACATGACGGTTCCAGCCCAAATTTGCCAAACCGACAAGTATTTGTCTCAGATTCCAAAAAACATGCAAACTGCTGATGGTTTCCTAAAAAGGAAGGAACATTTAATGAAGGTGGCATTGAGAAATATACTTGCTTTTGACAAAAAATGGGATTCCACAGAACACAGGGAAATGGGGACTGAGTAAATGTTGCATTTACTAAAAATGCTCCTATTTAGTAATGAAATATTCTGTCCAGAAGAGTGGAAAAATTAGACTGGATGAAACACTGAGGAACATACCAGAGGAAACAATAATGTATTAGCAAAAAGGACAAGATGATCTACACAGTGGACACTTGCAATTGTTACAATTCAAATCAGTCTGCTGTAACTGAGAATGTCTGGAGTCATTGCGTTCCTTTAAAAGAGGCAGAGATGCTGCCAGTTATGACAATTGTTGTGAATTACTACATTCACTGAAAATCTTGGACTTTTTTGGTGTTTTGGAAGGGCAGTGCAGATGTTTCTCCATTCAAGGCTTCATTTATTTTCATGTGAAAAGAAGGAAAAAAGAAGTGTGGAAGAAAGACATATCTGTTCATGTACACCATAACCTTCAAAGGTGGAGATAGGGCAGAAAGACTCAAAAGAATAAATTCAGGAATAAGTAGTGGAATCTGACATGCATAATCAACATCTCGTCCTGAACCTGAGGAGGAGAGTTTCATTACTGACAATCTTGTCTTTATAATTCATCTGGTTTCACCATTGAAGAGCTGCCCAGGCTCTCCAATGGGAAGTGTTTAACAGTGATGTAAGAGCTCTGTGCCTTCTAATGCCACGTTAGCTGGCATTTTTTTATCCCCTGTAATGCAACAAACCTGCTAGAATGCTCCTGCCCCCAGCTCCCTAAGGCTCCTGTCCTTATGTCCTCACCTGCAGAGCAGGTCCTGGCAGGGACTGCCAATCTTGCTCGGGTGATGGGCTCACAAAAGCTGCCTTTTTGCACAACAGTAAATTAACCCCGATATCTTTGCTCTGTAACAGCTGCTCACATCCAGGACCTTGTGACAGCTGACACCCAGCTTTCTCTGTCCCTGTATTAGACAACTAAAGGGAATCATTCTGTCTGACCCTATGACCCCTAAAGATACAGATGTCAGCTTGGGACCATTCATTGCATTTGAAAGTAGGTGTTTGAATACAGTGAAATGTTCTCAGGATGTGAACAACTCTGCTACACTGACTGTAGAAGATCTATATCTCTACAGTTATCTGTCTGTATCTATCTCTATCCATGTACATCTCTCTCCGCCTCCATCATCTCCCTCTCCCTCCCTCCATCCCAATTCTCCACCTTGTATCTTCATCATCTTTACAGGTGAATTAGATGATGCAAAAAGTTTTCCAAAAGTTAAAGATGTCTGATGTAAATTTGAGCTTCATTTCCATATTTTGCCTTCCATGTAGAATAACTTGATATCACTCTAACAAATGGGTCAAAATGGTAATTCAGAAATTCTGGTACAGCAGTTTGGATGCCTTGGTTTACCTTTTCTCTGTGACATCTGGGAAATGGGCCACATATTCTTTCAGGCATACAATAGCATAGGGAGTGGAATACTGAATAAACTGGACAATTTCCACTGCTTTATGCAACACTTGGTTTCTAGGAACTGCATTGAAAAGGCTTTCTAAAGGGCAAAATGGTGGTGAAAAACAGGTTTGCTTTCCCATAATATTATATGCACTAGCTCCTCTCCAAGAATATCTGTGCAGGAGGACATGGAGCAGTCAAGTGGGAAATGAAAAATGGGAGTACAGAATTAGATTAGCAAGGTAAAGATATTCTGATCACAAAGGGATCTTACAAAGTAAGGGAACTGCTGAAACCTGAATCAAGGTTAAAGTAAATTTGGCCAGTCTTTTGGCCACAGACATCCTAATAAAAACCTGAAAGTCTCATGTTAGCAATCAAGAGACTGTAATTTACAGTACAAAATAAATTCATGAAATCATTATGAAACTTCAAAACAAGATCTCATTCAGAGTCTCCAAACTGCCTTCAGTAACTTTATTTCCTTTACAAGGAATAGAAAACTGTAAGGCATTGAAGCAGAATAAAAATGATGAAGGTTTTTCAATGGGCTCATTGTAAGAATAAAGAAAATAAACTATCAAACTGGCCTTTATTGTCAAGGTAAAGAGACATTTTTGTGCTGAACATTTCTACATTGATTTGTGAGACACACTGTCTCCATGTAAAGTTTACGTCTATATCCTATTCACATTTTGGTCCTGAATACAGCAAAAAAAATAGGTTAAAATAACTGGGAATTATTCTCCAAAAAATTATGTCACCATTACCTCAGAGTAAATGTGTCTTTAGTTTTTTGTTGCTCCTTAAATAGCTTTTTTGTGCTGCTAGAATTTAAGCACTGCTGGAACTCTGTCAATTCTTGACCTTATTTTTTTTCTTGCCTAAGTAAGGAAAACTCCCAGCTGATTGTAAGAGTGCTCTGTTGCCATCACAAAAGACCCTCTTCTTTGGGAAAAAAAAGCTGAATTTCCGTTGTGAGATCATCAGGTTCAAGAAAAGGGGAAAAAATGCTCTTAAAAAAATAAGTGAAGCAGACAGCAGAGCAGGAATTGGTGATTATCTGGCAGACAGTCAGATCAACAGTCATGGCAAGGAATGAGGAACACTGGCTCTGCAGCTGCAGGCTAAAAAAAAATGGTGAGTCTAAACAGTGAGCATTTATCAACAACTGGAAGCATTTAGACAAAGCAACTAATTTTTCATTGTTCTCTTTTATAATCATTTTTTCTGCATTTTTCTCCAGTCAGAAAGGCAATTAGCATACAGAGTTCTCATCAGTCCTTCTGAAAGCTTTCTCTCCTTTCCAGGACTGACAAAGTAGAACTGGTTGCACACAAGCAGTTTTTGGCATGACTAAAAGATCTGGGGGCAAGGCAGATAGTCTGGATAATTTATTTATTTTTAATGGGATAACAGGGGCACTGTTCCAAATGAGCTGAATTCTGGTGGGAAAGAGCTCGTTCGTCCCCAGTTATGCTCTGTGTTCAAAGTAGTCTTTAGAAGTTTAGGGCCTTGGCCAAATAACACTTGGTCCCTTTCAGATGCCTTAGACTCTGCTGAGACAGAGAGAAGCAGAGTTCATGGACTGATCTCTTTTCATGGAATTTCAGTTTACTGTCATTGGAGACCTCACAAAATTGAGAGAGGCACCACAGGCTTGCTCTGTCCTCTTACTACTGTGGCTTCTCAGAAGGAGGTGTGCACTGGAGCGGTTAAAAATTGCGGTAGAAAGAAACATATGAGTATTAAAAGTAAGATATGAGTGGTGGGATGTGACACTAATGACAAAGTTTTGCCTCTAATCAAGAGGATAAAGTCACAGAGCAACAGCACTATTATCATGAGATATCCTTGTCTTACCCCTTATGATTTCCTTTGGGATGTGTGTCATGCACAATCTGTCCCTTTCCTCAGCATTTAACTGAGGGCTTTTTCCTTTCTTTTCATTGTGAATTCAGACTGTACATGTAACATAGGGGCAAAATGCTTTGGAAAGTGCTGTATCACAGAGGGAAAGCTCAGCATACATGTGAGTGTTTCCTAGGCAAGAGTGTGCGTTGACTTGAGGGAAAACCATCCCTGTCAATATGCCTTCTGGGACCTGTAAAAGAAGATTAGATAAACACAAAAAATATGTATGTCAGAAAGCAATTTTTTTTTTCCTATGGGAAAGCTGAATGGATGTTCTAACCATTTTTTATTATCTCCTGTCAGATACATAACTGAGGGCCTGGACCTTCATTTGTACTAATTGTACGTAACTCATTGCATCGAGAATTAACTAGGTGGCAGTAATCATTCAATGATCTCAGACACATATCATAAAACTTATGAGTTTTCTTGTCAGATTAAAATGGAAAAGAGGGAGAATGGACAAGTTTCAGGTCTTTAAAGAATATTTTGTCTTAATTGAGCTTTGCATCAGCTTATGTAGCAGATTTATTGCTAGCACAAAGAAAGCACTCATGGATGCTAGTTCATCACTGATATTGCAGATGCACAGAGCCTTTAACTCTATGTGCTATAAAGAGCTGCTGAATTAAGAGAACTTTATGTTTACTTCTCAAACTGTTGACAGAAAATATATACTGTGCAGAACATTATCCACTGTTGCTTCATCCTCACAGGTACACCAGTGTTCCACTATTCTTGACATTAAATGTGTGCCTCATAGGAATGCATGGGGGAAGAAAAATAGGAAGAAAAGAGGTGGACTTCTAATCGAACTAACAAAATAGTTAAAAAAAAGATACAAAATATGGTGTAAATATTGGTACAAGCCTGTGTCGCCTCAAAAAGACATTTATTATGAAAGAATTCTCCTAAAAAGAATTTGTTATGAAATTATTATAGACAAATTTTTTTTTCTTCAGTCTGTGTCAGTAGCAGCTACTGGGAGGACAAGAAAAAAAGTGAAATATAAGCTATAAGAGCCTCTTCATTGTACAGCTTCCAGGACAGAGGTTCCACTAGAAACAACTCTGTAAAGACCTCACTTCAAAATCTTCTGATAGTCAGCTTATGCCTGTGAAAACCCTAGAGTTTATTTGTCCCACAGTCCATAGTTTCCTCCTGAATGTTAGGAGATTGGCTGATTTACAGACAGATTTGAGAAGGTTGCTTGATTTTACTTGTAATGAATTTTTTTAAGCTTTCTCCATTTTGAACTAATGTGATTCGGTCAATATCTGTCTAGTCTGGGACTAGATGTTTTCAGATGGTGTCTCTGAGTTCATGTTACAAAGCTCTTATTAGTTCTGTGGTGACGCTTTAGAATATGCTACTTGACAGGTATGGAAAAAGAAAATAGAAATGCAGTACACCAGACAGAAATTCCTCTGAAGGAATGCAAAAAAATACTACACTGATATGAGGGCAATGCCTTTTATTCATGCCAACAGATATGAATGGAAGGAAGCACAACATGCGCATGTCAGTAGGCAATTGAGAATTAAAATTCTCAAGTAAGTTATGATCCTATTTTGGAAATCACTGTACTTTTTCTGTAATATGAATCCTTTAAATTCATTATTATTTTTGGAAATAAGTGTACATTTTTTCCAAGTGAAATGGTAAAATTAATGATTGGTTGCATCTGTATTAATGAGTAGGAAATTGTGCCAGTCTTGGAAGTGATTTGACAAACTGTGAATAAACTTCCTCAGAATTTTGACCAGAAATGGGGAAACAAGATGAGAGAATATGTGTTCACTCTTTGAGCAGGGGAAGAAACCACTGGCATGCATTTTCGAGGATGAGGTATTATAACAATCAGCAGTAGAAAAACATTCACTCAAAATGCAGCATGGAGGTGTTTTGTACTGATATTCTTAAAGAATCAAACATGATATCTTAGTAAATTTATATTAAAATAATTATTATTCCTGACTGAGGATCCCCTGTGAAATTCACAATAGAACTTTGGAGTAAATAAGGAAAATAAGCAGAAGTAAAGACATTTATGAAACTTCTAAAATCTGAAAAGAAATTACACCGTTAATGTAACAGATTCTTAAAATAGTTTGTGACTGAGTAGAAATACTTCTACAACAACTGCAATATAACAGAGACACACACTTCATTGTAGTGCAACTTTTCCCCTCTCACATTTTCCTTGATTGAGTTCATGTTTTTTCTTTTTGTCATAATAAGATCATCAGGAATATAGGAGGTTTTTTTTCTTCTTTATTCATACACATTAGTCACCTGTTTTCCCACTGATTTATAAATGAAATATTGGTTGTGCTTCATTGATTCTGCATGGTGATTGAAAGGCAGTTCTTTATATCATTACCAATAAATAAACAAACAAACAAAAATAACTATGCCAAAGGCTGTTCCATGTATTTATTTAAGGCTCCAAATTGTGAGAGAATTTACAAGGATCAGCACGGCACCCAATGGCTGTGCAGAGCTGACAGGGAAGAAGTGAATCTCGGTGTTAAAGGGAAGTAGATGAGGGAAACACAAGCTCTGCACTACTCTTTGGCATTGTTTTTCCACTTACTACACACTGACTTATTTACTCCACTGCATATCTGAAAAGTGTTGGGTACATTTGTTTTTATCCACAGTGGATATCACTGTAGTTTACTGCAAACCATGTGAAGCAAAGGAGAAGGTTGCAACAGTCTCATCATATCCCAAATCCATGTGGCTTTGCTACAAAATGACATTTCAGTCATTAGTTTTACCACACAGTGAAGATAAAACATGGAGGAATATGCATAAACATATATGTATGTATATAGACATATTTGTGGGACTAGTGACTTTAATATTTTTAGGCATAAGAAAGTGTTGAAGTTTGAAAATATGGTTTTCTCATTTTGTCTTTGACATTTGTGGTTCTCTCTTTACAGCAGTAGATTCAGTGCTTATATTTAGAGTTTTCTACTTTTCTTAAATGTTGCCATTTAAGTAATATATTTACCCACCAGATTAGTATGTTTTTACCACACAAATCTTTTATTCAAAAGAGAAGAATTTTCCAAAGTATGTTGCTGAATAAAAGCTGACATATTATCTCCAACCTTAGGAAAAAAAGCCCACCTTTTTTTTTTTTTTTTTTAAATTTTTGTCATATGTCTGCTATGAATATCATGTATGGCTTTTAGTGTGTGCTTTCATCTTCCTTTATTTCTTAAAGTATCTTTGTAGCAACTTTTTCTTTTCTTTTACAATTTACCAAGATAACAGAAATCAACCTGGTATTTTCTTGAAGGATTTCTTCTTAATCAATCCATCTGATCTTTTTAATTTATGAGCGAGATACATTTCTTTGCTCATGGGATGCTGTATTGCTTAATTATATTTAAAGTATTTTGAAATTCATCAATTGTCCATGCTGGAGAATAGTTAAAAATGATAAACTTTGTGAAAAAATATTAGAGGGCTTTATCATTATCTGTTATAATGACAAAAGTTCTGCATTACTTTGCTAAAACTTTGGGAACATATTTTAAGTACCCCAAAACTAATCAATTCGTGTTTATATAAGGGCAGGTATGTAATAGTTATAATATTATGCATAATTTTATGTTAAGCCTGATAATGTCTATTTGAGAAATCCAGTAATGAGGATTGTTAAAAGCATATTGTAACTATCCCCTTACTGGAGAGGGAATTCAAACAGTCCAACTGGTCTGATAATAGCTGAAAGAGAAGAAATATATAAAGGTACCTTATGATTTGCTTTCTCTCTTCTTTATTATGGATCACGGGTTAATCAACCTCTGATCATGTTTGGTTCCCTCATTAGGTTCTCTTCAACTAGTTCTCATCTTTGTAAGGGAAGCCAAGCAAATGCTACTACAGAAGAAATATCTCTTCTAGATAAAATCACAATATATATTTCAATTGGCTAATTATTTCAGTCTCGAGTGGCCAGTGTGTCAGTGAGACTGCTTCTGAACTCATCTTTCTATTTCTATGCACATATCAAGAACTCTTCAAATTATATGGTCCCTTTCACTATGAAAAAAGAACTGTTACAACACAGAAATAAAAGAAAGTAGCCACATGATAGTGCTTTTGTGAGATATATTATTGCAAACAAAAACTTTAATGATAGGATTATCATATTAATGCTTTGTGATTTAAGTATTCAAAAATGTCTCTCGTTACTCTATTATAGTGATGACAAAAGTATTGCAATAAAAATCTTAATTATAGTCCTTCTACTAATTGCTATTACATATTTTAAGAACATTGGTCAGTTTAGGTTTTTTTCTTTTTTTAGCTCCTGAGACTCCCTGCAAGAAAGGGGAGTAAATTGAACTATATTCTAGAGTCACTCTATTAGACCCTATTGTCTTCTGGATCTACTTTTTAGTATTTTGTTGCTACATCATTTAGAGATCACTAGAGGATCATCCATTTAATATTAAGATGTTCATAATGTCTGCAGGATTTTGAAGTCAATTTTATTATCTGGAAATCCTTCCAGGAGAGAGAAACACAACTAAGCTTAACTTTTATTCTTGCTCTTTTCTTCATCTAAAATAGATAATTTCTGACTGAATGCTGAATACCTCTTGTTCTGAAAAAAGCATTGTTAAGAGCTGAGGATTATCCTCTAGACTCTATGACTTGCTGCAAGGGTGCATTATTATGTGAGAAGAGAAATTTGCTGAGTCTTGAAGTCATTCTTGCAACTGATTTTATGCCTACATTTCCCTTCATAAAAGTTATTGTTTGTTCAATCTGTAAGTGAAGTTTCCAAGTTTAAACGGCAAACTGATGGAAGCCAAATATTCCAACCTTAAACATAAAGTGTTACATTTTATGTTTATAGCAGTTTGTTTAGGGTTGCTTTATATTTTAATTCCTTATTATTCAGGGACCTTATTATATGATCTTTCATCTTGAAATTAAAATGTCTTTTCCGTACTTTTGGACATATTTGGACCCAAGTAAAATATAATGTACCAGGAAGACATCAGGATATACTGGATTGTTTTCTTTTGTAATATTTCCAGATGGATTTTCCAGGCTCATGTACTATCATTAAAAACTATTAAGATGTATAATGATAGATTATTTTGAAGTTACAGCTTATCATGAATGGATCTGAAAATCCAGACTGTTAAGCTCAGCCTGTTAAACTAAGCTATCCAAAATTCAGATACATACTCTGTTAAAATTTCACCTGACTGAATAACAATTGCAGATATATTTACATCAAATTTTAAAGAATTTCTAGACTGCATATTGCCATTTTCAAGGCAAAGAACAGTAGGGTCATCATACACTTATTCTATTAGAGGTAGCCAAGTCATTCTTTGAAAGAAAGTGTTGAATAAGTTAGGATATATAATTTTCATGTGAGAAGTGATGTTTGAGGAGGGATTTGGAAGAAAAATGGATGAATGCCAGTGGCGCTAGCTTGGAAATGATTTGCATGTTATTATTCTGATCTCTCTGCACCACGATTATAAATTGATAAGTTACTGAGATTCATATAAATTATATACAAAATCTCCAAAGAAATCCTGCCACATTAAAAAACCATGAAAATTAAAAAATGTAATTCCTGAAACAGAAGAATGTCACTACTTAAATTCTATCCCTGTACACTTGTGTATTACAAAGCAAGCTTAAAATTGCATGACCATTCACTAGTGTAGTCAAAATACTTTGTGATTCTTCCATCCACTGGGTCTGACTGCTAATTTACATTCTCTACGTTCTCTCTATGCTGTCTGATCCAGCTTTTTCTCCATCTAGTTTACTTATCTGGCTCCATACCATGCTCAGCCTCTGATTAACTGATTGCTTTCACAACTCAAGTCACCATCAGTTTGGTTTGATTCCTTTTTGTGTTTACTATTCTGATTTTAGAACCATCTGCAAAAGTATTGACCATTTACAAGTATGTATGCACAAATCAGCTCTTGAAGCCGGGGTGGGTAAGGTGCCAACCTTATCTTAATGAGTGATTACAAAAGCTAATTTTGTTCCTTCATCTGTATAAAATGTAGGCAGTAAAATTTTGTCTGTCTTATTATTAATAGATCTGTTGATTATTAATCATCTCTGTGACCAGAGCCAGTCTGGAAACAAAAGAGACTACACGAATGCACTGGAAATGGAAAACCACTATCTGGACCTCTTTGGTCCCAAAATCCCAATCCTGTGCTGAACTGTTTCTTTATTGAGGAAAAGCCAGGAACCAGCATCCTCCTTTCCCTAAGCAGCAGGGCACTGTGTTCAAAAGAGTGCTTGCAAGAGTGATCCTTTATTGCAGACATCCACACACCATAGGTGAGTGGTCTCTGCTGCCTGCCCTTGAGGAGTGTAGCTGCTCTCCAGCTGGTTAGCATTTATGCAGCAATCAGCAGGAAGAACTAAGTGGGGCTGCAGTGTTCCTGTGTAGCTCAGCAGAAAAATGTTCTGTGTGCTGCATTCCTTTGGACTGCTTGGATAAATCCTAATCGACAGGCTCCAGCAGCACAGCCATGACACGCGCACTCACTATTGCATCGGCCAGGGAAAGAGTGAGCTGCATGAAGAGCTAACAATGAATAGGCAAAAAACTATCTTGTGCAGGTGCAATAGTGTGATTTTAGGATTACACACTTTCATGGATTTCCATGCAGTATTTAAATATTTTTACTTTTATTTTAAATAACCTGGAATGATCCATGATCATAATGTGGAATTTGTTTTTGGTTGTTTGTTTGGTTTTTTTTGGGAGGGGGGAAAAGAATAAGTGGTAGGGAAGCTGGTCTATTAATTATTGAATATAGCATTACTGAATTCATAAAAGACAAGATAACTTTTTTTCCCCTTGAAATAATTTAGGGCAACTACACTTCATCCACTGCAATGGCAGATGTAAGTGGGAGGGAGCTCATGCTCTCTGGCCGTGCTCTGAGAGATGGCTGCATGGACTTTAGGTGCCTGCCCTTCCACAGAAAAGATCAAATTTCTAACTGTATGAGGGATCCACTCAAGAGGAATCCTTTGAGTGATCAGGAGCACTGCACTGCCTTGCTACTTCAACTTGTTAATCATGAGACCTTTTTCCCTGTTCTTCTAGAATGCAAAAAACATTTGTCTGGTCTACTTGTAACTGCTTAAAAGAAATTCTTCAATGAGCATCAAATTATCCATGTTATTTTCTATCCAGTGCAATGCATTAATTTAACCTGGATAACATGTGGTTTCATGTAATCCCTAGATGATAATTTGACTGAAATATTCTACGGAGTCATTATGAGTGTCTTATGCAGAGAATCAGAGAGGGAAATAATTGCATGCACTTGACAGAATGAAATGCTTGTAAGACCCAGTGATTTTATCAGTTACACTTGAATACAAGACAGATTTTATTTACTTCATCTAAATGGAAAAGAAATCTCAATGAAAAATCTTATATTGGTGTTAATTTGGTTTAGTTGCTTACAGGCTGGGTACCTACACTCCCCAGTTAATATGTTCTCTGCCAAAATACTGTAGATTCTGCAGAAGCAATCCTGGCACAATGCCCTATAAAATTCCTGTCTCCCAGTTTCACTTGGTTAATTTTATTTTTTTTTGCCTGAGCACCCAGACAATAACAGTTTTACTCTCAACTTCACCAATATAATTCATGCTGACAATTCTCCTTTCTTTCACTTATATATTGGTTTCCTTTATTCCTGTTGTCAATCTTTATTAACTACGTGAAGAAGCACTTATTGGCATTTAAGCCATTAGAGTTTACTGGGCAAAATTTTATTGCTGGCTCTTTTAGAATTTGCAAATATTGGATACCCTGTTCTCTACAAACATTTCATGTTTTCTGTCTCACATAACATGTAATTATGTATAACACAGGTTCTGTGGTGGCACAAAAAAGCTTTGTGGATATACTTCCCAACGCCATAAGACAGTTTCTTCATAGGTTAACGATGATAAGAGTGCACAGGGGTTCAGAGTTCATAGCTCTAATGCCTATAAGTGGCTTTCAGCTAGAAGTTTAAGTGGTAGCTACTCACATTTTATAATGAGTCTGCAGCTCTGAAAAGGAAAGCAAATAATGATTAACCACACTGTATCAGAGAAGAAAGAGAATTCCCTCTGTAGGAAGAATGTTATTGTAGAAGTGAAACAGAAAAAAATTAAATGTTTAATAATATTCCTTGTTGAATGACTATTTCTGAAGCCTGCAGTCTGGAATGTAAAAAAAGGCTGCTATAATATTATGATGTATAATCTCAAAAATGTACAGAATGGAAACACTTTTATCCTGTTGTGTGGGAAATTAGGCGCACCTCTCCAATGCACTCAGAAATTCTTCTTCTTCTTCACTTCTTTCTCTGCTTATTCTTATTTTGTTGTATCCTGATAATACTCTGGAGTTTCCCCCTTTCGTCTTTCAAGAACACATAGAAACTAATGTTTGTGAACAATCCAAAACAAATAACTCTCACAATCTTTTTTGTTATATGGAAATATTATATTGTATAGGTATTTTGTCTGAGAGGCAAAATTTTCCTAATCAAAATTCCCCTAGATTTGTAGGGGAAAAAACAAAATCAGAAGGGATAGATTAGGGGCAATTTCCTATCACCCTGATTTTTTTGTTTTCAGATTTAAACTGAGGTTGCTTTGCATTTATTTCCTAATAGTGTTGCTTGCTATAATTTTTACAATCATGACACTGTTCAGAACCCCAGGCACATTATGACTCTATGGTGTTTGTCAGTGCAGAAATACAGAGCAGATAAATGGTCTCTACAGCACTTTCAGGGTCCCTACCTTTACAGTCTATTGCCTGTAACAGAAAAATGGAAATGCAGAGAAGCAGAAATACAGAGAAGTTAACAGAGAAGCAGAAAATCAGTGATCTGCTCTTGTCATTGGTATATTTGGAGTTTAACAACTGTAGGTTTATTTTATATGTATTGCAATTATAGAGAGTATTAAAGATGGAAAACAAAAAAAAGAATATTTCTGGAGGCTTAGGTATGAAAGCTCAAACAAGAAAAATTATCTCAGACTCTCACAAAATGAATGAGTGGTAACAACAAGAGGTGACATTACAAAGAGTGGAAACAAGTTCTAATGCAGCAGAGAAGCTGTGAAGAATTTGCACCAGATGTGCAGTCTAAGCTGATGGCTGTAAGAATGTTTTTGATAGCTGCTTCATGGATGGCTGTGTTCCTGGTAAGATTGCATGCATCAGTGACAGAGTAATCAAGCCACAAAATACGGACAGAGTATTTTGATGTGTTTAGTTGCCCAAAAGGAGGGGAATGAGCCTCTCAAGTGTTTAGCCATAATGAGATGAGGACTACAAAAAGATCTTAAATTTTTATTTAGCTTATGATCTTCTGTGGCAATCTCTAAAATGATATTCTTGCCACTGATTAATAAAAATTATAATAATTAAGTCTAATCATAGTTTCTGTAGTAAATTTTTTCTATATTTTGTAACATTTTCTGAAGAAAAATACTGGAAATTTGTGCTGTTTCCTTTTGTTTGAATTACCAAGCTAATGAGCACAGCACTTCAAGAGGTAGTTATGTTTTCCAAAACTATTTTCTGAGTATGTTTCGCTGCATGCACAAATGTTGTCATTAAAAAAATGATAACACAAATAGCCGTGCTGTGAGATATTAAAAAAGGTTGATATGAAGTTCATATGACTCACTCATGATTTCATGTGGTGTAATCTGTAATGATAATAGACTGTTTCCCACTGCATGTTTGGTGTCACAGCTCAAGCATTTTTTTTTTCTCATAGTCAGAAAATGATGCATGTCCAAGTTGGGCCTTGCCAGTTCAGTAGGAAGAAATAACCTAGAAAGTACTGAAGATTAGATTTGTGTCATTTTTCTGTTATATATTGAGCTTCTCATAGAAGAAAAGTGGTTATTCTGGGACATTGATAAAGAGAGATAAACAGCTTTGCCTTTACAAGGTGTGCCTCAGATATATTCCCCATGGTTACAACCACTGCCTGGCAATTGCTTTGTGCTGGCAGGTTTTTCATTCTCAGTTTCCTCCCTGTTAGACAGATGTGCAACACACTTCTACTCAAATGTTTTATCAAAAGCTCTATGCAATACAACATATTAAATCCAGCAAAGTAGTATGCATATAGACATTAGGCCTGGTATGGTAATGTGTTGCTATTATGCCCCTGTACACAGAAAGAATTGGCCTACATGTACTTTATGTGACTTGAGTTTTGTTCATGAAAAGGTAATGGGCTTAATTCCGTAAGATAACAGTAGCTTTACTTCTGGCTGAAACCAAAATCAGAGCAAGGTACCAATGAAACATGCTAAAAAAATGTGAAAATCCTAAAACAAATCATCAAGAGGGAGTAAGCTTTTAAGTAAAGTTCAAGATGTAAACAAAAATCTTAGCACTTTGTAATAGTCCAATAAAGTGGTGGGTTCAGAAATCAGTGTATAGATTACACTGATCTTTATTTGACAGTAATATTGATACTATTCTCCCTGTTACATAAACACTGCAGAATAATCTAATGAAGTCAGCAACTTTTTTCTACGGCATTTCTTAAGTGGTATCCTTTTTAACAAAATAAGCAATTAATCTAAAACAGCACCATCTAGGAGACCTCAGGAAGGACAAGCATTTATTTTGATCAAAGAACTGTTAACAAGAATGTTTATAAAAATTAATAATGAAACAGAATATACTAATTACTCTGTGGAAACTTCAGATGAACATAACATATACACTGGGGAAAAAGAGTATGTTGGTAACTTGTCATCATAAGAGGCAGATAAATACAGAACAATGATGAATATAGTTCACTTTATTTATATCCCCAGTCCTGCATCTTAACTGTTACAACGAATTTTTAACATTTCACACTTTAAATTGTATTTATTTCAATTAAATGATTGATCTCTACTGTGGCTTGGGCCTTTTATACACATGTGTACATATAGATCGTGAGCAAGGGATAGACTGTTGGGAACATCCATCAGGAATATCTGGGTTATACAGGAAATGGGAAAGTAGATAAATCTGTCCTAATTCAGGCATTTAAAGAATTTACTCTGTGGTTCATGGAGAGAAAGGGTATAGAGCCAATGATTTATTTTTCCTAAGTCTGAAACATATCAAACTTACTCTAGTGAAACCTTTTTCTTTCCATTGACTGTCACAGGAGTCCAGGATCCCTGGCTGCTCCTTAAATACCTAGTATGAGGTGAGAGAAACTCATACCTTGGGACTCTTTCCTACTTAAGCAAATTAAAGGTAATTTTAGCAGTAAGGTTGTCTTTCCATTTCAGCTCTGAAATTGGAACTAGCTCTAATCCCTAGACCCATCATTACTTAAAGTACTTCTTAAAAATCTCAAGAAGCTACAAATTATCAGTGTGGGACAAGAGAATTGAAATGAGGAGGTAGAGCCATAAAACAAGTCAGGACATTACATCGAGTTCAGTTAGCGTACTGATGTGTGGACAAGCATATGTGTAAAAAGCTATTTCCAGGATTGGACTCAGAGAACAGCAATTAATGGCTGATTATCTACCTGGAGTTTGGTAACAAGTGGAGGATCTCAAGAGCCCACTGTAGTCTCCATCAGTGACCTGGAGGAAACATCAATGTGCCCTTTTATTAAGTCTGTAGGTGACACCAAACTGTGGAGGACCCATCAAGATGCTCAAGTGCAGGGGCACTCTCCAAGGGACCTAGATAGGCTGGAGAAATAGACTAACAGGAATCTTATGACGTTCACAGAGGACACATACAAACTCCTGCAGCTGGGGAGGAAGATGGTACAGGCTCAGGACAGAGAGCTGGGGAGCAGCTCTTTGGAAAGGGAACTTAGGGTTTGCTGGACAGCAGGGTGAGCATGAGCCGGCAGTGGCCCGGAACAACAGCGTCTTAGACTGCATTAAGGGATAAAAGGACATAAAAAGAGGGATTAGCCCCTCTGCTTGTTTCTCATCAGTTTCAGCCCCCCCAGTACATGATAGTCATCAATATCTGGAGTCAGTTCACCATGGAGGCTCAGGGCTAGAGCACTTGCCCTGTGAAGAGAGGCTACTATTTTCTAACTTGAAAAATAGGTGAATTGGAGGGAATTGAACCACATCACTAAATACCTATGGGGAGGCCATTAAAAAGGTGGAGGCAAGCTTTTCCAGAAGTGTATAGAATCAGAGACTCTGAAAATCATTAAAATTGGAAGAGATACACCTCAATTATATAGTCCAACATGTCTGCTGAAGCAGAGTCAGCCAGTGAAGCCTGCCCAAAATTATACAGTGAGAGAATGACACATGAAATAAGGGAGATCCAGATGGACATAAGGAGAAATGCTTTTCTCAAGAGTCAAAGAGTCAAACATTGGAAGAAGTTACTCAGAGAGATGATGAAGTCTCTCTTCCTCTTTAAGGGTCTTCAAGATGCAACTAGATGGTGAACTTCCTGAGGTTCCTTGTAATCTAAATAATCCCATAAGAAATATCCTTTTCTGAATATACATGGTCAGAAAAAGAGCTAGTGGTCAAATTTTTGGTTGGGCACATCATGAATTTGTCAAGGTATATAAGTTTATCAGGTTTGATAAACTTGAAAAGGTGCTAAAGCTCTTATTAAAAGACTGTTAATGCTGGACATCTGTGCTTTAGTTGTTAGAAATGTCATTCTAATTTGTAGCCTAAATTTATTAAAGGTTTTTGTGTTCTGTTTTTGTGCCAACTTAGTAGTGCTTAAATTTAAGTGATTTTTGTTCTTCTCAGGCATTTACCTGCTTGGTGCATTTATAGACAGCAGTGATACTTTCAGTTTTTATTTTGTTAGGCTAGATAAGAAGACTCTTATACACCTGTCTCAGGAGAAATTTTCTCCATTCCCTTTTCATGCTAGCTATTTCAGTACCCGCCCTGTTCATTTTTCCTGAACATGTATATACCCCAGAAAGATTTCGGTAGTACAGGGTGACACATGCCACCTTCTCAGACAGAGAATCTCTTCGTCCTTCAACAGTGCCTTACAGTTTTATACAGACATTGCATAATTCTAGGTGAAACTAATCACATTTTGGCTCCCCTGTCCTACCTCCTTCCTTAGTCTTGTGTGTTGCATTAGCAAGGGAGTGCTTGAATATGTGGAGCTTTAGGGCCTGTCCCAAACTGAATTTGTATGAATACTTAAATGTTCAGTATATGAACTCACAAAAGAAATAAGCCATCTTCTAAATGTGTCATCTCACAACAGAGCAGTCATTGTTTGGAGCATTTTCATCTGTATTGAAAATGTTAGACTTTCTCCAATGCCATCAGTAGCTGGGGAAGAAAATTACTGAAGGCACTCACAAATCAGCAGGCATCCAGATTTTCTGGCCACATCAGTAAGTTTTGACAGTCTGGAATACCTTTGAATAATGAAACACCTATTGTGCAAGCATCACAAACCCAGTGACCAAAACACTTATGACACAACTCCCGGTTAGCAATGTTTTCTTACTGCATTGATAAAATGCTAACATGTAGAGTCCTTTCTCCTCTTAAAAATGTGTAAGAACTAGATAAATTATTCATGTTGAACTTTTGTGAATTGCTTTTGATTCAGTTCTTTAAAGTCTGAAAAGCACATCTGGACATGCATCAGTAAATAAACAGGCTAGGCTTTCCTTGAAACAGCTTGTACTTTGGAAATAACCACATAATTTGAGATCAGGATGACCCTGGTGTTTAGCTGAATAGCATTAAAGCATTCCATCAATAGGAACGAAAAGATTCAAGCCAAGATCAATTTGCTGACCTGATGAAAACTGGGATTTGCAATGCTGATTTTCTATGATGGCAACAGCCTTATCCAGTTAATTGCATAAATAAAATTATCAGTTTTCCCCTTCAATATTACAGTTGCCCTTAAAAATTCTCAAAATTGGGGCATTTGCAAGCCATTCTGGAGAAAATAATATCTTACAGTATTCAATTGTGTCAGCATATCTAGACTCATATTAGAATGTCCTACAATGAAGGATAAAAATGGAAACTGTAATAATTATAATCCTACAGCACTCACATTAGATATTCTTCCTATATGTAAAGTTTAAATCTTTTGCACACTTTTATATTTTATTAAGATGAAATAGAATGTAGGTTTAAGAAGGACAAAAAAACCCTTGAGCTTGCAACTACTTATACACTACTTAAAATTTTCACCACTAGCTCACCTATATTATTTTTTATATGCAAAAGGGGAAATTAAGAAGTCACTTTAGTAATTTTCTTTAGGACTAAATATTAGCATAGCTTCTTAGAAATAGGGTTTTTTCTGTGTCTTATGTTTCCTTCCACCCACAATTCTGTCTTCAGGACAATTTAATTTTAAATAAAAATAAAAACCAAGGAGTTCAATATAGTTTTGTTCTGAAGGTAATTCATACTAAAGGCCAATACAGGCCTGAGCATGAATTGCTAAAATCATGATCATGGTTCTAAGGGTTCTTGCTCAATTGTCCTTTTACTGTGGTGATCCTCCTGCAATTTCTTCAACACTTTATACTGCATAACAGAGACGCAAAGAAAAATCTGAATCTCGCAGCATTTGTTCATGTCTGAGCCTTGGTGGAAAGGACAGGCTGGATTCTTCCTCACATAACTCTAATCCTTCCATGACTCTTACATCTGTGTTTGGTTGCTGGATCGTGTGTGTTTAGCATCAGCTGAAGAGTCTTGAGGTATCCAAGGCATCCATGCAGTAGTAGAGGGACACTTAATGCCTTTTTGGAACAGTGTAGGGAAATCAAGAATGATGTTGTAGGACATACAACACACATGTAGAATGATGTGTAGTTGCTGCGTTTTGTTCAGATTTCATGGGTGATTTGCAGTCTCTGAATCATTGGATGAAAGCCAGATACAAGACCTCACATTAACTAACATGGAGCTGGAACCTTATGTTTAAACAAATGAAAACTACCCTGATTTCTTAAAAGATGGGCGTCTAATGCTATTTACTGTGCTATATGGGATATTCTACCAGGCCTCTGTCCACCACCTTTCCCAAGTCCCATGTCACAGCGTCAGACCACTGAGGCTGTCTTGGACAGACTATAACTCAAATAGCATTGGCTTCTTATGTTCAGGTAGCCAGGTCAAGCCCAAAATGAGAATACCCTGTTGTTCATGGGCAGGTTAACACTGAACTGAGTGTATCTATAGGTAAGTGTCAGCCTGTGAGCTGGGTATCTGGTTTTAGTCTATAATTACAGTCAAAGGAAATCTGTGAGTCAATGAGGAAATCTGAAGCATAGAGAATTATTTGGCTGACCACAAGTAAAGACTTCTCACATAACTGGCTAGTGACTTTTGAAATATCCTAGGATATAAGAGACATGTGCTTGGGGTTTGGAGATTTGACAGAGGATGTATGGGAGGTCCATGCATTTATGGAGCAAGCTGAATGCTCCATGGTAAAGCTTAATGTATTTGGTGTTTCAGTTAAGAAGTGATTCCTGTGCTTGAGGACAATCTCCAAATCAGTGATTTTAAGCTCTTCTCACAGTCAGTGGGGAAAAGGAGACACTTGTGGGGCCTGACTGTTTTAGGTATCTCCCAAGATGAGATAAATTCCATTGTAAAAGTGACAAACGGTATAAAAGGACTTTAGACAGCTATCTTACTTGTACATGTGCTCATTATAGTCATGTACCTTTTGTCATGCTGAGGAATATCCCCAGTGCAGGTAGCTCAGTATCCAGGCTGCACTTTGTGCCCTGGGTGGTGAGAAATGGCTGAAGCTCCTGAAATCAGCTGTGGACGGGCACTGACTTTTGGTCTAACTAAGGGCAAGAAGAGCTGCATCACTGGCTGGACAGGGGCCTGGTCACCAGACACCCTGCAGGACCCAACTGGAAATGAGAAGAGCCCAGACCAAAATCTACAATTGGACCAAGAGGCTAATGCAAAGCACATGAAGAGTGTGTGCATAGACTGTTAAGGGTATGAAAGCCTAGAGACCACTTTGCTTGTTTCCTCCCTGGAGGCACCAGGATGAGTTATGCTGATGCACCATGATTCCATTACTTAAGAGAACCAAATGAGTGACTCTGAGACTGTGCTGTTAGAGACCTGGGGTTGAACTTGTGGGGAACCCTGCTCTGACTGTGTGAGGGTAGGTTGTGTAGGGAATTGGGTGAGACCCCCACTTACTCACTGGAGCCTCCTACTGTAAAAAGGCTTTGGACACACAGTTAAAGTCTTGGATGGAGTGGCTATAAATCAGAGAGTGGCTCCTGAATTGACATTAAAGAAAGTTCCTTAAACAACAGATGAACCTGGCATATGTTTGAAAATCTTCCTCAGCTTTTGAGCTCCTCTGTGAACTTTTAAGATGTCTCTATCACTCACAGAGCTCCCTTGTCTTCCTCCAAAACCATTCAAGTCTGTCATGAAGTACAAAGTTCTTTGCATGTGACAATTTTCCCCCATAGCTTCTACACCTGAGCAGATGCCTAACCTAGCTGATGTGACATTGGCAATGCAAGTTGGCATGCAGGACACCTAAACCCAGCAGAAAAACACATCAAAAACACAAACTGTAATCAGCTATGGTTCTAAGCACTGCAGCCTGGATGGCTCAGAGATTGTTCTATAGTTTTTTTTGTTTGTTTGATTTGGGTTGATTTGGTTTGGCTTGTTTTTGGTTTTGGGTTTTTGTTTTTGCTTTTGTTTTTAAATAAAAACAGATGGGGTAGTCAGTAAGTTGAGGTTATTTCTGTTAGAATGAGCTGATATATTCATAATGCTATTTTGATAAATTTTCTTTCAAACCAGTGAGACTAAGAGACATTCTCAAACACATGCATCATGAGTAAGGCAAATTAGTTCAATACTGATTTAGAATCATGAGTTGTGTTTGTGCAAGCTAAAGTGCAATTTGCTTTCTTGTCTATATTCAGAAATTTATGAGACTGCTTCAGGACTAATCAATAGTGCAATAGGCACTCTGCAGGACCAGCTGTTCAATGTTGCCCATGGAAATGTGGTCCAGCACATATGTTCTACGCATATATAACTATAGATATTTTTAAAAATGAAGGAAGAATTTTTGAGAGCATTGTAAAATATATAAAAATTATAGACATCTGTTGATAGACAAATGAATCAATGTCTGCAGCTGCTCTACATTTATTAATTTTCTTTCCATTAAACCTTTTATTTTCTGAATAATTGATAGGGTACTGCTAAAGGTAATACAAGTTTTCACCACTCATAAAAGAATTCTATTGTACATTTTTATGGAAGAATGCTACCATACAACTCTCCCTCTTCTTAAATATTTTAGATTTATGCTTTAGGAGACCACTAGTGAACTAGCTTGTCTGTTGGAGATGGGTGGGATTTGTTTCTAAATCCACTCAGGTAGTTTTCTTTGATTTCTATTAGTCATAAATAGGAACTATAGTGTTGAAATTTACATTTTGAGATGTTGGGAGTTTTCAATCATTTCCAATTGCAGTGGAATGAGAAATTTACTGACACGTGGAGTAGTATTAGAATACCTTTATTTGTAATGTGACACTGATAGCACAACAGAATACTTAGTACCCTGTTTAACTTTTAATTTTTTTTGCATTTCCCCTTCTTTTCTTAAAAAAGAAAAAAGAAAAAAGAAAAAAAAAGTAAGTCATAACCAATTGTAGATATCTAAGAGTAGAAGAGAGTTATGGAAAGTGGAACACAGAGACTTCCCTATGAGCTTTTAAGATTTGCCCTCATTGGTCAGCATTAGGCAGACCAACCCTGAGAATAACCATTGCCAGTGTCTGTACTTCCATTATCGTTTGCTGGAATCCGTCCCTAACATGTTGCTATAACTAATGTTTACCCTCTAATCAGTGAAGCTGAATTATGATAAAATTGCTGGGAAGACAGTTGCAAGATCTAGGACTAAACCTGAGTGTTCATGGTTCAATGTACATTGTGGTGGGCTGACCTTGCCTGCTGCTAGCTCCCCTGCTCAGCCATGTTCTTACCTTCCTCATTAAGAGGACAGGGAAGGAAATAAGATCAAAAAGCTCACAGGGTGGAATAAGCACAGGGAAATCACTTACCTGTCATGATCACAACAGGCTCAACTTGGGGAAAATAAATCTAATTTATTGCCTATTAAAACAGATTTGCATAGTGAGAAAAAAAATAAAAAATGAGTACACCTCCCCAACCCTGCTTCCCAGGTCCAGCTTGACTCCTCCACCTCCTTCTTTCATCTTCATGTCTGCAGGTCTATTGATGACACTTTTTTCCTCACTTTCAAAACTGCTGTGCAGAACTTTTTTTACCCTTTCTTAAATACACTTTCTCACCAATACTGTCATCTTGGCTGAGGACCTGAATCATGTTCTACTGTAGGTCTGTTCTGAAACAGTCTGGAGCCATCTGTGTGTGTTTGGTGTGGGTCAGCCCTGGCCCCTCATCACAGAGGCCACCCCAGAGCCCCATGGCAGCGCCTGGGCACCGGCAGCCAGTGCACACACAGGGAGGCACGAACAGAAATGTGAATCAAAGAGGTGCTAAAGAAACAACAGCTGCAGCTTCACCTAACTTGCAGCAGCCAGTGACCTGATTTATGCTAGTTTAATACATCCTCAAGAGGTTGATGGGACCTCTTTTGTTCTAGGAACCTTTAGTGATGTCTGTGCCAGGTCTCAGAAGGACAGTTTCTCTGGGCTCTTCGCTGTGTGGCTTTATAAATGGAACGTGTTCTCAGCACAGCTTTAGATGTGCTTGCAGTATCTGTCTCAGCTACTTACATACTTCCCCATGGTCACACTGAGGTTCTGAAACCTTCCCAAAACAAAGCAAGCAGAAGTGGATGATAAATATTTAACAGACTCTGTTTCCTGCACAGTGGAAATCAGAGGTACTCTGCCCAACAGACATTTTAAAATGTTTCCTTAAAAACCCTTATAATTTCACTTCTAGTCATAGGTGAAGATTGATACTTTGGTTTCATTTGCGTATCTTAGCCTTTTACCTCTCAGTTTTATTTAATCTTAAATGTCAAAAAGTTATGATATCACTTAGAGGTGTTTGGACAGAAATTAGAAATGTCAGCATTCTGGGGAGTCTAACTATTTTATCCCTTCAGTTTCTAAGAGTCAAAATATATAATAATTTATTAAAAAATAATGAATAGTATACTTTTGGGAAAGATCTGTGGAGAGCAAAACAAGAGAGCGTCCAAACATCGAATATGTATCAATATTGCAATATATTCATGCAATATTTTGTAAAATTGTGTTCCAGACCCTAGAAAAAGGTAGTGAACTTTTGGATGAGGGAAAACAAAGAAGTTCCTGAGTTGCATGCAATTTTTCATTATTTTAATGTGTCATTAAGACTTGGGCATACATTTAGAACAGTGACATCTGTGGTTTGAAATAATTGTAAATGTGGCATTCATAGTACAATAATGATTTTTTAAATAAGAGAATTTAATTTGATGAGCAAATGCAGTGTCACACAAATGTAAGTTTTGGGGCTGGATCAAACAGCAGCTGTAAACCTTTCCAAGTAGATGCAGCTCTATTCAGAGCTTAATGGAGTATGATTCACAGCCTGCCATTTGAGCCTCTCTCACAGCAGAGATGCAAAAGAACAGCATGGCACTGGAGTCTGGGATGAAAAAGACATTAGGATAGTTGAAGAGAGCAATTACGCATGTCAATGAAATTATCCTTTGTGCTTTGGATACGAGGGTTCAAAGGTTACAGACATAATCACCTCATTCTTCCAAACCACTGAATCTGTGTAAAATTATCATATTTTTCTATATGCAATAATCTACCAGTGCCCTGCATAAAGGCAGCGGCAGGCTGTCGTTGACACTAATACGGTTCAAGACTAACATGTACTGAAAGCATTCTCAGAATGCCCACGAACTGCATCTATTTCTTTAACTCTCAAAGCTTTTTTTCATGTGTGTCTATTACATTCATTGCTGTTTGTGGCTTTTTAGCAAAACTGATAAAAATTACACAGAAATCTATCAAATAGGGAAATGTCTTCACAATAAATGTTTCTAAAAAATTATTAGCAAGGTCTAGTAAAAAAAAAATCTCATGGTAGTAATCTCCTAGGCCAGATCTACTCCTTCTAAATCCCACTAAATTTATAATCCACAAAGTATCACACAGCAGTGTAGTCTGACTTGATTTCAGGTTTGCTTAAGTCTCTAAGACTTTCCAGCAATTTTTCTAAATGCCTAAATTTAGGTGCTTAAGAATGCAGAGAAATATTATCCCTATCTCTGCTATACCTTTACAATTATACAGTTTGAAGTACAACACTGTCTGTAGTCTGCCTAATTAATCTTGAGAAAATATTTTATCATATCCTTGCTGCCTATATTTTTAAGAATGTCCTTAATTAGGCCACATACAGAATATGGTCAAGAACTAGATTATGCAATCTTCACATTTTATCTCTGTTAGCATATTCAAGGTCAAATCAGATTCAGTTCTTTTGAGGATTTCTTAATGCTTTAGTTAAATTTGTTTAAAGACCACTCTGTTTCTACTGACTGCTGGAGAAATAGTAATGAGAAATGATGGCTGGGCAGCAGTCAGATTACTAATTCTCAGAAGCCTGGAAAATTTGTAGAGCATGGGGACCTTGAGAAAGGAAATGGATACTCTCTAGGAGTGTTACAGATGAACATATATACAACCCAGTATATGAGCTGTGGTAGCATCTGGATTCCCACATTTGTTTGGTTTTTTTTTAGGAGCCTATTCTTCTCAGGGCTCTTTGGTACCAGGAGGATGGTTTCAGTAGCTGAGGTAGAGAACCCCTCTTCTCCAGGAAATGCTTCCATCTCTTTGACAGAAACAGGGTAGTTAAGCTGGTATGGAGGAGGTATATTGTTGCTACATAGTCACATGAAACAGGTTATATGTTGATTATATCTACTTTAGCAAGCAGTATAATTCAAAGCAATTGTCAGCACAGTGAAACAAGTGGTGATAAGGTCCCAGCATCCAATCTTATGTATTTCAGGATTTCTTGCTTAGGCTAAGCTCTACTCTGATTCCACAGACTGGGTGCTCTTTAGCAGGTGGGTCGCATTGGGCTGCACTCCAGGAATGTGCCCTTTGTCTTAATTTCCTCCACACAGGATCCAGGCAGCACTCTCAAAATCTGCTTTGCCGTGCAATCAGTGTACTGTCAGTGCAGATGACTGGGAGATTTTCTCTGAACAGAGAAACTCCTACTCTAAACTTTGTGCTAATGTAATACCTTAATCGGTTGTGAAGAACTGGGATAGGGGACTTACATTTTCTCAAAAAGGCTTCAGGCTATTAGCCTGGTGTTATTCAATTACCTGGGGAGAGGCATCTATTGCCATTGAATTTGTCCTAGGATATCCTTCTTATCTGAGTGCCTGTTCCTTATGGCACAGATGTCCCATAAGTCCTGCATCTGAATTGTCAGCTCCACCTGGGTGTTTCCGGGACTGCAAGGGTTTTAAGGTGCTTTGACTGCCTTTTCCTTCTTGTTTTACGGAGGTGGGAGGAGCAGTTATGGGCACAGGTGTGTGTCAGTCATGTTGTGTCTCAGACCTTACTTATAAAAACACTCACCTAAGTGCTGGAGGTGTAGCTCAGCATCTTCCTCTCACTGTTATAGATTATGTACAGGGATGTGGCATTCCTGTTATTCTAAGAGAGTTTTCCATTAAATAAGCTACAGTCTTCTGCACTCAGGTGCATATATATGATTAAAAAGAATGTAGGGTAGGAGAGGCTGAAAATTTTTCCATTTGCATATGGGAAAACTAAATATTTTGAACAGAAATAGCAATTTCCTATATATCTCCTGACCTGACAGGAAATCTAATAAGTGAGCTCTTGATCCTTCAGTGGACGAGAGGTAAATATTTTGAAATTTTGCTTTCACCTTGTGTAACATAAAAAAATTAAATAAATTAATCTTTATATTTGTTTATTTGTGATGATGATATCAGCTCTCCTCATGGACTGGAGTTTCCCACAGCCAAATTAACACAGCCAATCTATGCTACAAAGCAAAAAAAACCCCTCAAAAAAATGAAACCAACAAATAGTGTGTCAATATCTGTGCCTGCATATAAAGGAAAGACATGCAACTTCAACATTTCATTTTCCCTCAGATATGCAGATCTTGAAGGTTTGAAATTATAGACATCACTTCCATTCTTCAGGCCAGAAAAATGAAAGGTAAGACCTAATTACTGCAGAAATTAAGAACATAAAATGTGAACATTTTGAATTTTTCCCAACAGTAGACATGTGCCTTTGTCCTTGCAGCTGCATTATGGAATTTGCATTCTTTTCAGAGAAAATTCTGCTGGTGCCTGTGGGGGGACAGATGGATTTGCAGAGCATCCACGTAAAATACAAAAACCGCATTGGAGCGCACCATGCATTACAAAATCATAAATGTATGACTTTTCCTTTGTTGTCAGATTAGAGCAAAAGCTTGAACTCTTAGGTCGGATTATTTCAAACCCATAAAAGTTAGCAACATGATCCTCTACAGTTATTTGGAAAACTTTTTCTTGTGGCAGAGGGCTTTTGTGTTGTTTTGTTTTGTGGTGTTTTAACAGAATGTGCAATAGGAATTTCACAACACTGTGAAATAACTCCATGAAAAAAAAGAATTTTAAAAATATGTATGTAGATTTGGCTGAAGTTTTGATCTGTTAGATGATCATTCCTGCTCAGCAGTTTATCTTTTGATATCTTTTGATATCTATTTTGATGTAGAATCAGTGTACACACAGTATATATGATCTACAGCTGGTAGGTTTTATGTATATAAGAAAAAGAGTTGTTGGTACTTTGTGAATTTTACTTTACCTTGAACTGTCACATTCAGTTTGTCTTAACAAGCACAGAAGGTTTTTTTTCCTACTTCTGAACTATGGTCACCACAACATAGATTAAGTTCATTAATTCAGTGAGGACTGAGACAAGATAACACAATTACTCCAAGCTCTGCAATCCCACATGATTCCTATTGTTAATATCTAGTGATGGTTTTCTCTGTCAAAAGGTCAGTAAATATGAATTTTAATTAAACCTTTTTCCTTTTTTTTTTAATAGATGTATTTCAGATATTATGAAACATATTTACTGGTGTTAAATTTCAAGTATGAAACTTTTTACAATCTTCTAGGAACCAGGTATAGATAGCTATTATATTAATTAAATTTTCCTCTTTTGTGAAAAATGTCACCTTGAAAATATAAAAGGTGGGGAAGGAAGGATCTTTTCTACATTTGCCATAGCAAAATGAGAAGTAGTGAAGAATTAGAAATTCTTGCAAAAAAAATCCAAACAAATCAAAAAACCCTGTACCTACATAAGTAGTGACACTACACTATTTACAAACACTTTTGCTGCGCCATTTGGAAATACCTTGCCCCTGTGTTTAATATTATTTGATTGTTGACTTCCAGGGAAATTACAGAGCTAAAAGGAATAGGCTGAAAACCTTTGTGATCATTCCTCATGGTCTTTTGTTTCATTGTAGGGGTGTCTGATCTGATTTCACAAAGACCCATAGATTATATGTATACCTAAAAATAAAATGCCATTTTTATCTTGTTTCTGTTACTTTATTTACATAGCCCATTTTTTATGTCCTCAGAGTTTAATAAAAACCTTATGGAGTTTTCCTTTTACAGCCTGAAGAAGCAAAATCTTTGTTAAAATAATGTGTTATTTTAAATTTAAAGAGTTCATTGTTTGTGGTTTTTTTACTGCCTGTTACTTGTAATAGATGGAAAATTGTTTCCAGTAGCCTTATTTGAGACCAGAGAGCCTTTTGAAGCCTCACATTTCTTTGTAATTCTTCCATTAAAAATATATTGAAAACACCAAATTATGTTTACCAGATGCTTTGAAAGATTTTATTTTTTTTAATGATGTTGTGGAATAGAGCATTAAGGCTGTTTTTATTTACTTAATTTTTGGGAAGATTATCTGTCCAATTTTTCAACAAATGACTATAATATGGAAAGAGTTTTCTGTTCTCTAAAAACAATATGACTTAGAAACTTTTATATTAAATAGTTACATGCTGAGCCAAAGTATTATGGATATTTTCACCTGAATTCACCTCAATCTTTAGAATTGGGATAGTCATTCATTAGAATCACCAACATGAAATAAAGCAACCAAGGAGGAAATCCTCCTAAGTGAAAAATCTTTGCTTTAGATTGCCATGCATCATTACTTGAATCCTAGGAATTCTAAGACCTGTATTATTCTTTTGTGAGGAATCAAATGGATCCCTGTGACACTTACGGTGCTAAGGCACAGCACCTCTGCCAAGGGATGGACAGCACACACTATTTTTTTTTGCAGACTCTAATATACTAAGAGTAAAATGAAGAAGAGTGCAAGTAATTATGAATATCTTGTTACTCTTGCAAAACATAGCACAGCTCTAAAACTAAGAAGGAAATTCAAGGAGAAATGGGTGATTAACAAACTGAACATTATCAAACCCTAAAATAGTGTGCACATTTAATGGCAAAAGAAATCAGTTTTTGCTGTTATTCACATGCAGACTCTGGAAATGATCATCTAAACATGTGAGCCAACCTCTCCTGCCATTAATTCTCTACTGTGACTAACAGAAACCTGTGTCCTGGAGGGAGTTCATAGATAACACTCAGATTTAGAACAAAAGGATAAATGAAAGACCTTCTACAAGGCCACCACATCCATTATGGAATAACTTACCATTTAAAATACAAGCCACTTCTAAAACAGTTTAAAAAAAAAGGTAAATTTTCTTTCATTATTTTAATTTTCCTAAATTTTGCCTGTCAAAACAATAGGCAAATCTTCTACTGAGGTCTGCATAATGTATGAGGGCAGATATGTTGCACAGAAGCTACAGTGACAAACATTCTGGAGAACTTTAATCTCATTAGGAAACCTTTTTAAACATAGTAGGCTCAAAAAGAAGGAATGCAGTTATTACCAAGATCTTAGTCAATACCATACATCAAATGTGAGAAGATTCAGCATTTACGAATGCTATGCTATTTACCTTAAACAGCAACAGTGAAATTGCAGGTGAGATCTGTATTCTGAATAAATCCCATATTGAATGTGCTTAGTTTGTCAATTACCTTTCTTCCCTAATGCTAGTTCCTTGATAATGGACATTCTGCAGGATAGAGCAAACCTTTGCTCTTCTATCATGTTCAGATTATTCCTCAAGGAAAAAATCCATTAACTACCAAGATGGATCCAGATGTTACTTTCAGATTCTCCTGTGCTGGTGACATCCATGTGGTGGAAAGAACCACAGATATTCTGTCAGCATTTTAGCTGAATCTTTGGAATTTGTAGTTAAGGAAAGCTGAATCATGGTAGAATTGCATTTTAAGAAGCTGGTTAGTTCCCATTTTGGCTACATTTTAAAGTTCTACAAATACACAAACACAATGAAGGAAGGAAGGTCAAACTTCCTTGTAAACCTGAGAAACTTTTATTCAGTGTATTACTGATTTAAAGTAGTTGCAAAACATCAAAGTAATTCACAATAAATGTTTACATTAATTTTTTTCTTAAATTGAAAGGTTTTTTTTCTCACTGCTAATGCATTTAATATAGCCATTTCTGCGGTAACACAGTACTCTGAGTTTTCAGTGACACTACTCAAAGAATATTTGTTTTAGGAATGTCATTATTTTCCTTTTGTTTTGGCAAAGGAAAGTAAAAAAAACTATTCAAATTTCAAGTCTGCATTGACATCTTGGTTCATTAGATGTTGCATTGGTTACTCATCAAAGTGAGTTCCACCATATTAATTTTAATGTGTTCTAAATTGGTTGTTAAAACCTTGATGTTGCAATAATTTTGCACTGAATGAGGAGGGTGTGATTTTACCTAATTGTTGTGAATTAGAAAACAAACTGGATATTATTCCAAGAAAAAATGGAGATTGAAAGACTGGAGAAATTCTCTATTATATTTCAGATAATTAGGGTTTTTAATAGAGGAGAACTAATGATCTAGATGAAGGAAATTTTTATGATGTACAGCTGTAACTTTGTATAGAATAACAACAGTAGCTGTAATGGGAATGACTGACAACTTGTGTCGTGGTTTTAAACCAATAACTAAAAAAAATTATATATTTTTTTGCTGTGAGATATGGATTAGAACAAGAGCAAAACAGGCTTAAAACTTAAAAGGAATAAAGACAGTTTATTAACAAACTACAAGAACACCAGAACAAACTTCCAGAAAACCCTTTTATCTCCCACCACTTGACCATTTCTTTGTACACATGACAACATAGAGACAAAAAACTTTAGAACTTTGGTGGTCAAAACCAGTCCCAATTCTTGCTAGAATCTTTTCATCAGTCTTTGTAGAGAAACAGAAGTCTCTTTCTGCTAACCTATGGAGTTTCTCACAAGAAAACTATTGCTGTTATAGTTTCCTATTGCTCTGATGTCAGCTGCCCAGAAATCTGTCATCAGTTCACTCCTCTCATTTCGCACCGCTCTGAGGTGTGTATGGGCCATGAGTTTAGGGATGTCATTTTAAGGATGAGTTATTCAAAGGCAAAAGTCTTCTTCATCTTTCTCTGTGAGCTTTCCTGGAAAAACCGTTTTCTTTTTGCCCCCCAAGGCTTCAAAATCTTCACTCTACCCATTTCCAGCAACTCACAGTATCACAAGTACTCTCTTTTTCTTCAAAAGTCCACACTTTGAACACTCTATTCCTCCCAATACTCTGTTATGAATTAAAGGAGTCTTTTTAAACTACTATTGTCCATCTCCATAGCTTTAACAGAAAGATATTTCAGCTGTAAAGCATCTTCTTATTCTCTCTCTCCTATTTAAAACTTAACTCTTTTCCTCACTGTTTTTGGTAGTTCTATGATGTCTTCTTCATATTGATTGTCTCTCTCTTTCTCTGTCTTTCTGGGAAAAAGGAGTAATCTGTACGGTTTATCCACGTAGTAAAAGAATTAAAAGCTTTAGAAAACTGCAAGAGTTCATGGTGTCAGGTTTCAGTCCAGCAGCAGCAGTAACTGAGCAGCTCTGCTCTCTTTTCCTCCCCCCCACAACTTTCATCCTCTGCGGCCTTATCTGGCTGGGGGGGGGGGGGGGGGGGGAAGAGGAGGATACGACAGGGCTTTGTTACTTTCTCAAAAGCCAGAAACAAAAAAAGAAAAGAGAGCTCTGTCTGTACTTCTTAAGGGAGTGTTCACAGGTTAAATGCACTTTTTAATGGTCAAAACTGCTGTCAATTTTAGAAATGACTGATAATTGGTCAGGAGAAAAAAACTCCCATCAGCCACCAGCAGTTTCAACTTCCTTAGCTCTCAAAACCACCTTAAAGGTAAAGCCACCCCATGACATTTGGGTAGTATAATGGGATTACATTAGAATAAGGAATATATAAGGACTAATTGTGGTATACTCCTGATTTGAATAAATATATATTAGTCAGAGATATAGGGATATGAATTAAAAAAAAAAAATCAACAAGAAAACAGCTTGAAATGCAAAGTTTCATTGTTTTTAAAAATCTCAGTAACCTACCAATTCAATAAAATTTATAATTCTGACTTTTGTTTAGGACTGCCAGTATTCAATAATGATGAAGGGTTGTTTTGTTTCAATTAAAACCAGTTGTTTAGGCAACTTTTTACACAGCCCAAGTTTAAGGCCTTGAAAAAAAAAAAGATGGTTAGCAAAATTAAATTCAAAGGTGAGAATTGGTGTCAGAGACCTAACTCAACCTCAGAGTGAACAGACAGAATAACCAGTTTTACTTGCATAACCATGATATGCCATGTGAGAGCTTCTGGTGCCTTCAATATATAACTTCTGCCATGGGAAAAAAAAAAGCACAATAGCATTTGTAAGTGAGCAAAAGCAAACAATTTGTGATAGCTGAATGATTTTGTGAACTCAATCCTATTACAGAGTCAATTTAGAATAGCAGGACTAGAAGAAAAATCTATAAATGTACTGGATGAATCAGTAAAAATCAAAATTATTGCACCTTCAGGATATTTCTTCAACAGAGCAATAGACCTGCTAAAATAATAGCTTCAAAAGGCCTCCACAAAAAATGTTAGTGGTGCTTCTGGGTTGCCAGAACCAAGGCCGAGATGCCACTATTCCACTTACGAGTGCATTTGGCTTGCTTACATGGCTGGAACAAAGCTAAAAGCTTCAGGCTCCATGAATGAATCACTCCTGGCAGTTCCAGAGCTTTCCAACCTCCTGCCTCTCTCTTGATGGACCATTGCTAATCTCTGCTAACATCTGCAGATGTGTCTACAGCCACTTCTCTTCTGCCATGTGGGTACTCCAGTCAGGTGTGCCTGACTCTGGGCTTGCCAGAGGTAATCCACACCAGCTGCTGACAGCCTCCCAGAGAAACTGCTCAATAAGCCTGTGATGGAGGAACTCCTTTTCAAAGTACTTAAGAGCTTTAATGGTACAAACTCTATTTCTCACCAGTAATTGATGTCTTTTGATAATCTTGAAGTTGGAACTTGCAATACTGTCATGAAACAGAGGAAAGACAAAATCACTGTGTCTGGATGAAAGACTAACATTCCTGCATAGCCTGCAGAAAAGAGTAAAATTGTGTTGATTGAACAAAAAAAATGTAATTGACACATAAAGAGTATTTTTTACTAGAGAAAAAGATCATTCCTTCACTGGAGTAGGTGAGTAAACATCCATGTTGCTTGAACCAGTTTGTGACTCTGACCTTTTTATCTAAAATAAATATCCCGTGGTCAAATATCCCTTAGAATGACGAAGATTTTGTACAAAAAAAAAAAAATAACAACTAGATAGTTGTTATCTCAATTCTCCACTTTCTATTTACTCCACTAATCTATTTACAGAAATATAATAACAGAAAGCTATAGACACTCTAGGAATATAACACAGTGTCTTCATGGTAAAGTCACTGGCATGTTTTAATGTCCAGTTTAAAACTGAATTTTCTCTGTGCTCTTCTAGCTATAGCAATTCTTCTGTGACTGCTGGCAAGTAAAGCATAAATTATGTATGTTCATTCAGTGCTTCACACCAAGAAGACAGTGTTCTTTGTTTATAGTTTGTTTTTTTATTGTTTGTGAACAAGCAAAGATGAAGAAGAGGGAGTACCAGTCAGGAAATAGCAATTGATAATGACTTTGGGCTGTCCTCCATGTGAGGAACTATTTCACAGACAGGAAAGCATAAAATAAAACAAAACTAGGGAAAAGAAACATTTTTCTGTCATATACTTTGTCTGCTTACACTGTAGAATTTGTGGCTCTTAATGCTTGCACTTTGGGAAGCAGGCAAGCAGGAAGACATTTGTGTGAAAAAGAGGATTATTTAAAGGCCAGAACTATTAACAATTAAATATTTTGGAGAGCTTTTAAACCACAAGTAAACTATTAGCAGCAACTGTTAGGATTCTAGGGGAAATATTCTTCTCTTAAGAAATCTTTTTCTTAAACACCAAACTTTTTTGCTTCCAATGAAGTAAAATTTTTAAACCACAAACACATTTTGCTATATCTTTTCTAGACCTTCAAGATACAACATTTAAGTGAAATTTAGTGAAAATACATTTGTTCCTATTGTAAACAGACCTACGATACCAAGTTTCACCCTACAGCCAATTTTTATGTCAGAGCTAAGAAACAATGAAAGACACAAAAACATTGACAAAACACTAACTCCAGTGGAGTGGCAAAATAGTACTCTAATTAATCAGCTAGCAGAGTATTAAAAACCCCCAAAAAAATCAACTTGTGCACCATGATATTTAAGATTAATATATTTAAATCTTACTGTGAATGAATCTTATAATCTTACCATGAATATTCATCTTATTATAACTGAAAATTACTGCCTTTTGCTAATTTTGCAAGTTTCTGTTTTGAACATATTACATTTATATTCATCCCTTATATATTACATGTCTTTTAATACATATAATTGATATGCTTTTTATATATTGTCAAGCATCCAGCCAACAAAGAAAATATTTGCCTACAATATTAGCTTGAAAAGTTTTTAACACTAAATTAGAGTAATTTTTTTTTGTTGTTTTTGAATGAGTGAGAAAGTGTAGATGAGGGAAGGACATAATTCTGGTTGCTAAAATAAATTTATTCTATATTGTTCAGTACCACACCTGAAATAGCAGAAAATAATTTGCATTTGCATTATGTTCATAGAAATCTTAAGGACATATATGCTTGCACAAAAGCCTAATTTAGATCTCCTTTTCTTAATAACATGACATGTATTAATGTTGAAAGGCCACCAAGTATTCAGAAATAATGAGCTCTGAAGCTTCCAAAGTCATCTAACCAATACTCAGCTGAGTTTTAATGATGAATAACTAGGCCAATCTTTTTTTGGTAACATAGAGCTAGGGATAGAACTTGGCCAAGCCAGAAGGAAAATGAAAGAGAAGCTTTGTGAGCCCGTTTACACTCCCTCTGCACATCATCCACTAGATTGCTGTGCTGCTTCCAAGTCTGCTGAGCCAGGTACTTGAGCCATGCCTCCCTCCCTGTTCTGTGCCCGTCCAATACATTTCCTGGCCTCAGGTTGTCCGTTTAGGGTTTCTTCCCAGAAACAAGACGTCACAGCCTAGCTGCTCTAGACTTCATAATTAAGGCTGTCTGCTCCATTTTCCTGCCACCTTAAATGTACCTTTTCCCAAAACCTTGCACTCACTTCTTCAGGGGCTTGAGTTTGAAGCAATATGCTTCCATCTGAGCACACCATTGCATATGAAATGAATAAACTTAGCCAGATGAAATCCTAAACTGAGGTGCATGTGATTGTGTTCTTCAGGTAGACTCTCTGTTCTGGAGCACTTTGTAGCTGGATAAAGGTAATTTTCAGATGTTCATAAAGTCTCCTCACTTGCCATTTTTTGAAGTTTTCAGCAATAATATCCAGCTCTGTAAAACTTTTTTTTTTTTTTTTTCCCAAACACTTTTGCATCACGGATATGAATTTACAGACATCCTGTTCACAGATTTGTTTCAGTACCTAAGCTGCAGCCTACCAGAATTTGCAAGGTGATGGCAACTACCTTTGCCAGAATATTTTACTCTGTGCAGAAACGAGTCTAGTACATTTTAAGGTCTCCAAACCCCATCAAAAACAGAGCCTGACAGATAATAAACCAAAGGACTAGAGAGTCACCGGGGAAATAGATAAATGAGATGTCATAAATGCCTTTGCTACCTCAAGTCAGCATGATGTGTGTTGATGTATTTCTTTGTTTAGACAAACATTTGTTGCATATCAAATTACAACAAGTAAACTTCCCTACTTTTTATTATAAAAAAAGAATTCGATTTTCTTATAGTTATTTCAGGCTTCTCCGCTCAACTATGAAAAAATAAAAGTAATATGAAGGGTACTCATAAGTTCTTTGGGAAATTCTAGGAGGTTTTAATGCTGTTTGTTATTACACCTTTATGCCACTGTTGTGAATTCAGTGTATAGGTTTCCTTAAGCTAAAAGGGATAAATATTTAAAACAAAACATAGGAATTTACCTACATTAGCCCTGTTTAAGTCAGTAAAACATCTGAATCCTCACATACCTATTTGAAAATGTAACTGGTTTTGTTACAATGCAGTGGTAGCTTGACTGTTTCAATGCCTTGAAAGGGAGAATTATATGAACAGAAGGTGTTTTCAATTTTGATTAACTTGATGTTTGCAAAGGCTATTAGGAGAAAGAGATATCTGTTAAGTACTTTTGACCAAGTACAAATCAAATTATATGCACGTTATTAAGATAAATGTAATATGTAAAGTAAGAAAACAATAAAAATATGTCGGTCTAACTTTTACCTAATCTGTTTGAAATCAAACTGGATGAATTTTAACTAGAAATTTTTAACTAATTGTCTTTCTATTATGGACTCCTGTGAGGATGTAAATCGGCCTCTAGGGTGTATGTTGTATGCCTGTGAGCTGGAAATTTGGCAACTTCCAACAGGTGTGATGTTAACAATTTAAGTTAGTTTACTTTTGTACTGAAATGGAAAAGAATCAAAGATAGCTGTGCTTTGGGTTAGGAGGCTAACCCATTCTGAAATTCCACTGTAATATAAAACCAGATGCTGTAATGTCTTGGACTCTACTGTAAGAGGTAAAGATAGTTCAGGTCCACTGGAAACTTTCAAAAAAGTCAGTGTTTTTTCTGGTCACTACTGCAACACAGATATGTTGGTCAGCCATAGTCTGGATTTCAGATAGATTGTCAGTGAAGTTAACCTAGATTTATTTTCTTACAATATGTTAAAGGATATTATATGCAACTTTCCCCAACAGATTTTCTCCCAAGCAGGAGAGATTCAGCTCATTGTTCTCCACAGTGAATACAAATTCAACACTTTCAGTGTGGCATGCTGAGTTTGTCTTAGAATTCTGTACAATGATCCACAGTTTTAAAAGTAATGATTACTCTGTCTCACTTTATAAAAATACAAATAACATTGTGAGGGTGTATTTTCCATTAAATAGTCATCCTCAGAGTCCTAAAGCAAGATTTCATGGCATAAACACAGAGATTTATTTAAGAATCAGTTTTAGACTAATCTTATTGAACAATAAACAATAATACATTCAGTATAAGGAGCAGAGACCTCAGATTTGGAATAACAGCACATAATAACCTTGTCTAGACCTGTATCACCAGTCAGACATGCAACTGATAGCCAAGTGTGGCTTACAGAGGACTTTCTTTAAGCTGCCAAGTAATTTCCAGGTCCTTCTACCAGTCCTGCCAGGCTGTCTTTGCTGAGGTGAGTCAGCACAAGTCAATGCCAAAGCGAAAAACAGCTCCTCAAGTATTCTATTTTTTAGGACAACTGAGTCAGGAAGAACTGCCTAGCAAAGAGGTGTTCTAGTTGGAAGATGGATTTAAATTTTGAGTTTAAACCAAAGAAAAAGAAAAACAGAAACAACCAAACAAACAAAAAAATCCAACAATTTCCCCAGTGCTTAGAATACAGCAGAGGATTGTTAATTTACTTAACTGTACTACATGTTCTTACATCATGGTTGAAAGTTAATATCCATTTTCTAACCAAGTAGCAAATCTGGAAACAATATTGGTTTCAGGCAATCTTCAAACATATGTTCTGGGGATGATATTGGCTATAATTATCTTCCTTTTCTTTTTAACTTCCCAATATCTATTTTTAATATTTCATTTTAAAAAGATTAATATAGAACTAGTGTAGCAACAATTTCTTCTGAGTAAATTAACTTTTGCTAAATTACTTCAGGGAAGCATTCTGAATGGGAGAATCAATTCCAGCCAACAAAGTGTCATGCTTTGCAAGATTGTCCCTAGGAGTGACAGTCTCATGGACTGACATCACGTTTGGTTTCACTGTTGTGCTGGCATGAGATTGATGGGCAGTTACTGGCCCTGATGGTGAAGGAAGAGCTGAACAAGCCAAGGCCAAGTCATCATCTTTTCCAAGGACCACCTGCACACCCAGGTGGTCACTGTTCCTACTGGTCAAATCTCTGAACTCCCAAGGCTCAGGAAGACCTACAAATTCACATTATAGCCTTTTTTTTTTTTTTTTTTTCTTTTCTACACAGATAATGCTGCTCTTAGTTATAGAATGGATCCTACTTTGTCTGTGATGAAGACATTAATTAGTATTGGTCCTACAGTGAACCTTGAGGGACATCACCCATTATTGGGTTCCACTTGAACCTGAGCTATTGATTCTAACTCAATGGACATGCTACCCAGCCAATTCCTAACTCATCTAGTAGTTCCATCTGATGGAAAAGTAATATTTTTGCAATTTAGAGGTAAGGCAGTTGGGGAGAGCTGCATTGAAGGCCTTAAAGAAGTTTCAATAGATGACATCCATAAATCTTCTCTTGTCCACTGATGTAGCTGCTTCACCATAAAAGACAACTAAGGTGATGAAGCCAAGTGTTCAGCTCTCTGTCTTCCATATATTTTGACACATCTTCCAGGAAATTCTATTTCATAAACTTTCAAGCACATTTCAAGCACAGAGGTGAGGCTGTCTGGTGGGGAAGACTGCTGCTCATTGGTGAAACCTGCCACAAACCAGGTGTTCAGACTGTTTGCCAGCTGGTTCTTCAATGAGCCCAGTGTGAGTAGATAACTGACTAGGTTTAAACCGATGTTTCAAAACACATACTATTTTCTCAGTTATATAGTGAATTAAATTACCTCAACATGTACTTAGTACAAATAGGTAAAACTAGTGCTGTGTGAGATTTTACCAGACTAAGATTCACTGTGGAATCTGATTGCTTCACAGGCCCCCAGTGCCTTGCAAGAGTGTGCTTTGGCCAGGACCACAAAGTTGTTTCTGTTGGTTCCTCCCAACTCCCAACAGGTTACTCTCTGGTCTTATTCAGTGCAGGCTACTATGTTCCACCTCTCTACACAAAATTAATTTCTTCCATCCAGTAGGGATTTTATAGAATCTTCTATGAACAGTTGATCCCCACTTTTTATTTTCTTCTAGCTGTTAAAGCCTCAACTGAGAATACCTCAGTTTTGTCTCTTGGCATCATTTGCAAGTAAAGCAGCCCTGTTCCAAGTCAGCCTTTTTTTGTCTCTTGGCTGGTAACTTACTGGCCAGGTTGTTTTGGTCTCAGAACATTTTCAGCATAACAATGGCTCTCACTAATTATATGAAGTGTGTTGCAGCTTTCAATGTGCTACAGAAAACATTTATGGGTATCTAGTTATACTGCATCCCCTAGGGACAATTTATTATCTCCACTACTCCTTTATCAAAACCCAGTCAGAACAACCATATTTTCTCTCCTTTCTTTAAACCTCTTTCATCTCTAGAAATGCAGAAACCTACGCTATGTCTATCTTCTCTGCAGAAAGTTATACATAAAACAGAAGAACATGCTCCACAACAACCCAAACAAAAATACTCAGAAAAATCTTTGAACTAGGGAGGTGTGCTTTGGGTTTTTTTTGGTTTTTTGAATTTTTTTCTGCACCTGTTATATTATTCCCCTGTTACAGTACAAATTTGCTGGAAACTTACTAGGGAAGAGAGATTGTTTAATTATTTTTGCTTTTAAAATTGAGTCAATTTAGATTCATGAAAAAAACTGCAGGGTAGAGGAAATAATTGAAACTAACAGGATGCCTGCCTGCCTTTCCACCTTATCCGTCACTGGCTATCTTCCATCCTATTTCCCTATATAATCTTTTTCGTCCATTTGAAGCTCTTAGCTTCTGGGAATCTGCCATGTCAGGAATTTGGAAAATATCTGGAAAAGTTGAGCACTTCTGTGTTATCAGAAATAATTAATGATGCATCTGCATGCTTTGGAATTAAATGCATGCTACAAAAGCAAACAAAAAAAATTACAAGTGGGCAATACCTTAGCAAGGAATTGCACTCAGCATGTCCCATTTGTACAGTTTTAGTATGACAATACAAAATGCTTCTAAAAAAAGGTTATTAACTGTCCACTTAGATGCTGGGAATGACTATTTCTCTCCCTATTATCATTCTCCTTCCTTCTACTTCATTAAATATCTCTCCCACTGACCTTTGTGATCCACTGAAGCAAATAATTGTGTGATAATGAGCAATATTTGTGCTGGGGCTTTAAACAGATTGTTGTAGTAGTCCTTTGAAAGACAAACAGATGATTCCAATAATTTAAAAAAATCTATAAGGTCACCAGACACCTGTATAGATGCAGCATGTGACTCAGCTCCAGATTGTGTATATGTCATATTGATATATATGTGATGCTGATAATATTAAAGCTGTGTTCTTAGGTGATAAACAATAACTAACAGTCTGTTCTCCACCATGTCTTCTAATAACTTCCTAAGTGACTGTTACATATTTGACTCCATTACTTTGCTTACTGGTTTATTAATTGAGGTACCTCTACATGATAGTGTTATCCTTTGAGATTTTCTTTGAAGCTGAGTTTATAGCTTTGGTTTCTTTAAGCCTTTTTTGCTTCTAAGAGCCCTGGGCTTTAATTTTTTAAAAATTACATATTTTTTTTTTTTAAATAAAATTTTAATTTTAATTTTTTCTTCCTGACAAGAGAATGTCAGGAATAATTAGTTACAGAAAGTTGTCCACATTTATTACTTTACTGACCATTTCCTATATATAGGTTAAAAATTATCCTTTCAGGCTTTTTCTTGTAAGTCAGAACCTCTCCTGGTTCAGTCGATGTCTGCTTCTTCTCCTTCTCCCACAATACATGTTTATGAAGAGTTTGATTCTGCCTTGGTGTCTCCTTCCAGATGCAAGGGGGCAGCTGTTTTTCCTGCCTGAGGCCATCTCTGTCTCAGGCTGGACCAGCCTTTTTCCCTCAGTGTGTCCTCCCAGGGCGTGTGCTCCAGCCTCCAGTCAGCACGGTGGTGCTGTGCTGAACTTCAAGTTTATCACTGCTTGTTTTAGGCTGGGGAACCCAAAACTGGGGACAGTGCTCAGCTGTGGTCTCAGCTGAGACTCAGCTGAGTGCTGAGCAGAGGGAGAGAATCCCTTTCCTCAGTATGCTGGTTCTTTTTATGCTAATGCAGCCTAAATGTATATAGGCCATACATACATCACCTGAGCTAGGGTGACAGGATTTGTACACTGTTATACCACCCAGCTATAAGCAGCTGACAGAACTTTGTGCTGTAAGAACAAGTATGTTGTGTAACTATTGCACTAATACTTGATGCAGCCCTGCACCCCATTTCGAGTCCTATTTTTGAAGTGTTGTAATGAAATCCTTTCCATTTCAAGGAAAGCTGGATGCTGACATTGGTGGAAAAGTATCTTCTTCAATATGTTATTTTTCTATCTATTTTTATTTGAATGGAAAATGGTACTTTCATATTAACTCATCTCTTTTCACCACTTCTGTTAACTTTATCTAAACCTTTTGCCTTTGCACCCTTTTTCCTGAGTCTTAATTATGATTAATCAAATGTGTATGCACTCATATCAGTTTTGCAATTTTTCAGTGCAAGTGTGCATGAAAACACAAGACAAGCTTCAGGCTTTCTGTCTCAGAGAATAATGTTTAAAATAGAATTTTGTTTGAAATAGCATTACCTTTGAGTTTGCACAACTTTACAGCTGCCCTTTTGACTGTACTTACAAGTTACCTGACTCTTTTCCTCCCTTTCTGCTTCAGCTAAATGCAAGATGATTTTTTTTTGTGTAGAATAAGTAACTTTTGTCATGCTTTTCTCACAGGGTCAGAAAACCTTGAGTCAAATATATACTGCTTGCTGCCTTGGCCAAAAGTACATCTGACTGTAATAATGGAGCCAGTGATCTGACAGCTTGTCTCCTGGGGCCTTGCAAGGCCACCTTGCCTCTGAGTGCACATAGAAAGATACCTTGTGCTTTCACTTTGAAAGTTCCCCAGAGAATTTTTTGTCAGGATTTTTCTTGCCAGGGATTGCTTTTGAAATGTGCAAGGAGCCATGCAAACAGAGAAAAAGAAATCATTATTGCGGAAATACATGAAATATGTAGTCCGCTCAAAGCTGTTGCATTTCCTGTGCTCACCAAACAGCATGCCCTTTACAGCAAGGCGTATAAAAACAAACCTAAAAGCCAAGGGAATCAAAACAAGGGTACAAGCATTTAGGTTATATAAAAGAGGAGCTCCTTTGGAGACAGCTCACCTCCTGAACTTGATGGCAAAGCATTTCAAGCTTGGATACCTAATGAGATACTCTAAAATATCATGTGCTACTGAAAAATCATGTGTAGTCACTTTGTAGACACAAAAGAATTTGAAAATCTGAATAAAAGCTTCATTAAGTTGTAGCTCATTTATTATCACTTTCTTGAAGATTTTTTCTCCCTCGGTATTTGGAAAAATATTTGAGAAGAAAAATTTCAAAGTATTTAAAAGAAGGAAAATCAAACCTTCATATTTCCGCTATATGCTTCAACATTCAGTGTTCAGTGTTCAGCATTCTTCAAATGTCCTGAATACTAAATGATGCAGAGGCTCTTTTTGTTTCATTAACATGTCCAATAGCTTTAGGCTCTGAAATCTGAAAATACTAGTCTCAGCAAGTTATTCCTCATTTTTGTGGGATGTTTAATGGTATTGTCTAAACCTCTTGCACCTGCCTGCCTGAACCTGTGAGGAATTAGTAAAATGTAGAATACAATTAGGTAAGGTCTGCATTCCATCATCCACTTCAAATTTCATTGACTCTCAACAGTTGGTATTAAAGAAATGTTTTCCTTGTTGATTTTTTTCTATTTTAATTACTGATGCATCAACAAAAACAAAAAGAAGGAATTACTGATGCAAAAACAAAAACAAATGAAGAAATTGAGGGAACATTTAAAATTTAAAAAAAACCCACTTAATTACAAATTCATGTGAGTGGATTCAGTTTTCTTAAGAAAAATGCAGATATTAGTGCTAGAGGAAGAAATTTCTCAGTCATACCAATCGTCACATTTTCCATGTAGCCCATGCATAAAAAAATTAACTACATTTTTAAACACTATATTTTTCGGTTTAATAGTGGACTTCCCCACAGGTCTGAGGTCAAGACTTGATCACATGAATGAACTGAAAATTCCCGGAGTCCTTCAGAGCTGTACTCCTACTAACAACAGTAGATTTTTCTTTACATTTCAGCAAAATAAAAGGTAAAATCCAAGTCTGCCAAGACTAGAAATGTAAGACAATTCAGCTCTTCAGCAGACTCCTAGATTAAATCCAGCTGAAGTTATTTGATTTAACTGGAACATCCGTTCCAGGAGGAAAGATCAAGACAGTTAGGGTAGTTCAGTCTGGAGAAGAGAAGGTGGCTCTGGGGAAAACTTACTGCAGCCTTTCGCTATATAAGAAAGATGGAGAGAGATGTTTTACCTCAGGTCTGCAGTTCATTCCATGTAATGTTGTAGTTGCATTCCATTTACAAAAGCTTTAAGGGTCCTGATGTTACAGTGAACTTTAAATAATATTTTACAGAATACAGGTCATAGTTGCAAATTTTCAGCTTCTGAGTATTTTTGTGAGTGTGCACACATATGTGGAAAAAAAAAGATATTTTCAACATGTATGTGCACATTCACAAAAAACATCCAAGCACAACATAACTGACTCGCCACAAGAAATCTAGAAGTACTTTATGACAAACTATGTGTATGTATATATATATATATATATATATATATATATATAAGTGTTTATATAATTCATCTATATATCTCTGTTTAAACTTCCTTTTATATACTGGAATAGCTCTTAGCAAGTCTGATCTTTCATGTAGATTTAAGTTTTTGTCTACATATAGAAAAAAATATTTATGATGTTTGTAGGAAAAAAATAAGATAGAGCTTATGTTTACAGCACTTCCCAGAACTGCTTGGCTGTCGTTTTCAGTATTGTTCAAATGGCTCATAAGAGAGGGTTTTATTTCAAGAAACAGATAGGCAAGGGAGCCATCATAAATATAGAAGGCAATAAGTATGAATGCTAAGACCATCTCAATAGGCCTTTTTTCCAGTTCCTCACAATATTCAGGAATGTTGCTGTTTCTATTGAAGATATTCACAGGATTTTTTCAGCCTAAAGACCTGTTTTTTATATTTTACTTCCTTTTAAGAACCATGGAGAAGCAAAGGAATAATTATGTCCCCATTCACCTCTGTCTCACTCTCTGTATTTAAATAATTCCATACATAATTTTTCCAGTTCACCTGCAAACAGCTATTTATGTGTTCAACTCAATCCATGTGAGTCAGACCACTGAAGCTTCACGGACATGTAAAGTTTAGTATAAATCTTACAAATAAAGAAAACAAAGGGGCGTGGTAAGAACTCCAAGAGAACATCACCCTGACCCTGCTCCAAGGCAGAACCAACTGTACTTGTGCACCTTTACATGGCTATTTAACATATTCTGAAAAACCTCTAAAGAAATAAAATGTAAGAATTCCAGTAACTTATGTAATTATTTACCAGAATTCATGATGCTGTTATACAATATTATTTGTCATTCTTGAAATTCAATCATTTCACCAGTCCTTTCATCAGAGTGTTCATGTTTGCATATTTATGAGCCCCCCCTCAAATCAAATGAGGTATTTAAAACACCTGAGTATCAATACCCTCCACAAAATAATTTTTCTTAAGGAATTACAGTATTTTTATTTGTATCCTTGCTGTTTGTAGATCAGAAGCAAACTCTTACTAAACATCTACATTTTGGCTGTATTTTAAAATATGATGTTACGAGTGCTGTTTCTATTGCTATTTTCTGGATAGAAAGTCCTTTTCAGTTGATGGTTACCTAATTTAAAAAGAAACATAGCAGAACCATACTTTAATTCAACTGTGAATAATCTAAATACTACTCTTGTTCAGTATTCCTGGATGTTTGTAGGCGAGTCTTGAAAATAGATCCATGAAACATAATTCAGGGGGAAGAAAAAAACAAAACAAAAAAGAAAAAAAACTCCAAGAACAATCAACTATGCAACAAACAAACAAACGAAAAATAAAAACCTGTGGGGAAGTTCAAATTTGCAATATAAAAGTCTTCATCTCTGATAAATTTTGATATACCTTGGCTTATATATTCAAATAAGGGATGTAATCCAAATGCCTTTAAATTTGGATAAATTTGGATACTATGTTAGAATATATTTCACTTATGGAACCTTCTTCCAAAATTATGTATAAAAATTAAGGTCATCTCATGACAGTTTATGAATGGATATGTGGGACAAAATCTTTGTCCTTAGGGATGCACTACCTATGTGGACACAAAATAACTGTAGCAAAGAAACCTGAGCCACAAAGTTAAAACTCTATATTCAGCATCTGCTTGTGCAAGAAAACAATAAATATTTGCCTGGAGACTTATTTCCTCTGTGTATTCTGGTAGAACATCTTACAGAATAAAGACTGAAAAACAGTAGGAAATGTTAGAGGACAACATGAACCCAAGCCTCCTTCATTTATATATATATATAAATTATATATACCTAAAAAAATAAAATCACTTTCTCTCATCTTGCATAATGTCCTGTTTAGGCCCAACACAAAACATTACATGCTGATTAAGAGTTTTCCCAAGACAGGTCTTGCAAAGATTTATTTGTTTCAATTAGTTCAGGAGCTTTCCCTTTCCCTTCTTATTGCTAAAATCCACATGCACATTAATTATGTTTGCCTTGAGTTAGATATCTAGACTGCCTTAGAATGAGTAGGGGATGATTATGCATTCCAAGCAGAGCTTCTTAAGCTCTTACCACTCTAAATATTTCTCAGAAATATTTACCAAAGAGAGAAAAATCTTTTAAAAACTCATGCAGATGGTAAATCAATGGAAAAATGTTTCTAAAAATAGTGTGTGAAGATGGTTACAAATTGACTCTTGTTAATCAGTATACACAAAAGTGGATAAATATGTGTGTTGGCATTTTCTCTGGTTAATTCAATATTTTTCTGTTGGCAGATACCCTTGAATCCTTATGCAAATTCCAAGTATGAATGACCTCAATCCCCCATGGTAGTAATAAAAAACATAATTGTGAATGGATGTACTTATATCTTTGTTTTTTCAAGTGAAAATGCAAGGCAGCTAAGTCGTAGCATAATAAGAAATCAAGTATAAATCTACTTTAAGAATCCTTCATCATTACTTTTGGCCAGGAGAAAAACTCCCATCAGCCTCCAGCAGCCTTAACTTCTTTAGGTGTTTCCCTTTGTTTCTTAAATGCCAATCCATCACAACCTTCTAAAAAATATTTTTATAACTTTTAACAAACTATTTTTACTTGAAAAATAATTTATTTTTTTATTTCCCTTGCCTTTCTCCTTTTCACCTTCTTTTTCACAGCTCTGTCCCATGATAAAATAAAAAAAAAACCCGTATATGTCTCATACGTCAGTAAAACAAATTGAAAATGTCACCACAAACACCCTACCTCAGACAACTAAGCAATAGTTTCAGGCCATTTCATTGCAAATGACCAGCTGTAAATCAGCAGAAATTGATTTCTTAAAACGTGTTATGTAATCTTAAAAAAAAAATAAAATAAAAAATATGAGTTTAAATTAAATTCCATGCCTTTGTTATCTGATGCTTTGATGTCCATAAATAACTTGACATAAACTGTTTCCCATAGGAAAATATATCTGATAGATGAGTTACAGTCTAATTTTGCCACAATTGGAACCTGATGAGTGCTAGCCCAGGTGATCTATTCAGGAAAAGATTTGATCAACAGCTCAGATTTCTACCATGACTCCCTGTCAGACACTATGACATCCTGTCAGGATGGAGTTATTACTGCAAAGGTATTCAGAGGCTGGCTTTCCAGACACATGTCAATTAATTAACTGTGTAATGTCATTAAAGAATTTCTTTTAATTCATTGACATCCTTGCACTAAGTAGAGTGAATGTTTTTTCTTGCCTTCCAGTTCTTTTTCCATTACACACATGGGCAGAGAAGAAAAGTTGAATAGATGCTTTAGAAAGATTTCTAGATTAGAGATGTGCCAAACTATGCACAAAGGAGGGACAAAGCCAACAAACTGACACACCTGTTGTTTTATTAAACTCTTTCTGGTCTGTTATTTCTAAAGAGCCAGGATATCTCTTCAAAGATCATACAGTGTAACAGCTGAAAGAAAAGGACTTCAATCCTTGTGCAACTCCTGTATATTTGCCAACCAAGCTTGCAACTGTGGCTAAATAAAACAGAAAAAAGAAAAGCATGTGAATGTTTTTTAAACATCTGTAAGTTTTGTAAATGCCCATGGGTGTATATTCTGACTGGGGCATTTGAACGCAAGTCAGTAATAACACCACTGAAGACCTGCAGGAATCAGTTAACTGGGTTTATATGTCCAAAAATTAGACATCTAAACTGAAATAAATCATAGCTCAACCTATTGTTGGGAAATGCATCTGTCCTATCCCAAATATCTACATTAGGACCAGACTGCTCTCTCTTTAAAGACTTTCTCTTCACTGATAATGAGTCAAGGATGGTTTGCTCAGGGTTTAGATGGTTTCAGCGATGCCATTCTGAAACTCCTTCTGTTTATTTCACAGATATCTGAATCAGCTATAGCTTTTAATTTTCAAAAGAATATGTGCAGTAACTTGTGTTTGTAAAGTCATGTATATTTATGTATGCTGATATATAGCTTCTGTTATTTTAAATAACTTATATATATATATATATATATGTATAAGATCTCAGTCTTAAAATTAGTTATCTTTCCCAGTTTTAATCCTACTCTTAATCAGTAAGAAAAGTAGATGAACCTAAATGAAATGTTTCTATAGGTGTTGACTCCACTACCATAAACCTTGCAATTTTCAGTGTAAGTATTGCAACAACAAAGGACAAAGAAGAGTGGTCTTGTCCTCATTTAAAGATCAGGAAATTAATATATTAATAAAACAAGCATAATAACAGTGATTGAAGAAAGACTAAATAGCTTGCTTAAGGTCATACAGGAAGTCTGGAGCTAAACCCAGAACTTTCTTCTCAGATCTCTGTCCTGAATTTGGGACGTGGGAAAAATTCCCGCTGAGATGAGTCAATATATTGTCTGAATAAGGACAAGTGGAAGGAAAAATATTTTTTATTAATGCTGTTCTCTATGATAACCACCAGATATTAGAGGAATGGATATAGGCTCATGTTACTTTCTGCATATAAGAAAAATCTTCCTTAGTGTAACAACCTCTTTGCACAGATTTGTAGGAGTATTACACACCACACATCAGCAGAAAGCTCTGAACAAATGTGATTTAAATTTTTCTGGTTTTGCCTTTTTTCAGTGTGTGGCATTTGCTGTACATTAAATTTTTAAGTCTTGCTATCCACAAATGTTTTAGAACAAAACTGGAAATTTTAAATGTGATCAGACATGAAATGGGTGGTTCTGCTAAGCAAAGTCAGAAGCACAAAATGGTTATTTCTTTTGTTATGAAACTACTAAATGTTTCCATATTTCTGAGATTAGCACCATTCAAGGCAGGATGGTGGTGGGTCGGCAATTTATTTTGTTTGTTACCAGTTATCTTTGTTATTGATTTCAAAAACAGCAAACTCCACTCTCATATTGGTATTTTCTGAGAATATATGTTGAGTATCCATAGCATAGGGGTAAAAATCATAGTTCAGGGAGGAATTCCTACAAATGCATTCCACACAGAACTATATTAAAAAAAAGCTGCCAATCCCTTTAAAGATGACGTCAACCAAGAGATGCAAGTGCAGTAATAAGGATTACTATTAAAACTTAGCCCTCACCTATGATAAAGATTAAAACTGAAATGCAATGAGATGTACCCTTGAACATTTTCTTAACACTCTGCAAAATTACATTCTTCTCACATTGGTATTGTGTTTAGGAGTTTTCAGATGTCATAAAATACCTATTAAAATCTGACTATGCAGCTCAAGGACCATCTGATAAAATTTCTCACCTCATATATTTATTTTTTTAATGAGAGACTGTGAAACCTTTTTTTTTTCCATCACAAAACTCAGAATATGCTTTGAAAGCTGGGGCTGACAAGGTCTTCGTTTGAACCAGCTTTCTATAAAGCCAGTAACAAACAATCTTTGGATGCACAGAGAAGGTTGTCATGGAAAAGTAGGTCCAAAAGTCAAAATCAAATTTAGAAGTTAGCTTTTGCTGAAGAACATTCTTCTATTATTGTGTTCATGCCATATTCAATCACAATGATGTAAAGCTTGCTTTGGTAAGTCCAAACAAGGGGCAAAATAAGTTCCAAATAAGTTCGAAAGGCAAGTAGCTGTATTTCTGTTAAATGGAACAACTGTGCAGCTTTAACATTAATGAATCAGGGAATGCCAAAAATTATATTTTTACAAACTTGTCTCTTGAATGTCTAGTGCAGGCATTTCTGCACTTCAGTACAAGTCAGAACTTCTCAAAGAGCTACCTAGATCAAATTCAGGCATCCTACTCAATGTAAAAAAGGAGCTCAGTTTGTGTTTTTTGGTATGGCAAAGCAGTCCAAGCATTAACCAAGAATCCACCTGGAAATCTGGTACCTGTGTGAGCTGCAGGTTGCCTGGAGCGTGTCTGTGCTCCATATGCATTGTCAGAGTCCATGTGGTCATGGTTTGGTTTCCCCACAAGGTTCCTGTTTCACTACTGTGTACATTTGCTCATGCAGGACAAGGAACATATCCTCTGGAGAAAAGATTATGGTAAGAGCTGATAGGTGTTGTAAGAGAGAAAATTTTATATTTCTGGCCTTTTCTACATTCATTTTGCATTCTTAGTATTTCTTTAAAATACTGAATATACTACTCTTTTTTTTTTTTTTTTTGCCTCTAAGAAATGAATTAAAACATATGCCTATGATCCAGATGTTGTTTTGCAATAGAAGGCTGGAGCTAAATTGCATTCATCTAGCAACCTGGTAGCCAAGAAAAGTACAGCAACTAGAGGATGTCTGTCTTGCTTTGTTTCAGCTCCAATTCTGATTGTAAAATGCATGCACTGGCCAAAGAAACTATAGCCTTGTAATTAGGCCTTTGTAGCTAAAAATTCACCCAAAGCTACTTAGGAGTGTAAATTCTGCTCCCATAAACATTTATTTTGAATTTTATTTTAATAAATTTCAGGCAGAATGTGTCTGTATAAACAAAAAATGTTGTATTTAAATGGAATTAAATCTTGAAATCTTTTTGAGAAGCAAGAACTTTGTTATCATGCCACCCTCCTCCCTCCTTTCCACTCCAGTAATGCAATAGTTCTGCAAGACTTAAGTAATGTTTTGGGTTTTTATGAAAAAAAAATAAAATTAACTATTAATTAATTCAGTGCAGGATGATAAGTTTAAGTGTTCAGTCCATCCAGACAATGGATAGAGAAACCATTCAAAGAAGTTCTCTGAGGCTTAAAGGTGAAATTATATTCTTTCAATGAAGCTTTTGATAAATAGACTTGGTGATTGGCATGCTCAGGGAAATAGAACCTCTTTGAGTCTGGCAAGTGGCTCTTTTAACATGCAACATTTTTAGATTCTCTATGGCTTAGCAAGCAAGAAACAGAGGCATTCCTTATGTTCCACTCTTTTTAACAGAAAAAGCCTATGATATGTTTACATATCTTTGAGTAAACTGTAAAAATCCTTTTGGAAAAGATTTTAATTGTAATATTGCTAATCTTAATTACACATGATTTTTCACAAAGCTTCTAGGTTCCTCTCTGCATATAAATTAATGCTCCTGCCTATCCACAGCAAGTAAAAATTGACATCTATTATATATTTTTTTAAAAGTTTAAATAAATTTTTTTCAAGACATTTGTGTACTGTTTTGGAAAGGTCTTCACTCAGACAGTGTTGAAGTCAATGCATATTTCATGGCTCTTCACATCATTTACTTAGTACTACAAGTGTTGTTTTGTGTGTGACCAGCTGTCAAAGTGAATTTATCCTGAATTAGTGAAAAGAATGAATAAACTGAGCACCAAACCCAAGTAAACCCCTTTTCTCATTGTTTTAACTTCAAGGCCATAAAGTCCTAATGAAAAAGCTGACCTTTGGAAGAAAAGGAATTATTTTAACAATTATTCCAACATAACCTAACTAAATTCTAATTAAATATGCTAATAAAATATTTTTGCTCCACTTCAAATTCAATTACAGAATTGTTTTGGATGGAAAACCAATAATTTATTCCTCCATTTAATTATTCATTAAAAACTCACTGACACAGGTAGGACTGCATGTGGAAACAGTCTTTAACATGCAATTTTAATCCTACAGCTAATGCCTTTTAGCTAGTGAGTCTTCATAGTCCGTGTTGCTCTGATGAAGCAAGAAGTTTTTAAACACCTGAAATCCTGCTGTGGGCTGTGGTAACATATTCCATCTCTAATGGATGTCAGTTGAAACACTTTCACAATCATGCATGATCCTGTTTATATTCCCAACAGCTGCAGACTAAATATCTCAATTGACTCCAGCCAGTGCCAAATCATGTGAGGGCTGCTAAATGTGTGGGCATGGACATCTGTTTACAGGACTTTGTTCACCAAGTCTCTTCAAAGAATTCATTTTCCCCCTCTGTGAGCACAATGCATGACATGTAGATATCACCCCTGCCTTACAGGAATAGCCCCATTCACGGAAATAAGGGAATTTGCAGTTGCCACAGAGTCCAAGCTTCCTCCTCAGTGAAACAGATTAAAGATATTTCTGGAGTTTTAACTTGCTTTAGGAGAGATTTCCCTTTCTTCATAAGTTTTGACCCTTTTGTGAGGAGTTTGTGTCAAGCTGCCTGAGCTGATGGGCCTGGTCAGGATAAAGGATGGGTCAAGGAAGAGTAAATTTCCCTCCGGGGTGGCAGAAGCATCTCTGCTTCCTTCCTCAGGTTAACAGAATTTAATGAAAAAATTTGTAAAAATTGCATTTACTTTGTAAAGTAGGTTTAAGATTTGCTTGCCAGAACTTTGTTTTTGGAAGGTACCAAAAAGAATTTTTATGACAGACTTCTTTGAAAGAGCTACAAGGTTTGCAATAGTTAAAAAATGCTATATTGAATGGGAAAGGGCAAAAATTATTTGACTGGGAATCAATATTTTTGCAATAAGTAGCAAGAATCACTCCTTAAACAATATCCAGTGTAAGATATTAGTGTAAAAATATATTTAATTTATTTCCAATATGAACTGTTCCATTAAGAGAAAAGATAGGCTACACATATTTTCAAATTATATTAAAGGTAAATTAGAAAAAAGTTTCCTTTCAGTTAAGTATGTGTAAAAATGCCTCCTCTGTATTTTAAATAAGAATATTTCAAGAAATCCTGAAAAGCAAAAAAAGTTACAATAATTTTTTGCTGTGATCTGTGATTTTGAATCTTAAAGATTTGGCTGAAGTAATAATATTATGGTTGATCACTCTTTCTCCATCAGCTAAAGACAATTTTTATAACTACCTTACTAAATTTCTTTCAAAGAAGTGTATGACAGTTTTAAAAATAACCAGTGTGTTCAGTAATACTAATGTTTTCATATGTTCAGTGTTTTGAACTTGAGTAAAGGTTACAATCTTTAGTTCCTAGATCTGCTACCAACACAGGTAGATATTTATTGCTAAAAACCTAACTACAGCATCCCAGGCTGGTACTGCAAGGCAGTTTGCACCATGTCTGAACTGGACATGACATATAGCCAGATTTTCCTATTTGCATTGCTAGAGTTGCTTCATAATCCAGATATTTTGGGAATAAGTGTTTGGAGAATGCAGTTCTGTAAGTAGCCTATTAAAGGGAAAAATGAGTAATTTAGGATGGGGCTCCACCTTGGCTGGTGGCAAAACCTACAGATAATCACAGCCCCAAAGATCCAAACAGAATATTATTTAAACAGCACTTTATATATTAAAATGTAAATTTGAGATAAAAATTTTATCTTTTATATCTAAATGATACACATCAGTTACAATTCTCATTCTAGTCTGCCAAGAATTGAAGCAGCTGTCACTTCAAAGGCAGCAAACCACAAGCAATCAAAATGACTCTTGAAGTTTTTAAAGATATTTTGGATTTAATCTCTGAAAAGGAAAATTGCTGTATATTGATATTTCTCAAACATTTTTTAGTGTACTAACACATCAGTTATTCACCAGACTTCTTCAGCAATAAACAATTCCCAGAAAATAAAACATCAGCTATAAAAGATTAGGTTTTCAAAGTCTGAAGGATTTAGGAAGAGTGTCCATTAGAATAAGTGGGAAATATGTTGCTTATTTGCTTCAAAAAGATCTCTAGAGGTGTTAAGTGTGTACTCAATGTGATGAAAATAGGGATTACGCATTTAAACTTCTTGAGACACACCTAGAATTATATTTGGAAACATCACTGGTGAGAAATATTCTGTAGCTTTAAAATAATATCACCCAACAAACTTCAATAAACTCCAGTTGAACATATGTTTGTTCAGGAAATTGGTGTAAATGAAAAATGCAATTATGGAGAAACCTGATTCATTTTTATGGTGCTTGATAAAATGTTGGAAATTTTAGATTTTTTTTCCCCACTTTTAAACTTTTAGTTGTATTTATTGCTTTATGTCATCATATGGAAACATAATAAAGAATTAAGGTCCCAGTTATGGGCAGTGCAGGAATAAGTTTTTTCTTGGAAGGACTTAAAGAGTACCCTTGTGTGATGTTATCAAACCTTTACTGTACATTCCTTCTGAATGAGAAAAACAGGAAGTTTGACTTAATATTTAGCCATTTAGTATGTGTTTAAACATGCAGTGTGGAGGGAAGATCAATAGCTTTGTTAGTGAAACTGGAGGTTTTCTTTTGGTTTTTTTGTGCCTTTTTTGCATGTTTTGGTTTTGCTTGTTACATTTTAGTCAAGAAAGCTGAAATTTATATCTGCTTTTTGGTGTATTTAAAGCCTCTCATGTAGAAAATCTTTACATGTGTTCTGAATTTTTTTTTTGCAGTGAATAAAGCCATTATTTCAATGAAACACAAGAGCACATATGTAGATGACTGTAGATAAGTATATATATAAAACTTTTACAGAATCAAAACCCATATGAACCCAATGTACTGTAAAATTCACAGTCCTCCCTCTAAAGTCATACCTTCATTAGTAATGCATGATTTACACCATTTCCTTCTTATAAAGCATGACTTTCATGACACTCATTAAACTCAGAGAGAAATCATGTTTTCAACCTGTTCACCTGTGTAAAGCATGTTTTTCTTATTCTCTTGTAAGGTCAAACAAAATCCTTTCACAGACCATACACCCTCTTTTTCTCTTTTTCTCTTTTTCTCTTTTTCTCTTTTTCTCTTTTTCTCTTTTTCTCTTTTTCTCTTTTTCTCTTTTTCTCTTTTTCTCTTTTTCTCTTTTTCTCTTTTTTTCTCTTTTTCTCTTTTTCTCTTTTTCTCTCTGTCTCTGAGAAAGATATTATACATGCATTTATGCTGCACTTATTTTTCTTCCTTCACTTCCCCCTTCACTGTCCTACTTCCCTAAACCCCTCTTTCCTGTTAAAAGTTAGTTGAAATTGAACTTTTCCCATGTCTGTGAGAAGTCAAACAAGAGTGAATCAAACACACATTTGAAATGTTCCTGAAAATTTGACTACATTGTAAAAGTATAAGAAAAAGGTACTCAAAAAATGTGTAATATTTAAGTAAGATTTAAGGAAATAAAATGTATATATATATATATATATATATATATATATATATATAAAATAAAGAAACAAACAAAAAAATCAACAAACAGACAAGAAAAAACCCAAAGAAAAACCTTTGAAAATTGAAAATTTACCCCAACTTGTTGAAGCTACTTATTTAGATGCAATCTCTTAAAAAACCACCCAGAAACTACACACTGAATTCCATGTAGCTATATCTCTTGCCTTCACAATTTCTGGGAGAAACGTTTAATCTCTAAATGTACTGCATCATCATCCAGGCCACAGTTGCTACCTAGAACATGCACCATTGTTCTGTGTGATAAATGCAACCATTTTCTGCCTGGGGCTGTTCACAATGGAAATTTTGTACCCACAAACAATCTTGTTAGTTTCATAATTGCTTTCCCTCTTCCAATGAATGCAGAATATAATGAATGCCAAACCAATCTTTTGAGTTCAAATCCAGGGATCTTCATCAAGACAATGAATGTGCATTCATTAAATAGAACAATGTTGAAAGTGCTTCTGCAATAAATACAGTGTAATAAATTTTCTTTAATGAGAATGTAGTATTTTAGCACATTACTTAATTAGGGATGAGCAGAAAAATGGACTTAATTCCTTCAGCTTCAGTGAGTACAGCAGAAGCAGTACATTTTCATTCATTGCTTAGGGACCCATTAATTACATTACAGGCTGAATAACAAGAAAAGAAATTATTTAATATATTATATATAGTAAAGCATAATTTAATAATTTTAATGCTTATTGAAAGGATAAGGCTGGATGGAGGTGGCGTTATCTTCCTCTTAAGTGTCATATCTGTGGAACTGATAAAATTTCAGATTATTTTTATGGTCTTGATTCTCTGTTGGTGCAAAGCACTAGACAGCTACTCATTTTGGGAGAACAGAAAGAGCCATAATCATGCTATTCAGTAATTGAATCAATTTACAAACCTGTATGGGAAAGTCTAAGCTGGACAAACCAAAACTAAAGCAATTCTTAACAGAATATCATGCTAGTTAATGTGAAGTGTATTGATAATTTAAAAAGTTATAAAGCTGTGCTAAAAGCCAACATTTCAACTGAGTGTAAGAGTTCCCATCACCATTAAACACTCCAGTGTTAAATCACTGGGGCTCCTTTATGCAAGAATCTTGGCCACTGATTACGAAAAACTGTAATTAAAAGTAAAGAGTCTCTACTGTTTCCTCTGAAAACTAAACTAATTTTAGCAAATTGAACTTTGCATGAAGGGTAACTTGCAGAAGAAAAAGTCTACACTCTGCACTTCACAGATGTCCCATATAATTCTTCCTATAATTGTGTCTTTGGGTGTTATACTCTTTGGTCTATAAAAAAAAATATGTTAAAATGATCATTCAGGTAGATTTCATTAAATATATTTCATGTGATAAAACATTTAACAAAATTAAAATTTTCTGAGAAACATTATTTAGATTGTTCTACTATGTTTAAATCAACCCTTACCTGCTAAGGTTTTTCATTTTAGAAGAAAGGAACTGCTGTGATGAGAGTGTTCACATTTTTCTAACAGGCAAGAATGTTTCTATGTGTACTGAGAGCGTGCTGGTTCAATTCCTTCTCCAGGGATGTGAAGCCATGGTTTCCCCACCTCTAAAGACTGTCCCATTTTCTCTTGGCTGTTGTGAAGAAGCAATGCATTCTACAATTAATTCTGTTGAGATCCTTCTACAGTGTATAAAGGCCTGAGTGTTCGCTGAGCTCTGGTTCATCAGTGGAAGAGACTGAATGCAGCATCTTATCCTACTACAGTGTAAGCTGCTGTAGCTTCAAAGGAAGCCACAGAAATATTCAGAGGGCTGGAGAACCTCTCCTATAAATATAGGATGAGAGCTGGGGTAATTCAGCTTCAAGAAGAGAAGACTCTGGGAGACTTCAGTGTGGCCTTCCAGTACTTTAAGGGGGCTTATAAAAGAGAGGAAGAGAGACTTTTTATATGAGCAGACAGTAACAGGGCAAGGGGGAATTTTTTAAACAGAAAGAGGACAGGTTTAGATTAGATGTTAGGAAGAAATGCTTTATTCAGCATTAAGGAAACTCCCCAGTCTGACCATTCTGGAGCCTCTCTGTCAGGCACACTCCCAAGGCCAGAGGCTTTCACTGCTGGGGCCGGAGCCCCTTTGCAGCAGCAGCTGCAGTGGCCAGGGGAGCCCCCTTGACTCCCTGCACACCCCATCACAGACCAGGTTCCCTCACCAAAACAGTGTTCTTTCTCAAAAGGCTGCAATTTGGTTAAGTGAAATTTTATAAGTAAGAAAGGTGAGAATTTTTTCCTTTGAACTTTCTGTAACTTATCTGAATTTCCATTAAAATATATAGAAGCTCATTCTGGAGGAATTTTCAAAAAAATGCTGATAATATAAATATTTCATAAGGTAAAATAAATTATAAAACTTGTTTTCCTGTCTTATGCCATGGTTCATCTTACCCTCAATACTGCAGAACAGGTAATGTCACAGCTATAACTACAGTTCCAATATTAGATTATGAAGATGCCATTTATCAGTAAGAAATGAAATCACAGCTGTAAGAAAGTGAAAGTTCCCAGTGATAGATCACATTGGTTTACACTGTCATGTCATTCTTGAATTCATCACTGTGATACGTATGATAGCTCTGAATGATTGAACATTGAAAATAAGCATAAATTGCATAGCATCAAGATCTATTTAAATGTATGAAAAGAAATTCACTCAATTATTGCTCAGCAACGTAGCTAGTTGAGAAAAGAAATAATTGTTCACAGGGATCACAAAATACACATTCATTTGTCAAAAAGAAGGTTGGAAACTAAGCTCAAAACGTTTTTTATCTCTCTTGAGCATCAACAGATTTCAATGTAGGAAATCAAATATAAGATGGAAGTGTTATGAAGTCAATATAAATTTATATTCATTCTACAAGTTAAAAAATTTATCGTGGCCAGAAAATTTATAATAAGGGTTTTGAATACATTTCCCAACAATTTAAATGGACATAGCCTCTTACAGAAGAATGGTGAATTAATTAATGTTAGGAGTAAATACTCTTGCCAGTGATATAGGCCAAGTGGGAGATACAATACATTGGGGGGGAAAAAATGCTGCTGGAACATTTATGAGAATGAACATGAAGAGATCAGATGCAGTTCCAGCAGAGCTATTGAATTCACAGCAACACAAAGTATGAGACAAGGCAAGGTATGAGATAACCTGGACAAACTTGTCCTAGGGCATTTTCAGCAGCATTTTTAGCATACAGTTTGAGGTGCTGTTGCTGACAAGTGAAGATGACACTGCATGCTCCAAGGAGCATCAGTTGTCTGCTGTCCTTCAAAATAAATATCCACCCTCCAGCAGGCACACAGGTACCTTCCTCCTGTCTTACCCTTTCAGCAGCTTCTCTGGTTGCACAAACTCCGTCTGATATTTTCTGAACCTTTGGGAAAACATCTCTCTGTCACTTTTGGGGCTTGCTTTCCTGTTTGCCTCCTGTTTCAGGTAAATCCTCAGCTCCTCTTAGGCATCCATGAGGATGAGCTTTTGCCAAAGGCTCCTTCCAGGCTGTGTGCCTCCCCAACCTCCTGGTATTTCTGCCAGCCGTACATGCTTAATTGTCCTTCAAACAGATTCCATTTCCTGCTTTCAAATGGGCATACAAGCAACCTTTTTGACAACAGCAGTTTTAACACAAGTCTGGGTAGTGTCCAGAGAGCACCTGCAAGTACAAAAAAAAAAAATATTAAAAATATGAAGCCATGCACCATATGCTGCTGAAGAACCCTCCATGCTTGGTAGGGTCAGTATATTTCTGACATATAAAAAATGACAATGCTTTATTTGCTTCACACAATACTCTTAGTATTGAGCCTTGACTGTCTCAAAATGGCACACTCAAACCTCATCAAAACAGTTTATTGGGGATTTTTGGCTCATCATCCCTGATAGCTAAGCTCTAAGGAGCACATACTTCTCTCCTGCCCTAGAGCAGGGAGCAGCTGAAAGAGGCAATGTTCCTTTGACACTTGAGGGGAAGACCTGGAGAAAACAAAGAGATGAGGGTTTTTTTTGTTAAAGAGGTTTTAAAAATTATAAGGTTTGTAACAACATACAAATCTTGGCTAATGTACAGTATGAATAGTCCTAGGGTTCCTGTACCTTAAACATGGTCATTTACAACATCAGGATGTAAAAGCTAACACTTAGGGGAAGGGAAAAAAACGGGAGAGCAAGAGACTTTATGTAAATGTGTTCCATGGTGTTAGAGATGCCAGAGGATGCTGAAGGATTTCCTGTGAGCTGACTCTTTCCCCTTAGCAAGGTCACACAATTTCTTTTTTCTAGGAGCTGAAACAGAAGTGTTAGCAGATATGTAGGAATCAGATGGAGAGGTAGGGAGTGAGGAGCAGCACCAGGCAGAGATGGTGGGAGGAGATGCAAGTGAGGCAGTGCCAGGATGGCACAGAAGCATCAGCAGAGGCAGCTCACTGCACAGAGAGCCAAGTGAGCTACAGGCAGCAGCTGCAGCAGTGAAGCAGCCAGCAGGAACAACATGAACAACAGGCTGGATCAATTTAAATCAAGCCTTGGTCCCCAGTGAGAGTTAAAAATGTTATTAACTGACTGAAAGCTACTTCAGGGGAGGAAAATCATCAGTCTCACAGTAGAACAAGGGAAAACTCTCAGGTTTTATACTTCAAAACCTGTTTATATAGCATTTGTTGGACATTTCCTTTGGAGTTTCTACTTTGTTGGAGTTTCATTCCTTTAATAAAGGTATTGTTTGCAAGCAATTTCAATTACGCTTATAAGTGGGATATATTAATCATCTGAGCACTGAAATGCTCCATGTACTTCTGTCAGGTTTCTTGAAACAGGACTGACTTGTTTGTTTTTTTTTAATAACCCTTTAAAATATTTTTTAGCTATTTCATATATTTTGTACTGGTTTCATAGACTTTTCATCATCCACAATTTAAATTTAAAAGGATTGTCTTTTCTCCCTATATGACAAGATCTTTTGTATGATTATCTCCCTTCAAAACAAGATCAGCAACTCAGTCCTGGTTCTGTTTTATTCTTATTCTTTCTCGCTTCTGGAATGAATTTGAACTCATTTGAAATCTGACAGTAAAATTATTTAAGGTACATTTAGTTGCATTTCACATGACTGAGTTTTAACTGAGGTAATTTAAAATTCATTATTTAGCAGTCCTCTGAAGTTGTGTAAATAGTCCATTGTAATGTATGTATGACTGATTGATTTATTGATATATATGTCACCTTCAAGGAGGAATTGGGGTCAGTATACATCATGCAAATGCTATTAGGTTGAACCTCATTGCTTTCTTAGGTTGTAGTTTGACAAAATAGGTTCCAGTGAGTTGATAGGTTGAGTAGTGTATTCAGGAGGCAGGGAACATTAGCATCAGTGGAGTCTTTGAAAGTAACATTGGTATGAGTATAATAAAACCTGAAAATAACAGTCAGCCATGCAGTGCTGGCAGATTACAAAATCTCCTACCATTTTAAATGTCTGTGTTGCAGTCCTCTGAAGAGAAAAAGTGCACCAAGACACGACTAGAATTTATTATTTTATGACTTTGAGAGTGACCTGCACACTAATCCAGGAAGGAAAGTGTTAAACACAGTGTGTATGTATGTGTGTGTGTGTGTGTGTGTGTAGCAGTGCTTAGCATCAAACCTTTACATCCAGTAAAATTAATACACCCTTGTGTGTTTCTTTGATCCTAGCTCTTTTGATTTTAACTCCTCTGATACAGATGTCTAGACAAACCCAAATACATTTACAAAAAAAGTAATCTCCTTTGAAGGACATATGGTTCTGCTCTAGAAAGCACTGACAAGAACTGGTTTCTGTAATGTAGTCTATCCATCACTTCTAGGTAGGAAAATGCAGAAAATAGCCAATCCCCTGAAAATGAAAGTTTATGGATATTTTTTCTCTGTATCTGTAAGTATGTAAAGCAGGTAGATACAAAGGTGCTGAGGGCTGATTTATATTTTTAATCTAAAGTTCATAGTGGCATATGGTCAGATGACTTAAAGCTACGCAAGTCTGAAGCAGTGACAGTTCTCAGGACCTTTAAAAACTTTGGAGAACCTTGCTTGATTCTCAGAAGCTCCTGGAAGCCTAGGGATCACCTCATTTGCACAAAGAGTAATCCCATTTAAAAGAAAACATATACTGCCTAACACATGGTATAATCTTTGAAATAGAAAAAACTAATGTGGGAAAATTTTAAGAAATTAAAAGGAGTGGCAGAGATATACTATTTTAATGGAAAGTTTGGGCTTACACTGAAGGTTTAATATGTTTTGAGATACTGCAAATTAAGCTAGGATAATCATCTTCCTCCCCAAAAAAGGTGTGAACAGATGCTGTTAGAAAGTTGGAGTGGTTAATCAGCTGAGTTCACTTCATAGCAAGAAATCACCAAGTACATGTTTGGTCATCCTTATTTTTACAGTCAAGTTTCCTTTCATGAGCAAAAAGTAAATGCACTTCTATGCAATGAGATCATTCTTACTGTGAATGAAGTTTAAGTAGTCAAAACACATTCATATCTATTTGTTGCAGAAGAAGAAGGAAGAAAAAAGAAAAAAGGCCAGAAGAGTAAAGGAAGAAGGAAGGAGGAAGAAGGAAGAGGAAAGGTGGAAGGTGAAAAATATGGCTAAATACCAGTTAAATTTAGTGCATATGATCTCACCAGCACATAATGCTTTCTGTCTGGTGTTCATAGGATCAAAAGATCATTAGCATAGGAAACGATTTAACCCAGCACTGTACTCACCAGTAAACCATATATCCAAATGCCATGTCCACACATTTTTGAACACTTCAAAGGACCACAACTTCTCTGAGCAGCTTTTGAGGAGAAATGAGTAGCACAAACAACATGTCATGTGATGTAATAAACTTACTACAACACGCATTTCCCTGTTCTGCGGGAAGGAGGTAGAGAAAGTGACAGTGAAACAGAGGCAAGGAAGAAGGGAGGGGTAGGGGTAAGAAGTTTCAAGATTTGGTTGTTTCTTGCTACCCTCCTCTGATTTTGATTGGTAATATATTAATTTAATTTCCACAAGCTGAGTCTGTTTTGCCTGCAAAGGTGATTGATGGGTGATCTCCCTCTCTCACAGTCCTGGCCTTGTCCCATGAGTGTTTCATTCTGTCTTCTCTCCCCTGTCCAGGTGAAGAGGGGAGCAATAGGGTGGTTCTGGTGGGCACCCGGTATCCAGGCAGGGGGCACTGCAACCTAAAACTGGCTTGGCCAGATTTGCTAGTCTCTACTTTACCTAAAATCTGCTGAGTAGTTTATAGCCTGGAGTCTCCAGCACCATCCTGTGCTTCTTGTTTGGTCATGCCATGGTTCATTCTCCTATTCACTGTGTCCTATGTCCCTGCTCTCAGGCCAAGTTGATGTTCCCCCACAGTGTATCCATCATACTTAAATATGTACATGTTGGAGGCATACACAGAATAACTTCTTGCTACTGCTCTTCATAAAATTTAGGTTAAAACATGGAGAGAACAGTGCACATAAAACTCAGTAGGCAGAGGTGACGCCCTGGGCTGTGCAAAAGTTGCTGTTACAGCTAAAGAAAGTAAAAGAGAGTGGTCAAAATGAGTTCAAACAGAGCAAGCTGAATAGTCTTCAGTGCTTGGTCCTTGGCCAGTTAATTCAAAGCTTCTGAACACTGACCAACAAGGGAAATAGACACTGAACTCCATTATCTTCTTTCTACCTTGAAAATTCTGTCCTCTTTATTCTACCCCTAAAAGGATGTTGAACCTAAAGGGATTAGAACCCTAATTCTTCACTAATAATTCATTTCTTTGTGCTATCTCCACATTTGCCTGGCCTGTCAGAAAAAAAAGAAGTCACCTATTTTCCAGTATCTGGTAATATTAGTCTCATCTTGGAGAGGATTCTTTTAAAAATATTGAGATTTAAAACTTGCGGTGAGCCCCTTATTGAGGTGTGCCAGTGACTAGTCTCAACAGTAGAAATCAAGGACTATTTTGAGTGAATGAATGAATGGAGGGGATGAATTTTTATTCTGCTGAAAAGATTAAACTGTAAATTACAGAAAGACCATTTAAAAAACCACAGTCTTCAGCTGCTGGGAAAAGCTGCATTAGAGTTATCTTTGCAACATTTGGTATATTGCCCACAGTTGATTGCTTGTGTTTTAGAGGTGTTATCCCCAAACTCTCATCTTGCCTTTACTATCATGGCATCTGTCCTAAGGAAATGTCTAAATACTCCCGAAACTGATGCCTACATGATGACTTACAAGAACGTCAAGCATGAACATACTGCCTGTGATGCTGTGGGACCATCCTGGGCTGTGATGCTTTTCTCAGCACTACTGACAAGAATAGCATTTGAACCTTGATTGCAGCCTTGCTTTTCTCAAGTGTCGCTTGGCAACAAAATATGCACGCAGTGATTAGTTTTTCCAACTTAAGCACGTTTTGTGGCTGAATTTACCCAAACTTCTCTGACTTGAACATTTTCTCCTTGGTTAAAAGGACAGCAAAAGCTTAGTCACAATGAGCTATTTTAAAAGGTACTGAGATTTTAAATGACTGTAATAAAGTGTTACATTTGGTGCCTTTCTTCCATGCATTTGTATTTGCATAATTAAAAGGGAAGATTTATATATAGAGAGGCTTTTTTTTGTTCCTTTCTTCTCAAGTTTTTACACATAGGCTGCCTGTGTTGGATGCTTTTGGCAGAAGGCAGAAAGCTGTAAGTTGCATATTTGAAAAGAGGCATAAAGTTGAATATTAAATGAATACAGTTATAGGTAAGCAAAAAAAAGGATGTAGAAAAAATAAATACTCCCTTTCTACTTGTAGATTGGAAATATACGAACCTTTAGTTCTTACAATTAATCTTAGATTCATTCTTAACCTTACCCACTCCTGTTGATGTATGCTTTTGTGGGTGTATGACATATATATTCAGAATGAAAAGGAATGTTCAACAGATTCCAATGCTATTAAGCTTCATCTTCTAATCCTGTCTTTTACATCTTCAGTTTCTGTGGCAATAACTTTCATCCCACTGCTGGGTTTATAGCCAGTACCAATATGTAAGTGCCAGTTTATCAAAATTCTTCTACTGTTTATATCAGTGTGACACTGAAGCTTCTCTTTTTACATATATACATCAAAAAAAGAGAAAAGGAAAAAAATCAAAGTAGTTGTGATTTAAAGGAAAAAAAATTACTGAGATCAATTCTTAGAAAATGCCTGGAAAAAAGTAACCCTAGGAGGAAAGGTGTGGGAATGAGGGCTGGAATCAAGCTGAATTTGCCCTAACAGGGAAGATGTGGTGATAGCTGTTCCATGTCACATGTGCCTGCCTCTGAAATATGAACTGTAGCCATGCAGAGAAAGCTTATGCAAATAACATAATGATTTTTTTTTTTTTCTTCCCATTTCTACCTGGTTCTTTATTTTCTAGCATGGTTTTCAGGATCACTGCCTGATAGCTGTTCCACCTGCTTACCCCTAAGTGGGGTGCCTGGTATTCATCAAGCCACCCCAAACATCTAAGCCACTTTTCTGGGAAGCAGTACATGCAGATGGGTAAAGAATATAAGATCAAAGAATCATTTAGTTTGGAAAAGGCCTCTATAATCATCAAGTCCAATCATAAACCTAACACTACCAAGTCCATCAGTAAACCATGTTGCTAAGTCCCATGTCTACATATCTTTTAAATACCTCCAGGGCTGGTGGCAGGACAGCCTGCTCCAGTGCTTGACAAACCTTTCAGTGAGGAATTTTTTCCGTATATCCAGTCTAAGTTTCTCCTGGTACAAACCTGGGGTCATTTTTTATCATCTTAACTTGATAGGCTTTTGAGTAAAAGGACAAAGCAATGCACCAGTATCTTACACTGTGGCGACGAAAAACATGATAAAGTGGGGAGCTGATACTAGCAACAGCACTTGTGAAAAAGCCATAGATGTTTAATGACAACAACCTGTGAAGGACACAGCCTCAGCTTTCAGCAAGTGAGGAATAAATGTCACATTTGACTGAATCTTTCCCATCTCATACAGGCTTTCCCTCTGCTTTTGTCACGCGTGAGCAGGGCTTGGCACAGTAAAAATGGCATCCTCCTCCTGTCAAGTGTGTTTGCTCCTACAGTGCTGTGAATAGGCACTGTCCAGGATGATTCAGAGTGAAGCCTCCTCCAGATAGGCATTGATTGTGCTGCTTTGAATCAGACATGGTATGACACTTACTTACTGCTGTAAATTGGCTTTTTTTGCATATCTGTGTGTCAGTATTGCCTACATACTAAAATGTTATCTGCCTCCAGTTCCTTCAGAAAGGGAAAGTGCATGTCTCAATACATAAGGACTATTCATCTAGGGAGCACTCAGGTCAGGGTCTGTTTTGAAGACATCTTTCTCTGCTGGGAGGGTTGTAAATCTATATCCTTCAAAAAAGTATTTCTTGTATACAGGTTGATAGCATCAGAGTGCCACAGCTGCTTAACACACATTCGTGAAAGAAAGTATGTAGAGACTGTTTAGGCGTTTCAGGTTTGGGAAGGTGGTGGTAGGAGGGAGAGGACACAGGAAGAAATATCCTTTCTGATGTAGTGAATCCCAGGGGGTAAATTTGTGGTTTGATATTATTATTCCTTTTATGTCCATCTCACAACCCTCTGAACAGTTCACTTACAATCTGACCCATGATCTCCACCAGTATGGAAAGGGCATCTCTGACATTGACTCTTTTTTTTCCCTGACCATTTGTTCTAATAATTTTTATAAGCATTTATATAAAAAAAGAAAGGGTTGCTGTAGGTTTTGCTTTTGTGCACATCTGCTTTTCAGTCTGTCTGGGTGTTCAGTGCTGCCATTAAAGGCCCAGCAGTCAGTCTGAAGCTCTCTTGTATTGTAACACATAAAAATCAGAGTGGGAATGCTTCTCAAGCTGCAAGTATTATGGCTTCATGAAGTGTGAAGAGGAGATGAAATGTCAAGGGTAACCTCTTGCCACGTTTCTGTAATTATTTTATCATCATTTATGATTTATAGCAGATGTCTGTGAAGCAATTATTGGAAATAACACTATTCCTGTACATTTTTGAGTGAGGAAGAGAGAAGGGAAAAGATTCCTCTTTAGTAATACAGTGCTGTTTACAAGTACTGGTTGTAAGTACTCGACATACTGAAGTGATTGACTTGTCTGGTGACACCTTCCTTAACCTGTGTTTTGTTAGAAGAAGCTGTAGAAGTTATTATGAAGAGGGTGTTAGGAGCATCATAAAACAAACTCAGATCAATCTTTAGAATACATAGGATACCTTTAGAGGGAGCACTGGAGGAAAATAGTTTATCAGAAAACAGCACTAGGCATATAGCACCATTTGTTAAAGATATATATGTGAATATTATCTCCTTACAGGCCTGAGAGGGCTAAAGGAGCTGATAATGCATAAATTCAAGTTAGTAAAAATGATAAATTTTTACTTGGAAGTGGAAAGAAAAAAAACCCTTTTAGCAGGTTTCATGAAAAAAGTTGAAGAGAACTTCTACAGTTTCATGCTGAACTAAAGATCACAGACTTAACTTTTGTCTTTTAGTCACTTTGATTCCTGACAGGAGATACCATTTATCCTGATGTCATGGTATTTATGTTGTTATAAAACATCAGTATGATTTTCTAAAAAAATCTCTGCAATAGATCAGGACCCTGATCCTATTTCCTACAGCTGTTTTACCTCTCCCTTAAGCTCTGTTTTCTGTGTCTTTACTTCCTCATCTCACCCAGTGCTTTCCTGCCACTCAATATTATTCTCACCAACCCTCAAAGATCAATTTTCACCAAGCCATGATTAAGTTGGTTTCTGGATACAGTTTAAGGCTCAATCAACCCACTGTGATTCAGCCTCCCTTGTCTCCATCCACTATTCCTGCTCACCATTATTGTTGTCTTTCTGAATATATTTCCTGTCCTGTTTTTTTCTGATCTCCTTTACAGATATTAGATGTTTTCCACAACATCAGTTCTGGACTTCAGCCATCACCTCTTAAGAGGTTAGGATGCTCCAAGCATGGAACTGGGGGGCTCAAGAGAATCACAAGGCTACAGTTATTCACTTGTTTACTGCTAAAAATAACACATTGCCAATGGTTTTCCCAGGCTTGCACTTTGGCTGGATAAAATGGCTTGTGATAGGGGCAGTAGAAGGTGTACCATCAAGTATGGATCATTCTAATACAGTAAGGACTTGCTTCAAAGCACTAATGACATAAAGGAGCTGAATTCTCTCAAGTAAAATAAAAAGAAAGAAACCAGAAAATTTTAGTCATATATTACTTTTTATCTTTCTTTGTTTTTGGAATTCTGAGAAACATTTTGTGTGACGTTTAGAAAGCAATGCTTAGCATGAGAGATCCCTTGGGGGAGAAAATTATGGTCCAGTCTTTAAATGTTTCATTAAGTTCTAAGCACAGAGAAAGCCTTTTAATGGGAATTGTCAATGTTGGCAGCCCAGTTTACAATCTAAACATCTTTTATCCGTCCTTTAAAACTTAAAGCAGACACTGAATATCCCTGCATAGGATTTAAGTGACTAGGGTTTTTTTCAGCCAGGGGAGGGAGTGGGGTCCTGTAGGGTTGAATTCTGTGAGACCAAGAGTTGACCCTGTGTCAGACAGAACCAGTTCCAACTCCAAAGCAGCCCCACTGGTGCCCAAAAGAGTTCACCAGCAACACTGGCAATGCCTATGTGACAATGAATTTAAGAAAGGGTAAGAAATTACGTACAGCAGCTGTGAGAGAGGAGTGAGATAATGGGAGATACAACTCTTTAGATGCCAAGGCTAGTGAAGAAGTGGAGGGAGGAAGAGTCTTAGGTGATGGAGCAGAGATTCCCCTGCAGCTCATGGAGCAGATCATGTTGGAACAGATATTCACCTGTGGCCCGTGGAGATGACCATGGCGAGGCAGACTGTCCCCCTGAACCCGTGGAGGAGCATGTTGGAACAGAAAACCATCTGTAGCCCATGGATACCCCCACACTGAAGCAGGTAAGAAGGAAACTACTGCCTGTGGTCATTGACCACTTATGGCATTGAGTTTTATCAGGTACATCTTTACAAGGATATATTTGATGTTAATGGAAATAATAATGTGAAAGGAGTGATCTACAAATGGATTGAAAAAGATCTGGAGCAGTATATGAAAGCAGGGGATGAAGTCTGTGCTGAACTGACTGGTGAACCACAAGAAAAACCTCTAATTACATAGGAGGAGCATACAGATTTTTAAAATGGTGTTAATAATGTGAAGCTGCTCAGTAAGTCATACCAGCAATATTTGTGGTTTGGTTTAATAGAATACTATCAGAAGCTTACTTTTTAAATAACTACTCTTCATTTTAGGGACCCTTTTTTTCTTTCTACTGAGAGTGTGATTAAGCTTGTACTGATGTCAGCAGAAGATTTAAAATAAGCATGTAACTCACATTATCATTATGGTATAGTAATTACATGCATCATCAAAAGCAGAATGTGCCCCCAGGTGCATTCTACTGTAAACTCTACAGTGTACTGTACACATATTTTGTAGCCCATTTTAAGACCTGGAGATAATATTTTTAATGGGAAAATTTCAGATTTGGGAATGCATTATATATCAGGAATTATTATTACCTGATATAAGTGTGAATTTCATTCTACTACAAAGACCTATGAATGTCCCTCTGTACCTTTATACCACAGTTTAGAGCTGCCAGTAAAAGGCCAGAGTGAGCCCAGTTATTCCAGCTGAATGTCAGGTTTGTGGAATCTGTAGATCTTAACTCAGCTCAAAGGTTTAGATGGCAGCCTGTGTGTATCTAAGATTCTGGATCACTTTTGTCTCCATGAATCTGCTTAACTGTATTATCCTGGTACAGTCAAGTTTCTCTTAACAAGATGCTCTAAATCTCCATTAAATGTTGAGTTAATGTTTGACTATTTTAGTTTTTTACATATATCACTGATGTTTAGGCCTTTTTCATAGCAATGAATGAAGTTACTGCTTTCTGACCTCTTGAATATTCTTCTCATGTAGTACATAAACACTTTCCTGTACCAGATTGGGAGATGGCATCACGTAAGTATTTTAGATAACATCCTGGTTTATGTGATACATTCTGTCTTGTTTTTCCTTTTGTAATGGTCTTCCAACAGCAAAAAATTTTTATATTTGAATCTCTGGCTTACATGCCACATCCCACAAAAATAAATGCATTAGAGAGTAAAAATACATAATTATAATATGGAATCACATATGTCAATTGTGTTTGTGCTCAAGTTTCCCTCCAGATAAGCAAAACACAGTTTAGCTGACTGACACTGCCCACAAGCAAAGTGTAACAAGACTGAAAGGCAACTGTTAGTTAGTCCTATGTCAGAGTATTCAAAATAATATGTCTCACATGTTTTCAGTCATTTTGCTGATATTTCTAAGTGCCATTCCACATCAATTCTTTTTCCATCTGATTGACAAGGATCAAGTGAAGAAATTTAAATGAGTAACAGGAAAAAGATGTAGTTAAGCTGTGTCTTAGAAATTAGTTTCCTTTGAAGAAGGGAAGAACTTGTTTTTTATCTTCATGTATTAGTAGGAATTGCCACATCATTAGTAATTAGGCACTATGGTTTTCCTCTAAATTACTTCCCAGTGTCCAGTCAACCTAGTAACTATCTATTTCACACCACAGATGCTGAGACACCCAGTTCCTTAACCAGACAGAAGGTTTCTCAAACCTATGCTCCTCTCTTTATCCCATGAGCCTGGATGGATCCTGTGAAGTGCAGCTAATTTGAAAACAGCATATGCCAAAAGCAGATAGGAAACAGGAAGCAAATCTACTATTGAGTAGTGTATGATCAGGTGAGGGAAATTCCCAGTGGAATCTCCCATCTGAGCTGGCTTGGTGGCTGATTTTAATTGTTGAATTCTCTGCTAGATATCTGTAAAGCACTTTTCTGGCAGCTGTTCCACTAAACACAGATAAGTAGATATAGAGTGGATCTTCCATCTGAACCCCAGCTTCCCAGTTAAGCTGGGCCTAACAGACAGTATTCAACATTAGTATGTGTTGAATACATGTAGCCAAATAAAGATGAGTTTTATGTTTGGAAGAAGTAAATCTATATTTTATATGTAAGTTATATATAACCTGTTTATATATATTTATGTATATTTATGTTTATACTGTGTTACAGCAAATCTATAAAGTCTGAATAGATTCAAAAAGAAAAGAAGAAAAAACAGAGAGCATTAACAGTTCCATTTGTACTTAGAATCATTCTACTATGGTACAACCCAGAATGAAACTTTATTCAAAGCAATGGGCTACATTGAACTATTATGTAGATAGTTCAAAGTTGCTGCAGCTTAAACTGAGGCAAATTAAACTGAATGTGCCCTGGTAAATGCTCCGGAACATAAATTTAAGTAAGTGTTTGATGTGAATACAAATTTTGTCCTCCACAAAGCAAATACAAGCTCAGCTTTCAATATATCATGTGTCTATTCAATGTCACATTATGCAAACACTGCTACTCATAATGCTATATTTTTTCTGTTTTGTAGGCAATTGCTTAGAGAGTCCTCAACAAAATTAATTTGGAAAAATTCAGAATTCAGAAAGACAGTGATTTACACCGTCCACTTCTTAAACCCCTAAACAGACAATAGAGCATGGAGGTGGTTACACAAATTTTGTTAGTTTTGTTAGTTACAGTGCATTATATTTCAGCTAATTATCTTCTTAATCTATTCAGTAAAATCAAGCACAATGTGGTAAAACATTGAAAATAACCCTAATAAATTTTAAATATATAAATCAAATCCAAGAGTAGTCATAGGCTTTCTTTTCTTAGTTAATTTTAATTTCTACAAATTGTCTCACAGATATATAAGATTTAATCTAAGGATTTGAGAATCCCGCACAGGAATTTGTTTTTAAGGAACCATTTATAATGTAAAAACTACCTGAAAATGTTTCTAAACTCAGGAACCTTATGTTAGAAGATGTATTTGTGTATTCTCCTTGCTAGAATTTTCTGCCTACAGAATTTCTGTCATTAGTACTGTTTGAAATTGAGAGAAAGTGCTATATTTTGAGTGACTAATCGTGTAATCACATATCTGCAAAAACTGAAGCTATGTAGAACCTATTGAGCAATTAACTAACTAAAATATCTGGAAATTAATTTAATTTAAATAAATGAAGTCACATTTTAATAAACTAATCTGTGGGTGGAATATTTTCATTTAAGCTGTAGCCATTAAAATTGGGTATCTAGTCTAAATCAGTTGTCTAAGTCCTTTTCTATTCCATAAAGAGTTAGACATCTCCAGAGAAGACTGTGAGGATAAATCTGTCATTGGAAACTGCGGTCTCCCTTCACTTAGTATGTAGAAGAAGCCTGCATTTAGCCTTGACATCCAACATTTAGATTATAAAAACTAGATTATCTGAGGCCCATTAAATGCTTTCAAAGTCAGCTACTCATAAAGTGAGGTAAGAGTCACTCTTGGAAGGTTGTTACAGTTCCCCTTTCTGTTAAAGCCCTTACTTTACATGTTTGATGGACAATTAGATGGATGAATCTCTTGTGTTGAAAGGTCAGAACTGTTGATTAGCACTAATACAATTCATGCAGACCACAGTTCTTTCATAAGTGAATTTGGTTAGAACTTTACATAACAATTCATTAATGGTGCTAAAACAGCAGGCCTGAGAGCTCATTATGTAAAATCCGGTGTAAATGAAAAAAAAAAATGAGAGAAATGGCCATTTGTTGTGAAATCTACCAAAACATCTTGCAGCAGAATAAACAGGGAAAAATTAAAAGGCCTGTTGTAAAAGTAATAAAAACAAATATAAACCAGAACTTTATTTCCTGTTTTCATTCTTTTATGCTGAAAACATTTGAGAGATACAATGGAAGAGTTTGGCACTGAAACAAAAATATGAGTAAAAACAATAATAAAATAATTCCTTAAAGAGATAAACTGAATCTATTTTACACTGAAACAAGTGTATTTATAAGTTAATTTTTCATGGATGTCATACTAGTAATATATACCTAAAGAGACAGAGACTGCAGCTGAGTTTCTTAGATATTGCAGGTTCTGTTAATTTTTTTTTTTTTAAATTAAACTTTTCATTATTTTAATGAAAGTATGGGATGAAAAACATAGTTTCCTAAAATGAACAAACAGATATAATGTGGCAGAAAGGCAAACTCAAAAAAAATTAAAAATTATTTTGAATTTTTATATCCTGGAGAAGTACCTTGTTTGTGTCCTGTATAAGTTCAGAAAATAATTACTGAAAAGTTTTCTTTGTAGAGTTTGCAAAATAAATGCATTTCTGTTTGTACACTATTGTTTTGTAATGTTATATTAAAAGATAAAATTTTAAAGCATTCATATAGTTCAGCATACACATAACATCGTTAGGTTAGGGCTAAGGAGAACTTGATTTTCCTTTGATTTTGAAATGGAATATGTGTGACTGATCAGATCTCCTCATACTAGTTCTTATTAATTACTGATTAATTACTGAAATGTTGACTTTCACATTTGACTAATTCATGTGAGATTTAATCTCTGAAAGAACTTTCATGCTACTTTACATGCAGCCTCATGTGGGCATGTGTTCTCTGTAAACATCTGCCAGCTTTGCCAGATTATGGAGATCCAAAATGCTTGTTTCTTTTATGGCTAAAAAAGAATCTTTAGAGTAATTGAGCTGCTGTAGCACTAAAACCATTGCATATTGGGCTTTCTGCTGTTGCCTTCATTTTTGTACCTGCTTTGTGTGTTTGGGTCCAAGTGTCTGTTTTCCCCTATGTGAGTTTTTTGGGGAAGAGGGCTCACTTTATTTCTCTTTGTAGAGAATCTGAGAGAGTAGGTGTTGGGAGATGCTTGATTCTGATTGATTCTAGGTAGCATGGTAATAGCAATGGATGAGGAAATAATTAGGCAGCTTTTTCAGAGTTTGGAACTAGTTTCTTCTATTATTGCTATGGTAATATTACAGTATTTTGCATTAGAGGTTGCACAAAATGTGTAGTTATACTAGGGAAAACCAAAGATTCACACAGCTCAGTTGTCTTCAGTCATGAGCAGAAGTAGATGCTTAGGGGAAGCCCAGAACAAAAGTTCTGTGAACTACAGTTGTTCTGAGTATTCTTCCAGAGACTCCTGTTAGAAGCTCAGAAGACCCTGAATGAGCTGCTATTTCTTTGTATCTAAGAATCCTCCAAAGGTTTTTGTGCAATGAAAGTGACAATGGTCCAGTTAAAAGCATGCACACTTTTGGTGTTATAAACTCTTTGGCAATATGTTCCACAATTTAGCCAAGTGAAATCATTCAAATTAGTGTGATATCTCTCCTACCTGAATTAAAATTAGATGTTTGTCGTTGTAATACACAGTTGACAATGTGTTGGACAAAATGCTTATTTACATACTTGTAGCTTGGCACATATTCCTGTTCCCTTTGATATGCCATCATTTAAACAATGCATCACATCAAGATTCTGTCCTTGGCACTTGCACTGCTGCTTTCAAAGCAAAATAAAAAATACAACTGACAGCATTCTGCAGCTATAATGGCTTAGTTGTAAACTGCCTTCTGTTACCTGGAATATGAAAGAGGCAATAGAAAAAGTTTGTTCCATCTCCAGAACAATTCCTAACAGGATCTCACAAGATCTGTCATTTTGATGGAGATGCTATGATACTTTATAAGGACAGCTAAAAGCAATCTCTATGGACTTTCACTGAAGTTTTTCCGTCATTCTTTCATATCCTAATGACATCATAAAAACAATATGAATTATTTACTCTCTTCTGAAATGTCTGTTATGGCATCATAAAACACAAAATACAACAGTTTTGGACACAGAAATGTCACAGAAAATCCAAAAAAATATGTAAGTAGCCACTGAACATGAGGCCAACATTTCATATCCAAATTTTCTTCAAGATTCCATGTATTTCTTTTTAAGTAAAACTTCATGGGAATAAGGAATGGGTTGTTCCCATATTCAATTTCCCTTTGTTTTCCTGAAAGGTACAATTTGTTTCTCTCTTTTAAAACTGACCAAGTATTCAGACAGCAGGTATCAAACAAGCCTTTTACAGAAGCTCACAGGAGATGTTCAGCTTTGCCAGAGTTCTTGACTTTAGAATTGCTTGGCAGCCAAGGTGGTCTTTGTTCATACAGTCTTCAATGAGTATGTGTCAGCTTCTGCCAAATTACTGTGATACTGATGGGTGATCATAGCTGATCCCAAAAGGCACCACTCACTGTGGAGGCTTTATGTAGAAGGTTATGTGGCCCTTGGAAGGCAGAAATGGACTTTCTAAATTTGAGGAAATGGTGGAGTTGCAGCAGCAGCGTTGGATGACTCCTGCTTTCTCTATGTAGATGAGGAAGGCATGAGTAGGTCCTTGGTTTGTAGGTGTCCAGATTATTATCTTCTCTTTGGTATTGCCAAGTCTATTTAAATAGGCTGAAAAAATACGTATCGGTGGGAGTTTTTCCTTCATTCCTCTCACTCATGAAGCAAGAATTCCTGATGTAACCAAGTGCTCTCCCACATGAACTGACAGCCACCTACTCATGGCAGATATTGAACACAAAAGAAGAGAACAAGCACAACAAAAAATAGAAAGCAGTCCTCTAGGAAAAAAGTGAAATATTGCATCTCTGAAAGGGGGGAGCACAAGCCCTAAACCTGAAATACATTTTGTTGTTCAATAAGCCCTTGCATGTCTTTCTGTTAGGGATGAATCTTATCCATGCACCAGGACAGCCCTTAAAAACACAGCAATTAAATTTTAAGCATACACCTGTACCCAGGCTGACTACACCTTATCTCCATCCTACTTTCTTCTTGTCACCTTGCACTCCATTTGCACTTACCTCTATGAGCAATTATTGACAAAGATGTAGTTCTCTGTTGCTGTAACAGAAACAGATGTCCTTTCTAGGATTTTGAGGCCAAAAGACAAACTATGCTCAGCCATAAAAGAAGCTTTCCTGTAACCATTTACTGCTCTTTGTGTAGGGCTGTCTAAGATTATCTGGTAGGCATAACACTTTGAACTAAAGGAATTAAAATGGGAGATGAAGACCAAGTAAATGAAAGAGACAACAAATATACAGAAAGTTGTCTTTCACTTATTAAATATTTCTTATGAACACTTTAAAACGAATATTTTTTCCCTTTATTTATATCTCAAGGTATTATTTGGAGTATGCAAATGTGATGTGTTCCACAAATCAAACCTGGCAACTCATAATCACATCCTGCTGTATACGATTTGATATTCATAGACAATCTTTGCCACTGACTAAAGCGTGTGTGTGGGAGAAGTGTCTATCATTCTGCTATACAAATTTATCAATAAAAATGTGTGCATGAGAGTGCTATGAATAGAAGTAGATATCTGTAGATTTTTCCTCGGGAAGATAGATAATTAATTTTTCATTTTTTACTCCATGTGTCCAACTTGGACACTTTCTTCAATATGTAGCTTAAGCCTTCATTTTTTTTGGGTTTTCATGCCCCTCCCTTTTTCCATAAATCAGAATATTTAAATATGGAGGTATATATTAAATGCAGAATATTTTATATCTTAATAACTTGCCAACTAAGTTTCTTAAAGTTCTCAAATTAAGTAAAAATCTACAGAGATTTATATAATTTTTTTTTCTGATTAGAATTCCATTTGAAGGTATCAGATTAAGTAAATTTTACTTTTTGGAAGTTATCATGATATTCTGATGTTATAGGATCCTTTTATCTCCCCTGAAGAGTCAGCCCAAATGGGCAGTGCTTCCTCTTACCAGCTTGAACTATGTGTTTCATGGGTCTTAGGAAAGCTTTTGTTTGACAAACAGGAAAATTAATAGTGAACTGCTTTTCAGAGGTACTCAGTGCATTAATACATTTAATGCATTAAAGGAATTTTTTTTTCTTCTTTGTTATAAATATGAAAGATCAACTTATCTCCTGTTCTTTTAACTCTTCATATTTTGTAAAGCATTTCATGTGGTTTTTAACACTCTTTGGGTGATTTGTGGGTAAATATGTTATATATCCATAAGCTGATATACACTTTGGATGACATACATAAGAATATTTTCCCACACCTTTAAAGACTCTGTAGAAGGTAGACACTGATCTGGAGATGAGGGAAGAAGGGATGGGAAGCATGGGAGAACTTCCATGTCAGAAATTCTTGTAAGGAAGTCAATCATTTACAATAAGGTGTGTGGAGAACCATGTCCTCTTTCATGCCAAAACCAACCTTGTTCTTTCTATTCAACACTCACCTAAAAACTGTGACCACTCTCGATTATCAGGCTCAAGAGATGTTCAGTCACACACCCCAAGATCATTCTGTAAGTGGAAGTTATCAGTTTACCTTCATAGAGATTATTTTTCCAATACAGGAGAGGTATTCATATTACCTTTATTCAAAGGTATTCTTCTCTGTGGAAAAAATAAACAGTGTGTTTATTTTTATAAACTAGGCCATGGATCTTGTCATGAGGGTCTGTTCTATTAATCAGCAGTTAATATATTTTAGCCCATTACATCCTTAAACATGAATGTCTTTCAATATTTTTTTTTTCTGAAATAAGGCTGTACTATAATCTGTTCCCTATAGCCCCTGCCTCTGCCTTCTGTCAGTACTGGAGCTTTGTTTCCTTCAAAAAGTGACGGATAAAAGATAGTTTCCTTGTGCATAATTAGTTTAGGAAAAAAAAAAGTAATATAGAAATTAAAATACCTATAAAAATTTGGCTTTCAGCCTGTTCCAATCTGCTGCTGTACTATGCTCAGATGTTAGTCTGAACACAAAAGATATATTAGCTTTCCATTCTCTGATGATGATATCCTATATGGACAGTCATGTGTTTTTAATGAGGCTAAGGTAACATTTAGCAAAAAATTAAAATTTCTTGCTTTTGAGCTTTTCTGGGGTAAATGTCTTTTCATTACATGGCTATAAACAGCTGTTATCTATTCAGAAATAATTATCTGTTGCTCTTTTTTATGCCGAATTCACAAGGTCTCTTATTAACAAGGTATTATCAAGTTTTTTTCTTAATCTCCCTAACTAGAAATCTGCTGGCTGCATTACATAAACAAGAGCATTATTAAAAGGGCTCTTCAGCATTACCACTGCATTGCATTACAACTTTGAGTGAACTTCAAACCACTTTTCATAATCATGTTGTTTCTTAGTGTTTTAAATCTAGCATGGGAAGGGCTTTGTACTATTCCACCTTAGGATACACCACCTTTTGATATTTGTGGTGTGGGGTTTTTGGGGGATGGTTTGTTGTGCTTTTTGATGGTAGTTTGGGTTTTTTGCGATGATGCTTGCCTTCATCTTTACAAGATACTCATAAACTCAAAAAGACATGTGAAAATTATAAGACTAACAAAATGTTCTTCCAGTTTTGCTTTATTGTTTTTTTAGAAGAAACAGACTTGGACCAATTTAGTTTATTTGTAGATATAAAAATACTAGGAAATGCAATTCTCTTTGCTCTGATGAGCCACTTCAGACAAATTGTTCCAAGATCTCTGGCCTAGAAGTTTGCCCACAGATTTTTTTTTTTAATTCCTCATATTTCTTCTGTTTACCAGTTCTTACTTTATCCTAAGCATAGTACTTCTGAGGGGAAAAAAAATTTACAGCTAGCCATTTCTAAAACATTAGATGAAACTCTTTTATTTTAGTGTCATTACAATAGTCGCTACAACTGTGATTATTTACATTTGGATTCAGGAAGTAGTCCATCTAAAGAGATCTGCTAATTGATAGTTATTAAAAACACAGACATTCTATTCTAATTAAATTGCTACCCTGACCATTCTGTTCATTGGGACAACTTTTGTGAGCAAAGACTGGAATATGCTAGAAAGAACATATTAAAACTACCCTACACTTTTTCCTGGTCTAAAAATGTGGAAAGCAGTGTAGGTTACATTGTTTTAAAACTAGAAGAGAATTATAAATAGGTGTTCTTGCAATAATCACTCTAGAGCTACCAGCTATAAATCTAGACTCTTACAAATGATGAAATATGAGGCAACCCATCATTAAAAAAGGGGGAATATTTTTGGTGTAAAGAAGAGATCAAAGACACAAAGTCATAATGATTTCATATCTAGTTGCCACATACTTTGTCTAAAAGTAGAGGTTCTCATACTATAAAAATGAATTCTGTTGGCTCAGATATATTTAACATATGCAGAAAATCCAGCCCATTCCTGTTAAATTCAACAAGTTCTGAATTTGACATATCACGGTGTAGCAGTGCTCTTTAGCATATAATAGGATCTAAATTTGGAATATGCAAATGTATAAAGACAAGAAGTGGCTTAATGAGAATAAAGATCCTTGCTGTCACTCTTTTTAGGTAAGTATTGAAACACTGAGAACATCAGTTTTCATTTGGTTTTCTAAGTTGGCTTTTATAAGAATGAAATCTATGTTCCTAGGGTAGTCAACACTGCTCAGGCAAATGTAATGGGTCCTGTTTGTGTTTGTAAAACAATGACTCTTTCGAAAACAAATGTGGTAGACAATACAATGTGCATGCTACACAGAAAACTAAAGAAAAGTAAAATGGTTTTGCTGCATAAGTAATAACATTGAAATAAGAATTTTTTTAAATTATCGTTTAATGGAACACAAATTTGATTCTAATACCAATCAGTTTGAGGTCTTCTAAATATGGAGCAATTCCAGTAGCATTCCAGTGCTGATATAAGCTGCAAAGTAAAGCAGTGAAAGAGTTAGTGAATTTTAATAAAGAAAAAGTTGATTGCTGAATATGGTTTTAACACACGTTCAAAATAACTTTTCTATTATGTCCTGGTTCTTACACCACATCCTTCATTCCCATTAATCATTCAATCTATAAAAATATTAGTCCTGTAGATATTTATTTTCAATCTAAATAACTAAAATTTTACCAAAAAGATTAATTTATTCAGGGACTCCTATAGAAATATTACACTTTTTGTTGTGGATATGAATAAATGACATGAAAATAAGTAAATACCATGCAAAATGGAAAGTACTGGAGTGAGTTTTGGCAAGGGAAAGAGACAGTAGGCTTTAAAAACAACAGCACATAGGGATTACTTTCTGCCTAGGCAAAACAAGCATTGGCTGGGATAATATTTTATAGCAGTTTCCTCCTAGTGGTGTCATTCATTGAGAGAGATTGGGATAAGAAGTGCTCCTTTTGAAATCAATTACATGAGATTTTTTTTCTATTATGTATTTCTTCTGTCCTATATATAAACAACTAATGTTTAAACCTGTGGCTATCAGCAATCCCGTAAAATTGCATTTCTTTTCAGTAAATTCAATACTTAATTCTTTTGTGAGTTTACAACTGTGTAAAAAACAGCTCAAGTTGTTTTCAGTCTGTGACCTCTATGTATTTCCTTGATGTAAAAACTTTCAAATTTGTATCTACATAACAGAACTAATTTCTAGTAGTTTTAAGAATGAGCTACTATTTCTAGGCACCTGCAAAGAAATAATAGTCAAAGCTATGGTTTTAGCCAAGGACATGCAAGATGACTAGTTCTTCAGTAAATGTTTAATGTTCAGTAAATTTTTGTTCTAATTTTAATTTCTGCAAACCCAAAGTGCCATTCTCAGATCACGGCTAATAGTCCAAGCATGGCCTGTCAAGAAAGAGGAAAGATCAGAGCCCTCATGGCTGGGTGCAGAGGGCTGCATACACGCAGATTTTGTGTATCAGTGTTCTAGAAGTGCTGAATGGCATTATCAGTGTTCACTGTAATCTGGGATATCTCCTATCAGAGAGGCTGGTTAGCTGAGGATCAGCACTGTTCTGCTGCAGCAGGCTGGCTCAGAGCTCAGGCACAGTGGACACATATACATGGTTTTACCAGACACCCGCATTGACCCTCAGGCAACATGACCTAAACATTGCATTCCTAGCACTAGGATTTCATATTTCTGTTCTTTAGAAGGAAATCAGACATTTCTCTACAGATAAGATTCCTGTAACTGTTATGTTTGGCTAACAGAAAGAGAATTTCTTCATCACTGGAATTCAAATGATGTCATGTCAGCTACTTAAAAACTGCGTAACTAAATGATAGGAAGTGCCATTTGTGTTCAGCAGTAACAGATTTTGTGAGTCTTCAGCTGCAGACACTGTCATTTAATTTCACCATTCACATTTTAATCTTAATATTCCAGCATCTGAGCAAGTTTGTTGGAAAGAAGAGAACAATCTTGACTCAGTACTTACCCTATGATCTGAGGAGTAGAAAATTATGCTGAAACTTCTCATGGAAAAGAAAGAGATTGTTTCTCCAGCACTAAGAAAACATGATTATCAAGAGACATGGGAAAATATTCAATATAGGGAATTTACCTACTGTACATGGCTAACTAAAAAATATATATATATATATTTGGCTAACTAAAGAGTGGTGTGAACTTTGGACTTCTAACTCATAGCTTTAGCTGAATCTCAGTATAAAAGGCAGTTCCCCCAGCAAAAAGTGCTTATTTTTAAGGAGCCTATGGCAGGTCCTAGGCACAATGAAACCAGACCTTGGTGAAATTCAGTGGGAACATCTGTTCAAAGAACCTACTTGGAAATTAGCCCAGACATTTGGATAAACCTCAGTTCAATGTGTAGCTGCTCTACCAAATACCATAGGAGAAAAAAGGTAGGAGATAGAAACAAAGCAAACCTGAATGACACATTTCACATATCATTGGACTCCCAAGTCTACAAGTGGCATTAATTACTAGGGAAGATAAACACTTATAAATGCAGGGAACAGAATCAAGGATCTAAGTTTGAGAGTTGGTTTTCCATGTAGCTAGAATCTTTCTGACTTAGTAAAAATCAGGAGAACTAAAACATTAAATGTGATTATATAATGTGAACTATATGAGTTTAGATACACAGAGTTGAAAATATCACGTTTTGTAGCAATTTCCAAATTTTGTCAAAAGTTATGTAAGCCCTTATTTCAGATTATAGATAAAAAGTAAAGCAGAATTTCCAGTGTCATACACACAGAGAGGATACATATGCAAATGCTATGATGAAAATAGATTTGAATATTGTATGAAAATAATTTGCAATGCAACTAAGTACTTTTGCTTTCAATATGAAATTTTTAAAGCATTCTTCATGAGTAATGCAGAGAAGGTGGTGATGGAGGAGGATGTAAAATGAAACTGTCGATAGAGGATTGTTTAGTCACCAGGCTACTCTGCTGCACTATTACTAAGGAGAAGAGAGTTACATACGCAGGATGCTTAAATTAAAATCTGCATTTTCATGGCAAGGTGGGACACTAATTTAGGTCAGGCTGGTATAAAGTGAATCACAGCTAGGATTTTACCAAGCCCTATGTACATCTGGTGACTTTCTAAGGCATTATCTGCTTGAAAAATCATGAGCTGGCCTTTTTGTTGACTTTGGTTAAAGTTGATTTGATATAGTGATTTGTTGTTTCCTGCACATAAAAACTGTGGTGTCCAATGTTTTAAACAGTTCTCTTCTGCTTCCCAACAATACTTAATATAAAAACATTTAGTGAGAAAAAGGTAAACAGGATTCCTTCATGAATATGCTTTATGCAAAACCCACTTCTCCATTTCCATTTGCTACACAGAAGTCCTTATCCACATCCCCCCATTCACTCACTGCCACTACTGTGAAGCCCCAGCCAAAAGACACCATGGAAAAGCTAAACCCCTTTGAGCATCATCTAACTCTGGGGGACATGACTGCCCTGCTGTCAAGCCTACAGACTTAGGGAAGGACTTGTCACTGCTCATCTGTCTTGACATTTTGCAGTCTCGCAATTAGGAGGAATCCTGGTGGCTGACTGGATTTTGGCTATTTGACTTTTTTTTTTAGAAGGTTTTGTACTGTCTTCTTTCCTCACCCCCGTCCCCTGATCTGTCTCTAGGAGGTTGACCACCCTTGCATATTATTCTACTTCTTAAGGCCCTTTCAGACTTTTCAGACCAGCCAATTATTTCTTGGATATCATATATGGGAAAAAGCCTAGCAATAAAAGGCATAGTTAAAACTGCTCAGTAGATTTTAATTTATGCATGCTGCTATTTTGGGAACCAGATTTGGTAAAAACCAAAATACAAGTATTGTTTATTTTCTTTTCCTTTTCATGGGGCCAAAGAAGAACAAAATTATAATCTCTTAGGTGTACAAATAATATGCTCTGGGATTATAACTGCACTGACAGCTCCCATCTGTGATTAAGCCTCTCTTTTAGCAAACCATACCAACACATACTCCAAATCACCCTGCAGAATATAAAGTTAAAATAAGCTCATACTGATGAAACAGACTGCTGAAACTGGTTTTAGTTAAGTCAAGCAGTTGGAGAGGAAACACCAGCAGTTCAATGGTCTGTGATAGGTAAAACTGCATCCATTGCTAGATAATAATTTTTTTGGATCTCCTTAATCAGGATGATCATAAGAAATAAATATTATATTGTGGCCAGATGCTGAAAGACCTTACCCTACCATATTTCAAACCATCCAGATGTGATCCCACGAAAATCCTGAATTCAAATAGACACAGCATCACATCACTGGGCCTGAGCCAGACGAAGTGCCCTTCTTCAGGACACTTGGATCTGATGATGTCTTTTGAAGTAAACATGTCTAGACTAGTTCTTTGGTGCTATGTACAGAGATTACAGGGAAATAAGCCTAGTGCTGGTTCAAATGACCCTTGGAAACACAATGACTAGCAGCACAAAGTTATCTTATTTTGCCTGCTGTTGCCCAGATCTTATGAAACACATCGAAATTTATCATCGTTTCCATCTGAAAACATTAAAAAACCCTCTTGAGCAGGCAAAACTCAGCCAAGAATGTCCCAAAAACTGAACAGACCTCAACAAACATGTTTGCAAACCCACAGAAACATCTGGATTGTAACAAAAGACAAATCTAGCAAATGTAGCCAAATGCCAGCTTTTGTTAAAGACATTTTTTGTAATTGTAAACAGAGTTGCTCATTTGATAGACAGCATCTGTTGCATTTTCATGAACTTTGAAAATAAGTTCGCCACTTCCTGGTTGGTTTCACAACTTGATGGCAAACTCCCTTTGCTTTTTATTCTCATTGTCTTGCCCTATTTGTATACACAAGATCAGCCTGTTAAAAATTCAGAAAAACAATCTCCTGGGGCATCCAGCAGTAGTCCATTTTGACTTGTGTTTGTTTCCCAATTAAGCCTGTAATCCTATGAATGAATGATTCTAATACAATTAGAACTGCATGCATTCAATTCAGTGCTGTGGACAAATGGTAACACAATTGTGTTAAAGATCTTTCACTGAACAGCTAGGTCCAGCTGCAGTTGCAAACTTATACAATGTTAAAAATGGTGGAGAAGGAGATCAGGTTTTTGGGAGGAAACTTCATAAACTATAAAATTGCAGATTGCCTGCTCACTATTAGC